>NC_142714.1:2052500-2675000 GCF_055471065.1 Atractosteus spatula | reverse complement strand
TAAAAACATAAATAGAACTTGTTTACAGTACTTCCTAACATTAAAAGCGGAACAGCAGTTTTACGTATTTACTGTAGAAACACCCACTTGTGTTTTCATGTTGAATTTGCATTTCTGTCTCTGCTGACAAATCCCCCATGAAGGTTCACTATTTCACTATAATGAATTCCTACATTTTCACTGGACAATGTGAGATACTGCTTTTCATAATGCCTAAACAAAACTGTGGACAGGTGCTTCTGCTATGTAAAGAGCTGTCTGAGGGCAGATGTAACACTGAGGTCAGGCTGGGGCTAAACCTGCACCTCACTGAGCACACAGCCCATGTGTTACATCAGTGCTGATGCCCGGCCATGAGCAAAACACACCAGGACTGCGCTCAAAGTGACTCCTTCCTGTGAATTAGCAAAAAGGATATGTAGGTTTTGTATTATACAGTACTTAAATCAATGCTTGTGAGAAAACTGTGCTGGAATGTAACATGAGATATGAGAAGGTAGGTACAGTAGGTCCATAAACAAGCCACAATGGTTATTGCGGTTTCCATCAATTTCAGGAGCAGGGAGCACAAGACCTTCCCTGGATGGGCCGTCAGTGCATCACAGAGCCTAGACCCTGCGCACACTGGTCCCCATCCTTACAGCCGGTGAACTGGAAAAGCAGGGACTAGGAACCCACAACCCACCCGTGAGCCCAGAGACCTACCCACGGTGCTCCACTGGCTCCACTGAGTCACGGATAGCATAAAAGACAATTTCTCGCACAACTTAATATATTGTAAATTTATATGTTGTAATATCGACACATTCAGCATCTACTGTATATTCTCATATTCCTTCTTCATAAAAACAAAAATAATACAATGGATCAATCTGAAGTGTAGAGCCAGGTTCAATAAGATAAACTCCTTGATTAAATTAGTTACGTACTCTTAAGACTCTGTCTTGAGTGCTTATTCAAGGCCTAAAATTATTACTTATTTCTCTTTCAATAGTGATCCAAGACAACTGACTAACCTATACCAAAGTTTTTATTTTCCCTAATCTGCTCAATTCAGAATGAAGCATGTTATCTTTGTTTCATGATTTAGATTAGATGATTCTGCTTATTGCAAAACAGGTGCATTTCATTACACTTCAAGACATGTTGAAGTTAATTAGGCAGCACACACAGCTATACTGTAGCTTCCACTCCTTCACCATGAAAAACATTTCCTTAGAATCTCCACTTATTAAAGACACAAATCTACTCTGAATTCTGAATCAAACATTCTTCACGCATTGTTAACTCTGAAAAAGCTACCACTGATTGCTCCTTTCAAACTTGAAGGGTATCTTTGACTTATTTTCTTCCATTTGAAAAGAGGAATCTGGTGATAAAAATTACTTTTCTTTCAATATACGAATATCAAAAACTCATTTTCATACAAAATGGCATTGAACAGAACACAAAGGAAACATAAAGCCCAATTCAATTCAAAATGTATTTGCATCATATAAGACTTGTATCTGACTGCAGGAAACAAAAAGCAAGAAAAACATCAGAAAGGCATCGCACCATACTTAATGGGAAACAAATGTGCACTAAAAGATGAAAATAACTTCAAAGTTTGCAAAAAGCACCTTTTACCTTCCTTTGACCACAAGGAGAGAAGTAAACAGCAGTAAATTTACTTTATGAGCCCTTCTCAATAAGTGAGGATGAAATATAAATTACAACAGGACGTCCTTTATAATAAACACAGTTAATTTCGGCAGGACCTAAATCAGAAAGACTGCTGCAGATACTAACACAACAGTTCCATTAAAGCAAAATTAAGCATTACAAAGCGACCATCTCAGCAGAAAAATACAGCTCAAGCTGCCACATTAACATAAAGCATTGCTCTCAGAAATTATTAGCGACTCTAATCTCGAAACACTCAGACGCAGCATTGCATTTCCAGAATGACCTGTCCATAGTGATGCATTAGTGTTTTTACCCCAAGCTTTGAGATTTATGCCCACTGAAATAGAAATGCACAGACTCATCTACACATGGAGCTAGATTCCCATGCATTCCTGAGGTGAAGGTCAGCTAACACATTATCCTTTTCTTATCAACAAGACATTAACAGCTTCTTACCTAGGTTATATTAGACCTGAGACAATTTCAGACTGCCTTCCCTTTTCACCTTTTCAGTCAGCATCCAAAATTAAATTAAGTTTATCTCATGCCAATTACATGTCCACCCCTACCTCAACATGCATTAAGAAACTCACTCATTATTAAAGTTTCTGCACTCTGCATAATAACAGCGTTTTATGGCAGCTGTGAAAAATCAATCAAAATGATATACCACTCGGCAGGGCTAAAATAAAGCCCAACCATGTAGAAAATAGACTTGCAGCTGCCCCATAGGACCAAGGAGATAGCTGCACAGACTCTATCATCTCGCACAGTCATCTGCAAATTTCAGCTCTCATAATGCGACACAATATTTCGATATGTGCAACTCCCTTGTTTGCAGTAATTTGACAGTTTCTAATCTGTCTCCATTGCTTTGCTTGAAAACGTACAAAGAAAAAGAACATACTGTACATGCTTGAGCTCAGCCCAAAGGAGTGGGCAGAACTCAAGCTTGAGTTGAATCTCTGCTTTCAGGTCCACACCACCGACAGTACAGTACCTTTCTCCTCAAGATATAACCAATGGCTCTTACAATCATGGGGGAACAGGCAAATTATGAATCTATAATACAGCTATCCATAAACTAGACATGTTTTAGAATTCTGAAAGTGATGCATCTTGTCACAACCCAATCACCTTGTAATGAAGAATTCACTAGTGATGCTAAAACATTCATACTGTACTTCTACAACTGAAACAAGCTGAACAACAGCCTCTGTGAGCAATGATGTGCTGGGAGTATCTTGTAGAAAATGCAGCACTTTACATTCTTCAACATGAAATTTACTTAACAGAAAAGGCTACTTTTTCTTGTTAATGTAGCAGTACTATTTGCTGATTTTGCCTTCCATTATATCGTATAAATGCCACTTCTATAAAGAAGAAAAACAAGCTTCATGCATGAAAAACGCATGTGGCAGTTCATTTGGAGAAAATGAAATATTCAAATGGCAATTTATGTGTTAACAGCACATGAGTCATTCTCGGTATGCGCAGACACACTCCCTCTTGTAGACAAGGGTTACTAATGTCTCACAAGATTATGTCGATTTAATATTAGTATGCCTTAAAAACCAGTAGTATTTATTAAGTCAGATTCCAATGGGGCAATAAAGTGCTTATGCATAATGCATCACTTCACATACAATATAGTATTATACGTTGTGATTCTACTTCTTCTGCTTCTACAAAAAAATCATTTATGCTTAATCCATTTATTTCAAATATGCATTGGAAGATCTTAAATGATTAGGTGCAAATCCAAGTGTCATCCATTTATTTAATTAAATCTATTGACAAAGCTAGGTGCTCTGAACCTTATTTTCAGAGGCAATGATTCTACCTGCTGTTCCACTATCTCATGCTGATGAGTTTCTTAAATCACAACAGCAAGCAAAACCTCTTCTGAAGCTTTAAAAAGTCTTACCAAAATGTCTCTCATACACAGTATATTGAATTTTGGAACAAGTAAATGCTTATTTCATGCTGAAAAGAGAAGAAAAGAAATACAATGTTTTGGCTGTGGAGCCTTCTTTGGGCATTGTTCCTCTGCAGCCAACGCATGCTGATGCAGCTCCCTACTTGAATTATATAAAATACTGTTTGCATGGTAACAACGTGAGGACAATGTGCATATACTGTACTGTAATGATCTGTAAAGTCTGCTTAAAATGTCTTCCTCACATTATGGGCCCCAACTTCTGAATCTAACAAAAATAAGAAACTCAGAATCTGTTATCCACCTGAAATCTAAACAATAAATATAGCTGTTCTAAGTCAATTAAACATTTAGCAAATTTAGGTTTCTAATTATAAGGAAATATTTTGAATTCTTCAAGTACCAGAACTCTTTTCACTGTATATTAAGTTTTTCTTTTTCACTCATGCTTCAAAAGGAAAATAACTTTTTATTTCCCAGGCAGTCAGTCATCCGTGCCTCTCACATACAGTTACAGACATACAGCGAAATAAGTTTCACACAATAGCAGACAGCCAGAAAAAGAAAACAGGGTCTTCTCATAAATACGAAAATAAACGCTGTGAACCATTTTCCATCTACTGCTAGGTAACATTAATTCTAACAAAATGAGAATTTCTTCTGTCTGCTCTGCTACAGAGAACTTGGAGTAGAGGACTAAAAATTAAACTGATTAATACCTAAAAATGTATTCCACCATTGTCTTTGGTAAAATTACATCAGGACTTTAGGGAGCACAATCCAATGGGAGCTCGTGACAAGCCAGAACTGTATCATACAAGACACCAGGATGGATGGAAATAACCTGAAACCACTGCTTTAGCTATTATCAAGTTTACGAACGAAGGCACATTTAGTTTTGATTTAATCCAGCCCTCTGTCAACCATATATATTCGCATATCTATCTTTTGCGCTTTTCATGTACTGGTAATAGTCTGGAAGTGCAAATACGATGCTGCCTAGCATCAGCAAGAAATGAAGGTCATTGCTGTGTGGTCAGTGAGATTATTGGTTTGCTGAAGTTTATGGGCCTTGACTCCTGAATTTCCCATTTCGTATTGGTAAAGGAAAAAGGTGAACGGGAGAATGGAATATATTTTTGCTTAATAGAAATTTCAAAGAAAAGAACAACAAGAACAATAAAATATGCAGGAGAAATAAATCTGTGGTCATGTGTGGCATTTATTAATGATATTTTAAATGATAATTATTACGGAACCTTTTTAAATGTCAAATTGACCTATTACCGTTTAGATCCGGACATAATGTTTTTTTTTTCTTTATCTGGGACGCTGCCCAGGCTTATTTATAATTAAAGGGAGAATTTTATAGCAGTAATAATAGAAAGACCCAGCAAGAAGGCCAATTTGAAAAAGCACCAAGGTCAGTGTTTAGCCTGGAATGAGATCTTGGCAGTGCGTAACAGCAATTGTCTTCTTGTTTCTCACATTGCAGGAGTTCTAACCAAAAGCAAAGTCTTACACCATTGTTTGGACTTTTCTTTAAAATTTGAATAAGCAGACTGAGGCCTTTTCAGAACCAGGCAGTCTGGAACCCGCTGTCACGCAGCCCTGCTGTAACCCCTGCACGAGCACTGGAGGGGTGAAGACTGCAAACAGCCCCCCAGATGCTCACGGCTGGAGCCACTCGTCTTTCACCACAGCTCTCCCCGGCGCCAGAGGTCACATGTCAAAGCGCAGAGCTGCTGCCGTGTGGACTTCGGGGATGCGGGGACCTACGCAAGCCTGCGCAGGACTGGTGGTGTCCTCTAGTTGTCGGCGGCCACTTCAGGAATCATGAAGGGCTCACAACACCAGGAAGCAAAACCAGGAAGCAGCCCAAAAGTCCACAGCCGGCAGATCCATCCAAACCAAGACAGGAATGGGGACGCGGAATCAGGAATACGGAAGTAAAATCATAACGGAGCCGGGTGCTCCGAGCCCCGGATCCAGATAGTCAGGACACTGGGTCACACAGTCACACAATTAAAAAATGCAAGACCATTGCCACTAGAGTTTCACAGTAAATAGAAGGTATCAGTGTGTCTTAGTGCAGGACTCTTTCAGGTAGGCGATAAGTACCCTATTCACAGTGATGGGGAATGAAAGCACTGGGCTGGCACTGAAATAGCCTCATCAGTACAGCGGAAATGGCCGCGGAGAACTGGCACTTTCTGTGTGGATGGGCGTTCGTGTCCTGGAATCAGGAGGCCTGGTTCTATCTGAAATGATTAGTGGCTGCTCCCCTGCAGGAATGAGATGTCCTCAGAAAAGAGAGCAAAAAGGCGGGGGAGTAATCAGTCTTGAAAGGGGCAGTTTTGTTTGTCTCAATTAAGTTTCCCTTTCTCCAAATGGATCTTCCTTTTGATTCTGTGCTATTTTCAAGTGATAGATGGCTTGGCTGTGGCAGTGCAGGCAAATGGTGTCTTGTCTATATGTTTTCTAATTGAATTTCTACAAAAAATATTGGCTCTGGCCTGCAGAATCCTGATGATGGAATATGATACCTTGTGTACTTTAGGCCTTAAATATGTAAACGCTCCATCCGAGGAAAATCTCCATGCACTGGCTCATGTCAGAGAAGGTCTGAAAAATGTATGACTGTGTATTAAATTATTTAGGACTCCAGGCCTACTGTAAAGCCTTTTTTAAGATACATGAAAATTACAGATTTCAGTTTACTTCAAATTCAACTCAGAAATCCCATCTCCTTACTTGTGGCATAACACCCTAAATGATCAAATGCAAAAAGTGATAAAACGCATATAGATCCAAGGTAAAAAAAAAAGAAAAGACAATTAACCTATTGAAAGATATGTGCAAAAACAGACATTTTTTATCAAACATAATATGTAGACAGCAAAATCTAAAAGTTGCAGTATTGTTCCTGTGGTGAATCCTTTGAACTGTACTGTACTCTCTGAAACTGCCACTCAAATCTAGTCTATGAAGATGCTATGAAGATGCAATGCTAGTCCATACAAACATTCTGCATTGCAGAAGTAAATTTTACTGTAAAAACGAGACGCTGAAAAATTGAAAGCCCATTTAATGAGAGACCCCTGGAAATCAGTGTCATGATAAATCACTTTTGTTAGGGTTAAAAAATAATAAAATACCCCTTTCTAACACATATGGACTGTAGGAAAGTTTTCTTGCTTCAAGTGTAAATGTAGCAGAATGTCTTTCTTCAGCACGGGGAGACAGATGTGATGAAGATTAATGTGGGTAATTTAATTAGAAGCTGAATAGAAACAGACAGCTGTTTGTTCACAGGAGAACAGGTGGTGTTGAATGGAGCAGCCAGGAACGAAAGACAATATAAAAAGACAGGTGGGCACTCGTGTAACATCAAATTCTCTTGTTAGCCTTTTATAAGGAACTTTAACCCCATTTTTAATTCACATTGTGCAATTGCCAAGACATTCAGGCTTTTATGTTCAAAGCCTAAATACCCGCTGCTACAAGTCCTACTTACCTGTACCTATGGGACTTTGCCATCTGCAATTGGAAAAGGTCTATATGAGGGATTAAACCTCTAAAAAAACCTTTAAATCAATTAATTAAAACCTAAAAATAAATATAACTAAAGCCTTTAAATAAATTACACATAAATAATATGCACAATTGCAGCTTTAACTTACTTATTCTTATTCAAAATGCCTCTTCCAACTCTTAACATGCCACTGAATGAATAACTATCTTTGAAGAGATTTTTAATTGAATAGCTGAATGAATCAGGGATAAATCAATATTAAGTCAATTGAAGCCTTTAAGATGAAGGGAGGAAATTAAAGGTATATATTATTGATCTGCCTTGTACTTACAGCTTGACTCTAGAGTTCTATTGAAAATGTCCTATGTTAAAAATGAAAATATCTGTAAAGTAAGGCAATATTGTAAAAAATGTTCCCCTTTTTAATGATTTCTCAAAAATTGGCTAGATTTTGAGTTTAACGATTTTGCCCAGGGGACAACAATTTTGGAAAACTAAAGTGAAAGTTGTAGATACAGTAAGTATCTTGTGGGAATAACTGAGTGACCCATGTGACCCTTTCTCCCTTCGAGTTAGAGCTGTCTCCCAGGTTCCGCCACTGTTTTTTTGTAGGATATTTTGTATACAGTAACAAGATCACAGAGCAATAAAATGAGCTGCCCCGCTGTCTCCTGATCCTAACAGGTCTGTCTGTCCTGTTGTTGAAATGGAGTGCACTATGTTTTGAGTACTGCATGGTTTGGAAAGCGATTCAACTACCATTTCAAACAGAAACCAGCATTTCATGCAAGCCAGGCTTCTCATATTTATGAGATAAGTACATGAAAAGTTTTGGTTCAGCTCAATCTGCTTATAATCTGTAAAGTCCAGTCATGAGCAGCACTTGAAAACATCATGACAGAGCCCTGCGACATTCACTACAAATCACAGGAGCTCATCAATTGATTCAATTTAACAAGACTAGCTCTGCAATGTCAGTTTTGCCTTTAAATAAAAAGGCTTTCCTTCACCTGTCTTTCATAAGTGTTAAAATTTTAGAGACATTTTTCTGATTGGTTAATATAGCTTAAAGGAGAGGCTTAGGGCTATTCAATCTTTTTTAGATTTTATTCATTAATTTGTCTACATTTTGAAATAATTTTATTTTTTTCCATGATAAATGTGTTTTATACATCTTACACTATTCCTCTGTGTAGATACTGTACACTTCTGGTACTAGAAAACCTATTCCTTTGGTCAGCTTAACTTTCACTGCCACATAGCGTGAACCTGGAGATAGCTAATAATACTTAACATGCTGACGTAGTTGGAAAAGAAAAAGATCTGAGAAACAAACTTGTCAATAACATTTCACACTCTCACAAAAATGAGCCTGAGTCAATTATCTTTAAATCTTGCTCTTACAGCAATGCAGAGATACTTGTAACATGCCTGTGAACACCTGACACATTATGAACAGCAGAGAAGGTCATGTGATCTGAGGACATGTCACTTGATTAGCTAATACTGAAGAGTATTTAATTGAACAAAATTAATAGTGTGACTTTAATGGCGAAATGAAATATCATAGAATTTCTACTATGCACTGAAGTACATTCAAATATCTGTAACTGGGGAAACATACATTAAAATACAAATCATATTTTCAAAGCTTTTTGAAAATGCCTAAACCTTGCTAAAACACAATGGCATTTAAACAGTGTGAACATATGCAGAACTTAAAACTACAGTACATCATACAATAAATGCAAAAAATTAAGAAAAGGCTTATAGAAAATGCAATTGATTTGAATCTGAAATTAATTAATATGCTCTTGGTTTAAAATTTATATTCCTACAAAGTCATACATAAAGAAAATAAAGCTGTCCATCCACACCTTTGACCCTAAGTAGGTGTTTCACAATCAATATTGCAATTACTGTTCCTTAATCTTATTTCAGATTGCACACACATTGTGTTATACCTGATAGGAGCCGACTGTCTTAACAGGTTATATCTATCCCAGGACAATATAACAAGGAAGATGTTTGGATAGCATGATATAAATAATCGGTATGTAAAATATTATCTGTAGTTGCCTGTAAAAAATGCTCACAGTTTTGAAAAGCTGTTGTTATAATTGACTAAGCATCTTTCCTTGCTGGCCTTTAATAGAACTCTTAGCCAGTGTTTAACAGTGTATTGATCCGAGTCAACAGAAAACACAGCAGCAATAACTGGCAAACTGCCATCTAATCAGTCTTTTTTTCTACAAATAAATCAGGCATTTGGCATCCAAATGGCATGTCAAAATGCTATAACAGTTCTTTGTTAATTTAATTGAAATAAATGTCATCGACCAAGCCAGGGAGCATTTCTTTAATTTTGAGGTAAATCTACTTGGTTCTGTCACGATTGTAATCCCTCCCCCTTAAGGGCGCTCCGGCTCTGTCACATTTTAGTTGATTTTGTGCACCTGCTCCCTGTTCCAGCCCACCTTATAAGCCAGACGCTCACTCTGTTCCGGGCTCCGCATTGGAACACAGACACCCGGAGGCCCACCTATCACCGAGTCCCCTACGTCCGCGGCTCGAGGGCACAGGCCTCCTATCGGCGTCCTGAACCAGCCGAGTCCGGGACTTGGAGCGCCTGGTCCCGTTACTCCTTTTATGTCCCTGACCCTTCGCCGGATCCCGCTCCGGTTTTTAACTTTGTCTTGTCTGTCTTGGATTAGATCACCCGGCTCTGGACTTTTGCCTGCTCTGGATTTCCCTTCGGACTCCCTTTGGACTGTTTGCCTGGACCACGCCCCCCCGAGCACCTGCACACCTTCGTCATGCCCCCCGTTCGTCTACCAGCCCAGTTCCTCTTCTCCTCCCTGTGTCTGTTCACTCCCTTCCAGATTCTGCTGTCTGCATAGGGCCCTGAAAAACTCTTCGTAACAGGTTCTGAATCACAAACCAAGTGGCGTGACATCAAATCACACTGTGAGGCAACAGGGTTCAAGAAAAACCCTGTCTTCAGTGAAAACCCAGAAAGAAGTGAAGACCCTAATTGAAAGCTTCAAACACAAAATTGTCCCTGCTAAAAAGACACCCGTCCGAGCTCGATCATTTTAAAGAGCACACTCTTAATGTCTGCTTCCTTTATGACATGTTTATATCTGCCTTACAGTGAAAGAAAATTGGAATCAGATCTGACAATTACTGCAGCCCTTAAAACATTTTTCAGGAATCACCCTGGCTCATCCTTGTGTCACAGAAAATACTATCATCCACACAAGGGCTTCTTGACACAGTAGTGTCTTCTATTCTCAGAGGCCCTTACCTCCATGCCAATATCATTGCTGCTCCTTTCCGCTGAAGACTTGATAACACCAGACTCCAATAATTCCAAGCAATAATTCAGGTCTCTGCAAATGTCTGAAGATTCATAGCCTGTAGCAAAACCACCACCGAGCCTAATCATGTCAAATCTCAGAAGCTCAACAACGTTAAGTCTAAAGACAAAGGGGAAGCAGATTGTTTAGGAAAAGGACAGGACATAAGAAGTTCAATAAGTTCAATAAGAAGGACTTATTCTCCCAACAGACTTGGACATGGAGGGGTGCTTGATCCCTAAATAAATCCTGGAAAACAGGTGTAGAAAATAGGAATCTCCTGCCTTAAACTAGCTGAGCTGCGACACTACACAGCCACTCTCTACAGATTTTCTCTTCAGCAGAAGTGTAACATGTCTAGAGTGAGGTGTTGAACCTGGAGCTCCAAAGAGGAAATAATGAAAACCTCACCTTCTGACTATGACTATGTGTTTGACCTGAGCATCAGTCCAAAGTCTTCCAGGAATCTGCTCTCAACCCTCTATGAATGCAGAAGTGCTCCTTTTTCCTGTCACTTTACAATGGCACTTCACTTCCACAAGTGTTACCTGCTTCTCACTTTGTTTTAAACTTGAAGAAGCTGATTGAAGAACATTCTTCTTTTAAACCTTCAGCCCAGGATCATGTCGGGATTATGGGTAACTGGAGGTAAATGGAATAAATGGACTGGACCAGGAATTGATTTAATTGACAACAGCATATTCATTTAAAAATCAACTGTTACATATAAAATACAAATAACAGACTATATTATTACCAGGCAAGGAAGATGGATTTTGAGTGGGGAGATGGCAAATGAGACTCCTGTTTAAGCCAGCAGATCTGAGTTTGCTACCACTCGTTTCACAGACGGTTCTGTGCTCAGTTCCCAATGAGCCTTTAAAACTCAGAGAAAGAAAGAAAACAAGCACCACATTTACTCAGCAAACCTCAAGAGAGCACAGCAGAATTAATGTGCATTTGACATTGGAGAGGCAGTATATCTGAAAACTTGCAATTTTCAGGGAAAGTAATGCACAGTTAAATCTCTTAAAGGTGGCAAAAATATCGCTTTGCTCACACAGTTTAAAAAAATCAATTAGTTTTACAATTTGAGGGCAGCGAGTCTGACATTCAGTATACATTCTCTCTTCTGTATCAGCAAGAAGCTGCCTGGGATCCACCCACTATTCTGTAGAAATGTGATTGCTTTAAATTACAGTTATTAAAATTTGCAATTCATTGATATGTTAGGCAGTCTGGGATGATTAGGTTGGACAGTTACTCACTGTGAAAATTATTGCATTCCTGGTGTTGCAGCGTACCTGTGTTTCGACAAATTAGCGCCTTTGAACAACATCACATTTAATTTAAAGACAAGACCATCTGGAGTTTTCAGGATAGTAAAATATCAGCCTCTGTTTCATGGATGATACATTTGACTGTAGCATCAGCCCTCTCTGCATGAATGATGCTTCAGTCAGAAAGGGCAATAATAAGCTTCCTAAGCTCTAGCCCTCCTGGACAGATATGAATAAGAATTCTCACATTGCAGCCAATATGGACTTCAGTTTAACAAGCATCATGATCTGAATGAAGTACACAAAGGCAGTCAGATACTGTAAAATTGTTGTTATAGACGCACTGTGTGCACACAAATTAACTACCAGCTGCAAAAACAAACATCCAGCTAATTCCAAGTAACATCTTTATTTTTTATAAGAAAAAAAAAGACTCTTTCTGTTTTTAGCATCACAAATATTTCCAACAGAGACGGCACATTTACACAGCAACTGTGGTTTGAGGCACATTAGCAGGAGCTCTTCAAAGTCATTGGCAGCAGAACTAGGCACACAGCAAATTTACACTGCTGAGAATGGGCAACACCTCCTGATGTTGGGGTAATGTAGTTTCCCAGTCAGAATGTCTGAAATGATCACATGTGTTACATCACTTGCTAAATTGCACAATTACATGGAAATGAAGTCAAAATCAACAATAACTGTGCTTTCGGAGTATATGATTTGCTGTGGTTCACCATGTGAGTTGACACAGGTATTTGCAGAAGAATGTGCATACTTATTCTTCACTTTCACTGGATTCACTCAAGGCCTTGGAGGCTGCAACGGATGAATAAATGCTCCACTGTTCCTCCTGTGAAATACAGTACTTGCCCCTTAAACCATATGCAAGGTTAGCTACTGTAGATCAAACAGGAAGAAAGAGACTGACATTCTTTTTGTTCTTACAGAATGACAAGACACTGACTGCCCAGCCCTGAGGAACCAGTACTGAACTTTACACCATTCACCATGAGAGAGGTTTCACATATCATTGATTCATTTCAAGAACACAGGTTTGAGCTATATTTGACCGTTATATGTTTTTACATGATTTAAAAGAAAACATTATGCACAGATTTAGAATGGAATTGTCTGCCCTAAAAACATCTAACAGCATCTACTGTAATGTTCTTTTATTTTTCATGTGTCATTGAGGACAAACAAAAACATTTAACTTGTGCAAGGTGACAAAAATGCCGTGGTTAACTGGCACCTATTTAGTGATTTCAGATTTTATAATTGCACATGTACAGTATTTGCTAAGGTTTTCACATTTACTCCATGCTCTACAGTAGGAGAAAGTACTGTAGTAGCACAAAAGGCACAAGACATTATAGTGCAGTTTTCTGTTAGAAGGAGTTAAGATTCCTATTCCTTCTAAAAAATTCAGACATTCACTGTCTGTGCTTTGATGCTTCTTGATAGTTAGGGTGAACAGAGGAAAAAAGAGCATCATAATGCGTTTATAGGTGTATCAGTGGAAGAATGCACTGGGCTCTCTTTCTTTCCTATTTTGTGCTGCGGTGCAGAAGAAAATATGTTGGCGGCTTATCTCCCTGCCAGATCAGAACTGGATATCTGATGCTTTTACTGTTAAATTCATAAACACTTTGTGATATAAACGCCCAAAGCCAAGACAACAGGCTTGATGTGGCTGAGAGATTATAGCTATCCAGCAAGCATCAAAAAAACACAGCCGCCCCACAAAGAAGTTATTTTCAATAAATGTCATTCATGCCAAAGCATCTTCTCGCGTCTCCTTACATTTATCATTATAATCCTCCGACGAAAGCGATGAATCCTTAATAGTAAATTGAGTGCCTATCCTTGAAATTGACTTTGAACATAAAACCTTATCAAAGAAACACAGTACATAAGTTCTTGTTGTGTTGTAAACCCAAAGTCATTTCGAACACAAACTATAATATTCATAATGAAACTGGTGTGGAGCAGGTACTGTACTGTACTGTAGGTAGTGTACTGTACTGTAGACATGGTTGTAGAAAACCGTCTACAATACGAGCTGGACTTGTCCTGCTGTCACTCAGTAATGGGCTACAGGCTGACCCAGACTCCAGTGAAAGCACCACACCTGCACAAACAACACAGTTGTGGGATCCGCTGGGCAGGTGTCCCACACTGCCACCACAGTCTGTGACCAGTAACATTTCTAACATTCTACTGGAATACTTTTTACAGCCAAATTTAAAAGTAACCTTGAAATAAACTTACAAACAGCATGAAGATAAATGTAGTATACCATAATTCTGTCAACTTTGAAAAAGACATTTTCAGCTGCCGGGAACATTATTATAATGTTAGAAATTATTATTATTATTATTATTATTATTATAATAAAGCTAAATTCCCAGATGCTCAAACATTCCTGTGGAGTAAGAGAGCTATTTGTGAATAAACTGTAACCATGACCTGAAGATCCCATTTTCTCTTCACTCAGTGAGAATAAAATGTAAATCTAAAATTGTAATACTATGGTAAATGCAGAGATAAATCTTTATGGATTTTATGCCAATATGCTTCTACACAGCCATTTAACAGAAAAACAGTGTGTTTAACCCTCCATAAAACCTGCCAAGCTTTCCCCACAGACAGCCTGGAAATAAATGCCCATGGAAATATTCCAATAATAGGTCAGAAGTGGATTAATACACAGAAGTACCTTATCAACTACATACAGTAGTATCTTTAATCATCAACTATAAAAAGGCCATGCGAGGTGGAAAACAATGGGAAAAAGGATATGTGCCTCCGAAATAGATGATTAACAGTTTTTTTAACAATAATCTTTCTTTCTTTGATCACCATTAAAGTTGCTTTATGACAAACAAGTTAAACAGGATCTGCAGAATTGTTTGAAGTGCAACGCTATGCAAGTGTAATGAGTTTAGGAGTCATTTAACTTTAGATCTGTTTTTCTTGTTAAAAAAACATTTGTATTGCAATCACCTTTTAGGGAACTGTTGTCATTCACAATTCAATTGATCCTAAATGAAGATCTCTCCTGTGGAACTCTTCAAAATCCAGCAGTAGAGACGGAGGAAATGAGAAAGAGATGAAACAGAGAGAGAGGGGGGAGACATGCAGTGAGAGACTGAAAGAGAGAGAAGGGATTAGATGGATAGACAGGTTTGAAGGACTACTAGCAATCATAGCATCAGTGTGGCACATTGAAGTACTGGCTAAACAGATGTGCAGACCCACCAGCTATCTTAGTGTCACTGCAACAGCATTTTGCTGGGTTATACTGGTGTCCAGAGCCAGTGTCTCTTATGGTGACTGTGTGTTACAGTGGTGTGCTGAGTTAGATACAGTAGGTGTGCAGATCCAGTGTCTCTTATGGTGACTGTGTGTTAAAGTGGTGTGCTGAGTTATACTGGTGTGCAGATCAGTGTCTCTTATGGTGACAGTGTGTTACAGTGGTGTGCTGAGTTAGATAGGTGTGCAGAGCCAGTGTCTCTTATGGTGACTGTGTGTTACAGTGGTGTGCTGAGTTATACTGGTGTGCAGATCAGTGTTTCTTACGGTGACTGTGTGTTACAGTGGTGTGCTGAGTTATACTGGTGTGCAGATCCAGTAGCCCATTATGACAGTAACACTTCTGCACAATTGGTACAGGTATGTTGTTATTTTTGGGGCTGTGCTCTGTCCTTTGTTAGAGACATAAGGAGACAAATATAAAGGAGACGTGTATTTTGTTAGTAACATAATGAATTGACATAAAAATGAGCTCCATATCATGAGCTCTGTGGTTCAAGTAAATGAACCTTGATTTTCATGGCATCGCATATGGATGAATTGTTTTGCTCTATCATGCAAGTACCGTATATTTCATTATAGTATGACTCTTTATTTATTTTCAGTTATTCTCATTCTAAATGTGAAAGCATCCAGAAACTAAAATTTGATAACTTTTGTTTTCTCTTGTAGTAGTAAGATCATTTGCAGCACTTGCATATTTTCACAGTAAAAGGCTTTTCTCGTTCACTTTCCTGAGCTTCTCTTACAGCCCCATGAGAAGTGATCGCATTATTTTATAATGATACATCTGTTAAGCCTATCTCTCAAACACTGTCTTATAAATGGCTGCTTTAGATGTGTTTTAGATTAAAATCTCAAATTACATATTTTTAATTTAGTAACTATGACTCAAAATATACTTCATGTATTCGTCATTGATCAAATAGTTAATTAAATCTATTAACAACTACTCAGTTTTAGACTTCTCTGGAAAACCACAAACAGCCGTTCTGCACCTGAATTAGATTTAATAAAATGACTTGTCTAGCGATTCTTAAATATGGTTAAACACAATTGCTTTAAAAATGCAAATAAACATTATAATTACTGCAGATCGGCATAATGGAAAGCCAAGGTTAGGTAAGACATAAACCCTTAAATTGATGTTATTTACCGTAACAAATAAAACAGACATTAAATAGATAATACCAGTAATATTCAGGTGAAAGCAGGACTGAGCCACTGAAGTAAGTGACTATTCAGATGTGCGCAGCACCCTTTACTTTAACACATAAAGGACTGAAGAACAAATACTGGAAACATGTTTAATCACCATTGCATTTTCCTGACATGTGCAACCTACATAAAACATGTATTACTAATAGGGTTGACTGATTATTGTAGACCAGGGGATTTCTGAAATCTTTTCCCCACATCAAAACTGACACGCCTTCCATTTTCAGCAATACCTGAAGTGCGGAAAGCCCCATTTATTCTCAGGTCAGGTATAGGGAGCCTTAAAGAAACTGTTGACACATGTTTTATGTACTGTAGGTTGCACAACGAGAATTAACAAACATGTAAGGAAAATGAGCTGCCTGTTCTCGCCCCACATTAACACAATGGTGTGCTATAAACACTGCAGGCAAAATGCAGCTTTTGCTCCACCACAGTATTGTTCAATTACCAGATCCCTAGATGCTGCGGTAGCAGAGGCCCAGCGATTATACTGTATACTGCACATTTATCTAAAAATATTACCAAGAAAACATAAAAAACGAATGAAGAATGGGAAAGGTTTCTGAGAACTACTGAAAAAGGATGCTGCATTAACTGCCTTGCATTACATAACAATAGGCTGCAGAGATGACATGCTCTTGAGCACAGAAAATGATTCAGCTGCACTTCATGATGTGCATGAATGATATTAATTTCCATTTAGAAAACTTGAGCTCTTCAACGGTGCATTATTTGTCTATTGCTTAGCCTGATGGGTCATACATGAGGACAAATGTATATTTAGTGAAGTTAGATGACTTGGATGATTATTGTGTTTCAGGAATGTTATTCAACTCCAGCTTGAGTGCCAACACCACAGGAAAGGCTAATGCTTTATATTCAGGGCAATAAATACATACAACTTCTTGTCATTACATTGCAATGTGGCGGTTTTGCGAATGTAATGTTGTGGGAGAGGCAGAACTAAAAATAGCAATTTACAGGAAAACTGCTATTTTGTCTATTTGCATTAAAAACCTCAACATCCAAACTGTAATCCAAGAGCACATAACTGCAATTACCAGTGAGAGTTTGCTCCACTTAGAAACCACAATGATCAAGCTTTTTCTCTACAACTTATAGCATGTTGATGTACGTGTCTTGTTTTAAAACAAACATTACTGCTTATAGGAACAGGCATAACAATGCCCATAACTGGAACAATAAGAGCTGTGTGGGCAGATAAATACCCACCAAACACTACTGACAGATATATTTGTTAAACAGAATGATCTTATTCCAGATGAGGTAACACTGCTATCATGTGTTTCCATTGATTACTCACAGATATTACAGTATATTAATTGTGATACAGGCAAGTGAGCAGCACAGACCCCCTTTTAACTCTTGATTCAACAGTCCACAACACTGAGAGCTCCTTCATTTTTCAGCCTCTGATTATCACCCCTTCCTTTATTTAAACGGCCAACTGGGCATTCTCTATCATTTAATTGATAAAGCGTCATTTACATTCAGCACTTTTATTTCTTATCTTCAATCACATTAACATTCACTTCACATTCCACTGCTTGTGTTCTTGCTGCAGATGTATTAAACACTTTAACTGAACCCCAGATAAATGAGATAACTGGGGTGTGCCGTATACTGTATCATTGAATCACCCTGTGATTAAAAAGGCCTTGTGTTTTATTCTCGACATTTTCATATAGGACTAAGTATGATTCTCAAGCTGACAGAGACCAGCACATGACAACTTCTTTAACAGTTAATATTCAATATTATTTTGACCACTTTTGCAGATTATCAAATTTGATTATGGGGCTGTACATTTGTGAGTGCCTTTGCAATCTTTAATTTCAATCCTTAATAACAGACAACATCTATGCGTGTACTGTACAGTATGTTTTGGAAGCACAAGTGCAACAGAATCACAGCATGTTACAAATATCAAAGCCCTTTGTAAATGTAAAAGGAGGTACTGTGTGAATTGAAAAAAAAATTCTCAGTATATTTAATCTTAAAAGTTATTGGATCCCTCAAGGGTTAAAGCGATGAGTGTGGAGTATAATTCAGATTTCATAGTATGCTTGTCATCATTTGCAATGTGCCACCTGTGTTTAACTACGAAAGGGTTTTGCTTTATGTGATAAAAGATGCAGAATTGTGATTCCAGTGTTTTTAAAATGTTTGACCTTCAGAACGGCAGTGTGAGACCCATGTTTTGATGGTTGAACATGCTTGACTCAGAGAAGCTTTGGAAATCTTTCACATCTTACAGACTCCAGCTATCAGATTCCAGATACTGTACCTTTTAAGAAAGTGATTCTGTCAACCCAAGTATTAAATATATTAGTGTCTCTTTTAAGGCTTTTTAAAGATTTGTGCAACCTGTGTGAAAAGCAAAACCCTTTAAGTCAAGCATCCATATTCCCAGAACATCCGAATGAAAATACAAAGGACACAGAATATATGAGACTGTCAATATGAAAGTGTGTGTCATGGTGAGTGAAGTTGAAAGCGAAAACAGCATTTGCGAAACAAGATCCTAATGTCTGATCTGCTTAAGATCAACATCAGTAGGGTTCAAAGTCTATACAGTAAAATACAAAGATAGACAAATAGGAAAGATGTAAATTAAATTAACAAGTCAAACCCAGAAGATGTTCTTGGTAACATGTATTGAACAAAACACACATGCATGTATCATTAATTAAAGTTGTGTTGCAGAACATTCTGGAAAGACAGCAGGTCTCTAGCTCATCCAAAGTCTGTGTGTAAGATGAAGAATGCAACACTGTTACATAAATGTGCTACATACTGTGTGTCACTTTATCTCTAATATATTCACTAAAGTTTCAAACACTATCAATATCAGAAGAGTGACAATGCCATTGATCCAGTATTCTTTTGTTTGGCTGTAAGACTCTGCCCACTTTAGTTTTCTGAGTGTTTTTATTAGGCTGACAGCACTGCCACAAACTATTAACATATTATTCCAATGGACTCTGCTTATTTTATTACAGCCCCCATGTTAACTGTTTCAATGACTTTAGACTGAAGTGAAGATTAAAAAAACACCTCACCTCACAGTGCATTCTGTGACCTGCTGAGTTAAAAAAATTGATATGCACTGGCATTTTTAGATAGATAGATACTTTATTGATCCCGTGAGGGAAATTGCATATTTCCTTTACTGTATACAGTACAGTATATTTGTTGTCTAGTATTATTTATTTTACTTGATGCCATAATTTAGCAGAGTTGGATTATTTTGATTTCTGTGTGAAGTGAATGGCCTAATTGAGTGCACGAGTACACATGCGCTCCTCTCTCTCACTGTTCGTCCACCAGCAGTCTGTTTGTTGCCTTTTCTTTCTCACAGCTCTGCTGGGTCTTCACACACTTTCGGTGGCTTCAAACTGGAAATGCTCTGGCACTCTGCCAGCAATTTTTTTGTGTTTTAAACCCTCTGATGCCTCTCATTACACCTAGAGGAAAACAGACATCCTGCCTCATACCAAATAGAGATATGCAATGAATAATTCAGCAACAAGGAAGGATGGCAGCCAGCATTATAGCCAGTGCACAGCTTCTAATGACATTCAAGAAGAAAAATGAAATGGCCAGCAGACAGTATGTCAAAGCTTCGTTTCTAGAGAACAATATTTGGGAAGTAAGAAAAGAGACATTAACCAAAAGGTGGTTTGCATCTTTGTGGGCTACATGTCGTGTTCCAGCATCTCTAGAAGCTTTGCAACACATTAGGGCACAGACTGTGCATAGCAGGAGATACACGTATGCAAACAACCGTGAGAGCAAACTGCCACAGCAAGAGACATGATCAGAGCAGGGGTCTGGGCCTGCATGTGCACTGGCACACTTGGAGCAGAAGTGCTCAACAAGCTAATATTCCACTCACCCACACTGCTGTGAAGGATGGGTGTGTGTATGTGCCAGTGGAAAATTAGAGTTAAAAAAGACCTAAAAGAAGTGTAGACTGAGAGCACTAAAGAGAGAAAGAGGCAGAGAATACATTTTCTAAATAAAGTGCCACAGCCACTTCAGAAGTTACAGCCTATGGTACAGATGATCACGATCACAAAATGCCTTCTTAAAAGCCAGTAATCTTTCTTTGGAATGGTCAATATCACATTCCCTTACATACTACTATATTACAGACAACACAGCAAGTAAAAATAATATTGCTGTCTTAATCTACAAAGTGCACTCTAGTGGAAAGACTCTCAGTCACTATTCTACAGTGCATATTTTGATAGACAGACAATCAGATAGACAGTGCTTTCCTGTTCTTTGTGTGCAAATACACTCATAGACTGAAGTAAAGT
Organism: Atractosteus spatula; assembly: GCF_055471065.1. Taxonomy (NCBI): domain Eukaryota; kingdom Metazoa; phylum Chordata; class Actinopteri; order Semionotiformes; family Lepisosteidae; genus Atractosteus; species Atractosteus spatula. The sequence goes on along the minus strand of NC_142714.1, from coordinate 2,654,334 downwards.
AGATATTGTAGTGTATCTACTTTACTTCAGTTTATGAGTTTCCATCCCAATCCACTACTACATGTACAGTATACTCACTGTCTGTCTGTGGTTTATAGCACAGGTAAATAGTTTGCTCTCCACATGTTTCCTTCAAGGTCAGCCTGTAGCTATTGCCAGATGTCAGTGTTTGTTTGTCTATTTAGGCAAAACTGCTGCATATATTATGTGTCACACAGATCTACAAGAAAAAAACAGGTGTTGTCTTCTTCTCCTATTTCCCTCACTGGACATTTCTATAGGGAATTTATCGTGTCCACCAAGATTTTTTAATACCAGAAAAAATGCTAAAAAATGCTACAACTATAATAATATTAACTCTATGTAAAGGGTGTTCTGTTATGTACACTGATTGATGACAGTCTACATACACATCCTTTTAAAGAGATTAACTCCTCTGAAACAGATGCATTCACCTGTAGGAACCCATTCCTGTTACCTGCAGGAGGGGGTAGCCTGTTCCTGCCACACTGTTCCATTATCCTGTTTTCTTGATCATGCTTTCAAACCCATTGCTGAATCACTGCCCACACATGTTAAGGTCTCTATCAATTTTTTCCAAATGACCATTTTAATGAAGTGCATCACTGTGAAAATCCCACTTTCTCTTTGCATTGGACATTAAAAGACTATACAATGACATTCCAAATAACATTTTTGTAGATGCACTAAAACAGATCTTCAATGAGTGGACAGTAGAAGAGGCCAAAACAGACATCCGTTTGTGAGCTGCTGAACTTGTCAGTTTGAACTGCTTTCCTTGTAGTCGATTTTTTAAATCTTCTTCAAGTTAGGGGTCTCAGCAAGAGAACTAAAAACTAACAAAGGGAACCATCATAGGTCGCCATTTTGTAAGATCAGCTGAAAAACTTTTACATTTTAAATTGCATTTACAGCACTAAGTTGCAACACCATTAATTTGTACTTCAGTTACATTGATAACATCCTTGGGATTTCTACACATCTGAAGACCTTAATTACAATTCAATTCTTTTAATTGATAATTTGACACACAGACTTGGAACTTCATGATTCTACAAACATATCCATCCATAGCTACAATTCTTCATATGCCACCACTAAGGTTTTAGAACATGTGCTTGCACATCACTTATAAGCAAACATGATAGCTAACGATTTATTTGTACCATTCCACTCCAGTTTTTGCACTGATCATAGCACTGACACTGCTCTTATTAGGGTTGTGAATGATTTGCTTGTTGCATCTGGCTCTGGAGCTACTGTATAGCTATCTATTCTTATATTCTTCAATCTTAGTGTGGCTCTTGATACAGCAAATCATTCAATGTTGCTTAAATGCTTGAAAACATTCTTGTCTTTAACTGGTTTCACTCATATCTGACGGTCAGGCAATAGTTTGTTTTCCTTGGTCCTCGTGAATATCCCATAGCCTCATTCAGTCATGGTGTGCCACAGGGTTCAAACTAGGGCCCATTGCCTTTTAAGATTTATATGCTTCCTCTTGGTCAGATTATACACAAGTATGTTCAGTTTTATTGTTATGCAGACGATACTCAGATTTATATTAAAACCTCTGCCCCCTCTGATTTCCTCCATCACGTATCTCTTGTCTCTATGACCTCTTGTCATCACGTACACTACTTGTAAAAACTGTAACTGGCTACACACTGAAGAAACCAAAAGACAATCAGCAGCTGACTGCTTTGCAGAACACTTACAAAAACATTCAAATAAACGCCACACAATTTCCATTTGCTTAACATTGCAATAGAGATAACCATACTGTTGAAGACCCCACAACTGGTCAATTTTCAGAAGGGGTCTAGTCAGTGTTCCACAATAGAACAAGTGCCTTTCGTGAATAAAAAAGCAACCAGCACCAATGCTCATAATGGGGACTTTGAAGCCTCGTGGAAGCTGCCATTAAGTTTTGAACTAATTTAAGTTTACAAGTTTTCTGCTCTGAAATGCCATGTTAAACCTTTTTCAGTTAAACCTTGTTAACAATATAAAAGCTTTCTTCTCTTTTTCAGTCATTGTACACTGCAGTTCAAACTACATACAGTACAGATAGTATTCAGGCATCAGTTTGTAAATGGAAATGGACTGCAGACAGTTTTCATGTAGTATATTTTAGTGTGGATCACCATCTCAAACAAGGCCCATACTACTGTACATCAGGAAATACAGAAAAGAAAATACAGTTTTATTTCTTAATTTTTTTTTATCTTCTGGCTTTAAAATATTGAGTATGACATTGTGTTCTGCAATAATGTTTCATGGAACACGTGGATAACATCATTTCTGTGGTTTAGCTTTATGGTCTGACACAAAACATCTGTCACACATCTGTCTATTCCACTGCCACTGGGATGCTTTACAGATTTATTGACAATCATGTATACCCTGACTGTCAGTTGGGGTGATTCACTTGGTCTCCTTTTAGCCTGAGGTCCATCAGTGATGCTAAGTTTTGTCTCACCTTTCATATTGCATTTCATTTCTCTATAGGTTACATAAAAGAAGTCATCCATCTAGGCCTCCTTCTGAAAATTGTCTTTCAAAACCAAAGGCAAAATCTATTACTGAAAGTCTAGAAAACCAAACCATATTGTGTGTTCTTGTGCTAGGGAAGGAATACATTTGAATACATTTTGCCCCTTTAGATCCCGAAAGAGATCTAATTAAAAATATCTATTATTTATTCTAATTGTTTCTTTAATTGAAACATGTGGACTCAGAATTAAAAACACAAGGATAAGGAGGATGTTCAATGCTAAATCTGGTGTTAAGTCAGTCAACTCTTCTATTCATTTCATTTTTTAATCACTGCCTTGTTCAACATTACTTACTATAAATAAGGGTGGTTAGCCTGATCATTTCAATTTCCATTATAAACACAGGTGTTCATCCACGCTAGAGTGAACACTGAAATACATATTCCCCAGCCTTGCTCTAAGCCAGGCATCAGGAACAACTAGATATAATTAAGCCTGTGTAGCCCCTCCCTGTTTGTGCTAGACTACTACTAATTTCAAAAGCTAATCTGAAGCACGCTGTTGTAAAATTGACTTGAACCAGGACTGTCTTTCGGCTTCACTTGAACAGTGCTTTGTCAGCATCAGGAAGCTGTAAGCAGACATGACAGCTATCCAACAATGAATAACTTATAAGGTTAACTGCATTGGTTTTCCATGTGCCCCTTTCGTGCAAAATCTGTAGGGCGTAATATTACTTTTTATCATGAGCTGTTTGAAAACAATCTCTGAACAGTCGCTATACCAGTTCAGAGTAAGAAGCTCGGATGGCCGCTATGTGAAAACAGCTGTAAGCATGTCGACTGCAGAGAATGCTGTTTACAGTCTCTTAGTTCTTTCGTAAAAGTAGTGACAGTGACTTTTTCGAAGCTCAGTCTATCAAAGGGACCTAAAATATTAATATTATTTGAGAAAGATGCAAAATACCTGCATAACACAAAATTATCTCTGCATTTTGATTTATGGTCATACATAAATAATTATATTGGGATAACATTCATAATCTAAAATGCATTTAAGATAAGCAACTATATTTTTAAGAACACAATAATAATTTGTATTATTATTATTAACTGTAATCTGTCTGCCACATTGAAGAAGGCTGATTGTCATCATCAGGTTGACACAGAAATAATCTTTTCTCACATCAGACTGTGTCTACCAATGAAACCTTGCAGCTCGACATGAATATCAGTGAACATTTTAGGGCGTTTAATACGTTTCTGTAACTTGGTGGGACGAAGTAGCTACAGTAAGCATCTCCGCTTGTTGAAACTTGCAGGCTGTTCTAACGCTGAAAGAAGTGAAACAAAGACTTTTTTTTCTTTCAAAAGGTAAGATGAACACCTTTACAATTAGTCACACCAGCTGGACTTTTACTATCAAAAACCACTGAACCTCTGCTAATTACTGCAGTCTAATTACCTATTGCTGGCAGTATACTGACTGACCATTAAATTATATACAGTAAATCACTCAGGTACGGAATCTCTCTGGAAATTAATAACATCAGGAGCCAGGAGTAAGCCGTATATTATCACCACCAACTGGCAGGTCTAGGCAAAGAGAGTTCTTGATGTCTTTTTGAAGAAAATTAAAATAAATAAGAAATAACCAAAAGACAATTTCCACAGTCATTACTCAGATTTTTATAAAGATGAAAAATGGATTGTACAGTATATATTTATTATGTATAATGCATTTAGTATTATATGCAGTATAAAGAGTGTATAAAGAGATGATATATACTGTATATCAATGTATCTCAATAAAGCACTATAAAGGGTCTACCTAAACTGCATCTGTGAGTGGAATTCAGGATAAAATCTCAAGCACCCAGGAATACCTGGTTGTGTGCAGGCAGGTGGGAAAACAAACATGCTCTAAGCAGAGCAACGACTGGTCATACAGTCCCACAGGCTTCCAGTCAAAACCAGTAAAAATAGTGGCATTTTCTCTTCAGAAAACAAGCTATGCTACAAGGTGAAAGAATGTATAATTACAACAAATTAGAACCAAAAAACAACACGAAAAGGAAAACATATTGAAAACCCTTCACAAAAAGTTATAATGAAAATACGCAACCATAGTAACAGAGAAATAATAACGAACCCGAAGAAGCAGCTTGATCAATAGCTCAAGAAACTGAGCACATATAAACTTCATATTGAGGAAAACAGTAATTTTGAAAATTAGTTTTCGATTTTTGTCTTATTCTGTCTTTCCACTGCAGTTTTCTCTGAAAAGAGCAAATTGAATTTTCCTAACTGGGCACACCAGGTCCATCTGGCTTATAAACCTGGAAAAATAGGCAACATTTGAAGAAAATATTAACATTATCGCTGAGTGATGACAGACAAGACAAAAACCTTAATCTAAAAGTCCAAAAGTCCCTAACAGTTAGAAGCCTAAGTGAAGCTCAGAAATAGTAAAATCTTTAGTCTAATTATTAATATAGAATTTTATGATCTTATAATATAAAATAAGTACAATCAATAAAATGTTTCAGATTAAACTTATGCTTAGGTTATACTTTTAACTGCATGTACTGTAAGGCACTTCACATAACTGTAATGGAAAAGAGGATCCAAAATAAAAACAGAAAAGATTTTGGGAGCAGAAAAATCAGTAACTTTACTTAAATATTGCCACTGAATGGCTTCACATACTGTAACAAACAATCGTGCATAATACCTTATAGGAATGTATAAATGACATAATGTGCATAGGAGGTCATGACATTTGATTTAGCACTGCATCGCACCAAAATTATCAACAATGTAATGTCATGCTACTGTATGTGATTTGCATGTCTCTATATAGCATTATGCACATGATTATAACATGTTGCATAGTGGTTATGAAGTGATTATGAAGCCATTAAGCAGTAAAACTCAAATAAAGTGCAAACTGAAAACTCTAAACCTTGTTAAATATGACACTGCAGCATTTTTTATTCCATTTTGACAATTTCTAAAGGTTGAATTAAAATACCCAGAATTCATATTTTATTTAACTATTTATTATTACAAAATAATGGAACTTAGAACATGACATTTTCAAAATAATGTGTAAAATATTTTACAATATCAAATGTGTGAGAATAAGCATACAGTACATGTTTCTTTGTCTAAAGGATTCATATAAAGACTGAGTACTCATCTAGAAAATAAATAAAAAAACAGGTAAATAGAGAAGAAAACCAAATAAAAATTATTGAAATCAAAGTACATGTGGTAATTTTCCAGAAACAAATATTTTTAATAAAGACGTGAACTGTGTAATGAATTAAACAATTTAGACCTTAATGGTAAGTCAGGAAGTACATCAGTAAAGTTAATTGGTTTTAAAGTGACTTTAGTGCAAATGAGAATTCATTATGGATCTGCATAGGCTGCTTCATCAAATAAGACCTCCGGGAAGAAAATTATCAATATATTAGGACCAGGAAAGCTCACTGTCAACCTTATGAAGCACTTTGCAGATTTCACTGAGCTTGGAAACCTGGACTGCTGTAACAGGGAAACAAAGACCGGAGGTTGGAAGCCTGGAGTGGTGGCCAGTGCTCTGGACTTCTGCCCACAGGGCTGTGGGTTCAAATCTTGAGTAGAGAGACTGGTGTGTTTGCTGGCTCATTGTCCTGGTTTCCCTAATTTTAGTTTCCTCTTTACAAAAAGCTTATAAAGCCAATGAAATAATAACATTAAGTTCTTTTTCCATTAAAGCTGTACAAAATTAGAGTGTATTCAGATGTTTTCCCATAAACTGGGTTTACACTTTCAAATAAAGTATGTTGGGTTCTCTGAAGAGATACGCCTCCCTTTTTTAGCTACACATATTAAAAGACTTTCATTGGACCAAAGGGTTTCTCAAATGTTAGGAATTAACCCAGCCACAACAAAACGTTCAACACTAAAATGAACACATTTTTATGTCCCAGAGCTGCACCTTGATTTGTCCAGTAATAAGTTGTGTGCTTGCTGTCTTCTAATTTCAGTGTTTGATTTAGCAAATACTTTATACTCTTACTCTTGATATTTCATTTTAAAGCTTTGAAAACCTTTTCCTTCATCTTGTGCCTGGTAGGGATTCTGTTATTCTTTTTTCTTTTCTCAAAGTCAAGACATTTACAAGCAGAAAACCTATTGTGTCTTAAATACAGTAGACACCCATGAAGTTAGATATTTACAGTAGCTGTGTAAATACTTTGATGCCATTCTTCTTCTAAAGAGCTCTTCTAAAGAGCTAGGTTTTTCTGGCATCTCTTTAAATGGGTACCTTTCTCTTTTAATATTTTTTTGACAAAACCAAAATGATGTTCTTTGAAAAAGATCAACCGTGTACACATAGCTGTCCAATAGTTTTAGATTTTTCTACTCTTTTGACTCAACATTTTCCTTCTTTATGCAGATACATTCTAATAACGCTAAGATCAGCAAACGAAATTATATTTTAAGTGGTTGTTATGAAGTATTTGATTAAAATTAATTAAAGAAGCTTCTCACCTTAACTGTCTTATAACAGGAACAGTCACTGAGTCAAGTGTCTTTTCATTAATGTACCGTAACATGCTAAGTGGTACTGAGCCTGTTGCAGAAAACAATGCCACCCCCTTGAAAAACCTTGAAAGTGTGGAATTGCCCTGTGGCATGGGAACTTGCTTCTTTGGCAACGTGGAGTTTGCTGCTGTTCAGGGAGCAGCGCTATGTGGCTCCGAGTCAGTGAGCAACATGATCGAATCCCAGCAGGGGCAGGGGTCAGCATCCTGTATGTGCTCAAGACTAGATTTTGCTAGAGCCAATGAAAAAACAATGACCCTACTATCCCTCTTGGAGGCAAAGAACTCCCGACACTCAGTCTTTCAAGCTTTATATGCGTGTTTCAAGATCTGCTAAAGGTCACGCTGATTTTGATTAATTTAGCAAAAAAAACACAACCTTGAAATGGCTGAAATGGAAACTCAAAGACTCCTTAATCTCTCTAGAACCACGGTTAAGTCCTGTGTCTTAAGCCATGTTGTGTCAAAAATGGGAGTGTTTGAACCACTGCATTGCAGGGATTCATTCAAAGCTGCATTTAATTTTTTTTTATTCTGGATTTGCCAATTGTTTTCCAGTTTCCTCACAATTTTGAAACAGATCTTTGTACATGGTGCCACTGTCATGCTTGCCCCTGCTGGTGAGCTGCAGAACGAGTTTCAGTAGCATTGCCAATGCAGCCGATCACACCTGTACCGACCTGTCTGTCAACCCGCAACCAGACAGAAGACCTGTACCACCTGGGGACAATTTATGACGACTCCCGATCTCAGGTGGTTCAGGTTATTTACAGTAAGATCTACTGTGACTGTCCTCTGCGTATAATGTTTAGTGTTGTATTGTGGTACATGTATATTGTTTTGCTTAGAGTCTCTCATATGTTTTACTCTGTAAATCCTGCGTTCCAAACCTTCTGCTTCTTTTGTATTCCTAACATTGCTTTGATCTCTATTACGCCTTTCAGATTCCCTCTGTGTCTTGCTACTACAGTATGTTGGTTTTAGAACTTTGCTTTGCCGACTACACTCTCGGATTGTGTCTGCCTGCTGCTCACGCTGGGCTGCCTGCTCATTAACAACCATTCTGCCTTTGTCCTCACCTGCGATCGGGTTTATCTCTTGAACAACGGACAGCTGCTCAGTTCCATCACCAGCAGCAGACATGACAGCAGCCCTATGTCATCTGACGCCCTGTGAGCTCTGCAGTGTACTGCTGAAGGAGGAGCCTGTCATTCACTGACATCACTGCAAGCTTGCAGGCAACCAGCAGGACCAAGGAATCCCAGGATGAGTCACACCCATTCTGTACCAGGATTCCCGCCACTACTTGGGGAATCCTGTTCACTTTTGACTAACACCAAAACCCAGCCTTGAGCAGGTCATGTCTACACTGTGAGCTCACCTTGCACTCCAAGAATGTACAATGGGTGTTTCAGCTATTGTGGTCTCCAGTAAATACGCTTAATCTTCAAGCAGTTGATCATGCTTGTGGAGATTTCTTAAACAGATTAGGTAGAAAAAAAGCTTGAAATAAAATTGATTAACAAGGCTGTCCACCCCACAGTTTATGATGATGATTATGAGTGGTATTGATGTTGTTACCCTGTCCTGTCTATGCTATTATGTTAATTGCAGCTCCATTTTTGAATACAGTACATTTAGATGCATTTTCATTTTTTTAGAATTTCTTCTTTTATGCAGAATAAAAAGAGAGTGTTGTACATATGGTAATGCCAACTAGAAATCATACTTTTGTTGGAAAAATACAAACTTGTGCTGTGACATACGCTTGGGAGTGCTGAAGTCTGGAGTGTCTTCTAAAGAGCTAGGTTTTTCTGGCATCTCTTTAAATGGGTCTCTATAGCTTGCTGAATTTGTTTGGCAGTGTAATTTCCATTTTTCTTTGAATTGGCAGGATATATTGCCACTTTGCATTATAATGGCAGTAAAATTGTTCCAGGAAAGAGAGGCAGGACATTTTGAAGATATTAATTACACAGGAATGAGACCATCAATCTCTCCTGTCACAGACGGATAGAGTGAGGCTAGTTGCCATTTTTTTGTAAATTGCTTTAAATTTAAGAAAAAAAATCCAATGATATAGTTTTACTAACATATGTCAATGCCTACAGCTCTGTAGCTCTAGTTGGTGACAGAAGTGCTGGTGTGGTCATTTTATAGATGTTTATATACAGTACAGTACCACATACAGTATAATGTATAGTAACACTGGTTTACAGTTGTGAAACAGTCTTAAGCATCTTAGACACCTTCAGCAGCTACAATGTGTGCAGGTTTCAATGCAGAGCTACATCAGCTGCACAGGAACAAGCAGAGGTTAATTCCACACTGACAAATAAAAAGAAAAAACAATTTTGGCTATGGTGCCTCTGCATTTTGATCCTGTTACTCAGTCAAAATATGGTGTTTTTCTTTTTAAATTTTCAGCTTAGAACAAACCTCTGCTTGCTCCATTACAAATACTGTACTGTAGGTATGTTATGAACATAAAAAAGACACAGAAAATCTCTACAAGTGTTTTGTACTGCAGCAACTTTGTGAAGTATACAGCTTAGTTTGGGTGAGAAGAAACTGAGCTTGCCATTTATCAATATTTAATTCACACTGATGAGAATCTTCAAAAACTTGATCACAACAACTCAAGGTAAACTATACTGTACACAAGAAGCCAATATGAAGTGCAGTAGCAGTTAATCCATCACATTTACAGATCATATCTAATTGACCCATTATCAGGTGTTTCACATCCATTTCTTACTCTGTACATACTGTATTTATGAAGCAAAAATGGCTACATCTTATATTGTAAAATCCAGAAAGATTTCTCCTGAACTGTTTCTGCATCTACAGTAGTAGTAATGCATTTCACGTGTTTACCCAGCTCATGATGTTCAAGATGTTCATTCCTAATGCTCTATTTACTTATTTTCATATTTGAATTTGCATGAAATGGAATATGCCCTTTACACTATTAAATAAGCATGTACAGCTTAGAGTATTTAATGAAGTTTTATTTTCTGCTTTTTACATGACAAACTGTACAGAGAACAGCTCATCTGTCATGGATTCTGTTCCTTCACCTTTTTAAAAAAGATCACCACATGTGTTTTCCTTCCTGTTTCTGTACTTTTTACAACCTACATTTTTTTCAACTTTCTCCTTAACAGAGTCATGTTGCGTGATTACAACTAATGTGGGTGTGCATTTTGGAACTGCATTTTTTCCATCTAGTAGCGTACATGCGTTTTGTGGGCTTGGAACTACTGTGTGAAATATTCCCTTTAAAATTCTGTTTACAAAGCAGAATACACTGTATACAGTATTTGGCATAGTCACCATTGCAAATACGAGTGAAATATTGGTGGAAATATGATATCACTGATTCATTAAAATAATGCAAAATGTCTTAGACTTTTGCACAGCAGTATACATACACACATATATCAGGTAATAGCAGGATTAGGTTTGTCACTGATCTGTGACAAATGCAAACAAGCAAGTAGACGGTGAAATTAATTAATGAACAGTGAATTACTTTAAAGCCTACAGACTGATGAGCAATATAAAATTGTGATGAACATGGGATAAGTTGAGACGTCAAATGAAATTATAAGAAGCCAGGCCATGACCTTTTCGTTCACATGAATCTAAATCAATAAAAGTAAAAAGCTGTCAGTGTGGATGCTGTCTCATATGACAAATGGGTTGTTATTCTGTTTCTGTTGTACTTCAAAGCTTTCCTGAGCACGTCCAATCCATAGATTACATGACTTCAATATAAAATACCCTAAATGTGCAAGGCTCATGCCAAGCTAAGCATTGATTTCACAACTAGACCACAAAGGACTGCTAGCATGGAATGCCACCTCTCAGGGCTGAGGGTGGGATCTATAGCAGATTTATTAGGGCTGTCTTCAGTGGCACATTCCACAAAGTAGTGTTCAATTACTGTATGTCTTCTTAGGTAAATCAATACCATCAGAAACATCATTAAACACCAGGACTGCTGTTGAGAAGGGATATGATGCACGCGTTTTCCGAGAGGACCACTCCTCTCTAACCTCCAGCAGCTAGAATTATGAGAGAAGTCATCTTAGCAAGTGACAATCAGACTAGCAGCTGTGAGAGGAGAGGCTACCTGGGACAGGAAGAGAGAGAGCATGAAGGAAAGAAAGCTGGATACACATTCAGGGTAAGGCATCAAGTCAAATACATGGAATTAAATGTCTGTCTAGAGTCGCTTTGGTAACATCAGTTGTGTTTTAATATTGGGTGCAACAGACCGTCTCTGCTTTTCAAGAACCTCATTAATGCACATTAATATGAGACATAAAGAACAGAAATATGACTCCTCTAACAAAAATAACAAGGACCTACTATATTTATCAAAATGCATGCTTCCAGAAAGTCAGGAAAGGAATAAGAAATATCTGCACAGTGACACTCATGAACAGAGAATGTCATTACTATTTTCATCTCATTAGCCAAACAGACCCAGTCAAAGGGCTGTTTAATGTCCATCAGTGCATATGTGCAAAAATCTATTGACTTCCAAAATCATATACTGTACTGCCATTACTATCTAAAAATTTAAAATTTGGTACAGTTTCTTCTTTTTCTTGTATTTTAAATCTCTTTAGTTGATTACAAGAACATACTGTACTGTATTCAGATATTTAAAAAATAACCAGAATGAATCAGATGTAATCTGACATCGAATAAAGTTCATATTCAAATGAACTTAAAAAACTATACTCATGTACTATGAGTAGAAACACTACATACAGTAATTACTGTTTCATAATTTGAAGTAAAAACACTTATAATTTGGTCTACATCCAAGCACAAAATTAAAAAAACACTGCAGACAGCAGCACACATATTGATCGGGTGATTTTTATATGTTGCTTTCTCCTATAAATTTATCCTGCAAACATAATGTGATTGATATCTCCTCTTGTGCAACACAGCCTTAAAGCAGAGTACGTTTTCACTGCCTCAAGGTCACTCTGCTATAACAAACAAATGGATTTTCTGCTCTCACAGTATTTTCTTGATGTGCCAATTCAATAAACTCTTTTTCGGAAAATGACCAATTTAATGAGTTTAACTTGTGATACTTTATCTATGATATGACTATGGAGGTAAACTAAAAATCAAACAGAAGTCTTAAGAGAAGTGCTGTATTACAGAAGACAGCTAGACATCGCATCAAAAGGCAGCTGCCTCTATAAAAAACAAAAAACAAAGATGACAGCTGTGAAAGTTAGCGAGGCACACCACAAAGAGTATCCGAGCCCACAACAATATTCATATCTACACTTCCATTTTCAGGGCAGCATTAGAAAGCTGCTGTTAACAGAGACTAATGCTTGTGAGCAGTTTGAGCGCTGACCTCAGACTTCTGCTACTGTAAATACCTTTGCTAAAGGAATTTCAAGGAGACAAAAGGAACATGGGGTGTCTTGCCCTTGTTCTTCTGTGCTGCTGGCGGGAAGCTGGGTCCTCTCTTTTAGGATTGTGGAGCTCTTGAAAGAAAACGTTATTGTTTTTTCCAAAGTCTTCTATCAGGCAGGAGCAGGCCTGTTGCACGTCCCCTCTTTAACTCCGACACTCTGAGCCTGACTGCTGCAAGACAGCTCCCTCTGCAACACGGAGTGGAGGTGCACCTCTGCCCTCTGCTCGCTGACATGAAGACATGGAAAAGGTCAGGAGCAGGCTGATTACATCGCCAGAGCCTGCCCTTGTGAACTAGCATTGCACCGCGCCTAAAGCTTTTATTTTAAACAAAATATTGTCTTTTCCATAAACTGCTAAAATGTGGCCTGTCATGTACATTTCTGTTTCTGTTTTCTGTTAGAAAATCAGTAAGAGATTTTATCATTTTCTATACACATAAGTCAGGGAAAACTGACCTACATGTATTCTGTATAGACACACTACTGTATACACACACACTTCAAATGCCCTGTGCCACATCCTTCAAAAATATATTGCACAGTGACAAAAACAGGTAGGTTGGTAGATGGAGAGAAATGAAAGACAACGCGCGGAAATGATAGATCACCACATTTCAACAAAAAGACGTTTATTGTCTCTAAGACAGCATTGTGCTTCCATTAGCTTTGCTTTTCTTTGCAATTTTTTTCTCTAAACTTCAAATTCAATTAGGGCACGTTGTGGGAGGACCTGATCACACTAATCATCTACACACTGCACCGTAATATTTCCTCGCAGTATTCAAATCAATTTACCCTCCACAGACATTTTTCTCCCAGTCCTGTCATAAAGTGCCATTTCCACTGTCCTGCAGTTCTTTATTTTTTTGGCAGGGCCATCATAAGTGTGTGACACTGGGGTGATGAATTGGAACTCAAATAAGTTATAAATCTTCCATTCCTTTCATCCCCTGTCAACCTGAGTGAATTTACTTAAATCTGCCTAGGCGACTAAACTATGGGCAGAAAATGAAGCATGAGAAGAAGGTTCCCTGTTCGTCTCCCACATGCTTACATCTTAGTTTCCCAAACGGATTATCCTGAACTCCAGATTTCTCCACATTTCTCTTCATGCCATTCCTTAAACATTTTATTCCTGCTGTTCTATTTTTTTTGTGTGTGAGATTTCTCACCTCATATTTTTGAACCTTGAGAAAAAAAAATTAAATAAGCTGTTTATTAGCATTACAAATATTACAAAATGAAGATTTTTCTGGACACCAGTATCTTAATTTGAAACTGCAATGTAACAGCCCAACACCTGGGATTTTTGTAAATGTTAAATTAGAGAAACCAATACTCACCACAAAACAGAGGAAGTTTAATATATTACAGGGATTGCTAAATGAACGAATCACAAGAGCTTATTAACTGTCCTCCATTTTGCTCCACAGTGAACCTTATCCTTGGGGTATCTACCCTATACCAACGGCAAAGACAAAATGTTGTGAACTGGAGATTTTTTTTTACATTTAAAATGGTCAAATTAATATTAAATTTGTTTCTTAAAAGCCAATTTTGATTTTTAAAAACTGTCAAGATGAAACAGTCATTTTGCAATGTGTCACAAACATTTGCAATAACTGAGATGCAAACATTCACATTATTTGGCTAATGCAATCATTCACAGATCCACAATGAGACAAACCCACCAGGGCCTCATTACTGACACAGCAATCTGTTAGTAATTTATGTGGTTCTCCCAGTCCCTATTTACTGTTTTAAGTGATGGAAAGGCACTGTTTCTGCCCTTTGCCTGTCACTCTCTTTGAAACCATGCCAGACCTGACCACTGTGCTGCACTGCCCATTTGTGTGAAGATGGCTAGGAAGGACAGTGTCAACAGTAGATCAAAAAAGGGTCCACACGTTCAGACTTATTCGAAGTTGAACATGAGATCTTGACCCACAAAAAAATGAACAATTTCCACACAGCTTTTCACATAAGAGTAGAAAAAACATGAAATCACTTAGGAGTGCAGATACCAAGCCACTATAGCAGAGAAGTTATCAGAAATACAATTTGCTTGAAAACAGTGACCACACGCACCCTTTTGTATTGTCCATGCAGTATGATGAGCTGCCTATTTATGTTCAAAATAAGAAGTTTTTACATAAGAGGAAGTTAACATTTTGATCTACTGGATGTTTTCACGTTGGCATATTAACAAAGTCAACAAGAACTGTTTGTCTTGCTGTATTCCCTCACGGCCAGGGGAGAATGAGCACTTCTGTAATACAGCATTTGAGCTGTTTTCTTGAAATAGAGTAGATGGACTGATAAAAACAAAATGTTACCTTTCAGCACAATATGGCCGAAGATGTGTCAGTTGTGACAGCTGCTGGCAACCTCTGCCTAGTGTTGACTTGACATTGTCACTATGCCCTTATTCATTTTCTAATGCACAACTTCACAAACACTTTTCAGCTCTAAGTCTTTCACTTTCCCAGCACATCAGGAACTAAGCTGCAATTAAATGTCTAATCAAACTAATACTCTTGAGAAGTCAAGCAGAAAAACCGAAAAGCACGTCACAGAGTGATAGCATTTTCTTCTTCAAGAAAATGTTTCACAAGCCCATCATTAGATATTTAGATTCATCAGCCTGTGATGGGATTTCAAGTCCTCGAACAACAAAGAAGTGGAGATAAAACACCTTAAAGCATGCTATGGGAAATTGGTCCATGAAGGGACTGCAGTAATGCTGACCTGCCTCTAGAGGCCACCAAAAGACCTATAACAAGTGTAAATAGACTTGCTGGGTGGCAGTTCAGATAATAATAATTGGTGAAGGTTCACATTCTCACATGGGTTTTAATTAGTGGTTTTATAGTATTAGAAGAGCTTGCACAGTGTTAGTGTTGGTGGGGTTTGGTATCAGTCATGGGGAGGCTTTTATTATTTAAAAAAAAATAAAACTTCCGGTACTTCTAAAACAACCATGAGCTTTCCGGGACCACCCAAGCTAAGGGTAGGTCTGTCACACACATTTCAGGAAAAATTATTTTTGTTAGCTTCTTTTTCTTTAACTTGAAATTACAGTAGGATGTAATAACTGTAGGTTGTAATTAAATTTGTACTTGTAATTCTTAAATGAGCAATTATGAAATGAACTATGTAAGGTTGGAATATAAGCCTTGTGACACAAATACAGATTAATAAAGACCATTTTCAGCTATAAAAATCCAGAAAGATTTGAATTTTCTTACACTGGTAAAAAAAATAGCTGTGCACCGTAAATAATGCTTTTCGTCAACTCCATGAAGACCAAAGGTGGCACTGCATGGATTCAGATCATAAAAACATTTGGAAACCATCAGTATTCAAATGATTCTTTGGGTCTTTAGAACAGTGTTTAGAACATCTTAAGAGCCATTTTATAATCTGCAGTGCATTTAGTTGCTATTACAAAGATTTCCTCCAGTAAGTCTGATGCTATCCCAGGGTAAGATTATTTATTATTCCTTTTTTTATACTTAATGTATTCCCTAAGTGGGTTCATGACAGATAACCCTGTGCATTATCCAGTGCTAAAAACCATTTGGAATTCCATTACATATGTAGTCAGTTGTTTTCAGGAATATGTGTGTGAACTGCAGCAATACAAGACTATTTTTTGAGAAAGTGTATTGGTTAATTACATTTAGAAAAT
Organism: Atractosteus spatula; assembly: GCF_055471065.1. NCBI lineage: Eukaryota > Metazoa > Chordata > Actinopteri > Semionotiformes > Lepisosteidae > Atractosteus > Atractosteus spatula. Next base: position 2,638,068 of record NC_142714.1, on the reverse strand, counting down.
GTGCTTTTATCCATTAGTGAAGACCAAGCAGCTGAGCTGCTGCTTTGCTCGGTGTATCCCAGGATGTCATTCTGTACTTATCAGTAAGATAAGACAGAGCATCATGGGACATCTGCATTATACTTTCACAGGTTAGCTGTGCAAACCTGATCACTCACTACAGCTCTTACAACTATATTTTTCCATTCTTTTCCCACTATACTACTTAACTTTGCTCTCTTTAATCTCAAAGCTCCATGCTGGATCACAGAAAGCTGGGATCCAAATCTCACACCCCTAGATTTAAAATGAAAATTTGTTTAATAGCAAGTTTACCTGTGTCTTTCATGTCACTTGTACAAAACGTCAGGGAGCTGTAGCTGATGTAAAAAATGTTATGCAGTTTACTTTTGCCTTTTCCTCCCTGAAGTAATTAATCCTGCTGTAAACAGTACATTAGATACTGAATGGTTCACAATATGTCATTGCTTTTGTCAGAACCCCTCATCCTCCTTAATTGATGCTGCTGCTGAACAGACTTCTCCATCTTTAACGGAGTGAAGGATATGCTGTCTTGATTAAGTCCCTGTGTGAACTATACATGGATGTACTTTATTATTTTATTTTGTTTTAAGCCATCTTTCTTTGAAGCGTCTTAGCAAAGTATACAGAAAAGATGCACTCTAATTACTCACATTTTGTTTAGACCAGAGAGCAAGAAAGAAAATTATTCTATTCCTCCAGGTAAATTTAATTCATTTATTTATTTGGAAACACTACTTACAAATCATAATGCAAATAAGAACAGAAAAACAACCCTCAGGGTCATCTCCAAAATAATCAGAAGTAGTGTTGTTTTTATATTAACCTGTGTAATTAACATTTTTAAAAGGAGAATGGTGGAATGTAGCTGTTGCTGGTGTATTAAAATTAAACTTATCATTTTACAGCAGCTTCTTCACATGAAGGTATTTCATTCCTCACTGTAAAATACAGAGTATCTTGTTGGGGGTGAGACAGTGAAAAACATCCTATCTATTGAGGAATCCTGTAGATAACACTGAAAATACAGATAGCTAAGTGCATTGCTGAAAGCAATACCTCCTATTTAATTTCTAGCCAAGAACCATTTTTTTAAGTATTAGTCAAAGTTTATTTTAGCAGACACAAACTGGATTTCGATGGGGCTGATATTTGAAATCCTATTTACTGTATAATTGTAATTATTAAAACAAATGAAGAATTCCTTATTAAACAAGCTGACCCTGGTGCCATTAGGGCAGTCAATCTGTGCAGCAGTCTTTAAAGTCTTTGGCTGTCCAGGGGACCAATATAAGCATTACAATCCCATCTTCTGTACCATGTGATATTACACTCTGTCTCCCTCCAAATGATCTGATTCCCAATACTTTCCTCAAATGCTGAGCTCATACAAGCAGCCAAAGAAGCCATTACATCAACAGTCTGGCACATTAGGAGCTCAAATGCTGTTGAAAGTTCTGATGAGGAATGTTACCATACTATTCTCTATATTATTATGTCTATAATATTCTTGCACCAACTGACCTGGTACATAAACTCCTCTACACTCTATTCTCTACACTATTTGCCCAGTTTTGTAACCTGTATTTTAACTCTGGTCTTCACATGACTCAGTCAGACTCAGGAGGCTTTGTGCAATGAAGTACCTGTAACTGCCCACAAATGAGTCAGTTTAAACCATGAAGCGCGTGTAGTCTGTGATCTGTGCTGGATTTCAACCCAAGTCTCCTTGAATGAACAGTAAATGAACATACCAACTAGATCTCTTGCCTGTTTTCCAAATTCCATGCACTAATAGTGAGTTAATTCAGTAGTCAGCTGTGCCACCAGGAACACATGCAATATTAACTTTCAGCCGGTATCATTGCCCTTTACCATTTTACATTTCTGGCTGTCCAAGGACTCTGTAGGATATTCTAAAACATAAAAAACAATGTGACTGCCAATGTGACTGTTTTTTTATGGAGTGAACAAAGACAATGCTTTTTTTATGTCAACAGATAACATCTTAAGAGCCTGCTGATATCACAAGGCATTAAAAGAAGCAGTGTGAGGATACACACAGGGTTCCAAGCAATTTTGAGCTGACTGTCCTCCAGCTAGATTGGGTTGGCCTTCAGTAGTTATTACCATTATTACAATGCCCAAGGTCATTCAAGCTGAACTGAGAACAGATAACCTCAATTTATTACATACAGTAACTCCCAGAATCAAGCTTATTCCTCAACATATACTACACTGCAAAGCTGAATAATTATTCTACAAGTATTGTAATTAGATGCATGCAGCTACTTTATTTCTATCCACCAGCTTACCAAATAAATAAAATAAAACTGAACTGCTCGCAATATATATGTATATTTTAAGCACATCTTTTGAATCACAACATTTATGATTCCTGAAGCAATCATATATTGCAAAAAAGTAATTTCAGATAACAGCAAGCCTATCCCAATATATTTGCCTTTTAAGGAAAAATGGAAATTTCATAGAGAAATTTATCAAGCAGCTTCAGTACACTGTATTCTGAGATCAGTAAATGACCAAGGAAGAAATCAGGATAATGCCTTACACTCTGTGTCACTTTATAAAAGAACACAGCAGATCTAGTCTGATTGCACAACAGGGAATGTCCTAAATTAAAATGTGTTTTTGTTGTCTGGCTCTATGTATTGTTAAAAAGAAAGGCAAAGGAAACAGTAAATACTTACAGCATCCATAATAAAGCACTAAATCATATAAAATGCAGTTCAAAAATAGATTGTGTCCTGTTCAAAAACATCAAAACATAACCCTTCTAGGAATAAAAAGCTGGAAACTAATTTAATTAAATAGATTGAATAATTAGACTTGTCAACGACCCCCCCAGGCCCAACCAACATACTCAATTATGCACAGAGTTCGTAAGCCCTTGAAATAAATTGGATATTATGACATTAATGATACAGAAATGGAAGAAGAAATGGATAATGATATAAACCTACCCACCTGAAAGTTATCTTGCAATAAGACTGATGTGATAATTGAAATAAGATTTAGTGCAAATGTGTGGTGTTGAAAAAATACATTAGCCAATGATGGTATCTATGAAAAGATTATTCTGTGGAGGAGCAACATATATTGGTGAGTTAAGTGACAGCTGTCCCATAACACTACAGTATATTCCTAAGGTGGGAAAATTAAATAGTAATTTAGTTGAAACACAGTAGATAAATGTAAATCCTAGATGTGCAGACTAATCATACTTGGTAAAATAGTTTGAAACGCAGGAGATCAATGCTTATGTCTGTGACTGTATTTACTGTATACGTGAAAGTAAAACATTACATAAAATGCAATAAAATGTCGCACAAAAGAGGGAGCAATTAAAGAAAATGTATTTAAGGAGCATTTCTCATTAATGTGTGATTTGGGCAGCTGATGCAGGCTTCATTAAAAAGGGTCTCTAGACAATCACAAAAGACATTCGCTAATTTACACATGTGCGTAACACGAGTTGAATACACACCTCCATCAGTGTACAAGAGACTAGTGAAACTCTATACTGACGACAAAGGCGGTAGTATCTGCCGCAGGATAATATACAAAACAGTGCTACGTACACTAGACACAACCCGCCAATTCCAGATTTCCTGGGTTTCATTCCAGGTTTCATGCAAGGCTGTGGCTTGTCAGGAATGGTGTGGGAGACCTCTGAGGAAAACGAGGTGGCTGCTGTAAGCGGCTCTTCCCTGGGGTTTCTAAACCAGCGCCCCCTGCTCACAAAGTCAGACGGAACATTCTGCTGTAGGAGATGCCATCCTTCGGACAGGATGTTGAACCGAGGTCCAGACTACTTGGTCAGTAAAGATACCATGGCATTGTTAATAATGGCAGGGGTTTAACCCCAGTGTCTTGGCTAAAATCCAATCTGGGTTTATAGACTGTAACCGGCTTCCCTGAAATTCAACCTAAAAGCAAATGGTGAACCAATTTCTCTCACATCTCTACCTGAGTTGTGTAGGAGGGCTGCTGGTGCAGCACAGTGCTGAATATAGTGGATCACCTCTCACATGCTGGGATCCTTCGGGATTAAAATCGCTATATAAATGGAATTATTAATTATTAAACCCTGTACAACTCCGCTGAGGGGAGCGCAGTAGCAATGACAAGAGAATCAAAGCCTCTTCCCTGGCACCATGCTTGCTTGTGTCAGTGTCGTCAGTGTAATAAAAGCTACCATCTCAGGCTGGAAAAAGCACCCTAAGATTTCAGAAACAGCGTTTTCCTGCTCTGCTGGGATTTAGTTGTCTAGAATCCAATTGAACAGGATCATGCAGAGACAATAGCTTGCTCAGTGTCTTAGCTGTGGATGTCACTGCAATACAAACAGTGACCAAGTAAACACACTTAACACAAACAAGAACAAAAGGCCTGTAAATCTTATTGTTTGCTGAAGAGATGAAAATACATCTTCTGATTCCTAATGGCCGACTGAATCTCAGATTTGTCTACATCAGCTCTTGTATTGGATATTACTGCTATTTGTTAGAGTGGTTTTCCTCCTTTATTAAAACAATAGTTCTTATTTCTGAAAATCAGAAGAATGACATGAGAAATACTCTTCACAACACTGTAAGCACATGTGAGGGTTAAGAAAACACCACACCCAATATTCTTACAGCCCTGAAATTGCTCCAGAGTAAACCCTCCATCTGTTGGATTAAAATGGACAGAAAAGTGGATCTGTGCCTTCACAAAGAACAAGATAAGACCTTCTTTTAACACGTCTTTCAGTAGACTAAAAAATGAAATATCTAGGCCTTCACAGTAATTATTATTGCTTGAATATTAATGTGTATTATTAATAGTGTATATTATTCACCACGTAGAATGATGAAAATATATTGAATTTTTAGCTATATTTGTTCCTTACTTACATTGACATTATTGACTATTTTGGCATTGCATACTTTTGTATACAGTATATTTTTGGTTAACACAAAGAATTCTAGAATTCTTCATTTCTTATTAATTTTAGATAGATGCTCTGTTGCACATATTCACAAATTTATGTGAATTTATACTACATTTATATATAAAAAACTTTATATTAATTGAAGTAAAATATACAGTATGAAAATAAGTAATACAGTATCTCGTGATGCTCACCAGTTTTGTCTTTTTTTCAGTAGAAGTCTCCTTAAATGTCTGTTTGTAAATCTATTTAAATGCACTTGTAATGGCAGTATGTGTTGTAATATATGGAGGAGAGAAAAAAAATATCACTGCAGTTTTAATGTAATCACATTTTTTGCTCACTTGTGGAGAATACAACACTTTACTGCCCCCTGGTGTTTGACCACAGGATACACAAATGCAAACGGTATTGGGGAAGTAAGGTGACAGTCACCATAAAAACCAGGTGTCTTCTTTACACTCAGTCAGTTCCAATGAAAACAGGGAGGAATCTGAGAGATTGGCAGATACTGTCAGGAATAACCTGTATGGTTGCCAATAGCAAAGCAGTCAGGCAACAAAACACAAACACCAGCAGAAATACAGTGTCTTCTCTGCAAAGACCTGTCAAAATATGATTCCGTACCACTATGTTAGGAGACTAATATTGCCTTCTCAAAAACACTGAAAATCTCATGTGTTTCTTCAGTCTGTATTTGAAAGGTATAAAGCCCAAATAACTTTTGTGCTCTTTTGCTTTCTTTAGAAGAATGGCTTTCTATAAAGAAAATATCCTTATTCTGTAGGCACGTATGTTAAATTATAAAAATAAAAACATACATTATCTTTTGTGTTCTAAATCAAGAAAGGCATAACTGTGTTCACCTTGATAAAATATCATGAAGGTGATAAAAGCCATCAATTATTAATGCTCACATAAATGACTCTGAGACAAAATGTCCTTTGGTATTTCTGAATTTTCCATTATGGTAGAGTTTCAGTATGAGCTTTTCATATTTATACGTATAGACGTGGTGGGTTTTGACCACAGGACAAACTAGAGGTCAAGCTGTGAAATAGATTTGTCATCAGCCCACGATTTTATGATTGATGAGATGAAATTTCTACGGTACACCATCTTCAGTCCTAATGGATCCTAAGGTGGAACACACAACATGCCTGTTCAATCGCTGCAACTGTATCCACCCAACCGCAGGCAGACAGATATTTATGGGGACTGCAACTGCACAGATGACACTTGCATTACTCCCACTGCATTATTTAATTAAGTTTCATCGTACCTCTGAAAATGAATTCTGATTCTCTGTACTGACTCACAAACTGTGACATGCCAAGTGTCCTTTGTTATGGAATCTAAGAAAAGCTGCCTGCCCCTCTGAAATCTTCAGAAGGTCAATTCAGAGAAGTCTGAGTGGTCTCAAGCGACAGGCACCAGCTCAAAACAACACCTGCCTCCAAGACGCATTGTTGAAACATCACAGGTTTTGAAAAGATAATGCTTCCTTTTGTTGACACTACTGAATCACTCATACACAAAACATACTAGAAACCGAGGCCCAGGAGTCTTGCCCTTTTGTGTCTCACCATGAGAACAGCATTCCACCAAACAATCATCTTCTACAAAACAGACAGGACAATTAATAAAGCTTCAACAAACAAGTCTTCGAGGAAGATTTGCTCCGACCTTTCCTGAATATTTTCGTGACCCCTGTGTCCCACAATATAGAGCAAAGGTCCAGATGCACACAGATCCTTGCCCTCTGTAGTAACAACAGTCCATTAGCAGCTGGGAGCAGGTGTGTATTATACCACCTTGTGCCCATTTGTAATCTGATTAGTTCAAGGGATCAAACACACAGTAACAAGCAACCACATCCAGCTGGTGAATATGATTTTCATAAGCATTGCCCCATTGCTTAAAAGCAGTGTAAATCCATCTCTGTGAAAACCATGGATTCAAATCAGAGGAACAAAACTGAAATGATTTAATATCCATATTCAATGAATTTGATCAGGAAGCTTCAGAACATTGTTTATTATAGTATTATCTCTTTTTTTTAACAGGACTCAGAGGCTCATTGCTGTTCTCATTTCAATTGTTATAGGAAGGAGTAGGAAAAAGACAGATCATGATAAAATGCCAGAAATAAAAATGTAGTATACATTCTGTGTACAAACATCACAACATTTACTTCAAATAAACACTCTGATAATTCAGATCAATAGCCTTATCATGCGTATTATAGAAAGTTTTAAGCTTTTAGACAAACTTAGGAGTACAGTTAAGCCATCAGTTTCCATTGAAGAAAAAATAAGACATGTGACGTACCTTTCGATGATCAGACCTCAATCTTGACAAGAAAATATGTTTCTTTCTAAGAATCTGAACTCCCACTCTCATTTAAGAACCTCGTCTCACATCTCTTTGTCAGGGCCTGAGTGGCTGAACCTTTTTATTTTCTTTAAATCATCAATATATTGTACACTTACTTTCTTAGCAGACACTTGGAAAGCCAAATTAAATGGTCACTTCAAGATATGAACCCAAGACAAGGAAAAGCGTGATTGCGGTGTGATTGCTGAATCATGCTCGTTACCTCCCGGCAAAGCAACCACATCTTGTCATTTTGAAGTCAAAAACAAATTTGAATTTTTTAAAGCATACTGTAGATTAATGTTATCCTAAACAGTAAAGTAATATCTAATTTGAAAATTAGATAATATTTTACAGAGCACATACAGTAAAGTATATGGTATTTTATTAATAGCAAATCAAATTTTTGCAACTTGAAACACATGATATTGCTCTCAAAGACTTCTAAATTTTTTTCATGACTGACCATGCAAGCTGAAAAGAGGAAACGATGAGAGGACAAGCACCAGGCTGTGCTGTAAGCATTCAGAAATCAAAGCACAAAAGTACTCACGGTCATTGCACTGAGTGCCAGCATAGGACGTCATAGAACAGTCACAGGTATAGTTCTCCCATTGCTGAATGCAGATGCCCATGTTACCACAAGAGTCCTCTTGACAGGTGGTGCTGGGGCCTATGAGGACAAGCAAAGAAACAAAATAGCAAGACAACCCACTACCACATGTGGGGCAAAGTCCCATGCAAAATGCACCTTATCTGTCATGCACTTTTTTTTTAAAGAAAGAGCATTCCCTCCCAGGGGGTTTAGAAATACTTCCGAAAAGATAATAGTGCAACTCTACGGACCAGAGCAGTTCAAAGTCTGAGACCTGTCAAATCCATACAATTATAAAAATAAGTAGTGCTTACCCTCCCCTTACTAATAATGAGAAAAGAAAAACAGAAACAGTCTATCATGTAGAGATACTGTATGGTCTTTCCACAGGAATACAAATCTGCCCACTTTAGTGAAATGTGCATATTCTGCAATCTGTTTTTGAAAGAGTCCAAACTAGAATTTGGAACCAGGTGTGGGAAGATGTGCATTACCTGAGTGTTATACTTTCCCTCACATCCCAGCCTAATTTATTCACTAAGAGGGAATGCAGAAAGCATGGTGAAAAATGAAATTCAGTGAAAAATTCCTCCTCAAAAGTTGCGTATACCATGTGAAAAGAACAAGATAACTGCAGATAAACTACGTATTGAGTTTAAATGCAATTTTCTTATGGAAAAGCACTGGTAAAATATTAAAACAAAATTAGAAGGCTGAAAGAGCATTTATTGTGTAATGCATAGTGCACTAAAATAAATTTAATTTCTTCCAATCTATATGTCTCACTTCCTGAAATATTTTAAGTAACATTTGCAAGTTCTTAATAATACATTAATCAAAAATGTCATGAAGAATTAAGTGCTGAATTTAATTGTGAAACAAACAGCTTCAGATTCCTTGATTCCAGTTAAACAGAAGTTAATATGAATTAACTTCTTATGATCTTAGGCCATCTTATGACAATCGTAAATTCAGTGATTTAACATCTTCCATGATTTTCTTTTTATAACATATTTATTATATACCGTATAGTGTATATACTGTACAGCATCCATGAAATGATAGGAAAATTGGAGAATTACACAATATACAGTAGATGAGGATCAACATAATCCTAAAAGTAACTTAATACAGGTACAGCAATGGATAAATAGAGCATATACAGTATGAAACATATACTGTATCAGATAGATAATTCTACAATATTGAGGAAAAAACTATGTATTAGTCCAACTATCCATTTTCTAAGGACTTTATCCAATACAGGATCACGGAGGAGCCGGAGCCTATCCCAGCAAGCAACGGGCCAATGGCGGGATACACCCTGGGCAGGATCACAGGGCACACACAGACACAAAGACACAAACATGCACACACTCACACCAGGGCACCCAGGAACAATCAAACAGGAACTTTACTCACCTACCTTGAAATTCTTAATGTAATCTAACAACTATCATTATTCACGACCAGATTGCTTTCTTTACTACGCTGTCCATACCAGCTGTGTATTTCTTGACAGTAACCCCTCTGCTCCTCTAGGATTAGGCTGTACACCAGTTGAGGACAGGAATCACAGGAATCTGTGGCTGGGTGTCCCAGGCGGCAGCACAAAGCTGAGGGAGCACCTTTATTATGATACTGTATGTGGGAAGGCGAACCGTGAGACTCTGAGCGTAGTAAAGAAATATTATTTTAAACCCAGTGCTGGAAAGTTTAGCAACTTATTCCAATACATAAAAGACAGAATAATTAAAATAATTATTTACTGTATATGATGTGTATTTTATGCTTATATCTATCTTCATTAACAACGTGAACTGTTTTATTTGTTAAATCTAGTATTCTAGAGGTAGTCAGAGGCCCAACACACGTAAAAAATCTTATTTCAGGAAGTGAACCATTTTAAAAAGTAGCATTTCAGAATTGACACAAAACATTACACAGGGCAGCTTTCAGTCATGGTCAGAATGGAATTGAACCTTCTACCTTGTAGGTCAGCTTTGGTGAATTCAACTTTGTTAGCAAAAGAACAGAAAAGCGAAAAAATAACAAAGGTTAGTATGTGATTAATGGTGTTAATAAAGACTCTGCTTTACTAACAGGCATGCTTGGTTCATGTCAATTTGAAGCCTTTTCTGGAGCTACATTTTGACTTATGACAGAACACAAACAACATACAACAACCACTAATGTGTTAAGTGGTGTTAAGAGAACACAAAATTAAATCTAAAGATTAATGAAAGATGTGGAAATGATTTGGTTTCTTTAAAAATGCAGCATAGCACTTCCTAAATGAAATGTATTGTAATTTGTTTAGAAAACAGGGACTTCTGGACATTGAAAATTTTTAAAGAACTGTCACCAAAAAAGGGCTGCTGCATAATTTAATATAGGTTTTGTAATCAATGTCATAGATGGCTTTTAGTATGTTAAAAATATAGAGAGCAAAATGTAATTACAAAAGAGAAATAAACAGCAAAATGAAACCACATTTCACTTAAAGCACAATCAAAAATGTGAAAGAATCTCAGATGCTACTGTAATTTGAATTAGAAATATATATTTTCAAACAATATACCCCAGAAATATAATCATATGACTTGTTAAAATAATATGAGAAAAAAAGAGTGCTGATTTTTCTAAGTCGTACTATATCCTGCCCGAGAACACAGATCAGCTGCAAAATACTGCAGATGTAGAAGGTACAGAAACAAAACTATGGAAGAGGGGGATTTCATTATCCTCACAATCAAGGGTGAAGCTATTGTACGTGACCATCACACACTGGGTGGTCAGGACATAAGGGTGACCTGCTGCTCAAGTCCTTGATGGGCATCTTTCCTGTGTCCCGGCTGCAGGCTGGTGCAGACTCCTGTGACCCAGGCCACTGGGGTGTGCTGAGATGGGGAGCCCACATGGTTTTTTAAAGGAAACATGCAGATCCACGACAGCTGATGGTGGACTAATTTCAGGCGTCTTGCTGCCTTGACAGGGCTTCTGGTTTGAGTCACTTTGGCAAAAGTCACAGAAATCGCTCTCCTTCCCCACGTCCGTCAAATAGTGAGTGTCTTTCTGAAGAGCATCCAAGGGGCAGCTGTAACTACTGTATACTGCAGTGCCGTACAGGGGAATTCGCCAGAATTCACTTGCTGCAATTCAGACACGGCATGTTGCCCTGGGGTTTCACTGCCAGCCTGCGGGTTCAAACTTTACATCTGGATTTTATTTATTTTCGTTAAGTCAGGGCGCTAAGACGTAATAAATCGAAGTTCATTGCCTATCTTCTCCAAGCATAAAGCACGTCATCCAATTTCTAGACTAATGTGAGTTACAATGATTACTTTATGAAAGACATCATTCTAGCTCAACTAGACAGTACATACAGTAATTTATAGTGTAGTACAATGTACTGTACATATCATATATTTTTTATTCTGTTTAGTTATTCTTATAATATGCTAGCATTCTGTGCACAATCTATATCATTGCACAGCATACTATACAAATACAAGGGTGTAGATATGAATACAGTAAATAGAGTAACAGAGAAAGTCCAAACAGCTCTAATTTTGTACTCATGTTTCCATTCTGACATTTAGAATCCCTAGTTACTAGTTTTATGAAAATATTTAGTGAGGACTGCTGCTTGTAACAGCAAGTACTGTAAGTACATTTTAAGTGTACCTTACATTGCCCATATACCCTCAAAGACTACCTTTGTAAGAATTTCCACAGTGCTCTCAAAATTCAGATAAATACACCAGCCCCACCTGGTGCCTCTGCAGTCTTCCTGCAGTCCATGTGTAATTCGAGCCGTGCTGCATCTCTTCATTCCAGAAAGCTCCAATTGTCACTTGCTATTATAACTTAATGAACGACTGACCTAAATCCTCAAATAATGTAACAAAAGTAATCTAGCCCAGGGATTAACCTTGGTGCAACCTTTTCAATGCTACAAATAATTCTGAAGTCTTGCTTAATACTACTAATAACTGGAACCGTTTCGATGAACTAGACACTGTTATTTTTACACAGACTGTAAGATGCATTGAACTTCTCTGAAAAAATAAAATAAAATTTACAAAGCATAGATGCCGTTTGTTACCAAGATTTCATTATTGCTCACATTAGCAGAGTAGCATGAAAAGTATATTAATAATCATTCAGCTATTTTCCACAGCAATTAATTCAGCTTCCAACTTGCTGTTTGCTTTTTAATTCTCAAGCACCAAAACACACATCAGTAGACACACTAATGCTCTACATACTCAAATCCAAATAATTTATTTTAATTGGTGCAACATTTCTTTATTAACAAATGTCACTTAAGAGGGATGTCATGAGTTTCTTCATAAATATCTGATGATCAAAGCAAATGAAAGACAAAACAAATGTTATAAACAAACAGCTGTTTAATTTATTCTAAAATGTAGATACTGTATGTCGATTGAAGAGTCACAGCACATTAGAATTGTCTTTCTCTCTTAAAGGAGGGTAATTTTAAACTTCTATTCTCTAACACATGAAACAATGTATTTTGGTTTCCACAAGCCCTTCATGAAACGTAGACATACTGAACATTTTATTTTCTGGAGCTTCAAAGAGAACACAATATTTTTAAGAAATTTAACGTAGATTCTTTCTCTAAACAAATTCAGAAATGTAAAAAAAAAGAAAGATAAATGCAACATACATGATTAACATAGCACAGCAATGGATTTGAAAAACTGGGCCAATTTGATCAAAACAGAAAAGGTATAAATAAAATTTAAAACAGAGAAAGATTACATTACACACACAAGCATACAGCTGAGAACGGCTGTGAAGAATTGAAATAATGCAGATGTTTTGATGAGTCTGGAAGTAACAAAATTAATTTTAAAGAAGACTAAATAAACAAACCACCCAGCTCATCAAACTCACAAAAAGTAATGTTTGTTTCACAGTGTTAACCAACAATTCATTTTCTAACAACACTTACTGTATTACAAATTTGAAAACAAAATAAAACAAATGGGCAATGCTGAGGCTGAAGAGAAGAGAAGATCTTCCTTGGGGAATTAATAGAGCATGCATGAAATGACAATGACATTACAGATCAGAAAGTAAACGGTACATAAAAAACTTTTGGCATCTTTGAATAACTACAATATTGTTCAATATTCTTCTTTGTAACTAAAATAACGTTTTTACAAATATATATAAGCAGTATATTTATCACATGAGAGAGATTTTGCAAACCATGAGAATCTAAATATAATGTTCAGCACATGGTTTTAAGTGATTGATGAGAGCCCATCAATTATGGAGAGGAAGAAAAACTTACTTTAGTAAGAGATTTTTACTTCATTTATTCTAGATAATCATGGGTATGTTGTGGCCATTTATATTTCTAAGCACAATTTAAGTGAATTACAAAGGAAAGGCAGAACATTGTTGCCATTTCAGCTACAGTCTGCAGAAACTTCACTAATGTGTTACCTTGGTTTGAAAGATAAGATCTGCTATTTCAAGAAAATTTAAAAGGGTACAAGAAAGATTCAAAAACATAAAGAAAGAATTGCCAAAAACTCTACATTTTGTAAGCATGCTGCTTCATAACTCATTACCCTTACAAAATTCATTTTCTAAAAAAAAACAGTAACAGAAATAAAAGAGCTGCCTTTTGCCAATTCACCAAGACACAATTTAATCTGCAAACGTGATGTTAATATTAGCAATTTTAACAGGAGTATGTTCAGGAGCAAAACTCTCTGAAAGTAACTGTGTTTGGGTGTGGTTCTACATAAGCTTTTCCTTTTTCTGAACTAATGATGCCGATTAATTTGGGTCAGCCGATAAAAGTGCTTTTGAAGCACTTTAAGATTTTAAATCCTAAAAGTACTTTAGAAATGGCTATATTACTAAATAATTTAAATAATAATTAGAACTTTACAACAGCTTTTAAGTAAAATGTCAGCAGATGTTTTAAAAGTACAGCTCACCACAGCCCTGTCCTATGTTTGTGGCAGCAGAACACACACAAACAGTTCAATATGATTTGTATTTATGAGATCACTGGCTTTTCATGTAAAATTCATGAGCCAAAGTGTCTGATGAGATTACCAAATATATGAGTTGAATTTCTCATTTTAAAAAAGGGACATTCCCTGAATCTGAGGTATAATAGAGGGTATTCCCCTAAAAGGGCAAAATAAGCAAAATGTTTTTTTTTTAGTGTTTTCCTTTCTAATATTAATTCAAAATGTTTTATAGAACAGCAGTAATATCAAACTTTTCTATCTTTAAATTTTGAAGATCTCACTGTAGCTCTACCAGGACAAAGGCAACTGTAAGATTATGTGAGTTTCTGCATGATCTTAGTGCAGACTTTGTTCATTACAGCTGGCTTTATACTGTATAAAAAAACACAACATCTAAAAAATCATACACTATAAAGGAGTGAGCACAAAAAAAAACAGATGGCCTGTGGTTAAGGATGTTTTTTCATTTCAGTTTAAATAGCATAAACGTTACCATTACGCATTCCAGATTTTTACAATTAAGAATTCTCTCTACATGAATTTTATGTTTCGCAGTTAAGATGATCTTTAATTCATTCTATTAATTTATTCTAAGATTTATCCAAGTAAATTAAGAAGTGATTAAAATGTTTAATTTTGAAAAATCACAAAGCTTTGCTTATAACAATATACTGAAAGAGGGTTCAGATATTTGGACAAACCCTGTACTGTAACTGGAAAATTTTTATTTACAACAACTGGAAAGCACTAAATCTACGCCTTATACTGTACATGTACTTAACAGATGGATTAGAAACAAAATGCAAAAATATTTTTACCACATACAGAACCTGCACATACAGGTCAATAGGAGCTAATGCCAGTTTGGACTTTAATAGCAAATAACTATTCTACTTGTTGTACTGCAGCTGTCGACACCCTAATGAGTCAGGTGCACAAGATGTCAATAAAAGTTCGCTTTCAGATACCCTCTGGAAATCAGGAGACTGTAACTTGAAATATTTGCACCAGGCCAGTGATCATTAGTGCCAGCTATACTTCTGTAACACTGCAGGAGAGATGATCGAGTGGGGACGTGCTTGAATGTGCACTGGCTGTGAAGGAACAAGCACAGGTTATTTCCACACTAAAAAACAGAAAGGAAAAACACATTTCCGCTGCTGGGCCATCTTTGTCTGCCGCCTGTTACTGTTATTGTTGTTACCTTAAGAAGGTGAACCGCTGTGTTTCTCCTTTCTGTGTTTTCAGTGTGGAAACATCCGTGCATGCTCCCCTGCCTACAAATATTTTATTGTGCTTCTACAAGATTGGAGCAGGTGTCCACCAGGGACCTCGAGCGCAGAAGCCCTGCCCCTGACAACAGCGGACGGCGGGACAGCTTCAGCCCACAGCTTCAGCGAAGGTGGCCACTAGCAGGGCGAGGGCAACAGACCGCGAGACATGAGGCCGGGAGGAGGAGCTGCTGTTGGAGTTCATGAGGAAGAACGGACTGCCCGACTTAGAGCTGTTAAAGCCTGTACCTTCACATCCGCGCTCAATCTGCCCGCTGCGGTACAGGGCATCGTTGATCAGGTCCGGGAGGCGTCCGTTCAGGTCCACAGAGGCCAAGCACCCCTGGAACCCGTCCCGGGAGGCCACCAGCTTGGGCAGGTTGCTGTACATGCCCTGCCCCAGCCCGGCTATGTACAGGTCACCTTGAGGGGAAAAACACCACAGAGTCCTTGGTAATGGAAGAAAACACCTGTCACTCTGTCTGGACCAATTCCATCAAATCCGACTAAAATTCACCTTCCTGGTGCTACTTCATATCTGCAGTATGAAGAGTTTTACAAAACATGCAGCTGCATAATTTTAAAGCTGAAAACCGGTCCAATAAAATAAATGATATACTGTACACCTCTTCCCAATCAGTGAAACCACTATCTGCAATATCATTCAAGACCTTTAAAACCATTGTGGCTTTTGACAAATATTAGTTACTGAGATATGGTATCAGCAGAGCTCCTTGTTCTCTAGCCTGTGGGATCTACAGTACATCTACTGTTTACGTTTACAGCAGGCAAAGGTAAAGATAACAGACCTCTGGGGTTTGATTTACCTTTAAGATCAAGATTTTTGGCACCATTGATAACCTGAGTCACAGCCTTGGCATCCACCTTCAGGGTGTGTGTGTTGCTGTTGTCTCGGGTGATCACAACGTTGTGCCACTGATTGTCATGCAATGCCTTGTCGCTGTTTCCCTTAATGACATTAGGCCCATTTCCCAGGTCAAATACATAGTGAATATACCTGCAAGACAGAGCACACACACAAAAGCGACAATCTAGATGATTTATTTAAGAACATTTCTTTTTTAAGAAAATTTAGTCTGCTGGTACTGTACCATGTGTTAGGGTGTGATTGTAACTTAAGCCTATTTCATCACTTACCTCTTAGTATAGAGTAGCTTCAATACATGGAGAGACAAAGGCACTGCAGGTACTCTACAGTATATACAGTACGGTATTTTAGCTTAGTGAGCACTGAAAATGGCCTGTGAGCTAATGTTAATTGGGATAGCTTTTGCTAAATCTGCAATTAGTTTTGCCAAAGTCATTCCAAGTGCGAGCTTCCAAATCCATTGAATAAACCATTACTGGTCCCTTTCCAAAAATACACATACTGATCTGAGTTTGAACAGTTCTGTTGATAGAGCAGAAAGTAACTAGCAGAGAGTCCTGAATGGAAATTGTGAAACTAGTCCCTGAAAGAAGATGAGGATGTACGGCTCGAAGTCCAACACTCCACACGTCAGCGACTCTAGGCTTACAAAAGGGTCGTGCATTGCCTTACCCCTTTACCAGCTCCACAGCAATGAAATCATTTCCATCTCCGCTGTTGAAGAGGATGAATCCGTCGGGCGTCGTGGTTTTGAACTGGAAGAAGAGGTGCATGGAGGTGTAGGCCTGCAGCGTTGCCAAGCTGAGGTAGCTGCTCTTGGTTTTAAAAGTGACAGGATCGGCGATGATCGATCTCATTCCGAACCTGGCGTTCAGTTCACAGTAATCAATATCACCGTTTTTGCAAAGGTCGATGTACAGCATTCCATTGAACTTCAGGCTCTGCAGATGGCCAATAAAACTGGAAGGGATGACAGATATAAAGCGCCGCTCTGTCATGATCCCTGTCTCTATATTGTGGAACTCTAGACGAGTGTGGTCTCCCACCATTTGACCTAAACAAAAAGGAAAGATAGCTGCCATTACTTTCGTCATACGCAATGGATTCAGTAAAGTTAAATAAAATATTCTATAGTTACAATGACATTAAACATGAAAAGTGACAAATTAGTCTCGATACTGAGGATATTACACTTACTACTTTTTTATTAACAAATTTCTATAAGACGTCATCCCAAAAATTGTTTTTCTTCACTTATGTACTTGTTTCTAATCATTGAAAAGTTGAAAGCAATGTAATTTTTTAAATGTCTGTGTTTTTCAATACAAGTAGCTGCCTACAGCATAGGTATTCAATTCCATTTGACTGTTTCAGCCAATGTTATTTCTTGCGATCTAAGAGACACCTGCTGGTGAGTGACTGCTATTACACCTCTAGTTCTCACACTATTGATTAAGCCTTGATGTTGTTGTTACAGTCTGGGGCTGGGGTGGCAATTAAAAGCTTAAACCTATCATGTGCATTGACAGACTGCATCTTCAATTATTCACATAGAGTAATTAGCACAAATCTACATCAAGTTATCTGACAGCATTACATGGCTAGCACACACATGGAGACATTAACATTGTTGTCTGCGACTAGCTCATTCTTTGAGAACTCTACGCATCCCCTCTGAAGTTGCATTAAAGCAGAAGAAAGTACCTTCAGCCATGTCATCGTCAACCACGAGCTTCAAGCGTTTACCCCGCCGAACCACCTGGACTGTATGCCACTCATTATCATTGAGCTTTTGTCCAGCATAAAGTATTTCTGGTCCTTTGCCTGAGAACGATGTTGGTTACAAAGTTAATTTCATTTTTAGATTAAAACCAAACCTTTGCTTTACATGAACGAAGCAGGTGATGTCTTCTCTTTTAAGGTGATTGAAAGCTACAGCTTCATGTTTTTAAAATCCCCTGACCTAATAAAAACATTCGGAAAACAGCCGAGGGTGACACCTGAATACCACTTAAGCAGGAACTGACAAAAAAGCACAAATTTACATCAGAGCCATCATCTCCTCACCCACACAGCTGGTGAAATTAAAATGTGTTTCTGCCAATGCAGCGAAGACAACTACAGTATGTTGCACATTCACATCCAATTCAAAGTCAATATTCATCAGAATATTTTCTAGTTGTAGCAAAATAATTATTTCCTTTCTATCTCACCCACTACTGAAAACAAAGGTTTGGTTATGTTTTTATAAAAGTAGCAAAAACTGCATCAATTTAAAAAAATAACTTTCACATAATATCAAGAGTAATTACTACCATATCATTTGAAGCTAAAGCCAATTTTCACTATTTTAAAGTAAAAACTTTTGATTCTAATTTTTTTTCATTTACCATTAAAATATTCCCTAAAGCTATAGATAATATTCATATTTTACAAGAAGCTTTTACTCATAATCAGGTCTTTAAATACCTTTTATTCTCGTTTTTTAGATCAGCAATAGAAAACTAGATATAAACTTATTTCCTATCATGGTTAAAAATAACCTTCTTTGTGCGAGCTCTGCATCTTTGATCTCTGTTGAATTGTGATCTATTTTATGCTGACACGATATGTATACCACAATCTCATTCTCATTTATATGTAAATGTGTGTGTCTTCTTATTTTGTTTATATTTTTGTCTCCTCAGTTATTTTTTAAGGTGATGACAGATTCTTTTAAAAAAATGCAAAAACTATTCTGAAACAATACTAAATTGAGAGCAATGAAAATACTATGTACTGTAGTACTGTAGCAGTCTCATTTAATCGTTAATTATTTAAGTCAGGTCTTAGCACTTTAAAGACTGGCCTGCTATAATTTTATAAGTACAATGAAATGATGCAAATCAAGCTTCGAGAACATTACAATATTTCCATAAATGTTTTGTTCTTCCTACCACAACTCTACTATGTGTTTATTAGCAACTTTAAGATATAATTAAAAGTTCTGTTCTCCTTGGGCAGAACTGGAATATTAAAATGATTACAAGTTCAGACCAACGGTATAAAAGCATGAACAGGCACCTGCAGTTGTTGCTGCTTTGGGGCCAAGAATACCCCGCCTCTAAAGCTACCATTACAGCTCTCCCCAGCCTCATCGAAATGAGCACTGCTGTCCATGGGAGCACTGCACAATCCCAGAACACTTCAGCAACACTGGTATGAACCTTCAGCAAGAGCGCCACAGACAGGCCATGGCCAGTGTTCAAGGACAAACTGCTGGATGATTCTTAAATCTGCTGTTTCTTGGGCTTGATGCTGGATTGCAGTTACAGTATGCTACCTCTATGTTGAGACCATCATTGTACAAGTCACAAGACATTAGCCCAAACATTTTCCACCCACAGACTCATAAAACTAGAAAAATCACCAGTACTATTGTTTTCTTAGTTTTGTCATGATTGTTCAGGAGGCAACCGCTTTGCTTAAAGCTTTTCAAGAACATGCAGATGATAACAGAAGAAGTAACAGAAATATAAATTAAATTATATCAGTGTGTAGGAAATACTTCCCATAGATACTCTACAAACAAAGCTGTATAAAATGTTAATAACTACTTCAGTACACAAGTACAGGTACAACTGGATATCTGATACTGTACATATTTTACATCACACAGACCACAAAGAGATTCATTTTAAAAATAAAATTAGTTCAAGTAATTATTACCTAATTAATAACTTATCTTTTTGTAAAAAAAGTATTGTCACTTAATTTATTGTAATTACGTTGTGAAACTTTGAAACCCTAACCCAAAATATAAACTTCTCTTTTTCTGCTAGATAAAGGAAAAAAGATGTAAAATTACTTCAGTAAGCAACATACTATCGCGGCTAAATTAAAACATTTACGAGTTACTGAATTTGTATCGCATGCATGCTGGCTAGACAGACTCTAGATTATTACTTTCAGGCAGGGCACACAGGCAATTCGGAGCATAAAAGTGTTTTTAATGGGAAAAAAAAGATTGATTTAGTACCATGACACTCTATTAACTCAGTACATTGCTGAGTGTACGGCCTCAAACTAAAAAATCCTGAAATAAAAAGGAAAGGAGAAAACAACTTTTCCTTACTGAACGTAAAACAACGTATGGCAGATTTATTTTAATCTTTCTAAAAATATGAGAATTTACACTCACCAAGGAATGTTGAAAAATTAATTTCATGTTTTACCATGTAAAATTAAAGCATTTAAAATCCAAACTAATAGTAGTACACAGGGAATTACACAGGGAATTATAAATCCAGACAAATATCAGTACTTAGCAAAGGAACAAGTAATAGGTTTATTCCATGCTGAAAAAAAAAAGAAAGAGAACACAACGTTTCGGCCGTGGAGCCTTCTTCAGGTGTGAGAAAGACAAGGCAGGCTTCTTCTCACACCTGAAGAAGGCTCCACGGCCGAAACGTTGTGTTCTCTTTCTTCTTTTTTTCACCATGGAATAAAACCTATTACTTGTTCCTTTGCAGCCTACGCATGCTGACGCAGCTCCCCATCTGAACTACTATCAGTAGTTAGGTTATACTGTAAAGTCATGTTCTGTGGTTCTGAAATGTCCATGTAAAAAAAAGAAAATTAAACTGTTACAGTCAGGGGGTGACAACACCACAGATCAACTAAAAATAATGCTCCATTAATAACTTCATAAACAAAAAAACAAAATAACAAAAAAAAAATAAATATCCCATGAGACTCAGCTGGGAAAGATGCTTGCAGTACATGAGCACAGCTGCAGCTCTACAATCCAGTTCCATGTTCGAGTCTGGGCCATGTCGCAGCCAAATGCGGTCAGGGTTCCCTAAGCCATGGTGCATAACTGGCAGGGCCCCCCCATGGGCGGGGTCTGGACTCTCGGCTGTCTCTGGACCAGGCGCCGGCAGGCCTGCACTCATGTCAAGGAGGGGTGCTCTGCTCCTCCAACCAGGGCCGACCCTCCTGTCAAGGCCTGTCAAGCCTCCCTCAGTTCTCCTTGTCCAGGTACAGCCGTCCTGTGGCATCAGGCTCTTCCACTGAGGAAAGCCTGCTCCTTTGTGGCTTCATCTCTTAACATACCAGGTCCAGGTCAAAACTGCTGTAGTATTTACGGTGCTTATTCCCTGTGCAGAATCCATCTCAGTGACTGTCCAGCAGTGCGCTCACATTTATACAGTAGCTCAAGAAAAGGGGTGGACAGAAAATCCATTGTTAAATAATTCGCTTACAAAAAAACAAGAGTGGAGCAGCTCTGAACTCTGGACCAGACAGGCATGCGTTCGAATCCCCCATTAACTGCACTAACTCCATACATTAAGGTACAGTAGCTTTGTTAACAGAGTTAACACAGAGTTGTAATGAAGCATTCTTCTCTTCTTCAATAGTACAGTACTGTACATTATAAACCTACAATTCCAGCAGTTATTAAACATCTGTTCTACACACGTTAACTGAGCCGTAATACACTGTTACATCAGGAGTCTTTGATTCTAGGTTCATGACATGCCCCCTATGCCCCTAAACAAACACTGCATAAAGTGAACTCTTAATGAAGAGGATGATCTCAGATGACAGCTCCCTCTTCTGAAGTCTGAAGTTCAGTAGTTACCTGTCTCTGGGATGAAATCTACAACTGTGAATCTATCTCAAGATACCAGCTTCTATTATTTTGAGAAGGTTTTAAAAAGAAGAAAATCTGCAAGCAAAAGACCAATAAGTTTGTCTGATTTCCAGACAGCATATTAAATCTGATCTGGAACCTGTGCAAAGGCAACATGTGCTAAGCAGCTCAGAGGCCGAGGAAGGCTGCTCTATCTTCATTAAAATGCTTCATTTCCATCTGCTACAGAGACGAAGTGCTGCCTGTGTTCGTTTTCACTCCGTTACCTCAGCTGTAGAGGATCATATGACAAAAAGTACTCATCAAGCACTGCAAATAGTGTTATACTCCCAACATTAAGCACAGAGAAGCCACACTTTCTCACAAACCACATCTCAGCCTCAAATCAAATCCTAGTCATATCGCTACAGGGTAACAGAAATCAGTAAAATGACATCTAATGGACATCGGTTCAGTTAATTTTGAGTTGAACAATTAAATCAAACAAAGGATATTTAATGTACATATTGTACATTATTACACTGAATAGTTCTGAAATTGTAGATGGAGGGCTTCCAAAGTACTGTATTATTTACAGTATACTGAGTGGACAGAATGGATAGAAAAAATCCAGAGCACACACACTGTAAGTAGTAAAGCCTTATATTTGTGGTGATAAAGTACAGTGGAGTTGAGTGAAAAATGTCGAATTTGAAACGAAGGGTGATGTGTTAAAATCACAGTGTACAAGCAAGACTATATCTGGAGTACTGTGTATAATTTAGGACACCTGTGTTATAAAAAAGCTGTTCTCCTCTCACAGAACTGAGTGCTACTAGTCATGAATGGTGAACGGGATCCTAATTCAAGTATTTAAAATCGTCAAAAACACACATAAAATTAACCCTTAGACCAGACCTGTCCAGAATCAACAGTGAAAGCTACAGATAAATGAATCCTTTTTTGTACAAAGGATTGAGGGAGTCTGAAACAAGTTGCCAAGCCATGCTGTTAAAGGCGATGTCCTACAGTAGCTTCTTCCTAACAGCTGAAGATCTGATCCTGAGATGAAAGGGAAGGACGGGCTGGGTGGCCTAATCTTGTCTGTAGCCTTTATGTTCTTATTTCTTATTTATGTTTCACTTCAGCCTGTAAAATTCATATACTGTAAATAGTAAGGGAAAACTCCAAGGGAAAAATGGCAAAAAGCCTCAATACAAACACTTTACAAAGTTAATTGTGCACATTAGAGGATAATACATTTCCATTAGAGCACTGTAACAATCATTGATCTTTGTAATTGAAATTAATAACTTACTAAAGATGCTGACTGAAACTAATTGACCACAGTCCAAGCTGCTGCTATGACAGATTGTACCCTGTTCTTGCCATCTGACTGATAGCAATTGTTTATACTGAGTGTATTTTGCCTTTTAATTGAGCAATTTTGTGCAGCGGTGGAAAGTGATGCCAGTTTACCTTTTTTCTGTTGCGTTACAGTATATCTTACCTCTTAACTTAAAAATAGCCATAAGGTTCCCCTTTTCCTCTGCCACCCAGCTTTGCTCTCAGCATAGTGAATCTCTCTAAACATCACTGAGAGTCTGGAACCGCAGTGCCAAGCGGCTGCTGACTGTACCTGCATGAAATCGTTACCTGTCCTAAGTTGCTGCAAATATAAATGAAATTAAACCATTCAAGTGCTTTAGTCCAGTTTTGTGTTCTCAAAAACCCTCAACATGCATAAAGAAAAGACAACAGATACCTTGTAGTGGTTTGACAACTGTGCAATTTCATTGCTTTTCACTAATGTCTGCCTACAAGCATGGTCAAATAGCTATTTACTGTACCTCATGAATTAATTCCCAATGATTAATACTAACCTTTGGAAAAAGTGGCTGTAGTAAAACACGGCTTCCCATCACACACTCATGTACTACCCGTACCCAGACTTTTGGAAAGGCATGGCCTGATTTGCGAATAAAGATTCAAAGTCCTTTAAAATAGAACTAGTTTCCTATTCAAATGTAAAATGTATTACTTTCACTCTAGTTATATCAGTTATAATGATAGCTAAGACATCCTCTTAACACGGAGAACTATTTTTGTGATAAATGCAATCTATTTACATCCATATGGACTAAAGCAGTTGCTTTAAAGGTGTTATTACCCCTTCGCTTAGTCAATACCATTATTCACTGAAGGTTTAAAAGGCCTGTTCATGAGTAAAAGCAGTTAAGGCAGTTTTTTAGGATAAACATTAAACATACTGTAGTACTTTTACTTGCCATACAGTAGGTCAAGGATTAAAACAGTAGATGTACCTGGATTTTGAAGATGAACCAACAATAAAGATCATGGACCTCGATTCTCTGAATGCAAACAGAGCTTGGCCTGATTAGACTAATGCTGCCTTTACTTCTCCAGCTATACACAACATTTTTATTGAGTTTCCACTTCCTCTGCTGTACAGTGGGGCTGCTGTGTGTCACCCAGGAGGGGCAGCACTTCAGAAGAAGAGCTTCCTGCTGTACATGTAAAACACTTTGAGTTTCTTTCAGATTATGTTAATTAATTAATTATCAACATAATGTTAATATCTTATTAATTTAATAATATTTTTCAGACAAATGTTTAAAAAACTTGTGTTTTATTCAGGGAGAAAAACTATGGCATTAATACGTTAATTAAAATTATGTGAAATTGGGAAAAATATGGTTTCATACAGCATTTATACTGTAATTATTTACTCAATCCTAAAATGCAAAATCCTTAAAATGATTTCTCTATAGGCTATCTGTTTAAATGTTATTTATCTATTGAATATTATATTACATCTTTTCTCCATTGTTCTTGAACATGACATTGGATTTTGTGCCACTCATGAGAAGACTTAAAGATGCAGAAACCTCATTAAGAGACCACGTTTCTGTGAGCTTCAGCCATGCTCCTCCCAGTTCAGGCTCTTCAGCAGGTAATTCTGTTTGATTGGTTAACTTAGAACAGAAAGTTAAAATCAAAGTGGAAATATCAACAGATCTCAATGACACGAGACTCCTCTACGCATTGTTCATGTAACATGGTCTTGTGCTTTAACTGGATCTAATAAAACAATCAGCATTAATGTATCCTTTGTCATCAACAAGTTGTGAAGTACACATACTTGTACATTTTGACCACTTATTCCTTAGTTTCTGTCTTTGACTTTGACACTATTTTTGAAGATGTACACATATGGAGCTAAACATATACTGTAGAGGTTTGTACTCATTTTAATTCCTTATTCCAATGTATATTCTTCTGAAAACATCTGAAGGCAAATACAATTTCAGTGTTACTCTGTTTGCATTTAAAGAATCTCCATAACTTGTTTTTTGTCATAGAAACAGAAAAAAGAGTGATGAATGGTGACTTAATAATCTGATAGAAAACCCAGATTTTACACTTTTAAAATAAAATAAAAAATCAGAAGAATGTTTGTAATAAAAAAGACTAAATAGCATTTTTGTGTTACTTTTAGACTGGGTTAACACTTACAACTTCACAGGTCTCTTCACGTCTCGTTATAAACATAAAAAGACTCAATATCACGTCTGATTCTCTGACCAATTTGCACAAAATTCTGAAACCAAAGTGTCTGGGGAGGCAGAACAAATGCTTTGCATATTATCTACGCAATAAAAAGTATATAGAAAATTATAATTTATTGTGAAAACATTCATTTCCTATTTTATTTTAATGCTATAAAGCTGATTCTATTATACTGCTTAAAATGCTGTAAGAAACACATAGTGTATAACAAGGCAAAAGGCATCGCATCTTGTTCAGAAAACCATACCTCTTGTGTTCCTGCAATTATAGGAAGGAATTCTTTTCCAGTAAAATGTCATGCAAGATCACACTTTAGTACTGCACAATAACTTATACAAAATCTATTAGCTATTAGAAAAACGATTTGCGATAAACAACAGTAATTATATACAGATTATTAAGCCACCTTCATTTCTGAACCTTTTCAGTGATCCGTGATCTATTGCTCTCATTTCTCAAAGAACAGACATACTGAATTACTATATACAGTAATGAAAAAAGGAAAATTCAAAACATTGCTTTAGATTAGAAAATGTCAAGAACAAAATGAAACTTGAGTATTAACTTACTGGAGTTACAGTTTATCCTGATACAGTCTAGATGGGGAAGAATAAATGAAAGATGAAATTGCATCCTTCAAGGTTACAGCTGCAGACATCCAATAACAATTAGTCCACCCTTCCGGGGACAGACACATGCAAAAATGTAGCCATTTTATGTTTAGTTAATTTTGTAATTAGTCCTAAAATGTCAGGTCTGATTATGTAAAACAGAAGCAGATTAGAAGCATAGACATATAATAACCCTAAATTGCTTTTTCACTAAAGCCATAACATAAAAAATCATACAGGCATTATGTATATAAGTAACAGTATGTAAGATAGAAACTTTTATTACTGTACTTGAAGTTATAAAATGGCCACTTGTAAATTACTAACCACATGGATTCTCTAACCAAGATTTTGGTGTTTTGATTTTGTTAAAGCTCAAAGACTCTGACCCCAGTGTTCTCACACCAGCTTGTTGACTAAACAGGCTCCTAAAACTGTAGGTGTAATATTTAGCAATAAGGTGGTGTTAGCCATTTTTGGGTTTTGGAGCCATAAGTCTTTGAAATTCCACATTAGCCAGACTACTGGTATTCATTTTCCATTTTCAGGAAGATATACTACACAAGGAATGAGGCAATAACTATGTATGAAACAGACTGTTCCTGCATTCACCTTAAAAAAATGTAAGTTTACTGACAAGCAAGACAGACCACAATCATGCTGTGGGGAAAATGAGCTATCAGAATTGCACAGAACTTTAAAACTATTTGTGATCTGTTTTACCCGAGACGTTCTACAGGACGGGCGAAGCAAAGCAAGAAAGCAATTACTTAAATTCCTGAGAAAGAGACAGCACTGTGCTGGCAATCTGGGCTTGTCTCCATGTGGTTAGGTTTATCATGTGTCGTCAACCGCAACAGAAAAGTGGGAGCAAACAGCCTCGATCCAATAAGCACCAGCACCATGCAGTGGCCATGATACCCTTCTGCTAGAACATTAAGAGGAAATTTGAAAGAGCTGTACAGTATACTGCCTTAATTCCACAGTTCAGGTAAAGTATACGTGGAATGTGATCACGTGATCATGATGTCAATTCCACCTTAAATAAATACAGTACCTTCGACATTTTATATACAGTACACAGATGTTTTATAGTAAGACAAAAATAAAGTTTTGAATGCTGTTTAGAAATAAAACTGATCATACTTTTAATGTTAGCATGTTTCGTAAGCTAGTAGGAGCAGGTTGTGCTACAGAATGTATAAGCAGCAATAACAGAAAGCATTATTAAATGCACTGGATGTTAAAAATGTGAGCACTAACATAACGGAACAATCTAAGCCAATCAAGCTACTGTTTCTAACATCTACTTGTACTTTTGTATTAAATCTCAAGCAATTACTAAAGCATATTTTTCAGTTAACTTAAAGGTGGGCTGCTTTTTTCGGTTTCACCTAACAATTACTGCATGCATCGAATTTGTACGAAGCCTCCAAAAAGTGCTTCAGGTTGAAATTCAAGATAAAGTTCAAGGACACTCAGAAATATCTGAAAAGCAAGAGCGAAAGCAACCTGCTTTTAGGGTATTTCGTATCAACATCTCAGGACGAATGAGACGGATCTCCCTACACGTGATACAGTTTCTCGGTGGGCTCTGCACAGAGAAGGGGACAGGCCTAGCCAGCTGCAGGTGAAGCTGTACGCTCTGTTCTCGGGCTGTTTGCTGAAAGGGCCGCAGGCTTCAGGCCTTTGAAGGGGTGAATGCCATCTTTTGACATAGCATGGCGGATGTTTTTGTTTTAGCTAGAAATGACTTTGTTTCAGACAATAGCAGATGTACTGTACCAATAAATCCTAAAACATGACAGCTTTACATTGACCAAATTGAGACACAAATATTCAAAGTAACAAATTTAAAAATCCATCAAGACTCTTCTGAGACAATGAGCAAATGAAAGTAACAAATTAAGAAATAAGTATTCAGAAAGTCACAGCACTTTACGTATCTAAAAAGATAACAAAAATCCTTATTTTGTGTATATTTCCCATACATCGGTTAAATTTGGACTCTTCAAGACACAATCCTTGAGCATGAAGAGTGTCTGCTCTTAAATTTTTAATGAGTAATTTTGCTGTAACTTTCTTGAAAAAAAATATATATAGGATATATGGAAATGAACATGGGATTATCTGTTCAAAAGATGGGCCAAACAGCAAGTTTATTAAGGCCAACGTTTGGATTTAATAATAAACGCATTTTATAAAAAAGACAAATAAATGAAAATACATAATTCACAGAAAATCCATGCAGTTTCTTATTACTATTATTATTAGTAGTAGTGGTATTGGCATTGTTGATGGTATACATATATTAAACACCATTAAAGGAGAAAGAAAGCAAGAGAAGATTGTAGAGTCCTGAAATTCAGGGGTCATACGATACCTAAATTAACAGTCAGTTTCACCCGGCCTCCGTCCAGCTCCAGTCGGAGAGTGTCTGCAGAGTCTCTGGATGTCGTGGCCATGAGTAAACCATAGGCGCGCTGAGACATGAAGCGCAGAGAGACGTCCTCGGCCTCCGTGTGCATCACAGTGGGCATCACCACCTTCATATACATGCTCCCATCATAGCTGAGGATCGAGGCCTCTGCAGGCGCAGGAGGAGAAAGAAACAGCACTGAAGCAGAGATCGGGAAAGACTTCCAGATGCTAAGTCTGCTGTCGGCAGCTGAAAGGCCGAGGATCATTTTGCTCATAAAAAATCATCTCATTATTAGACCGAGCTCCTTTTCATTGAGAACACAGAACACTTTGGAAGGGGATGGAAGAACTCAAACAGCTGGGACTGGCCATGTTAAAGCCCCTGCTGACTGATCTTTTTTTTTTCCTTTAAAAGCAAAGGTTTGTTTGTTTTTTTCCTTTGACAAAAAAACCTGTTTGGTTAGAGCAGAAGAAACTGATTTCTGAATATGCCCTGAGTGTGTATTTAATATTATTTAAAGAAAAGCACACAGGGTGCCGTGAAAACATAGTTCATTTTAAATTAAGTTTGCGAACCATGTGCACATCAACAATAAAGATATCTGAACTAAACCATAATGCACGCCTCCATCTATAAGAACTGCATCTTTATTAACAGGTTTAATAACCTTTTCAAAGGTAAACAAGGAAAATACAGAACCTTAAGAAACAACACAAGATATAAAAGATATTAAAGACAAAAATGCAAATAGTTTTGTGCCATGTTCTAATTATTACTGTATGTTCATTTTAAATAACCTATTTAAAGGTCATTTAGGTCTTAAAGAACTCTTTTCTCCACCATTGCTTTGGTCTTTGTACCCTGTGCTGCCTTGTGAATCTCTGCACCTTGTTGTAACTAACAAATTGTTTGAAATAAATTGGCAGAAAATTAATTCATGAGACAAAATCATATCTGAAACAGTTTGCCTTTCTCACCAGCCTCATGCTGTTATTGTTAATGCTTTGACTTGAGAGGTTACCGATTTTCTGCTCTAATAAATGTTCAACATAGCTGCACATTTTGGTATTCTGACACCCCACAGCGAATCCAGGGATATTCATTTAAACAGAGAGATTATGATTCCAGATAAGAGATGCACTTTTATCAAACATTGTCCTGCACCTGACTGCGTGTTTGTCACTCCACAGGCTGCTACCTAGAAAGTGCTCTACAGAATGTATTAGAAAATGCAATCGTGCGTGAAATGTCTCTTCTGACACCTCAGGTTTTCAAAAAAGCTCCGGCTCAAAAAAAGTGCTGTTTACTGCTGCTTTGCACCTCCTGTCTTGTTCCAATTCTATTTCGGTGCAAAAGTGGTACATTACGCATGGAAATATTTTGCGGTGAATGAATTTGAATTATTTCAGCTGGCAATGGCAGAACAGAGCAGATCGAATCAGAAACAGAGTGAACAAAGCAGAGGTTCCATAGAATTCCTCTCCATGCTTGAAAAAGTCATCAAAAATTCCTTGCTTGAGAATGTGTGGTTTTCCCCATTGCAAACTATTTTTTTTATTTAACAAGCTTACAAAAGAACAAAAAAAACAGTATTTTGAACTTGCCCTCAGCACTGGATTTTAACATAACTGCAGCTGACGAAAATGTGATCGGAATCTGTTCATCACAGTCATATTAATACTGCAACAGCTCTTGTCCAGAGCTCAGGTTGAGAACTTTTAGTCCAGAGATGGACGGTTCAGGACTACACTGCATCACTAGGGGACAGAGTTCCGCCAGTGAACAATATTGCAAGTGATTCTATATTTTCTTAGCTGGAATCAGACAGGGTAATCTCCAGCTTTCTTAGCACTGGCACCCTTCCTGTGAGCTTGTAATTGTGTTGATGGAGAACTGCAACACGCAGGCAGGCAGCACTACTGTAAGTCTGACAAACACACTGTTGGACCTGCACTATGAAAAGTGGCTAGATGCATGTTTCATAGGCCAGCATGGTCCTTCTCCACCTCACCCTGCTGATACCCTGTGAGAAGGCTTCCTCAGCGGCTGGCGATTACAGATTACAGATGGGGAGGAGCAGAACAGGCAATTCCATCTTTAACAACTGAAGAATAAGGGGAATGTTCTCTGCCTGTGCTGTATTTTGCAGTGGTGAGCTGAGGCTGGAATTTGGCTTTCCAAATCCGAGAGTGAGAATGTGGGATCTAAACAGATATCTCCTCTATACAGACAAGATCACAGCAGAACCTTTTCCTCACAACAATCAGCAACCCAGGCAGCTAAATTGTTAATTTACTATTCACAAATGTTAAACTCAAATGTTAAAACCTTTACTCACTATTGAAGTAAAACTGCTGACAAACTCTGCAATTACATAAAAATCAATATGTTATTATGTGCAATTAGCTGCTTCTTAGTCCACTCTGGGACTCGGCCAATTCTAATTTTACACTTAGCATACCAAGCAGAAACAGTACTAGAAATCTCCTTCAGGGCTTCTCACACCAAGAGCAAATAATAAACTGAATGCAAAAATCCATAGATAAACATATGTGATTAAAAATGCTCCTCCTTATTGTTTTTCCATCTGAAAAGATCAAATAAATGTCAGATCATAATTTAATTTCTAAACTATTGGCAGGTATGTCAGCTATTGACAAAAATATTTCACAAGAGACCTTAGAAAGATTGAACAGTCCTGTCTCACACATGTGGTTAAAAAGGTCACACTTTAAGTAAATTCTTATAAATTGAGCTGCCTCGATACAAACACAGAAGTTCATTAAATTAAGGGGCCAAGCAAAATCATATTCACAAAAATTAGATGCAAGAGCAAAGGACCACTCATTCCAACAAACCTGGCTTGAATGCACCAGCAACGTACAGTACTGTAGTGTCTAGATTCAAATGAATTTGTTTTTGGATTTTAAGACACCTCTCTTCACACACGCCACCACATACTGTAACACACACACACAAAGTGTGACTTTTCAGGCTCCAATATTGAGCGCAGACCAAACTGTCCAGAAAACCATCTGCCTTCACAAAGGCGTGAAGTACATCAGTGAAACATGAGCCAGAAGGCAGAAGTAAAAACTATGTGGAAGTGCACTGGAAACCGAGACCAGCAGGTACTTTTTTACCCAGAGGACTGTGGGAGTGCTCTACATCACAAGCTACCCAGCTATCTCATTAAAGCCAGTACACTGGCTTCCTCCATGACACAGCTGGATGAGATACTTGGATCCATTAACTACTAACAACCAAATGGGCTAGACAGGCTGAATGGCCTCTTCTAATTTGTAACCTTTCTTATGTTCTTCCCAGGCTGAAGCCATCAAATAAATCACACCAAAATATACTATACAGAAAATATACCATGTTATAAAACCAAATATCTCCATTTAATAATTTATATCCTGGGAAACCTGTATACTGTATTGCAATGAGCACAGTGGCTGTTGAAGTTTGTGTGTGGTAACAACAACAGATGTACTGTACATAAAGAAGACAGAGGAGCCGACTGCAGGGGGGTGATGTTACCCCCACTGCGCACAGCTCTGCTCCTGGGCCTCTTCCAGAGCCCTTTTAAATCACCTGCTGGAAAAAAGTGCTTTTCTCAGTTGTAGAAGGACAATACGCTGTCCTCGGTCTTACAGTCTATCTTATGGAAGCACAAGTTTTCCAGCTTCTTTTGTCACCTGTGCTGATGGACCGAATAAAGCACACACATTCCAAAGCAATCAATGTTCATTAATCTGTCAATCTCCTGCCACAGGCTTTAAATAAAGAGTGACTGTCTTGCAATTACATGGACATCACATCCATTCTGCAGTGCTTTTATTCCTCTGCTCAATCAGAAATAAACTCCAAGAGAATGTGTGCAAAACAAACAGCTTCAGGACTGCCCTGCTGTGCACCCTTTAGAGTCGCAATTGTCCCTCCACAGTCGCCACCAGGAATGCCAAGGAAAATAATCCCAAACTCAGCCTGCAGGTGATGGGCAAGCGGCTGCTGATTTTACAGGACACTGAGGGCTTGCTGGGTCTAAGCCCTAACCTCTAATACGCTGATAATTACACCATCCGGATTAAATAAAATACAGAAAATGGTTGCACAATGCACAATGTTTTGATGCACAATATTTTGTTAGCCACCATATATTCAATGACTTCCTCTAAAACTGTACAATATACAGTATATTCTCTAAAAGCCAGAAAACACTGATTCTGGACAAAGGTGGAACAAACCAATGCTTTTCTAGTTTGAATATCTCCGTCGCATGGATGACTGCAGCAAGAGGCCTGAATGCAGTTTCTACTGATCTGCATCACCTGTGTTGCCAACTATTCTAGCACAGACATCAGCTCAAACCATCCTGAATATTCATAAAACCCCCATCGATCTTTCTGAACCTTGTTCCCAATCTCACACAGCAAATGTTTGAAGACAATAAGACTGATGTGTCACCATTTTACAGGACTGCCCATCGCCATAGCGACTGCTCCGCCGTTCCCCTAGGATTGACTGTGGTTGTTCACAGTCACCTCCAGCTTCTTGAGCCCCCAGGACAGTGGTGAACTCCACCGTGCCAAAGTGCTGGGCCTTCTGACACAGAATTTGACACTATCCAGGATCCTCTATGACATGCTCAGTGCTGAATTAGCCCTGTTACATCAGATCATCTACTACATACTGTAATGGAAAGAATAAGATTGGTATCTTGATGTACAGTACAGTATGAGCCCAACATGTACTGTACCAAGGCAGCACACACAGTACTGCTGCATACTGCGCAGCAGTCATTCCTCCTGCCACTGCTCTCCTTGATATGCACAAATACATCATTACATGACCTGCAAATGTTGTTGTCAGCTGCGCTCTAACTGCATTTTCCAATTACATGGGAAACAGAAAACCTACTGTAGATGCCCTGCTTCGTATACCAGAAATGTGACTTTCAGACTTCCCTCCAGAAAACAGATAGCAAAGAGTAACACTAGGTGTCTGTGCAAGTGTGCTACTTCACTGAAGAGAAAAATCAAAAGCTCAGTGAGGCTAATTTTAAATTCTAATGAAAAATGTACATCTGGAGGGAGAGTACGATTTGAAGTCAGTGCCACTTTACATACTGTAATTAGGACAGAAATTACACATGAAAAAGAAAGGTTTTATTAACCTGAAAGCTTGGTATGTTCATCCTGAAGCGAGCAAATTCAGTGATTTCACATTAGGAATCAAGTTGTGGTGATTATTTATCTTCTTGTTTCTTCCTTAGATGCAGGTGAAACTGGTATTGCAAGAATCCGTTTTCACAGGCAGCATGCTCATTCCTTCTTAGCCAAACAATGCTCAGAAAATCTGGAGCAAAATTATCCTGAACAGATGTGCATGAATACGACAAACATAACTTTCATCAGGTGAGAAATTAAATGGCTGATATACTGGACCGTAAGAAAGCAACCTGGGTTATAAAGCCCAGGATGTCCTATATGGTAAGAAAAAAAGGTCAAACATGAACTAAGTTCAATAGGTGAGCAATTTATAAGGGTTCTTAATTTTAATTTATTGTACAGCCATGACTTAAAAAGGTCATATCTGAATTATCTACTACTTACACAAAAACATCACGATAACCTCTTATATACAGTACATTCAAATGCAGAACACTACTGTATGTTGCTTTTGAACAAGCCTAGAGTTTAGAGAGAGAGACAGAGCAGTGCTTTGCAGTGTTAATCTGTTGCAGTTTTATGTTACTGATTGGAAAAAAAAATATTTTGCAATAAATGGACCACAAAGCTATAAGCCACAAAAATGATTTAGGCCTTTCAGTAAGTCCCTTTACTGACTGACTGCCTAAAATCACAGGATTATGGTATTTACTGCTGGTGAGCTGTAGAAACATACAGTACATTACTCTGAGATTACAACTTCATCAGGGACAAATGATGAGACTGACCACATAGAACACATTATGGAATGAGGAAAAATCCCTTATAAAGTGACTTCCATTTCATCTGGCTGAAGCGCCCTATTCTATAATCTACTGCCGCATTGCTAAATCATTTGTTCCCTAGTCCCTTTCCTGTTCATACTCTAAGTACAGAATTCTAGGTGTGTTCCTCACAGTTTTAAACTCAATTGAACACATTAGTGTCTCTCTGTATTGTACCAACGGTATTGTATTACCCATTTTTAACTTTGTTTTACTGAAGAGTGTGCTGAAATGTACACTGCAATCGTATTTCAGTCTGGCATGGAACAGGGCAAGGGCTGCCTCAGCTCTCTCTTCTCCCCCCCCTGCTCATGGCCACTTTCTCCCTCCAGACAGCAGGACAGGGCTGCTCTGCCCACTCACGGTCCTTCCAGGAATCTTACAGCCCACTGCCTGTGTTCTCCACTGCTTCCATTCCTGACACAAAGCCAGCTTGTACAAAAGCAAAACTTAATTCAGCAACCATTCAAAATGTCTTCAGGAGTCTCTCAGCCACATGTTTCTTTACAGACCTACAGCATTTAAATCCAATGCACTCCATGACTGGAGCCTAGTCCTTGGTGTAGTGACCTCTAGCCTTTGCGACAGTGAAATCAAGAGCAGATACTTCAAAAGCTTCTTAAAAGACACACTGGGCAGGACATTTGAGCAACTGTTTACCCTTATACAACAAAATACTCAACAGCCCATCTGGATAAAAATACTGGTCGATCCTCTGATCTCCTCTCAGAACACATACAGCACTCATCCCTGGCCCTGTGCTCCCTGGTTAGACCACAGGTCTTAGGAATGTGTGCACTGTTCTCAAGAAAATCCAAGGTCATTTTCTCCCTGCAAAAGCAAATATTTATTTCGCTTTCTCTCCAGACACATGAAGACTCCATAGAGACAAATGACTGTATTTCTACAGAAATAAAGCTTGCAGGATGTCAGCTGTGAATATCTGAATTCCATACTGATTAATATACTGATTAAAACTATTACTATGACGGACACTGCGCACCAGTAAATCAAGCTTTGTGAAAGTCTTCATTTCACTACAGCAGCTGCAACACCACCTTCAGCATTGTTATCCATTCCCTAAACTGTAATTTGGTGGGAGCAATTGCAGTTTCAGAAAATGCCAAGTACCTGGATTATCCTATTTAGTTACATTACAATGTTTTCAATTTAGGATTCCACCACAGGCGTTAACTGGGTAGGGGCCATGCTTCTAGCTGATTTTCACAATTCAGAATCTTCTGTTTCACCGTGGGAATATGTTAAGGACATATCCTAA
Source organism: Atractosteus spatula (assembly GCF_055471065.1). NCBI lineage: Eukaryota > Metazoa > Chordata > Actinopteri > Semionotiformes > Lepisosteidae > Atractosteus > Atractosteus spatula. Next base: position 2,602,418 of record NC_142714.1, on the reverse strand, counting down.
TATGTTTTGATTATCATTACTTTTTAAAGTACAGTAGTGCTTTTTTTCTCTTTGGGTTGTAGGTATCATAACCACTTATTTAACTTTGAACAAACACAATAGGCATCAATATACATAATTTTAGTGTAATATGAACTAAAATCCATTTTGTAGCATTTTGTAGCATGACATTTCCATAACTGGTAAAAACTTGAACTGTTGAATATCAGAAAAAGGAACTGTCAAGTGTCCTTAAAACGTCCTCTACTAAGAAATAGCTGAAAGACACAATCTGACATTCTCTTAGCTGAAACTGAAAGGCAACTACTCCGATGTTCCACTAGATGGCACCAAAGGCCACATATGATTCAATGTACCTCTAGTATTATCACAGCCTCTTGGTGGATCGTATGAAGCAGGCTGTGCGTTCCATTTCTGCTATGCATATATAATATTTGCAATATGAATATACACATACGACACCAACATGTCCTCCTGCTGACACATTTTCTGAACTCACAGATACAGATTTGTACATCTAAATGCAATCCAGTACTTACAGTAAGTACCCTTTATGAAAATAACTGGTAACCAGAGAACTGTAGTCTCATAAAAAAATACTTTTTCTGTAGAAATACACAGAATGTAAGCAAAATGTGGTTGAAATGATTGTTTTATGACCCTTTGTTCATAAAATTGTTTTGGGTGTCTTTTAAGAGCCAAGAAACAAAACAAGTGAATCCTACTTTAGGTGTAATTTCAATACAAAAAAAAATATTCTTGTGGTTTTGTGCTCCATCCTGAATACATATTAGTAGAAAAGGGAGATTAAACAATGTGAAATAATAATGTTTTCACATCCAAAAATAATCACACATCAATTTTCAGTATACAATTCCAAACCTTTTATAAATTCACAATCTAGTGATGAAAAGGGGGAAAATCCTATAAAGGCTGCATCTGCATGTAGCTCATGTCAGCTCTACAAAGATGGAGTTTTTTAAGCTTAGCCTATCCCGTGGACACACAGAGCCTGCAGTTAAGCATGTCTTTTATCTCCAGATAACTCATTTAAATGCAAAAGTGAAAGCAGGGAGCTATACCTGAAGCCTGAGATATTAAGGTCTCTCTTAATGGCTATTGAAAGCACATTCCATAGGTTGTTCTAGGTTTCTCAAGCATGCAGGTAACCCGTTGTGACAGATTGGAATGCTGCCCTTGCACTACAGAGCTACTGCACAATAAAACATCAAGATAAATTAGAGCACAAGCAGTGAGTGTGAATGGCTACTGATGACTAATTTACATTATGTCAGTCTGACTTTGTAGCGGGATAAAAACATCACTTAAATCCTAATCTGTATTCACAGTAGAGATTTTCAGTTTATGCCTGCAATGTTCCTGTTTCTCCTACCAGTCCATTAACTCTCAAATAGTCAATATCTATTGATAGAGTAGTATTTTATACAACAGCTTTGTCTGGCCCAACCATTTGTCACCCAAAGTACTTTGAATGTTTGGTACACATTTCTGTTGTCTAATTAAGTGAATACGTAATATGTCACAGAATAACCTTGACACATAATTAAGGAAATGGTGCAGATTTACACAAAAAAAGTAGAAACACGGACAGCTTTTTCTTATGTTGCAAAAGCACTGTGTGATTCACGAGATAGAAAGGTAGATAGCAAACTCATTTTTCTGCTCCGTTCAACAATTGTTCAACTTTCAGTACTAGATACAGTAACTGATTAAAAAAAAACAAATGAAACAGAGCTGCCGTAGAGCTGCCCAAAAAACTTGGCACAAATGAAGATTTGCTTTTCTTAGCAATTTTCAATAGCAGCTTTTGCCTCCATTCAGCCTGGTACAAATGGTTTCACCCCAGCAGTGTTATTTCATTGTTCGCACGTAGTTCCTCTGTCACTTCAATTGTGTGCATGTTATCAGTCCTAGATTTTCCGAGACCAGTGAAAGAGACCAGGCCATCTGTTTCAGATGTTGCAATTGCTCCCCAGAATTTTTAACACCACTGAATCGATTATTTCCAACGGAGAATCTCAAAATCTAGATCGTGAGTCTTTGATTTACTTTTTGAATTAAAATTAGTAAGAAATAAATTAGAACTGCTAAAGCTTCAGAGCAAGGCAGAAGGATAACTGTGATGCAAAATACTTCAATTAAATTATATCATACACAAATTGACACTCTGCCTTTAGTCAGGAAGATACTCATAAATAAGAAAAAAAATACTTTTTCCAAATTGTGCATCGAGAGTTTCATTGTCTTTCCTCAGTCTACAGTACATCGACAAAACAATGCACCGGTGCCAACACAACTGCAGGCTACAGCAGTTATTTAAGCCAAAGCTCTAAACCTCGAAGTGTCAGAGTCAATGTCCAATAAGATAATTGTCTAGCTGCAGTAACACGTTACCCTCCAGAAAAACACCTCGGACTAACGAAGCCGAATGTAATCTGTGTAGGCAGAACTCCTGTAGGACGTCTAAGGACTTGAGCAGTAAACACAGTTACAAATCCCCTTGTACACACTGCTTCCTAATATATTCATTTCTTTTTCTTTTTTGACTAATAGAAACAAGAGGAAAAAGGATTCCATCTGCATTAATGTCTGCAGGAAGGGAAAAGACAATCTTGATAGTAGTTTGGTTTGTCATTTCTTTGTTTGATTGCCTGATTGGTGGCATCCCTAGGGACTCCGCAGCTGAAGTACAATTTATTTCCCATCAATCTTCGAACATTTAAAAGACTAAGCGTTAGTAAAGGAAAGGAATGTATTAAAGTACTGGCATACACCGACTGAAGATGGGAAAGTAACACTCTAGATTAGAGGATGCAAATGTCTTTTTTTTAATTAAATAAACATTTCCAAAGAATAAACAGACACATACAGTATGCGCTAGATTTAATGTATAGTAGATGAATTAGATGCAAGAGAGCCCTACTCCCGACTACAGCCTGAAACACACTCCCAGTCCAAAACCTAGCCCCAATGCTTGGGGAACATAACTTTCTTTCTGGTTGTAACACCTTTCAAGAAGAATAATCCCTAGGAATAAAACATCCTGAACCTGTTTACTGAGTGTTCAGCCCTAGACAGGTGGGTGGGAATCCCCTGGCCTCAGGACGAGGAGCTGGACCCCTGCAGAGAGAGCAGTGACCAAGGGGCACAGGTCACTGCCCAGGCAGAGAAGGGGAATGAAAGGACGAATGTGAAGGAGAAAAGGCTCGTGTGTGTGATTTACACCATTTTTAATTGGGAGATGATGTTAGGAGTGATTACGAGCGAGAGTACCTGAGGAGAACTGAGCTTGGATGCTGTCATCCTTCCTGAACTTTCACAGTAACCTCCATCTAATAACATGTTAGTATGTTTTTCATTGTTATTAATGGGCAAGGGATCTTGTACAGTAGATTACCCACTTGCTGCTTTGCAAAAGCATGTGAGTGAAGATAATCTGCCAATCTGCGGTGACTGGATACACCACCGTCAACGTGTTTCCCCTCTCCGGCTACAGACTCTCGTCACCTGGAGGCACGGAGCACCTGGAGTCAGTTTACGACCACGCCTGTTCCAGGTGCTCCCCAGAACAAACACTTGGACCTGACAGAGCACAGGGCTCTGTCAACGAGTTTGGACTGCGTGGCTCCTCGGCTCGCGGGTCTGCAGGTAGCCTGCTCCCTGACCCCAGAGTGCACGATCTCCACTCCTCTGGCTCGCAGTAACCTTCCCCGTGTGCGGTCTACAGGCTCCCCAACTCAGCACCTTGGTCATCCAGCAAGTGGGTTTCTCAAACACCTTGGGAGCATAACATTAAGTGTAATAGTACACCCCTCCACCACCACCAATGTGCAGCATCCACCTGGATGATGTGGCGGCAGCCATAGTGCACCAGAACATTCACTACACATCAGCTCTCAGTGGGCAGACAACAGAGTGATGTGTTCCCGTCACTATACTGGGGCATTAGAACCCACACAGACCACGGGGTGAGCACCCACTACTGGTCCTACTGACACCTCTTCCAGCAGCAGCCTCAGCTTTCCCAGGAGGTCTCCCATCCAGGTATTAACCAGGCTCACACTGCTGAGCTTCACTGGGCTGACAGTCGTGAGTTGCAGGGTGATATGGCTGCTGGCTAATCGAAGGAAATTAAGGGCAGAGGCGTCACCCCCTGCCTGCCTTCGCCCCCGTGGCATTACCCTCTCAAGCCAAGGAAAACATAATCATGCTTTAACAATTTTTATATTTTTATGACACACCTTTATGACACGTCTTCTCTAACCTATTTTAAAGCAAAATCTCTTCTCCTGGTGTCTTATTGAGAGTGTTCCAACATTACACTTTTCAGCTAAAAGTACTGTATAACGGTGTAGATAACAATAAGGCTGAAGTGTGTAGTTACCAGGCCTTTAACTACTTACATTAAACAGGATTCCTTACTAAATCATTAATAGGTGTGAAGCTCTTGGTTCAGTTGAAGGGGAGTTTTCTTCAGAGAGACTTTCTTTCAAAGTCAGTTTTAGCTGCATATGTCTTGAATACAAACAGCTATTCCAGGATGGATTACTGTGTTGGCCAAGCTGTAGGGTGTTGCCTGAAGTGTTAAACACCATGTTTTAAAGTTTACTGACTTTGATTAATCAGTTTTTATCAATTGGAATTATTACTGCTTGACTGTTAAAAAAAACATTTAGGATTTTTAGGATCCAGCATCAATAGATAAAACTTACACAACCTATCCACTTGAGCTCCTTATGAAGTGTGAAGCTCCATGCTGTATCGCAAGCAAGCAGACACCAGATCCCACACAGTTTCCTGTTACAGTGGCAAAACTGCCTCTGTCAGGAAGCTCAACAGCAAATGATAATTGGGATGATGTACAGTAGGGGAAACTGCTATCAACTGCTATCACTGTCATTTACAGTTATGCCCTGAATTTTATGAATCTCGTCATTTTTTAATGACAAATTTATCTTCCAAATCTGATTTCAGTTTTTAGTGAAAAATGGCAGGAGCAGCTCTGCTCATTACATATAGTCTGTATCCAGCTGTTTGCAACACCAAGTGATGTTGGGAAATCTTGGTCAGCAGGGGAATACAGCCCTGTCCTGCTTGCGTAACTGGGATTCTCCACTGGGGGGTGTGCCTTTTTAAAAAAAAATTGTAGGAATTTAATTTGTGAAGTCTCACGTTTAAGAATTATATGCTCTAGACCTCACATTAATTATTCAGGGATCTTAAAAAAATAATAGGGAACTACTATTCTTCACTGGCAATGTCAGCCAGCAGTCAGACATAATTCAAAAAGTGATATGCTTGAATTCTTAAGCATAGAGACTTAAATATCTGATTAAGATTGCTAACATTGCATTATCAATAATAATAATAAAAAATAATAATAATAACAGTAGTAGTAAAATGTGAAACTTTTTGGAACGAACACAAGAAACCCTGCGCAGACTCTTGTAGGCAGTGAGGTTCCAGCCCCACAGCAGCTGCGCTAGAGCCCTGCTCACTCACTGATTGATGATAAACGAGGAACATGGAGAGCTGTCAGCAGGAAAAGGTAACGTTTGCGTTGATTGGCATCCCACCCGCTACTTCTATTTTTAGAAAACTATGTCTACTTCACAGACTGAATTATTAACAGCTTCCTAATGCGACTGCACAGTAAGTCATCTACTGCACACTAACCAAATCCTGACGAAAGACCAGCTTTGTTTTCAAAACACTGCCAGCTAGACGGAGTAAAGGTGATGAAGCTTGTTAGTTCTAGACCCAGAGCATAAAACTATAGAGTAGAACAAGCTTTAGCGCAGGGGGAAACTTGTAACGCTGGCATAAAACCATGTACAGATTTACAAGCCAGCAAACATATTCATAAACTATATCAATTAAAGCTTCTTTCTGCAAAATATAATAAAGGAGACTGAAACAAAATGGAGCTGCATAAAGATGTACAATATCCTTGTTCATATTGTTATTATCCTTTAATTATGTTGGGATTTCTGTAAAACAGTGACGCTTATTATCTCGGGGTAGAACAAGAGAAGCGTTTAGAAACAATCAGAAAAATAACCACCTGAGGAACAGCGAACACCACAGGCGTAATTACACAAATTGTAGTTTTAAACTACAACAATTACAACATAGACTTGAAAAGACAAGTTCGATTTGACTTTGTGAAAGACAATAAGTAAGAAATGCAAAAAGAAACCAAAACAGTAGGAATGAAAAAGAAAACTAATTTATTAGTTTGTACTGTATATTTTTTACTAAGCTTTGCCTTGTGCGGTAGACACATCACTAGAGTACAAACAAAACTGAATGGGGCTCTTGAGACATTTTACAAAGGGTGAGAGTCTTGCATAGGATCTGAAGCTACTGGCAATGACAGAGTGATAAAATCCACTCGCGCCTTTTCATTATTTTGTGATTTTTTTTATTACACGATTTAAACTGAAGCTCCACTGGGAAATGGTCTTAAAAATGCAAGGTTTCCTCCTCAAAAGAGGTACAGTATGCTCAGCATTAAAAATACCGTGCATGGAGACAATCACCTGGGGCTCTGCTTTTTCATTGTAAATGCTGTTGTGATTCACTTAAATCTGCAGTATGGATATATCTGGACTTCAAATATGAGTGAACCGATTGTTGTTGGAAAAGAAGAATAAATAAATTATAAATGGACACCACATATCTCCAGTTTCCTTGTCTGCACTCTTCTTAGCTGATGTGGGGCAATCTCAGTTAACACAAGGGCCCTGCCAGACAAGAATAATTCTCAAAGGTATATTTGCCATTAGCAAAACACTGTATTAATTTACACTGCTTTTTTATGGGTTGTAGGGAGAGCTGAGTATGATGGCAGCACTTCTCAGCAGTTGTGGAACATTATGGTTCCTGCACTGCCTGAGGCCAGGATAGGTGACCTTCACAGTGCCAGAATCAATAGCGATTAACTCAAGTGCTGTAGCTAGCAGTCTGAAACCCGCTCAGCAGCAAACGCACATAAATCTCCTTGCTACACTACACAGAGCTAAGGAAAAAGACAGCATTAGCTGCCTATTCAGATTTTCAGTAGAGTGCATAAAAAAGACTCAACATTAGCTAATAAGAAGGCTCTCAAAGGTCTTGTTATTTAATCTGTCTGTAACCACAGTCTGCAGTGGTCATCCAAGTATCGGGTTTCACTGCCGGCCACAGCAAACTCTTATCTCACCGGGAAACTGATGAGCCCGTCGGACAGCTCGGGCCCCTGGGGGCCTATGCAAAGGGGCCCACTGCCCAATGTGGTTGTGTAAACTCTTTCAATTGCAGTTAGAATACATTAAATTATATAAATTAAATAGAATTTAATTAGTGCACAGGCCTGTCAGTGTAAAACACCACATGAGGTTCGCATTTATATGTGGGATTCCATGACGTTAAGTGACTAAATTTTAAAGGCTGTCATACTATTATATGGCTATTATAATATTAAATATTAATTAACATTATTATTTATTGTTAATATAAATTAAAAGATTAAACTATTTTAATTTCTTCATACAATCCCCTTTTCTTAGTTTTCTTCACAGTTTTCTTATTGCAACTGCATACAGTACGTGCTATGCAACGTGGCCTACTTGAAAACTCTTCTTTTTTAACTGAAAACCGCAACTTACAAATGTAGTGCTAATGCACAAAGGAGACTTTTTTGTACAATAATGAGATCAATTAGCTCCTTGCAACTAAACTAAGTAAGGTGGGCTGATGGATTTCTTCACATCTAAGTCTAAAATTTTCACATATTCCCATATTCTGCCCATATTTTTATTTGTAGGTCATATAAAAACCAGCAAGTCTTGAATCACACCATGCAGATGTGTAAGAATTGTTGTGACACGAATGATAACATCCATAGGCACAAAGCAAAATGTGTTCCTATTTTTGAACTCATTAACACAATATCACAATTCCTTAAATCCCTGAAGAATCATCAGCAACCCAAACACAGAAAGCAATATATTTACAGTGTTACCCACAGCCCAGCTTTTGAAAATGCCCCTTTTTAATATTAGAGTACGCGCAATTTAACAATATATGCAAAAAGATGTAGATATAACAAATAAAACCGAATAATGTAAAGGAGATTTAGAAACATTCTTACAAAAATGGTTGCTTACAGCATATAAACCCTGAGTGTCACAGTACAACATTTCCAAATATGCATAGAAAGCAATATCCTTGAAACCTGACATCTGCTTGGTTATCAGGTAACATTTAGATGGAAGATTAGATTATTTTAAGGTACATAGTGTGCCAGAGATTTTAATCCATTATCTCATATTTGCGAGAAGTGTTTTGTTCCTACAAGAGTACTTGCTAAAATTAACCAAGAGCAGGTATCTGCGGTTTCAGGTGACTTCTTTTTGACATATCTTATTCAGAATCAAGGAAAGGACTAATGTTCAATCAATGGACAGAGGGGTTATATGCATGTGCATCTGCTTTGCAGATTATTAAACAAGATAATTGCCGAATAATGGATTCAAATAACGTTCTGCAGTGATTCCATAAGGGCATTTGAAACTGAAAGAGAGGGCTTGGAGGACATTGCTGCTGAGATATTTTTATATTTGAGCAGCTGATCCATGCATTTAGATCAATAGATTAGATAAGTGGAACAGTATGAAATGATTAAAAACATCATTCTAATTTTCACAAGCTGAGGAACTCTTGCTGTTCCTTGATGAATACACAAAAGCAAATGGAACATTTCAAGAAGGTACTGCAGGCTGACAACTTTTAAATTAATACCAAACTTGTCACCCTGAGGTATCCTGAAACAATAACACTTATTAAAGAAAACAAACATTATGTTAGTATTTGATTAATATCCAGCAAAGGATTAGATCTTAAATATTAACTCATAGTCTACAGTTTGTGGCTGTGTCTCTGAAGCAAAGTAGATGCTCTAACTGACCTCAGAATATCAGCAAACAGCAGAAAGTGAGAGAGAAATTTGGCAAGCTATTGTTTTTTCTGCCTACACAGGAACTAAGCCAAGACCCTGGTTCCTCGACGCTGATACTGAAAAATGCTTCAGGGGCAGACATTGTGACAGGTGTTAACAGCATATAGAACCTTACATCTGTGCACTGCCCCTCACATATAAATGATCACCTGTCACGTTCTTCATGGGGTGAGAAACTGCATATACAGTACTCTAGGATAGCAAACAATATGATGCATTAAGTAATAAGAATAACAGCAATCATAACTACACTATCTTCATATTAAGAGGCCAAGTAACAATTCTGATAAAAACCTAAAGTGATTAATTCAGGTTCTTATGATCAGTTCTGGGAAATTTTCAGAAATCTAAGAGATCCATACCTTGCGAACTGTGTTGTAAGTTATTATGGGGTATACACAGGCTCACTGTTACTCTAAAGGACATACAGGAACCCCTACATGCTTCATCCAGCAATGAGCTTGCCTCTGACTTGACCTCTGACTTCTCTGAAAATATCTCCAGCGCCTGGTCTATGATTCCTATTTTCAAGGATTCGAGAGTCTCTCACGATTTTCCAAAATCCTCATCTTTGAAAACAATCTAAGAACAGATCTGAATCTTAATGCACACTGTTACCTCATATCCAAGACACAGACTGGTCCAGAATTCAGGACAGGTGTAGTGACCGCATGCCTTGGCTGTGATATTGTATTTGTCAAAAACATGCAGGTTTATTATGGAACACACACAGGAACCCAGCCATGCTCTACAGAAAAACCTCCCATATCCTCAGAAATCTCTGAACACTACTGTAGGAGGAAACCACTGTGCAATTGTCCTGCATTCCTTTGACATTCTCCAGCAGAACTCCACTGAAAATTGAACCCTCACCCCACCTAGAGAATTGTCCAGTGTGCATGGAAAATATTGTAATATGAAGTACAGTCGAGATTTATTGCAAATGCAAAGCTGAAGTGAGTAAACAAAAACAATGCACTTTTAATTATCGTATATTTGGTCTCAAGTTCTCCATTGTTGAATTTCTGCATTGTATACAACTACTGTAGGCTGTAACTATTGGTTAGGCACTATGTGGAAGTCTGGTCATATGAGATAGAAAGGGGTCGATTTAACTGAATACAAAAACAGTATTGTTTTTATTTTCTACACTCATATCTTAATAGTGCATGAGGACGATCTGTTCCAGTTTAAAATTATTCCGTCTCTTTCAGCTCTTCTTTCAAAAGAAGATGAGCATCAGAAACAGTTTTCCCCACATAACCTACGGTATCTGTTGGATTAAAAACTCAGAGTGCACATGCGAGAAGGAGATTATTTTTAGTCTGCGCCTTTAAAATGTAAGGCTCTTGCCAAGACTCAGAAAAGCCACTGTTTCCCTGCTCCAATCAGAGAGAACTGCCTTGACAGAGGCTGCCTTTCCCAGATGGTGGCACCTCCAATGTCACCCCAGCCTACATCGTAAATGAAGGTTCTGCAGAGCTAATGCTTGGCTCAGGCAGAGCCGAATCCTACAGCAGCAAGCAGCCAGCCAAGCTAAGGGGACTAAATATCACAAACAACAGACTTTAAGGATCTGTACAAACTGCAATGGCACACTCAGAAAACAACAGTCAGACCTAAAAGACTGGTGTTGTCTTCTATTTCTAGTTTTTTCCTCCTGGACCCTGATGCACTGTGAACACCAATGAAAGGTTTGGATTTTTCTTATCAAGGAAAGGATTATTTCATTTTTTTTAAAAGCATCTGAGCGTCCTGAAATAGCTCTGATACAGATCTACAATGTTAATAAAAAGTAAACCTCTAAATACACAGTTCTTACTAACCCTACTAAAACGTGATCAGTATGTACAGTACAACAAGCCCAATGGCATGACTGCTGCACAGTTCTGGTCTGTTCTTTAGGCAAGTAAAACAACAGAAAGCCTCACTTCCTATGCACATGCTGCTGAGTGTTTCAAAAATAGATTTTTACCATGATTAAAGCAAGGTTAACGTAATCAGACAACCAGCTTTTCTGCTGGGAGCTGTTCTTGGCGTAAGTCATTTATCTAAATGTACACACTGCTTTTTGTCTCAAACCAGTCACTTCCTCCTGGTTTGCTTCTGCCCTTCATTAAGGTATTACTCTGAACATGCCGAAGTGCAGGAACAAACTCCACGTCAGAAGAAATTCCATTTAAACAGAGATAATAAAAGACACTGGATTTTGCATTAAGTGGAATCAAGCTGCCCATGATCAATGGCCAACATTCCCTTTCCTGTGCAGCAACATGGAATAAAAATGGATAACAGTAACAGTCATGGGACTGTGCTTTCGTTGTACCTGGGTAATTTTCACAGTTTAATGTCCTACAGTATTTCTGTCATGCAGCATACTTCAAGGCACTGTTAGATTCACAAATTCCATATGATGAAAATGAAACTATTTTATCCTCTAAACTCAGAAGCATTTTCAAGGAAAATCTGATTTATGAAAGCCACATCCAAAACCACAAGTACTACTTTGAGTGTGTCATAAAAACATGATGCAATTGAGGGGGGTTTGCTCAACCACACAAGCTCCTCTCACTTACAGATAGATTCTGCTGTGATTTGTTGTACACTTGAAGAAAAAAAAAACATACTGTAGGTAAAATAACAAAAAAATCTTTTTGGCAAAATGGTAAAAGAACTTTTTGAACGATGACCATAACGCACCGCATTTCTTTATTGTAATTCCCATTAACCTGAAATCAACCCATTTTTATGGTGCTATACAGGTTTAAGACAGCAGTTTAACACAGGTCTGCCTTGAACTGATGATAATAATTTCTCCAAAAGCAAAGCAAAAAGAAATATCTGTTGATTTATTTAAATGCGAGCTAAAAATCAATAATGAAGCAAGGGGTAAAATTACCTCTTAAGTGAGCCGCAGCAAAATAATCGTCTTTTACTGAACAACAAAAAAGCTAAAAGATAGCCGTTTATTATTTCGTATTGCAAAATGTTAAGAAATGGTTAACTCACCTCTTTCACATGTTCTGGACCAGAACCCAGTGCCAGTGCAATCACAAATGAATCTATTCCAGCCTTCTTTGCACAAAGCATTGTTTCTGCAGGGGTAACTTTCACACTGTTTACCATTGACCTTGGTGCAGGAAGGCTTTATTCCGGCTCCATTCTGTGCCTCAGCTATCTGCCTAATATCTTTGCTTCGGCCATCGATAAACAGGTCCCGAATGCATCCCACATAGCCATAGTTAAGCATGGCAGTCCACAGCTCCGTGGGCAGTATGAGACCTGCCCGGTTCTCAGGTAAGCCACCCAGATACATGTCCCCTTCTAAATCGAGAATTTCACTCTCTCCACTTGCTGTAAATGGTGTGCGGCGACTGTTTACTGAAATGGTACCTGAAAAGAAAATCAAAATGCATAATGTAATACAAAATTGTATGTTGAGACAACCACAACTGATTTTGAAAACTCAAGAGCTTCTTGGGTACATCTACAGTATCACAATATACCTAGTACATAAACGTCCTTCTTCCCATGTACTGTGATTGCCTAGCCTTAGTTTAAGATACAAGCATCTTAAAACAGTTACAGAAATGAGTTTTGTCGTGTGTTTTTTTCAGCTCACAGTGAATTTCCTCTGTCTCAAGGAAATAGAGGTCTGAGCAGGGAATATGGACAAACCAGCTGCAGGCTTCTTTCTAATTCGGTGCCTTTTGATGATTATTAGAAGTAGCAGAAAAACATACTTTATTAAGCTTCCCAACATATAATTTGAAAGATTAATAAGGAAAGGAACAGGCAGTTTTTGGCTTACTAGGAGATATATCATGAATCCTGAGGCAACCACGCAGCTGCTGTATTACAGTATATGAACTGCTGTACCAGTGCATTACTCCTGTTTATTTTCTTAGTTGCTCTAATCTAAGCCACTGAACTCCCTGACTTAGGCACCGAGGAGGATATAAAGTTTAAATAGCACCCTGTACTTAGGGACTCCAGATCAATATGAATAATCTGTCTTGAAGTGACAGATCTGCTCCATATCACCTGCTCACCATTGGCTAATGGGCTGCATTCTTAATATCCCTTTAGATTTCAAAGGGGTCACACTCTATAAAACGACATGGAGCCTTAATGATCGATTGAAAGGTGGCAAAGCGAGACTCAAAGGCAACAGAGACAGAGAGGAAAAACGTATTCTGGGAGCTCTGCCCTAAAACCTGTCTGACTCATTTTGCTTTTAGAGTGCTCCAGTAAAACACAACTGTCAGTTGTGTCAAACTGAGAATTACTCAAGCCATTAGACCAAAGCATCAAAATGGATTTAAAATTTGTAGAATGCCAGGTATCCCCCATTTAAAGTAATTATCAGAGTTTTACAGCTCTCAGTGGGCATTGGTGCATCTCACACCAAAGTGCATAATTATCTAATAGTCCTTTGCTGAACATGGTTGTTTATCTCAAGTTAGCATGAAAGTAATAAAGTAATAAATTGTCTTAATTTGACTTAGGGCAAATTACCTGGTCTTAGTAAACATATTATCAACTAAGCTTGTAGCTATAAATTTTACAACAGTAGTTTTAAAATAATGAACATTACTTGTGTAAAGCAAACCTTAACATTTTAACATTAAACATGTTATTTAAAATAATGTATCTGTTTGTAAAAAATCATTTTCAATTGTTTTAATAAAATAAAAAAGCAGCCCTATTGTTTCCAAACTGTGTTGTCTTTGTAAACATGTTATTTCAGAAGTAAAACTGTCCTTTTCCCCAAAATACATCTGTGTAAAACAACTGAAGCAATACCTCTCTGTTTCCTGTCATGTGCTTACCTAATCATTCATGATTAGCTGCTTGCTGGTGAAATGTTCCAGCTCTACTTTATAAACGTCATTATGAAGGATTAAACTGAGTGAAATACGGTATGTTCTTGGATCCTCTTCTCTTTTCAAATGTTTATTGATATTTATATGTTGTAAGTAATTAAGTACAGATTGTTATTTTGCCATGAAAGCTACCATCAGTATGTAAAACGATAGTTCTGTTCTAAGAAAAAAAGGATTTTTCACAGTAAATAATCTATAACACTACTTATTGTAAGATGATGCTTAAGATTATTGGCGATTATTGTAACCTATAAAATGGTTTGTGCCGAGAAGCCCAACCCATACCTGATCTTCCATCCCGCTGAATATCCACATGATACCACTCTCCGTCGTTGACCTTTTTCTGGGTGGCTTTGACCTTGATCGTGCCAGACCCCATGTCCAGCAGCAAATACAGACTGCCATCGAGCAGCTCCACAGCGAAGAAGTCAACCTTGGTGTTCTTCTGGCTCCTGGAATCCTTCCTGTCCTGCGGCTTCCCGTGAGTGAACAGAATAAGTCCGTTCGGCTCCGAGGTGCGGAAGTCAAAGGAGATGGAGCCCATCCTTTTGGTGTTCCACTTAGGAAGGCTGATGTAAGCTTCGGGAGTCTCGAAAGAAATGGGATCCAGGGTGGCTACGTTTTCACACTTGAACACCACGTCTCCTTGGATCTTCATTTTAGGGTCTACAATCCTAGCAAGGCGTGACAGCTCCAATCGGATGTCATTGTTCTTATATACAACCTGACAAAAAGACAAAAAACAAAACCCAAGTGAAAACCCACGGATGAGGTTGTCCATGACTATAATGAGTCAATGAAGTCCTCAAAGAAGCACTGTTCAGAAACGATTTAAGTGATTTAAGTGAGGGTTGTGAAAGATGCTCTTGTGGCTGTGAATCCTACTCCCTTGTTTTGTTGGCTTGCACAAATGGAGTCCTTTGACAATGTATTTCACAACACCATCTGTAAAGATTCCACTGCCATTACCGACACCTTTCTATGCTGGTTTCTGTCTTATTTTTGCAATCACTGTTAGTCATTGCACTTCCGTCACAATAACTGTTTATACCCGTGTGCCTCAAAGGTCTGTACTAGACAGACTCTTTTTGCCATTTCTTACTCTCTAGACAAATACAGTACTTTTGAAATGTGGTATTGCATATAATACTATTGGTATGGTATTGGCTCATACAGATGAGCCTTACATTTGCCCTTTTCTCCTAACTAACAGCAGTGTTTTTGCTTACTCCATGTTATAAGGATATAAAAATATGTGTGTAGCAAAAGTTTCTTATGCTGAAAAGAGAATAGAGAAAACACAACGTTTCAGCTGTGCGGTCTTCTTCAGACACTGCAGGTGCTCTCACAAAGTCTAAATCAGATTCACTGTAGAGTGCCGTTCAAGATCTTAAAACCTTCCTCCACTGCATTAGAGAGGCCATGTGCACCTGAGGGCACCTCAATCACCCTCGATTTGAGTCTCATACATAGTAGATACAGGTCAGCTCTCTGACACAAACCAGGTTGTAAACTGTGAGCAAGTGTCTTCCATCTCTGCACCTCAGTTATGAACTTCTTTGCACATGTGTACTAGAAACCCCAAGTCCATAAATATTGTTAGACCCAGATAAAATATTTATTTTTATGCACCAGCTTTAAATTCTGCTCTTTTCAATTGTTTTTTTAATTATTGTTTTGTATGTGTTTGTTTAACGTAATCTTTAGAGTATAAAGTGTCTTGAGACGAAAGGCATGAAATGGAGCTTCGTGAAGAAAATGTGATTGATTGAAACTAACTCTCGGAAAGCCCTTTAACGGTAAGTGATCAGGAGATGAGGCCCTCTGCTCAGAACTAAATGTCAGCACAAGGACAGTTAATTCTACCTTAATGTAAACTGTATCAATGTCTTCTATCAAAGCAGGGACAGGAAACCATGTAGAGATTGGTAAATGTTTTTTCACTAAACTGACACATGAATCCCAGTCTGTTTCCACAGATAGCTATGGTAATGGCCTGACAAAACATCACAGCATCTTTCTTTGTACATTACAGCAGCAGGAGACATGCTTGTTTCAATTCTTATAAAGAAAAGTGGACAGTGCATAACGGCAAAGAGTAACTCAGACGGCAAGGGTGTCTAGCTTCTGACTGGAAGGTCCCGGGTTCGATCCCAGGTAGGGGCAAGCGATGTACGGTAGGTTTCTCTAGTTCCTTCCAGATGGCTCCCAAGTCTATTCAGCCTGCTTTCCAAGTGAGTACTGGGGGTTAATCCTTCCGGGGGTAATAGGCTGTCCAGAGCGTGATGCTGACCACATCACCTCCACCTCCAGTGTCGGATGGTTGAGGAAAATGGTGGCCCTTACCCCCCATTCCCCAGGGGCCTTTATGGCCTGAAAAGGGACTTACCTACAGTACCTACTGTACATAATGGCAACACCCCAATGCTATTGAAGTACTAGGATAGGTTCAAAGAGACTCTCCTCCCAAAATTCAGTTGAGCATCATAATACAAGGGGAATCAGGGCTCTTGATTAATGTACTGTTAAATAACCAACTTTAAAACAGAGACCCTTGAAGTTTTTGTAAAATTCTGTTTGACAGTAAAGGCAAGACTGAGTTTAAGTGTTCTAAATACCACATACAGTAATACTCATAAATTTAACACAATAAATAACTACTCATCTCATGTGGTTTGGTATAAGCACTGTCCTGAGACCCTTCTGCCAATATTTTAAGCTACGAGTATGACCAAGAGTACAACCTGGAAACAGCAGTGGAGGATCCAAACAAACTCTAACTGCATTAGAAACATTTTTCCTTCATTTTGTGCTTTATGTACAGAAATAACTTTATTATTGATCCTACTCGGATGAGATGTTACAAATGATAGCAAGGCGTTCAGTCTGGAGGGATACATAACAGTTGTTGGTTAAAATGTTAGTTTATATTTGAAAAGTAAGACCTTTCTAACTAAATTGTTGGTTTAAATGACAATGGGACCTCCCAGAAGATGATATCGGGGCTCCACTCAGGACACTCTCCAAGCTGAAACACCACAGTTGGAAAGGTCCTGCAGGACAGCAGTTTGACCCTTGACTCAAGGTCTTCAGTCCACAAATACAGTAGCAACATTGTAGAAACAGTTCAGTTCAGTTCAGCTGCAAAGCCCTTAATAAAACATTTTTACACTGCATACAAATACATATTTTATCTTATAACAGATAAACTGATGACAATAAATCGATGACATTGTTTACTACAGTGTAACTACAGTACCTTAATGTTTGCTATTCTCTAGTTGTGTATGGAATCATACCATCTTCTGTAAACAGTGAAAAAGTGTCTATAAGTTTATACATTTCTCGATTGCGGCTCAATATTGATTGAACCAAAAGAGAGCTGGTTCAACACGGATACTTTCCAGACCTCGTGTCAACAACAGAGCGTAGCTGTGGTTAGATCGATCTACGGCTCCTTTCTATAAATAGACATGAATAGTAAGAGGTGTACACCTCAAGCATAGCCAGGAGAGCCTCGAGATAACCAGTAACACAACTCATTTCCTAAGGTTCACATTTAAAACAACAACAAAAAAAGACATGTGAGTCAAATGCCCTTTACAAATACAGTATTTACGTGACTCAATCAACTGTATCTGACGTAGTCACATACTGTACAGTATACACACGTATGAACTGGTCACAACTTGAATCTTGCCTTTCAAGGCACCCAGCTCCATCCTACTTTATTCTAGGTGAAATACTGCAGTTGCATGCTGCCCAGGGAATAATGGCACCCTGTCAGAAATCACCGGGCCACAGATATGGGGGGTTGGAAAGTGGCGTTGATTGGCGAATGATTACAAGTCAGAACAGCTCCGATGAAGGGGACTTGGTTGCCATCATCCCTTCCAAACTTTTGTCCCAAACTCCATTATGATTTACAGAAATAAACATCCCCTCCATTTTGGATATTTTTCAGAAAGAAGCCCTTTTTGAGTTTCAGGACCCTCACATTGAGCACTTTGATTCGAAAATCAAGAAAATTGCTACTGGTGCCAAATGTTATGAAACACAGATCCCTGCCCTTTGAAAACGTCTCAAACTGTACTGTCAGTGAACATCCATCACCTGACCAACAGCTTTTCAGCCATCGACACTGTACACCTCCCGACATGATTAAAAGATTATACACAGAACAGGTATAAGGCCTTATCAACACAAGTGTCAAAAATACAGCAGCATACATACTGTAAGCAGTCCACAAATACACACACATTCACAGCTCTACTGCTCCACTAATACTGTGTAGAATGACAGCTGGCTATTAAAGTAGGAATTTCTCTCTGTTAATGAAATGCTGGCAGCACTTGTCCTTGGTCCCGCTGCTGTGATTCAGCCTGTCCCACATTTTTTGGCTTCCCGAAAATCTCCTCCTTTTCATATCTCCATCTTTTTCAGGCTTAACATGGCTCACAACTACGAAACCCTACTCATTGTCCCGTGAAAACAGCCCACAATTCCTAATTTTGATTTGTTTTCTATTGTTTTCTATTTATGTACAGTATATTGAAGGACCTGAAGAGTGAAGGAACACAAAACATTTTTCACTAAGAATAACACCTAAGAATTCAGTGTACCAAAAGGATTATACTGTATGTGTCAAAATTTGGCTTAACCCTCTTGACTGAGGGCTGACCTCCTGGCCAGAGGACGAGGAGTGACCAAGGGGCAGCTGCAGAGGAGCAGATAGGGTGAAGATGGGATGCAAAATGGGAAGATAGGAGAGAGAGAGAAGTAAATCACATACAGTATTTACATGTATAGTGTTTAGAAAAGGAATGACCTCAGGAGTGATTGCTAATTACTGACAGCCAAGTCTGACTGAACTTGGTCGTTGTCATCCCGCCTGGACATTCATTATAAACTCCATTTAGTCTTGAACAGAGAACAGGCTACAGAATGACCCAATCCAAGTATTCCACCTCACAGGCCTTGACAAAATCAGAGCAGTGGACTTCTTCAGGGTGAACAGTGAAACACGAACCAGGGGGCACAGGGAAACTACCTGGAACTGCCTTTATTATCAAGACCACGATTGTGGGAATGTGGAACCAGCTACTCAGCCATGTTGTCAAAGCTGATCCCCTGGCTTCTTTCAAGGAAAGGCTGGATGAGATCACTGGATTAACTAACTACTTACATAGGTTCCAAACAGGTTAGCTGTGGCTAATGGGCTGCCCTCATTTGCAACCTTTCTTACTGTTGCACACTGCATAGTGTGCAATGCTACTGCATGCTACTACTACCTACAAAAGGCCACATGAGATTCATGAGCATATGGCACATGGCACCACACAAATGTGCTTTATTCTCTAAAACACATACATGGAAACATTAAAAAACTACAGCAACAACTTACTGTATATTTATTTAACATTTTAGTGTACTAGGAAAGATATTTGTAGAAGATATCTGAATGCTGAAAGCCAAAACTATCTATAACTGCATATCTCTGTTTGATTATCATTAATGATTATTATCTATTATATTATTTATCCCGTTTATCCATGTAACTTCCACTTGATGCATTTTTCATTTTCTAAACGGCACTGTCCTCAGCAATTTCCTGCTTGCACAAAAGCAGCAGTGTTTTCTGACACAAATTGATACTTTGCAGTTTAGTCACTCTGGGTTACTGTCATCTTGCATCCTCAATCTTCATATTATATGTCAGATAATTGTTTTGCTTTACTGATGAGACAAAAACTATCAGGAAACTTCCAGTCACTTTTCTTTCCTAGTTTAAACATTCTGATAAAAAGCCTTCCCCGATTTCATACGAGCTGCTGAGGCAGAGGTAAACATAAACATCCTATGTGCCATAACTAGGGTAGGAAAAAGAAAAAAGGACAACAACCTGCCAGCTGTCACTGTTAGTCTGGTTCTTTCTCTTTTATTTTTGTTAATGAAGGAAATGCATATAAGAAACAATTAATTAATTGAATACTGACACTCGATAACTCTTCTCTTTTTGAGCAGGCACACACAGACAGCACTGTGACTCTCCAGGTACTGTGTATGAGCAAGCACACACATGTGACATTGATTTAAATTAACTCCAGTAAAACTGAAATCACCACTAGAGTTGAATGAACATATTTATTCTTTTTCCCAGCGCTTCTGTTCTGCATTGTACCACCAGTCTTCAGCTAGCACAACAGGCAATGGCACTGTATTTAACACAGCATCAGGAAAGCCTCTGACAGATCCTCCTGCAGGACGTAGATCATCTCGAGCTTGGACATCTTCAGCGCAGGCTTCAACCCATGTCAAAACTCTTGCCTCTTCCACACAGCAAGGCACGATTTGCAATCCATGCAGCTCTGCTCCCGAGTAGCTTCATTGCTTAGTTGATGACACGCACATTAATCATCCCTAGCCGCCTGTTACACCTATAAATCTTTGCCTACAGGCGTCCTCACTACTTTCAAGGAATTAATGGCTTCTGGGTCAAACAGTATAAAAGTTAGAAATTGTTATAGATTATTCACTCGTCAAGGGGGATGATAGCATTCTGATGGTATTTCCATGTACACACTGGACACACTGGAAAATGTAGCGTGTTTGCTTCCTCGCCTGTTTGGTCTGTTTCCAAAGGTATTTCAGTGAAGATAAGCAGATAACAACAGAAAGTGTCACCAAAACAAATGCATGCCTCAGACAGCACTACAGCCAACTGATAACACTGGCATGGCATTTTAATGCATTTCTGCTGGAAAAAAAAGAAATGTATTACTTTTCACAGCTGAAAATGTCTGACGAGAAACCTGAGCCAGATCAATACTAGACAGAATCATCATGCAGGATATGTGTCAAATTCTACCATTTCCCAAACAGATATGTCTGTTTGTGTGAAAAAGAAAATGAACTTAACTAATAGAATGGCACATACAGTATCTGAAACCCTTAAGTACTTGATGAGTGCACCTACTGTTCAATTCAAGGCAAAATATTTCCAGTTCCAGTTCATTTCCATTGACCTATCACATTCATCTCCTTCACTGGGCATCACTAATGTTTCACCATTGCGAACTGCTGCTGACTTTGCTTTCAGAAGCGATGCAACATCGCCTGCATTATCACCTGGCTCTGAAGAATCAGTACCATCTCTACCAATACACCATTCAACACAGAAAACTCTGTTAAAAACTCTGTTGATATTGAGAAGCAATTTTTACCTCCTTTATCCTCTTAATGCATCAATTAAGCCAATTAATTGACACATTAGCTGTGTCAATGTATAGATCTCTGCTCCTACGTTTTCTTTACTTGGTTTCATCCTGACACCTTTCACTCTTCCATGAGCCGGGCCAGGTGTGGTGATAACATGTTATCTGTCATTTTAACAATCATTTCAGAGCACAATACCCCGTCTGTTTAAACACCCGAATCACCTTGTTGACCAGGGTCCCACTGAAAGCCTGCAGTGTGAAGGTTACTTCCCTTACAGTTTCTGTTTGTTTGGAGTTGTGGAGGGGCCAATTAAAAGTATTCTTTACAGTCAGGAAGACTGAAACACTGATCAAAAATGCATTTTAATTCTGTCTAAAGCAAATCTGAACCACTTCAAGGGCATAATTATTTGACACCATCTAATTAATTTATTTGGGCAATTTAGTCAAAGTAACCAAGGATCACAATAAACTACGTAGCTCAAAAATTTTCAAGATGCTTCATAAATGGAAACATTAAACATGCCTGTATTTCCAATAGCACATACTGTACTATATCTGAACAGCTCTGCCATTACACATGAGCAAATTATACATTAATCTTCTTGCTCAGAGTTGCCCAGTCCAGGGCTAGAAGGTTTCTGGTTTTCCTTACAGCTGAGCCCTTAATTACCTAATTGAAATTATTATGTGCTTAATTAGACTAGATGACGCCTTTCCTTGTTCTTAGCTGGAGATTTAGAGAGACCTGCTGGTCAGTGGCCCTTGAAGACCAGAGACGGGGTTCCGTGCTCCAGCCCTATTTATACTTAAAACCACGAGCAATTGCTAAACAAAACCCTACAACTACTGATACAGTACATTTGAGATGTACAGAGCAAATAATTTGCCAATAATCCATATTTGTGCCTTATAAAAGGGTGCAAAAATAGAAATGTAATGTTAAATCTTTTTAACCCTGTTTTACCTGCTTTATGTAAAAGCAACATTTCTAAAGCTGTACAAGCTGCATGATCGTATTTTACTGTCAACAGGCCCAGTATAAAGATCCTTCTCATCTGATTAACAAAACAGACAACACTGCCAGCTACACTAGTGGAGAAAAGCTATTTATACAGTTAATTCTCATGGGAATATTTTCCAAGGGTAGGAATTTATACCCTTCAATTAAAGAAGTCAACAAAAAAATAAATACTAACCAAGTATGTATTAATGGGACGATTAAGAATCTTCACGTGCAAAACCATCCAAAGAGCTACAGATGTTTCTCCAGCATGCCAGGCTTTTATTCCAGCATGTCGCTAAACATCAACTTGTAATGGAACTGATCCAACTGGATCAGCTGGAAGAAGGATGGGCTTATGCATCTGTCAGATCTCTGCAAGGCTGCCACACAATACCCTGTTCCATCACGAGAATCACTGGTCTGCATTGATAAGTGAGGGGAGGACTGGTTAATCTTAAAATATCAAAATAAATATCCAGGCGTGCTTAGTAGGTCAGTCAGTGTTCACACACTGCTGCTATGCAAGAGAGATGGTGACATATTTTGATAATGCAGCACATGGAGAATAGTACAGTATGCTAAGATGCTGTCAGACTCTAGAAAGAGCTGTGTCTATAATAATTAGCACTTCTGGTCATGAGGGGATTGCATGTTAAAGCAAACTCTGATTAATGTTCTCAGTGCTGCAGCTTTAATGGAATAACTAGACTGACACCCAGAGAATAGACTATTTTCCTCATTACTCCAAGTATGTCTGCACCTATTAGATTCAACAATCTACAGTACATGACTGAAAGCACAACACAAAGATTTTTACGCAGCTGGGTCCTTCCCCAACTAATGGAAAAGCAATTTACAAATATCTAATGCAGCACCTTAAGTGCATTTTATTAGTTTAATGAATAATAAACATATTACAGAACCTGTTTTAATTCAGAGTGTATACAAATAAAAATCTGTGGGGCTTAAAAAGTATTTTGCTCCATATAAAAAGAAGTACTGTAAGTATTCGTTGTTTGTGCATGACCCATGAAGCAAAACTACAGAATAAAACAAACACACTGACCTTCAATATTTTTGCCCCTATCTCCCAGTTTTTGCAACTCCAATAAATACCCAGAGGAATTAAAAAAATAATCAGGAAAAAAATGTATACTCTTTATTTTTTTCTGTTCCCTCTGAGCAAACTATTTCCTCTCAAGAGCATGAGCAGTTTGCACACATTTTTTCCCCACTAAGAAAACAGGAGCTATAATTTCACTAGTTTTTTTTTACCTTTACAATGACTTTCAGAAATGAAGGAACACATTTCATTCTGGAGCAAAAAAGATGATGACCCTGTAAATATCTGACGCAGGGCTCAATCACACTCACTCGTAATGCCAGGGCCTAAAATTAGCTGCCCATTTTCCAGTAGAATAAATTAAATGCGTAATGAGCATAACACTACGCCATTATAAATTAATATTATTTTAATTACTCAAAAGCCTAGAAATGTAAGCAGCAATTTGTGTCTTTCAACATGCTATTATCATTATTTTAAATAACTGGTCTCATTAAAATGCATTAAAAATAAAAACAAAAACACCTGTTTTAAAGTATTTGCCGAGATAAAAAACAGACAACATCCCTCAGGCTGAGAGGAGATAAACTTCTACATTAAATACAGTAGCTTTATAGCATAGAAGAGGAAGAAGTTGTGTAAGTATTTAAGCGCCTTAAATAAATCTATAGGGCCTGATGGTATTCTTCCAACAGTCTCTCAGGACAACCCTAATACACACTGACTGGCTAATGACTGGCTAATGCAACACCCACCCACAAGAGTAACCAGACCAAACGAAGTGGTTATACTGTAGATGTCTGACTTCCATTACATGTAAGATTATTGAACACTGACAACTATGAGAAGGTGTGATTGGAGCAATCAAAATCCTCACAGGTGCTGACAAAGTCAACCCATGTGGAGGTGTCCAAGTACACAGGGCACTTTATGCATGATTGACTCGCTCTGACTTCCTTTAAGCAGAGCGCAACAGAACTCTGGACTGTCCTGATACCCTGTCCCTTCTCACATCAGACACAAGCAAACAAACAAGCTAGACGGGCAGATACAATAGGCCTCCACTCAGTCATAGAGGTCCTTATGTTCCTATGGTATTGTAATGATAAAAATTCAGGTTACATCTGCTTTTTAACATCAACAATGTTGACAACAATTAACATCTGTTCTGAGTACAAGCAATTCACACTATTTTTGTAAATGTTAGCTAAAGATGATGCTAATACTGGAACATTTTTATTTTGTGTTTTGCAAACAGAATCAGCTCTTTCCCTACAATAATGACTAAACTTTCAAATTTGGTATGGTATTATATTCTGATTATATGGTGCTTTGTGAGGACATGCTCTAGACAAACACTTCTGTGCAGGAAAGAGGAGATCATTGACCTCCTCCGTGGTTTAGTGTTGAGTGTGCCCACAGACAATGTACCGGACATGAGACGAGACTGTCTTACTGTATCTTTCTTGTACTAAAAAAGGCACCTTCTGTGGCTTAGGAGGCTGTAAGCAGAGGATTTATTTCTGAGACTGGCTGGGTGGAATGAGATGTTTCAGAGCATACAATTATTTTACAGTAATGAGATACTGTACATTCTGAACTAAAGTTTGGTACTGTAGTTTACATGGGGATGTTTTATTGCGCCAGAATTCCCCTTTAATCTGTTAAACAATGTTGCCTTTGCTACTGATGTGAATTGCTACAGTACATCAGAGCTCTTGTTTCTTATTGTATTATTTCACTGTTTCCACTGGGTGGCGTGCTCAACAAGCCTCAAACAGAGCTTCCTGTCTGCATCATACTGTAGCCAGGCTTACAATCACACATTGATTTTGTAACATCAAATGCTCTATTTTATTAAAAAATTGAAAATACACTTGAAAAAACTCTTTGATGGTCATAAAAGTGTCAGTGTCTGCTGGCTGATGATTTAGACTTTGAAAATTCAGACACTGCCTTCATGTTCAACACTCTTTTGTATTGTACAATTATATTAGGAATTTAATAACATATTGTACTGCACTGCAATACTGCACATGACATGCAAGTTAAAAAGTATACTTAATTTTGATGATTTTTATAATGAAACTGGAAAATTGTCATTCTTTGAAATATGTTTATTTAAGCATCTGTAGGATGACTTTGATATCTATGGTCAGACATCAGGATTGGGAGGATTTAAGAATTCCTACTAGCTGTAGGAATAGGGGTGGACCCAGGGTTAGGCAGGATATAGTACGAGGGTCAGGATCAGAGTAAGAGAAGGGTTAGGATTGAGGGCTTAGAGTTGGATTAGGTTTGTGGTTGAGAACATGAGAATTCTTACACATGGGAGGAGTAAATACAAAACACATACTGGAAGACACATGTGGAAACTATGTGGACGTACATTTAAAACTGGGAACCTGTTTTATTAAACCTAGATGACTACAAGCAGACACGTCGAGCCGTGGGGAAACACACTTGAAACCGAGTACACAAGGAATTTGTTTTGTGCAAGGGAGTGTGGGAGTATGGGATAAGCTACCTGCCATGTTGCTGAAGCCCCTTTCTTCAGCAGAATAGTATGCTAAAATGCTGTCAAACTCTGGAAATCTGTATCTACTGCATAATAATTATTAGCATTTCTGGTATATAATAGTAATTAGCAATTAAGATTATTTGGATTAAAGCTAGGACTAGGGTAAGTTTAAGGTAGTAGGGCAATGATTATAATTTAAATTGGACAGACTGTAGACTTCGGATTAAGATTAGGAATAAGTAACAGCTGGACCTGGGTCACAGGAAACAGCAGAAATAACCTTTTGGCAGTGACTCTTGGGAATGACTTGACATGTGCACATACTCTATATATGTTCCAATGCAACTTAAAGCCAAAAGGTCTACTGAACATATAGCAGAAATACTGGCATTCATCAAATATACAGATATATCCTAATTTATTTTGTCTAATGCTACAGTACATAAACTGCATCTAAGACTCAGGCTAAAGCACTGTGCTTGTGGGTTGATAACAGAGCACCATCAGGAAGAAGTAAATTAATATTAATCACACTATGTGCAAAATGGTCCATAATAAGCTGAAGAGCAGTCACACTCTGTTCAAACAGCAGAGCTGCAAGGTCACTTTAAATTATAATGGTTATTACGGGCTGCTCATTGTCATCTGGTGAATTCCAGGATTTGAGGAGATGATTGTTGCTGCTGCTGACAGGACTAACATGCATCCGAGGTGCAGGGAGCCGAGATGGAGGAGGGTGTCTGCACAGGTCTGTCTGTACTACAAATCAAGTCAAGTATAGCTACTGTCGAAACTACAGAACATTATCGGCTAGGTCAGAGCCTCCTACCCTTGACCTACACTAGGCAGCTGTTTAGGAAATACAGCAGTTTAAGGACTGAGAGAGAAGAGAAAGTGCCAGGCTGGAGAAACAGGGCAAAAGGAGATTACAATGCTATAGTGTGTTTCAGGCAGGATGGAGGAGGAATGGGTGAGGAGCAGGGATGAGGAGACCCTGGCAGTGGAGGAGGCACAATGACAAAAATGACTCATATTCTGGTCAGATCAGCTTGAAGCCCGAAAGGAACGCAGAGCTGAGAGAGCTTCGAGTAGGATTTCCTGCCAAGCTGCCCGCCCATCTGCAGCAACAGGGAATGAGGGAGTGAAGCAGCACTAGTGTGAGGCAGGCAAGCTGACACTGCGGTGCGTCTCGTCGGGGAGCAGTGTTTGGGCCAGGGATGATGTCACTGGCGTCAAGAAGGTAATGGAGAAGCTCACTGGCACAGTATATACAAAACAGAGAGGTGCATGGACCTAAACAACCTTTTGGACGAAACCTTTGAGAACTGACTTCTAGATTGCATTTTAAGCACAATAATTTAAGAACAGCTGATTGAGATGTCATCCAGGTCTAAGAAGCACCTCATCTCATCCTAAGTAATTCACTTCAACAGCTATGTAGTTTGCTCCAGAGACATTACCTACAGAATTGATGTTTTATTCTGGAGTTTTAGCAATGCCTACTTCAATTCTTAAGCAGGCTTTCACCAACAATCTAGAAAGAAGCCAAATGATCTAATTTCATTGTTTCTATCTTGGCAGGTACAAAAGCAGATAATACTGATTTGCTTCAATTTTGAGAAGTAAAGACACCAAAAGGAAACACCCTACTCTGGCCATCTGCACTGAGGAATCCACAATCAATTATGATAAAGTTACACAACAACGGGTAAGAGGCAATTCAAGCAAAACTGTATTATCGGTTAGGTGAAATCAGAGAAACACTCTAGAAAGCAGGAAACCCTCCTTTCTGAAACTGGTAAACCCATAACAGGAAATACAATTGTGTAAAAAGGATTTGGTCAGAATGTTGCTTCTGAAACCTCTTTCATGTGTTAATTTTAACAGTGTAAAGTATATTAAAGCAAGTCCCTTGTAATAAATGCTGGATAACTGGAAAGACAGCTTGGCTTACTGCTAAGTCACTGTTTAAATGCACACTGAAAGCACAGAAGCAATCTCTGATCTCACTGCACCTTGTTCTTCCTGGTAACACCGTAGGTACAGTGCTGCTCAACCAGAAAGTTACAGCACTTAGGAGGCAAATTACTGTAATCTCAAAAATGGGAACCGCTTTACACAGCCTTCAACTTGAAAGCAGGACAGCATTAAACATTTAGCAACAGCAAGAAATTAATAGAACGGTTTGAATGACAAATTCAAAGACAGAACATACATACTGTACTGTATGTATATATCTTATTTCATTTTTGTATTGATTGTTGTTCTTTAGTTTTGTTTTTAACAAAAAATAAATTAACCAAGTAGATTAGATAGTGAATTGAACATAAATCTGTCATAAAAATATAAAATGTCAGCTAAAGCAATTTACTGTATTCTCCGTATAAATTATTTAAAAAAAATACAGGTGCACTATTTTGTACTGATACATCAGGCTACATAAGGCTGCAAAAGAAAAATTACATAAAAATTGTAATGGTATTTCATAAGTAAGTCTGTGATGTACATGATATAAAAAAGAAAAAAAAGAACTCAGTCCCTTGAAGTATAAACATTTACATTTGAAACAGTTTCCGCAATTTAAGGTAGTGGGGGGCTAAACTCTTTAATATTTCTAAGCACAACTCCCAAAGAATGATCAATGCTTAGAAACAGTAGCTCTTAATAGGAGGTCAAAATGCACATATTCAGAAATTATCATCAGTCATAATTCTGCATAATGATCGTGCCACAATTCTTATGAGGAAAGCCCATAACCACCTCACTGACAGTAAGACCAATTATGCAATGATGTTTCTCAGCAAAGGTCTAGCAAAGACTTAATTGCCTAATTCTAACTAAAATAAAGATCCTTCAGTTCTGAGGTCTCTTGCTTTACTACTGTACATCATTATTGTGAGGCCTAAAGGTGCTGACTTATTCAATTGCCTATTAAACAATTAACAGTGCTACTGAAGGTTTTAAGACATCCTGCCAGCTGGAACTGGTACAATACGGTTTGTGACAGGCTTCCAACTCATGTGCTCGATTTTTACTAAGATAGGACATAAGATACGTCATTTCTTACAGATTAATTTATCAAAACATGTATAAAGGCAGAATTCTCCAAAACCTAAAACAGTAAGTGGCAGGTAGCCAGCTGGTCCTGTTTCTAATTTTGTGCCACAGTTCTGCTGACTCTAGTGAATCACCTGTGCTTCAGACTACAGCAGTGTCAATCTACTGTACAAAAATGATTTCTAAAAAAAAGGAACATCAAATTAAATATATAACTTTAAATAAATTTATTACATTAGGATGTTATTTTTGTGTATACGTGTACCTCTCACGTTTTTTTATTGATTGTTTTATAGCACTTGAATAATCTCTAACGAAGATACTGGTGTTTGATCTGCATTATGTGAAGTGTAATGCATTCACAGACATAACCCTAGAAGTGAAAGAACACATTTCAGTACCTCTTTCAAGCAGCCCATGAAATTGTTGCTGACAGGAGAACCAGGCAGATCCGCTGTACTTGGACTACCACCAACATAGAAGAAGTCATCTGAGCCAAGCATGGTGTAGTCTTCTTGTGTGTACCCAGTAGTGGTTAAGATGCCATCTACAGATATTGTCACCTGTTCAAAGAATATAAGCAAGAAAACAATGCCCACACATGACCTTCTAGGATTGTTTCACAGGAGGTACTGTCTCCTAGGACTCGTTCAGTCATTTTTGGATCGTATGGTTCAGTCTCCATTTTCTGGATTTGAATAAGACCCATTACAATTTTTTCTTCTTTTTATTATTATTTTGGTTTTGAAGGAATCGCTGACAAGTAAAGAAAATATTTGAGAAACATATTTTCTTTACCTTGATGGGGGCAAGAAAATGGAAGAGTTTTGGTTGTCGCCATCATTGAGGTTTAGAGGGTTAGTCAATGTTAAAACCAAGAACAATCGCTTGTACTTGTTTTATTCAGGGTTACAGTTTCGGATCAGTCGAACATCGACGAGCATGCGTCCCAAAAGGAGTCTTACCATCAAACATCATGAATGCGCAAGCCATGATTTTGTCGGGTGTGTCGGGGGGGGGGGGGGGGGGGGAGGTTGTTTTTCTCAAAAACGGCTCAAACCAGGGAAGAAAGTCAAGTCAAGGAGGCCACCACCGATATGAGCAAGACGCCTAATAAACTCAAAAAAGCATGCAAGCGCCAAGCATGAAACACCCAGGCACAAGGAAGGGCACAGGAGAGGTGTAGGTGCTGCCACAGGCACTGCCGGCCCTCACATGCCATGAGAACAAAGGCGGAGTCCGGTGTGGCAGGGACACAGAGCCGGGGCACAGGGGGGAGTTAGAGTGTTAGTGGACACACGTAAGCAGACAGGGTGGGATGGACACAGGTGGTGGGGGAAGCAGTGATATTTAGGCATGCCATGCACAGAGTGTACTGGAAACAACTGACAGAGCTCCCGCGTTTCCATTTTGTTTTTTGTAGTTGTTGTTGTTGTTGGGTTTTTTTTTATGGAAAGCTTCTGCCAGTTCGCCTGTAGTCTTCACCAAAAAAAATAAAAAATAAAATGTGGAGGCTTTGTTAATACACTAAGCCCTACAAACAGGCCTGATCTGAAATCTTAGCAAGAGTGGAAGACGTTAAAAGAAGAGAGGGGGGGGGAAAAAGAAGTAAAAGCCGTGGTGAAAATCTGGGGGAGGAGGGGAAGGGGGAGGAAATTAAAAGTGAAGAAAGCCAAGAAATACCAACCCCGTTTCCTCATTTTTTGATAATGGTGTCTACAATGAAACCGAAATAAAAGGAAGAGGGGAAGGGTACACACGGCAAACCCAAAAAAAGACAATAAGAATGATATCTACCAGACAATGTAGTTTGTTTACCATAGCGTGTCCAATGCCTGAGTGCTTTGCGGAAAAGGGGGGAAGAAAGGAAATTAAAAAATAGTGAACAGAACGGTTGTTAATAAAAAAATGAAACAAAAAAACAATGATGAGTAATTAGGGTGTTAGTACATTAGTTGGTTAGGTATCGGTTAGTAAAAAAAATGATTCATTCCATGAATGGTTAGTGTTAGTCTTACAAAGCGTGTCCTTTCGAAACAGAGAGAGAGAGAGGGAGAGAAGAGAGAGATGCAAGGGCAGGAGTAAAGGCCCAGAGCTACTTCAACTTGATCAAGTTCCAAAACCACAATATTTCTTGGCAGGACAACCCTACCGAGGGCACAAGTCTTGTCTTAGTAGTAATATGAAATCAGTACTTACTTGTCAACCTCTTCCAAAACTCAAACCGTAGTGTGATCCCAAAAGCGGTTTTACTTGTCACTGAAGCTAACGGCCTCCCCACCAGTCAGCTATTAAAAGCCCTTGCACTTGTAAACTATACTACGAATTCCACATCCTCTCTGCAGTTCCCCACTCTGTTCACTGGAGCTGAATGTGACCATCTGTAAATCAATGATTTTGTGTGTAATCTGTTGAGCACCTCTCAAATCTGGCACAGCCAAACCTGTAAACTCCTATGAAATTCAAGTTCTTGAGCAGTTTTGTACTTGTCTTTTTCCTGCATCTGCCTTATGTAGTTTATATTTTTATAAATGTAGATATACAGGTGCACATGTATCAATATTTACAAACAGTATAATATCATAAAACAATCTAACTACCGGATAAAGCACATAACCCCCCATGTAACCAAAAAATACAAATACTGTAAATCAACAATAAAAGACGCAGCACTCCTAACTATAATCTATAAGGCAGTTTCCTATACAGAGATGGATGGCACCATCATCTGGGCAGCACAGCGATGAAACTATTGTCCCCTCTGTTCTGATACTGCCTCCTCATCTTCCGTCTGCAGTGCTAGACCCATCTAGGTTAAAGCTCCCCAAGAAAAAGAAAGAACCTGCACTATTTGTACTGTACATCTTGAACTATGGTTTGCTAACAGCTTTACAGTTACAGAAATACTTCTATTGGGTTGACAGATATGGCCTGACTTGGTTGGCACTCCCTTGCTTCAGATAGAGTCGCTAGACCCAAGAGTGGTGGAAATAGCTACAGGAAAAATTCAGTCTTCTACAGCCATCAAGCTAGTGATGGTGTCTGACAGAGGAGCCTGCTTAGAGAAGCAAAAAGTGACGTAAAATGGATAAAATCAGAAAGGAAATTGGTGCTCTTGGAATTCGGAACATAATCTTTTACATTCACAGCAGAAGAAAAATA
The DNA here is from genome assembly GCF_055471065.1 of Atractosteus spatula. Classification (NCBI taxonomy): domain Eukaryota; kingdom Metazoa; phylum Chordata; class Actinopteri; order Semionotiformes; family Lepisosteidae; genus Atractosteus; species Atractosteus spatula. The sequence goes on along the minus strand of NC_142714.1, from coordinate 2,570,484 downwards.
AACTGAAAGCCATCTGAATAAAATTTCAAAAAGTCAACTGAAAGTGAAAAGAATTAGCACAGAAAGGCTATGGACAGGAAAATAAAATATATTATTTAATGGCATTCATAAAGAGAATGAGAAAAAAGAAAACATAACAGAAGCAACTACTTAAAAAAAAACAAAAAAAAGAATGCCAAAATAAATAAGAGATCACTTCTACACGCATATCAGAGTGAGGGCTTTCGTCTGCTGCTTGCTCTCCCCTGCTCGCCCATGCGACACACCCCTCATCGATCCCCATCATTACCTGTCGCAAGTTCCGCGTGACCTTTACGTCATGCCACGAGTTGTCGTTGAATTTGCCGTTAACCGGCTCTACTATGGCCTCGAAAGCCCCCGATCCCAGGTTGATGACGAGGGACACGGCTCCGTCCTTCAGCGCCAGGTTGACGTAGTCCGCCGACTTGCCCGTGTGCAGGATGAGCCCGTTGCGCTGCCAGGTCTTGAACGACAGGGTGATCTCGTCGCTGCTGCTCTGGATGGGGTTCTGCGACAGGTCGTAGCAGAAGTACTCCGACCCCCGGAAAGTGGCGACGTTCTCCTCTCTCGCTGCAGGGAACAGAGAGGACGTGTTTTTAAGCGTCGTGCTTTTCACCCTTCGAGTTCCTCCTAGCCCTGCCGTGAAAACCGGCACATGTGAGGGAAAACCTGGGGCAGACGCAGGCAGTACTACAGTAGCATGGTCAACAGATTTGAATTTTGCAATTTTCTGTTTAAGGACGCAAAGACGTCAGCAATTTCGAGATCAAAGTGAAAAAGAACCCACCCTCATTCACTGTACAGTGAGTTAAAGAGCACAGTACATACAGTATATAATGTACAATGTACGCGCACACAGTTTAACGCATGCTAAAAAGCAAACAATGGAAATAAAAGTCCCCCTCAAAACATGGACTGCAATGCTGGGCCTTCAATTCCATGGAGACTGCACTCGTTCGAAAATGCTTTTTCAGTGTTTTTTAAAGTAAGACATGTCCATGCGTCTGGAGTGTTTGCACTCATCTGAATCTATTACACTCAGAAACTCTTTAAGCAAAATACTCATTTCAGTTAAACACTAAAGCTTTAATAAGCTCATCAGGATAGGCACACAATATACAGTAGAATGTCTCACACATAACAACAACACAGATGCCTTTCCTCGATTTTAATGCTACTGTATATATGTAATGCTTACATGTGTTGTATTTTAATCGTGAACAGTTTAAAGATCATTGAAAACAGATGTACAGGTACAACATCACTGCTTAAATTCCTTATTTTCAAATCATGTTGATTAAAAGATTTTTGTTAGTGTGGATCATGCCATTTTACCTTAAGTATTTCTTTCACTTAACCCAAAGTATTTCCCTAAATGAACTGTCTATCACTGAATGAAGTGTTTTCATTTTTTTAAAGCCACCGAACTACCCATGGGTAGCAAATTATCGGCACAGCTTGAAACCCACCCACTATCTTAAGGAAAAAAGTCAGTGCATTTTATTTTAAGGGATAACAACTAGAACATTCATGGGAAATGCACAGAGCAAGAGATACTAGTACCTTCAAAACTAAGCACTGTGTTCAGGAACTGCCAGCTAATATTCTGATGTTAAATGTGAACAAAAGCAGTTGAAGAATGTAATTAAATAAACTCTCACTACATCACCATAGGAGGTACAGTAGCAATCAAAAATAACCTGTCTCTGCAGTCGCTAGCAGTGGCTCTAAAATATTGATCACACCAATTATTAGTACTGGACTGGTTACTCGTGAAGCTGCTTCCTGTAAACTGCGGTCACTGCGCTTGTCCAGGCTATCAGTGTATGAACTTGCTAGTGTGTGATAGAGGAACAGGGTTTTAATATGTTGCAATGAATTTTCTGTGTTGTAGTGTCTTGAGGTTTTCACTAAGCTGACATGGTGAGAGATTTCCCACATCTGCTTAGAGCAAAATTTAAGTCAGTGGTTTTTATTTATGAACAGTGGGTAGCTAGGGGGGACATTTGTAAACCAGACTGTGCCTTGCATTCCAATAAACCAAGTATTAACCTTATGAAAGTGCTTTAATTGCTCCTTAGAAGATCCAACAACCCAGACCCAAGAACTCAACCTGTGTTGGATACAGTATACATTTCTGAGCAAGTTGTACTATATAATAACACATCTATAAATTTAGATAAACTGCATTTAAGATTTCTTTTTATTTAAAAACAGTCTTTTTCTTCATTAGATTTACTGTACGCATTTTATGTTTAAATAGCATAAGTTACTTGTTAACATTTCTAGAAAATGCCCTACAGTGTATTGAAAAATAATTAACACAGTTACAATTATTTGAACTCACTGCAATGTTATATACGTATAAAATGTAAAAACACACAAAATATATATAGAGTCCAAAATTAAAAACACAGTATTCAAAACAAGTTCGTAAACGATCTGTACAAGAGCAAAAACTACTAAAGAATACAGTATTTCAGTGCATAAAGTTTAAGTCTACAAATGATTTATACAGTACACAATCTCAAAAACCATTAATTTCTCTGCAAATCATGTTTTTTAAATAAATACTAACTAGTAAATTATTTTACCCCTTTACATTCATCTATTTTTGTTGTGCTTTGTTTGATTTGTAAATGACTAATTGAACTGACAGTTTAACTGGGTTCAGGTTACACTCTTCAATACCCTGCACAATTCATTTTTCCCAGTTTTGGGAATTACTGATTGTTAATTAACCCAGCTAAAAAATACAAACCTTGTTATAGCATTTGGAAAAAATAAAGAAAAACTTCTACAGCACATTTCAAATGCTTAATTATTTGTTTCCTCTATCAGTAGAGAGGAAGAAGAACAATTATAAACCCAACAGACACGTGCTTTAAAGCTAAATCATGCTGGAAATTGCAGGTCTGCATAATCAGCTTTCCTTTCACTCAAATGTTAAGGTTGGTTGCTCAGTGTGCAAATCCAAAAATGTCAGAATGATGCCCAACTTCATTAGTTTTTGGCTCAGCTACTCGAAAACAAGGGAGAGCTTAGTGTTTGCCCAGCAGGGATTAAGACTGGAGACGATCCACGTCAAGAGAGATGTTTCCCATAAATTCAGACAATCTACTTTATTTCAGTAGGGTGAGTGATACATTTTTGTAACTCCAGCACTAAAGGGCCCATTGATTTAGTACCTCATGTCTTTTTTAACTTTGCTCTCTGTGACAGAAAAATAGTAATTAATAAAATGACAGTTTTTCTACCAATAGATGTTCATGGGTCACCAATGTTCTAATATGTGTAACACCCTTTATTCCGTAATACAGTTAAAGTATAATGAGCAGAAACACAGACTCAGTGGGTTCTCAGTGAGTCTGTGTTTTTGCCTGCTCAGTTTATAAGGCTGACGAAGGTGAGCAGAGTGCCCCTCTTGGCTGTAGACACACAATGAGTTAGAGGGAAAATAAACACTTTAAACAGTACAAGTGCACTTGAGCAGACATGCAGTAAGGATACAGGATCCCAGCTCTATGAAAGACTCTCAGAATGCCTGACACAAGACATAGCGCATTTATTTCCCCAAAGAAGCACCTCTGGTGCCATTTTGGACATTCAAGCTAGCCAAGACCCAAACAGTATCCCGAAGGTCCAGGCCTGTGCACACACCCTCTACAACATAATAAGAACAAGTCACACAAAGTGATCACAGCTGAACAGTGTATGATATTCTCAACACCTTGTTATTAAAAAAAAAAGACTGGAGATGGTGATTAAAGATTTTTCTGTAGTTTCAAGAGCAGTGAATCCTGACCAGCAGGAAAGAATTGCGTATAAACACAGCTAAGACATTCCTAAAGAGGGGACTTTTTACAACATTTTGTTATTGCTAACTCAATGCTGCATTTACAGTATATTAAAAAGGTGAACTAATGTATATAAAAAATTCCTTTAAAAAAATACCCAGTCATGTACAGGGATGTTTTTTATAAGCTAATAAGATACTATTAAAAGCATTATTGTTGGGGGAAGCTATAGGTATACCAAATGTCTTTAAATAGTTTCTGCACATTCAGTCATTTGCCACTGACTTGCATCCTTGCTGGAATTTGAAACCAGGATCTCTTGGACTTTAATCAGGCCACCTAGTCATGCTGTTATCAAATATTAATTTAACAGAATGTTGTTTTTACTAAAGAGACTCAGATGCTTTACCACCAGATGTTACCTCATCCATTAATTCTGTCCTGCTTAATTCTTAATGAGGTTTGAACACAAAAATTGAACGTCTGTGTTCGTGACTTAATGATGGATACTATAAAGATACCGTTAAGAATAAGAATAAGAATGCTTAATATATCTTTTACAAGAACCGATGGATGCTGAAGACTTTGACATAATGAACCAACAAAACAACAATCCCTTTTGCTGGTGCTCTGTGTGGAGAGAATCTACAGAATTTTTTTAAACCAACGTTATTAAAATAAAGACTATATCTATGCTAATGTACCTCAATTTGTCCTCAGATGAGCATTCATAGATACAATTAATTGAAGCATAAATGTTATACACATTTCATTTACGGATGCAGTATATAAATGGTTAAAAAATTCTGTTTGCTTTTTGCAATTAGGACAGCTCTCATTTGGTCATGAGCTCTGTCCATTTGTATGCACCTGCTAATGTTAATTCACATTTAAAGTTTAAACATGGGGTTGGTATGGTTTGTGCTGCTGGTTTAAGAACTGGTTTCAGAGCCACACTGCTATAATTCAATTTCAGCATTTATGGTTAAGAAATACAGAATGGAGTTGGAGCAATCTGCAAATTCAAGTTATTTTTTATGTTTATTTCTAAAAGCGCTTTGAGGAACCCAAAGCTTGCAACTGCAGTATACCTTGAACTGTCAGAGCGCAAAGTCCATGTACACTCAAGTCCAAGGCTGTGCTCCACAATCCTGCCACCCCACCACCAGGAGAACAACACATCTGTGCACATTCACAGATGCGGGCCTTCACTCAATACAAAACAACCATGATCAGTATTCACTCACTTTCACCAGCAAGCCAAAGAGAACTGGAGCAGCAAGAAGGAGATGGCAATTGCTCTAAAATATGGAAACTTCATAATGAAATCTTTATGACTAAAATGAGCACAGTAGAGTGATTGTTATCGAGCAATGAATTTAACTGTTTCCTAACGCTCTTTTTTATCATTTACTCTATGATAAATGAGAGGTGATAACTTACGGCACAATTCATTCATAAAAGTGTCGGCCGCTGCAGAACTGGATGAGAAAAAGTTATGGCATCTATAAATTAAATTCAGTTTAAGAAGACGATACAAGAACATTCAAGACTCCGTACTAAAAATGTAACGTTCTCTGGAGTATAGCGTATTCATAAATTACCTGCTTTCAAACACGCTGGACTACCCTCAGGAAGATTAATCTTAGGCTTTGACATTGTGTTTTACATGCATCTGTGTGACTTTTGTTTGCTAAAAACACAATTTGAATTAAGGTTTTGCAGACATGCCAAATATCCCAGTTCCAAACCCCTTACTGTAGCTGCATTTCAGCCTCTAAAACACAATAAAATGAACAACTCAGAGGACAACATGAAAAATCAGTTTTGTCAATCTTGTTTAGATAAATTTCCCCCTTACACTTAGGGACAGGAACACTGAGCTGATGGTTGTTTGCTATCTCTACAAGTATTACATTTATAAAATACAATAATAACTCCTTACATTCCTACACCATTTTTTATTTGAAACGTTTCTTTGCATACTGTATAGGAGGGAACCCACTTCATCCGCTACTTCGGACAGCAAAGCTGGCCGACATGCTGCAGTCATTCTGCGCCAGCAGCCCCACTGTATAGTAGATCAGGTGAAATGAGAAATTAAACTAATGGAATTAAGAAAGGATTTTGGTAGGTGAGACTGTACAAGTGTTAACACTTGTACTAATATCTAAGGAAAGTGGTCCAGCCCTCAGTTTAAAGTCTAATCTGAAGGAAGGAACCTCCTAAACACAATGTACCAGATCATCATACTGGTGACTTGGTTTGGAAATACTGGTTCTGACGAATGAGCGACTCCCATTGGTGTGTTAATAGTACTAACAGCAGCAAGCAGGAGTTTCTGTCACGCCCTGTACACCTAGAGGGTGCTCTACTTCTGTCCTGTTCTTAGTTCCCTGTGATTATTCATGACTTTCCGGTGTATCCTGTTGTTTAGCCTATTTACTTCCTATGTCTGCTCTGCTCCTCGCTCAGCATTGAGGATACGGATGTCCTGAGACCCGCCTAGCACCAGGTCGCCCCATGTCCGTGGCCTGAGGGCATAGGTTTCTATACCGACATCGTCTGACCCCTGAGCCTGAGCTAACCTCCATGCTGCCCCTTTCACTGCTACACATAGGGTCTCTACTGCTCTCCTGGTTATTCCACGGCTTGCCCTTCCAACATCCGTGTCAGAATGCTGAGCCATACTTTGACCTTATTTTTTTGTTTACCTGCATTGCTTTGGGCTTTTTTTTCAGTTCTCCATTCTAGTCGCGGGATGCCTCTCCCAACATCCGCCTACGAATACCTGGCTTTCTATGGGATGTCACTCCCGGCATCCGTGACAAAATGTTGAGCTTATTTTTATCCCTGCAAGCGGTGTTTTTGTATTTTTTCCCCGGGGTTTTTTTTTTTTTGTTGTTTTTATTTCCTGTCTCTGTTGTGAGTTATTTTTCTTTATGTGTTGTTTGTTCCCCTGTTCCTTCATGGTTTTTTTTGTTGTGTGTAATTTTTTACAGGTTTCTGTCTCGCTCCTCCAGAGCCCAGCCCGGTCCCCCCTTCCTCTACTCAATAAAGGTTTATACCCTGGAGGAGGGGGTAGCTCTCAGCCGTGGACTCCCGGAGGTTTCCTTTCAGTTAAATGAGGTTTTTCCTCCCCCCAGTACTGTTCAGCTTTTTTTGGGGTCAGGAGCCACCCTTGAAGGTGGGGGGTGGGGTACTGTCACGCCCTGTACACCTAGAGGGCACTCTACTTCTGTCCTGATCCTAGTTCCCTGTGATTATTCATGACTTTCCAGTGTCTCCTGTTGTGTAGCCTATTTACTTCCTGTGTCTGCTCTGCTCCTGGCATTGAGGGTACGGATGTCTTGAGACCCGCCTAGTTCCAGGTCGCCTTTACCGTGGCTTGAGGACATAGGTTTCTTCCCCGAAATCGTCTGAGCCCCTGAGCCTGGACTAAGATCTGTGTTGCCCCTTTTACTGCTACACATAGGGTCTCTACTGCTCTCCTGGTCATTCCACGGCTTGTTCTTCCAACATTCGTGACAGTTTCTTTGTTGTCTCCCATCCCAGTACTGACCTAAACCTGTAATTCTGACATCCAGTAAGAATTAAGCAATAGTAATGCACAGTAAGTAATTCTAATGCCTGTTCCTCTCAACACTGGTCCGGGAACATGCCTGTTTGGCTTCTGAGCTGTGACTCGGAAAATCAGGTTATTAAGCTTATGCTGTTAACATTACTTTCTCCTATCCCTTACATATGAAATATTAGAAAATCTTTGAACTGAGTTTTCAGCTGAGGTTATATCTAAAAAATATTGAAGATTTGAATACATTCATGTTTCCATGTTTCCATAAACTTTGTTTTTTCCATAAACTTTAATAAGTGTGAAGATCATTCAGTTCAATCCCCTTAAACTAGACCTGATATTGTCCTTGGATGAGCAGACAAACACCACCTGGTCCCTGTCTGTGCAGTTGGAAGAGACTTTTCAAGCACCTATTACCAATAACATGCTCAACTTCATCCACCTTCAAGATCTGCACCTTCCTTCCGCAGAAGTTGTTCTGCATTTGTCATGCTCTTTCCATTCCAATGCTGAGAGACGAGAGATCAATAATGCCAACTCTGAAAATAAAGCTCATTTTGTCAAAATGTCCCTGATGTGTCTGCTGGACTTGCTTCTAGCACAATTATTTAGGCAAATGATCTGTTAAAAGAAGATGATGCTCAGCATAAATATCGCTTTAATGGGCATGTTACACTAGATGACCCACAGAAAAAAATTAGATCTGAGACAAAGTGTCTGAATTAGAGTATATACAGTACTGTATGTTCACACACAGTATGCTACACTTTTGTACAGTATCAGTTTAGGTTAAATACAGTAGCTACAGTATATATAAAATAGATTATGAAATCTCAGACTTGTTTTTTTCTTCAGTAAGCCCCTATTAATAAGTCTCATGTCTTCATTGTTGCAGATTTTTCTAATTTTGTTAAATATATTTATTCTCTGGTCCACCCTAAAAAATAGAATAAAAAAAATCAAGCTCTGGGCTGCAAGGCTATTTCTTGATCAACATAATACATTTCAAATAATTTACCATTGGATTAAATCAGATTATATATATCACATCACATTATTATATATAATTATAATTTACACTCACTACAAAATTGTGCTTCTGTAAATCAAATGCAATCTATAACTTTATATTATCCATTCATCTTTATTGCAATACATATTAAAAAATAATAATAATATAAACACCAGTATTATTACTGCATTATAAGAGTTCTTTCAGGGTCTTTAAAGACCCTGAATAGAGACTGTTTCCTTACATAAGCAGTTATCTTCCATCTGCTGAATCTCTCTGGAACCTCTCTGGACAGAGAAGTACAGTACATGCTTCTCCTCAAAACTAGCCATGAACACAGGTTTTTTTTTATATTGCCTTTCTTAAAAATACAATTAAAAAATATAAATGTAAACATTTGCACAAAAGGTTTAAGAATTAGCATGTGCCAAAAATGATGATATTTTCTCCAGACTGAAACTGACACTACAACACAGACTTATTCAGCTTATATTTAGGACAGGCAATGAAATTATATATTTCAAATAATGTTACAGTCCAGTTTAATTTTAAAATAAGGTGGCTCAGTTGCTAGGTCAATATCTACATATGCAAAGCACACACATTTAACATTTCCTACCTCCGTAGGTCACACTCTGGCATCTCAAACTCATTTTCTCTGCTTCCACAAAAATTTCATGTTTAAATCTGCAACAACTGTTGTGATTAATACCCAATTGACATTACATCTGCCATTAAACTAAGTCTCCTGCCTATTTTCAGAGATTATTTTTCAATTTGCTGTCTGTCTCAGACAGTGAAGGGGCCAGACAATCAGAAATAAATCACTTTGCATTTCTGAAGCACACTCTTTAAAATGCAAAGTCTGCCAAACCCGGGCACTGCAATTTATTTAACATTTTAAACCGGAGGAGAAGCAAACAGTCTCTCTCCGCAGCAAAGTCAAGCTGCACCTCCTGGACCACATCAGCTTCACTGGCTTGTTTTCGTGTAGCTCTTGTTGAAGAGAGGTCTGCCGCATTTCTGGTTCTGCTCTGGTGATTCGCTCCTCCCTTTTGCAGCTTTAGCAACTACTATTAGCTTTCTTTCTTTCCTGTAGTCTGCTATACCCAGTGGACAGCTCATGGAAAATTAACCTGGGGCTCCCTCTGGGAGCTGTAAAATGCAGGTGATCATTTTTCCACACATCATGCCCCCAAACTCCTTCTATTAATGCATAAACTACAAACCACCTGCTTTGCTTCAGAACACTCTCTGTCCTTGACCTTGAGAGTCCTTACTCCTTATGCTTCTTAAATACTAGCCACAAATATTTCATAGCATTTTTTAACATGTATCACAAGGAAAAGATCACAATTTGACACGTCATTTTTTACGTCTCACCTAAGCAAGCTTAGAAAAGATGTGTGCTTATATAGTATTTTCCTCCAGTCTCCTTCACTGGGCCGTGATGTTTTTTTTCTTTCCAGTATATTACTGTATAAAGTGCAAATTTAACTCCTTCCTTGACCACGATAAGATTCAGTAAGGCATAATGTATACCATTTGTGAATATTCAGATCATTGCATATAGGAAAATGGTCCAGAGCTGACTGATATTAGAAATGTAAGCCAAGAGGCTTCATTCTGTAAAGTGAAAGCAGAGAGGATAAGCCCTGTTATCCATCTATTCCCTCAGACAAGTCCAAAGAAAGCTTTTAGGGCTAATGATAATCAGGAGATGCTGTTCAAATATAATTAAAGACTTTCTAAAAAGTGAGATTAATTTATTTGGAGATGGTTAAATTAAAAAACTGATACGTCAGCAGTGTTTAAAGTGGACTTGGAGCAAGGAGGTCAGGTTTGAGAGCAAGTTGTTTTCCTCAGGATCACTCAGCTACATCCTCAGCTGTACTGTGTGAATGTTAATGGATCCTGTCCAATTTGTCACTATACTGTAAATAAGAATTTGTTCTCTGTTGCATAAAATAAAATATAAAAATTATAGATATACTGTGACAATACTGTGATCTTCATCCATTATCAGAAAATCACTTGACCCAATCAGCATTGTGATAACCCATACCCCATTCCAGGAGGACAAGGCAGAGAAGGAGAAGTCTATAAATCCCAGGGAAAACCCATACGACCACCTGCTAACATGCAAACTCCACACAGAAGGCACTCCAGCCCTGAATCAAAGCCAGCACCCAAGAACTGTGAGGCCGTGGTGCCAACCACCAGGCCAGCCTTAAGAATTCCCCATACCATTCAATAATCACTTACCTTAGAAATCAACTACACCGTAGTGTTTGAATAATTAAAAAAGTATATTGTTCATAATCATACCTACAAAATAGTTTTGGAACTTTTTTTAAATACTGTGTAATTGAAATATTAAAAGGCACCTCTTAGATAAAGAGGGGCTTAGCCAAATGGGTAATGAAAATTGTATTTGACAGTGCCCCTGCTAACACACTGGCAATCAATTATCTTCAACAGAGTGAGGTCAGCTTAAAAACATGAATGAAAGAAAGAAACATTCTGCCATCTCTGTAGCAAGCTAGCATGAGCCAAATAACTTCCTGGGCTCAAAGATGCCAAAGGTCTCCAGGATCTTTTATTGACATGGCAGGATACACCATCTTAATATCAATAGCAGCACTAAGAGGAAAAAAAAGCCAGGAGGTATGAAATGTAAGCCCTTCTCTTGCGAAACACAAGAGACACATGAAACTTGATACAAAAATATTTAAGTAGCGGTAAAATCAAGTCTATTTTTCAGTCATTGCTACCAATTTTAAAAAAACTACAATTGCACTCAAATCAGGTGAGAAGGTTCTGAGGTATATGGGTTGCTGTATGCAAGCATCTTCTTTGCTGCAACACACTTAGCTTATTCATTTGGACTGTTGGATTTCGTGGGTAATAATTGAGTCTAATAACCAGAGCCACTACACAGCACTGGCAATAAAAGGAACTATTGCTTTGATTAATGAAATTATAAACAAAAGTCTAAATTTCCACACATTAACTAAATGCAGGACATACTACTTTATAATACTAGCTCATATTAATAAGAGTAGCAGTATTATACAAGATATAATATACATAGTAGTTTTATTTCAAAGCTTTTATTTTAAAGTGTTGGTTGCTGTTTACATTTTCTATGCACAGTTGAAAAGAGCATACTGTAGCCTGCTCAATCCTCAGCTTATTTACCTTTGATGTTAGCAGTAGTTCACTAATTCCCTCCAATTTTCAAACACAGGTATGGATGATAATAAAACTAGTCCAAATAAACAACAAAAGCAGAATGCTGAAAAATGTACAATTTACAGTACATTCTACAATATTACAATGTGTTTTACAGAACAATTCTTGTTTTTCTGTAAATTGGTAAGAACACATTTTCATTTTTGACAAAAATCAGCAGTATATACTGTACTTTACAATACTACAGTTCAACAGACCTTGTTTTTCTATTTATAAAACCATTTTTCTGCCAACCTTAATTAATGTCTGCAGAAAGAAATTTCAATGCATGGAGTGATACAAATGCATTTTGCCCTGGGTGAAACCCAGCAGTGCAAACAGGATGGATGTGTCCAGTGTAACAAATATTTGACTATTGTGTTACCTGTGAAGGAAGCAACCAAAATTAGCATACACAACCTCACTGCCCGGGGGACAGTGACAATCGTGAACAATGTCAGTGTTCTAAAGGAAAAATAAATAAAATAAGACTACCACACAATGATAAAACTGTGGCTGTAATTAATAGCCTTTTGAAATTGTGAAGCAAATAACTAAAACTCAGTTTAAATCCCATTCCTTACTGTGTCAGAAGACAAATAAGAATTAATGAGGATAAGCACTGCCTTTGCAATAGGATGCTACACTGGATGGTGAGCAATTAATCCATGTGAGATTTATTTACTAGTCAATATGCAGAAACATCTCAAAGTCCATAAGTCCCGTGGATGTGTAAGTAAAGTGTCTGTGTACAGGGCTAGACCAGACCAACAATAGGAAGAGTCCCTTTATACTGTATAGCCAAAGTAATGTGCTGTCATATTCTTTTGCGAACACACCCAGAAAGACAAAACTGCTTAATAATTCCACGTCAATCAGCCCAAAGTCTTATCAGCACTGGACAGTTCCTCTTCAGAAGACCGACCTTTCATGTAGCTTTGAAAACAATGAGCATCAGCAAAGACAGCTCATGATGGTGAGCTGCAATGACAAAGCATTGTCTTGTGTTATTTCCATGCAAATGCCATAATCTGTGATTCAGGGTGGCCTGACGTGAAAGATCAACTCGCCGTGGAAAATATGGAACAATCGCAATCGAGGGATTGTCGGCGCTGATTGTTTCTCACTGATGCAAAGGTGCCATTTCAAAAAGCAAATGCCTATCAGTGTTTCCCAGTCAAACCCTTGAGGTAAAAAGGCCATTCAGCTCTCTCATAGAGGTATGTCTATTAAGCTGAATTTAAATGTAGATGTATAACAAAGCTTAAATGATGAAACCCTAAAAAACATTCCTACATTGTCAAAAGTATTTTAATCATTTGAAATTTGACAAGGTTAATTGGCCTGGAGAACCTTGAACAAAAGTGTTCATTGATGCTTTGTCGGTGGATGGTACTGTGCTTCAGCTCCTGTCCAAACGAAAGAACTGAGGGCGAGCTTTGATACAGGAGTGTACAGCATACTGTAAACACGCGTGGGTTTTTTTAATGAGAAATAGTGCCAGGCTGAGTCCTATGCCATGTGAGTCTGGGTTCTTCAGGGGATGATGATTATTATTATTATTGTGACTTGCAGGAGTCTCCACTTCACAGAATATAATATTTTCAGAATTCAGCTACTAGAATCCACATCCCTGTCACGGATGTCGGAAAGGACGAACCGTGGAATGGCAGGACAGTGATAAAGACCCTATGCATATCGGCGGGACGGGGGTTAGCCCGGGCTCAGCAGTTCAGGAGTCGTATAGAAACCTATGCCCTCCGGCAGCAGACAGGAGGAGCGACCTGGTGCTTGGCGGGTCTCAGGACATCCAAACGTCAATACTGAGCAAGGAGCAGAGCAGACACAGAAAGCAAATAGGCTACACAACAAGACACACCAGAAAGACATGAATAATCACAGGATACTAGGAACAGGACAGTAGAGTGCCCTCTAGGTGTACTGGGCGTGACAATCACTCCTGTCTTGGAGTCATTTCAATGGCTTCCTGCCAGGCTTGGAAGTGCTTTTAAATCTTTTTTACTTACATTCAAGGCTCCACTTTGCACGGTTCCCCAGTATCTGGCTGAGAATTTACCAGTTTACCTTTTCATGACTTCTCCTCAGCCGATACTGGGGGCTGCAGCCCTTTTCACCCCGAAACACCATCCCAAAGAAATGAGGCACTTGGCCACAGTAGGTGATTTTGCCAAAGATGTTACTTTAAGAAAGGTTTTGTGTCATCATTTAATCATATCTATTTTGTTTTCTGAAATGCATTTTTTATGTATTATAAAGAATGTTGTGCTTTTGAAGGCACTATATACACTAAACATTTTATTACAATGAAAAGCAACAAACGGAATAGACCTAAACCAAATATTGCAAGCTCAATAAATTACAGAAGTTCAGAAAAGCCAAACAGGTTCATTAGAAGGGTGTCAGCACTTTTGTTTCTTAACAGCTGTTAAATTTTGTTTTGTATTTGTTGCAGGTTGTTCTAATTATATACATTAATCAAAAGCACAGATACAGGATATCAAGAGGTAGGTAATCCTTTTAAGGATCCAAGGAGAAATAAAATACTTATATCAGAAAATACCTCAAATATTCCCTTTTTCTCAAAATACAGGCTTGCTCAGACCTTGGATTTAGAGATAGCAGGAGTTCACATATCAGAGAAAGTAGGGACATATCTCACATGGTTGTGTTTTTGAATAAACGTCTGCCGTATAGCGCAGAAGCAGAGAAAGCCATAAGATAACTGAATTTGAAAAGTAGCAGTGTCCTGGGGTGTTTTGTACGATGGGGAGATTCTGGATATTAAAACTCAAGAATATGTGAAGGGTTGTTTGTTACCTAATTGATCCTAAAATCAGCTGCTTCTTGAAGGTTCCCAGACTGACAGATTCAACAACTCAGCTTGGCAAGAGCCTCCATCGGACATGAAAACTAGAGATATGCAGTTCCTTTATGAACTAGGCTTAATTAATCAAAGCACGTATGCAGTGATTACTCTGATAAGTGAAGTATTTATCTCACACACACAGCTTGCATCTCAAAAAGAAGGAACCGAGGAGCTGCTGAATTGATGTGCACATTAAAATGAGCTTTCTGGGTTACGATTTGGTATGCTAGTAACAACCCTTCACACCATTCACCAGAAGCGTAATTCCTCCATATCTACCTCTGCTTAGTACACTGCTGTACAGAGAAGAAAGGAATAATGCTTAGGAAATGGTACCTGTACATCATATGCTGAATATCGATGTGTTGAAATTAACACCCAACACAGTTTACAATCTCAAAATATACAGTAGAAACGTGTGATTTAGCGGGTCTTTTTCAGTCAAGAAATAAAACACAGAAAACCATGGAGGGTGAGGTTTACTATAAAAACTGCTGAAAACACAGCACAGCTTTTAGCATGTTTAGCACAAGAGACACAATGATAATCCCACCTAGACATTATTATATCCAGTAAGGTTATAGATTGAATCATATAAACATAGATAATATACTGTACAGTACTGTACATATCACTATCTATTACTGTTAAAAAAGCAGTAAAACTATTAGAATTGTCTTATATTAAAATTGATTTGGTACTTTCTTCTGTTAGTCTCATTGGTTACATAGTGGATACAGGATTGAGAGTGACAAGCTGTCATATAACCAAGAAAAACAATTAACTGCTTTGTTTTAACCAGGCAAACTCAGTTAACCAATATGAAAATACACTGAGCTACGCAATGTCCTATTAAAAAATGCACAATACATTTAGTACTATACAAGCAAGAGCAAGTACTTTACAGTTATCTACTTTATCTAGTATGATATGCAGAAAATAACTCCGTATACAGTCACGATTTTCATTAAGGACTTCATCCTGACACAGTCAATGACTAATTTGAACATGTACTGTAAATTCATTTATTTCCCTTTCTTGCGTTCACTAGGACGTCATTATAAAAATATATATTTTTTAATATTATAAAAAATTAATACAAATTAACAGAATTTCCCAAAATAACTATAACTATGTTTACAGAATACAGATATACAGAAATGTTGCCGAAAAACCATCTGCCTTCTATAAACACCTCGACAAGGTTTCTGTAACACGAACAGTTTATTCAAAAGGAGCGCAGTAAATATGTCTCTGCTCCCCCAGTAACAAATAAATCCCTGAAGCGTGACAGCCATTCCCAAGAGCATTTCATTTACTCAGAACATAATACTGTGTTATTGGCCATTATCTCTGCTGTCAGTGGCTATGTTGATATTTAATGAGGGGCATCTATGTCTAGCTGCCATTTTTCAGCTGCCTCTGGTTGCCAAGGAGACATGATGGCTAAGGGCAGTGGGGCCTGGCACATCATTTTCCACTTGAACTTGATAAGGCAGGCATTTCAAGTCAAATATATTCAATATTTATTTTGCACTCATTTACATCTTGAATATTTAACGCGGCAGTGAGAAGCATGCTGTTTTTTTAAGACAAAACACTAAATTAATAGAAAAAAAATTAATACAAGAACAAATTGACTGACTCATTCAACCGAGTTTATGTCTTTGCATGTCCACACGTTGACACCTCAGACTCGCTTGCCTGCACTGCACTATTTTTTCGCCCTTGTTCTTCCCGCTCAGCGCCCTCCGTGTCCAGCTGATTTTGTTTGCAGCGTCTGTTTGTTGGTTGGATTCTCGTATGTCAGTGTCGCGAGCGTCGCTAGGGTTTCGTGTCTTTCATCCCGCGGCGATATGCCCAGCGAGTGACAAGCAGTGGGGATATTTAACAGGACAGGTCTGGCACTGGCGCCTCTGGCTATCTGCACTTTACTTGGACTGGATGAGTCTTTCACAACAATCTTGACCATAAAGTCATTGCAAGCCTTTAATTTTATAGCCTTAGCTATAAAACTCACTCATTTGTTTTAATTCTCTAGCTTTTCAAATTCCTTAAGGCTTTTCTAGAGTAATAGTTTTATCTAAGCAAACACTGAACTCAAAGCTTTTTTTTACAAAGTCGGAATATACATAGGTGTATAAATATTATGCATTGCATTATTAGTAGAACAAAGAAATAAAACATTGTACAGTAGACAAACCCACTAATTCTCTGGGGCACCGATAGAACAACAGTATTCACCTCTCTTACATCAATATCCATGTACATGAAATTGTATTCTCCTGAAAACTCCATTACACTTACGATCACACTAAACTGCAGTCTCTGTGAGAGTACAAATGTCAGTGACACTTATCAAGCTGAAGGAGAAATATTGATTCCAGAGTCATGACTATTCCCCAAGAAACTACACTCATCCACCCATGAATGAGAAAAGGCTTCATTGCGAATGAGCATGAATACTCACATGGGCAACACGTACAGCACCCTTTCATTTGTATTCAGAAATGGGAGCCATTTCTTAAAATAAACCTGAATGTGAATGTTTTAGTGCTGATTCTGTGGTTCCATCTCGCCTGAGCTGCTCAGGTACCAAAAGGCAGACATGTTCCAACTGCAGCATTATCATAATTCCTAATTATGCCTGTTTAGGGGTCCTATACGGAGGAATAATTCAGTTTTAACATGTGAAGTAATATAGGAGAAGGATTAATCAAAATGTTAAACTGAATTGCAAAAATGTTCTGGATGCTTGCAAAATTAATTCACAAATGCATCACTGTCAAAGCCAATTTTGGAAAGAAATGAAAACATATTGGAAAGAAATACAGGGCTCTTGAAAATGAAAAAGCATTACAAAATATGATAATGTCAGCTGCTTATCATTATTATCTTGAGCATGCCTCAGTCCATCAGAGGATTTATCAGCATTTTATACAGATTTTTTCTTTTTTTTTAAATGTATGTTTTTCCACTTTGTATCACCGCAGAAGGTAGGATAGGCTTTTCTTTTCTTTTATTGTTTAGAACCAAACGTGACATTTCAGAAGTTTGAGGTAACCATGCATGCTAAAATACAGAGCAGGAAAACAGACTGTAGTCACATTATATTATTAGGCAACTCCAACTGTGTGTGAGAAAGAGTCTTCATGCTTGCAGTCATACTTGATTAAATTATACCTAAAAGCTTCTGGTGCACAAGAAACTGGCGATAATTTTAGGTAAAACGTATTGCTGGGTGTATACCGAGTTTTGGCATGTGGCTGTGTCACACCAATGTAGGCAAAAACAAACGTAAGCAAGTGCCAGGTAACAATAAATGATTGAAAGGAAGCAGTTGGCAAAAGAAACACATTTTGTGTTATCTTTCAGTTCACAGCTGATGCAGAGCTACAGTACTGCGACTTGACAGCATCCAGGACAACAGGTGAAAATGTAGAAGACAAGAAATTTCTTTAACAGCTTCTGAGAGCCCATGTTAGAGAGACACTTGGTATCTCACTTTTAATAATTGCTCAGCTGCTCAGTATAAAATCACATTGAACATCTTGGTTTTTGCATAAAAGACATATGTGTTTTACATGCAATATTTATCTACCACATTGGAAGATCTTCTGTGGTAGAGAGTAACAGACAAAGCAAATCTTCAGTGGACAGAAGGGGAATGTGTAAAATTCAGCTGGTCTTGTTTTTTTACTTCATTTCACTCCACAGAAAACAGCAGATGCAGTACCCTGAGGGGAGCATGTGACTTTCAATGGGAAAACGCTCAAGGCTGGGGAATTATGTCAGGAAATTTCAGTCATTATTAAATTCAGTGGTATCTAGTGTGTTGTTTCTTGCATTTTTATTTCAGTCTTAATTCAAATACGAAAATGTTACTATTCAAATGGAATGTCTCTTGTGACACCAACCCCCAATACCAGGAAGGAAATGCAGGTTTTAAAACATTTGTCTTTGTCTCCAGTCTCCATTGCCTTTTATCCTCCCATGCATCTGTCATCAAACCCATTTCAAAATGTCTATATTTAGTTTACACAACTGAAAAAGAGGTGCAGTACATAACAGTAAGTAACAGATACTGTACCCACTGTACATTTCTAAAGACCTCCATACAGTAATCATAAAGTCCAGGACATGAGTTTGCAAGTCAAATGAAAAGTCTGAAGGCTGAAAAAAGCAAAAAGCTGAAGTAATGATTTTCTGTAGGGTGACTGCAAACAGCTTTTATTTAGGCTGGGCTTCAGGATAGATTCAGATTTTAAGATCAATGTCTTACAGTCCTACAGACTCATATCTCCATGAAACCTGAAATAAAAATGTGAAACACTGCATGAAGTTTCAATTATGTAGTTTACCTAATTGGTAAAAAGACAATTACCTCAATGTTGATTTCAGTTCTAGAAACATAAAATTGGAATTTTCATTTCCGCTGCAGAGCTAATTGATCTTCATTTCATATTCATTACATTTTGTATCTAGTCAAAATAAAAGACGCAAATGAAAAAAATACCTTCATTTTGAAACCACCTCACCCCAGACTCATGAATCTCTTTCTCTTCTTTGACATATTCCAGAAATTTTAATGAGGTTACCTGTCTCCTTGTCAAAAGGAAGCTGGGGCTTAGTACTCTGACACCAGACAGGTCCGACTACCGCCAGCACATGCACAGAGTCTAACTCCAAGAATTATTTCACTAATCATATAGCACTTTCAAAATATTTAAAATAGTGTATCGGTGATGCCTCTCAAGTTACTACTAATCTTCAGGCGTGAAATCTGCGGCTGGAGCAAGGCAGGGTGGAAACACGAGATGCCCTTAGATCACTCTTGGTGGCAGTTGTGCGAAGAACTAGAGCCAGTGCAGAATCTGGGACAGTCTGGTGAGACAATGCCTCCATCTCTAAAGCCAGTTTGCTTAGTCCCATTCCCCTTACTAGTCTGGGGATATACAGTACAGTACAGAAATACAGATTACAGGTATCTACTGGATATTTTGGTATATAGATATAGGTTGTATATAGGTTGTTTCTAACCTTGTATATAGGTTGTTTTTAACCTTGTATATACAGTAGGTTGTTTCTTGTTATTCATTCTTAAAAAACAAAAACGCTTTCTTTGGAAAAAAATACAAATGAGCATTAGTTAGCATTTGAGTTATTGACAGCAGTGTTACCACTCTGCAGCCAGATCTAGTCATAACTCAGAACCTAAGGCAAGCTTCAGAACTGGTCCAGTTCAGTACTGGTCCGGTTCAGTACTGGGATGCAACGAAGACAGGTCCCAACCCTGTCCTGCAAAGCCAGAAACCGGCAGGCTTTGCAGGTCACCACTAAATCACTCAATACTGAAGAGTTGGAAGAATTAAATTATGACCATTTAAGCAAGGAATTTATTTAAATAATCTAAAGACATAATTTGTGACCAATCTCTTAAGCAGTCAAGGACGCAGTATCCTACAGCTGCTTCAGAATCAGGTTACCATTACGATTAACTGGACTGGGGACCAAAGCTGCTCTCAGGCAAACCAGGTTTCTGTTCTAAGTGGAGATGGTGGACCAGTAGGTGTCACCCCTTCCCTCTGGACCAGAACTTCCAAACCAGCTCCCCACACTGGTGACAAAGGACACCGCGCTAAAGAAGTGCTTTGCTTTGGAAGACACATTCCACCAAAACCCTGGCACTGCCTGGAAGAGTTGGGGGTGTCCATTGATTCTATAGATGAAGTAATATCTCACTTCTACATCTGATCTGCATTGGGGTGGGGGGGCTGGTGCAGAGCTGCAGCAACGTCACCCAGGTGGGTGCCACACTCCAGTATGTAAAGCTTTGGATAAAAACAATATATAAATGAAAAGAAGTGAAATTATAAATTATTAATTATACATACTCATTGGAAGGTCTTCTGGCTCATCCCAGCTGCTACAAAATCAGGCATGAGGTTACAATTCAATAAAAGGAGCTAAGAGGAGAGACAACAGCGTTTTGCTTACAGTCAATATCTGAATTGTTTAGTCTGAGGCAGCTGCCATCTCCAGTTGCTCTGGAAAACTGCTGTGAAACCCTAACCGGTTTACACTTGCTTCCCAGGGTAACTCATGCCTCTGCTTCTCCAGGCCAGCTCCTATATCACTCTGTCTTTTATCATAGTGGGTATCAGGTACCATTTACACCATATTTACCTGGGAAGCTAAACAATGGCAAAATATTTTTAAAGGGTACTTTGAAGATCCACCATTTACAATGGGTTTCTGTTCCTAGACAGGGTTTTATACTGTACCTTTATTCTTACTTAGAAGGGTGACTAAAATACAGTATAGATGATTGAAAATGCTTTCATCAATTTAAATAATTGATTGCAACTAAATCGGGGATGATATAATATACTTACTGCACATCAATTTAAATAATTGAATGCCAAGATTGCTTTTTGTTTTAAAAAAAATTGCTAGTGCAGTTAATCTCATATCAAACTGAAGATCAATCTGTAAATCAATCAATTGCAGAAGAAATCCACCATTTTGACTTTTTGGTATCATCGGCTCTGCCTAAGTACCACAGCTCTCATCTGTTACTCCACACACTCTTGCCTTCTTTTTTTCCCGCAAGGACAGCAAAGCGAACAATACCAGCTCCTGCACTGTACGAAACGCTGCTGTGAATTTGTATCCAGCTGGAACCAGCTGTAGCCGATGGCAATAATTGTGTGGTCTAGATCTACACTCATCGAAGGCATTTGTGTTTCACTCTGTATGGCGATAAGATAAAAATAGCGAAATGGGTTTTGAACAATAGCCTGAATTTCCTCATGAAGAAATTCTATTTTGCTTTTGTTGCAGAAGAATTAACTAAGAAGTAACCACAGCAGAAAGGGAATTTTATACTGTACATTATAATGGCCTTTACTGCAAGATATATAATTATTTCAGAAAATGTAATTGTTTAGGCTTAAGCCCCCTGCCTCAACCCATCAATCTCCAGCTATTTTCAGGAAACATAGGGTTAAACCTGAGGTGTTATACTGTACACTTACAGAATTATGACAATTGAAAATATCATTAAGTTTCACTAAAATTAAAATAAATAATGGCACATAATAAGCACAGTTAAAATCTTTTAACATGCAGTATTTTCCCCCCGAAACACCCCAACCCATATGGTATAACTATTTCAGATAAGATAGAGAAAATGTGAAAAGAGAGGTCTTGTAAAGAGAACCTGCTAAACGGGGGGAGAGTCTGAGGCAGGCACTACTAAAGGTACACACTGTAAATAACATCTGAAGCCTACAAAACAGATCATCACAAATTTGAAAGTTGTCTCGCGGCTTGCCTTGATTTGTGCTTTATTCAGTGGGGAATCTTTACCATCCTGACACAGGAAGATAACACATGGGCCAGGGCTATCAGGCTAGAAACACGAATCCACAGACACTCATTGTGCTGCTGCCAAGACTTTTATGAAATGGTACGACCAAGGGTTTTCTCTCCAGTTCCTCAGAATAAATATTCTCCGAAAGGGTATTACCACCCTGAGGCCTCAGGGGATCCTGTACTTACTGCATATGAAGATCTTCTCTCAAAAAAAGATAGCTTTTGTTCACTTCTGCATTCCTGATCCTCTGGTGGAAAGCATTTTCAAATTAACTTTTTTGTGTACTTCTTCAGCAATTGAAACAGGCACTCTGGTACTGTATGTTGCTACTGTACAGTACCATTCCATTTTTGCAATTTAAAAATGAAATCCTGAAGAGAGATGTTATGGTTAAGATTTACTTGGGCTCATGCAAAGATTAAACACAATGTATGGTTGGCAATTTTCCTCAATATTCCAGCTCTTTCTTCTTTTATCTTTTATCTTTTGTATTTACTTTCACAGCCAAACACAAAAAAGCCGATAAATTTTTAAATAGCAGTTTATTTCCAACATTCTAAAAAAATCCCCAATACCCTTGGAAAAGGGCCTGAAAACATAAATTGGCAAATCCAAGTAACAACGTATCTTGAAAAATAAGACTTTGTTGTATTAATGAAGTGTCCTCAGATGTTTGATCCTGAATGGCACACAAAGAAAAATTGTGTATTAAATTCTGTAATTGAAACACCAGAATCAATATTTGTTTTGTCAGAGTGAAAACACAGAGCCCAGGATCTACACCGTACTGACACATGTGGCTGCAAAAAAGAATTAACTAATGTCTCTTTAGCTCTCTGAAGTTACAGAAGTGAGCAACGTTTTTCTTTTCTGTCGACTATGCGGCATTAACCCATCACCTGAACCCCCAGATCCGAACACTTTGCAATCATTGTGATTTGTCAGCAGGAGAAGGCAAGAATGTGCGACAGCTTACAGCATACTCTTGTGTTCATCACATATTCCTTTGTCTGAGGCTTAATGAGGCAAAAGCTGAAGTTAAACACAGCAGTTCTGATCTTAACTTTTTTGTGACGTTGGTACCAATTGAGTACATTCATATGCAGAACCACAACACAGTAGTGCTGAACTAAGTGTTAAAAGTCACAAAATGTGCATTCAATCAAACCGGCTGACAGAAATTTCCAATGGAAATAAACAGATTGAATGGAACGTTTTTTATCTTTAATGTTTTTCAGATTCTTACTGAGGAAACAATTCAGTCTGCCCTCCCAAATACAAACAGAAATATCAAAATGAAGTTACAATACTGCAGTATATACTGTACCATGATACATAATTAATTGAAAAGCACTGAAAAACAGTAGTTGATGCATATAATGGCATTACATAATGCACAGTAAATGACAATATGCTTTACCTTGGATTTGTGTGCGTCTGAGAAACTGAATGTGTGATCAGTCAGAGGTAAATTAATAATGCTGACAATCAAAGGCACATGAGGATACGGAGGGAAATGTCTGCAGGGCAACGTGGAAATCATTCCTTCGGATGACATGAGGATTAAAAAGGACTAACAATTCACAATCTGTCAGCAATCCTTCCGAATAACAATGGTGTACTCTGTGTCTTCAGCATCCGTGAGGTAAGAACAGACTGAGAAATAAAAATCCAGAGGTCGGAAGGTCGGGGTAAATCAACTATAACTATTAAGTGCGACGCCTGTAATTATCATCTTTTTCTTGCCTGAATAATAAATGCTCCAGGCTTCCTGGTGATCAAAACAGAAAGCAGGGAGCCTTCAGAAGGGCTCCTGTAAGTCGCGTTAACAAGTGAACCCAACATGACAACCACTGTTTCAGAATCGCAGCGAAGAAGCCAGGGCCACCCTGGCTCCTCGGCGAGGGCATTTTTGCTGAGCACAACGGGATATTTTCTGTAACTCTTCCTGTGGACAGAAAGAGGGAGGTACTGTAAATTACGGAGAGGCCGATTCTTTCAAATAACAGGGCTAGAAGCGCGGCGCACTTAACCCCCTCCTCGTGCACGTGCCTCCCTGAGGGCCAGCCCTTCCCCAAGTGATTTTCTGATAAAAGGGCTATGCTGCTAAACAGTAATGAAGCCTCTAAATTAGTCTTTTTTCTTTCTTTCTTGTGGAAGAGCATTTGCCATGTTTCAAAATGCACTTATACATGAGGTCTGAATGTGCCTCGACATTTTCCTACATGACTGAACTCTACAGAACATGAAGGAAGATAATTTGGCCTGAGCCTGGCTGGTGATTTATGGCTCAAACATTTAATATACAAAAGCAAGGAGGTCTAGCTTTCTGTCACCAACACAAGAATAAAGCAGACTGTTTACAGCATAGATCATGATTAAATCTTTTCAGTATTACTAAATATGAATTGTTTTCAGTTGGATAATCTCTGCAGAGTACTCCTCAACTCCCAGTAAAATAACAAATCATGCTGGAAATTTATTTGCAACTTGCAGTTTTTTAAGGGGTAAAAACAGCGCTCAGCAGTAACAGTCTTGTACAGGGAGCAAACTGATTGATTCAGTGGGTTCACAGCTCCAGTGCTCTAGGCCCACAGTGCAGCACGATTTATAGATCTTTTTGCATAATCAGCAATTTAAGTTAAGAGGTCCAATTAGGCAAATAATTAGTTCAATTAAGCAATTAAAAACAGCAGAGGACCCTGAGGCACTGGAGGACCTGAACTGTTCTCCCTGGTCTACATACTGACTAAAATGCACAATAATATTAAAAAGAAGCATTCACTTGCAACGAAAAAGAACATATCAAAACTCAAAAATATAGATGTTACAGACACTAGATCACCAAGCAACTATAAGCAAAAACACTAACTGTATTTAAAAAAAAACATCAGAGTTATTTATTAACATAAAAAGACATGTCTTAAAAGACATGTTTTATGGCAGGTCAGCAAACCACTGAGAAGAAACTGTCAATATGAATTAGTTACAATTCTGTACAAGATCTCCAGCATTCCAGCATGAATAAATTAATCTGTGCCTTTGTATTTCAACACAGAAAATGTTGGTATAATTTAATTTGCTGTATTCCTCTAGGCTTCGAATTTAGGACATAAATCAAGTTACAGAGTCAAGAAAAGGTTTACAAGGATATTACATGTTTCGTGGCCCCCAGACAGAGATAAAGGCTATTTTAAAAAAAAGTGAATCTATAGAAGAAAAAAGTGCACAACAGCAAGAGGTTCATTTCCAATACTATATTCAAATGTATACAAAAATCAAATACAAGGGTCTTGAACTAAAGTTTTTTTTTTTAAAAAAAGGTCTTTTGGGATATTTTTTTTGCCTTTTAAAGATGTTGTCATATTTAAACAATATTTTTGCCCTTTAAATGTAATAATATTGCTTGCAGTACTGCGGTTTCACATTCTGCATTCAGCACAAAAATACCATACCAAAGGTATCTTTATAACCAAAAGGTGTTTTTATTCAGAAATGTGTTGTCTCCCAATCACTTTTGACACATCGTCTGGAAAGACAAAGTGAATGGTCATCCTTCACACCCGATCCTGCAGAAGGGCTGAGTAATGCTGTGGGGGTCTTACTCCCCTTCCCTTTTGGGGAACAGGGCTCAAGCCCTAGAAAATGTTAAGAAGCCAGTCTATATAAGATGAGGAGGTGGGAGGAAAACAGGCAACAGGGAATACCTAAGGGAAGAGGCAAGGAGCGTGCAGAGCCCAGACAGATATGCCCCCAAGGCTAGAAATAAACACACACGCTGACACAAGGACACCCCTGAGAGAGGCGATTCGCTCAACAGTGTGTGGTCAGGCAAGGCGAAAGGTGCTTTATTATGGGAGAGCAGCTTTTAAATCCTGATGTGGAACTGAAGTCATAAATAGATTACACCATAATGAGCCACCCGCCTCCTAAAGAAGTCAACAATAAAGATTGGGCATTACTATTGTTGTTATTATTAGGAGCTGCAGAAAACAGAGGCTGCAAGTGATACAGTAAGTAGTAGCCATTTTTCTTCAGGACACTACAAACGTACACTAAACTGTCCTTGCAGAATGACACACCGCAGGATGGGACAGAAGAACTAAGTAAAACGAACTTGGATAGCTGCCTTGCAAAAATCAAAATGGCAGATTTGATTGTTCCTACAAAGGTTTGTTAATAGAGTCCTTTCATGATTAACAGTCCCCCATGCCTTGACTAGTTTTTAACTTTTTATTTATACAAATTATAAATTATAATTTATAATAATTTTCTCCTGGTTGCACTTATTTTTTGCACTACATATTTTCAGTGTCTGCGCGAAAGGGTTTGGAATCAGCCTACTGTTCTTTGTGATGCTCATTATAGTCTGCATTCTGGATCCAAAACAAAGAGGTGCATTTCGCAGCTAGACAGATTATAACTGATTCCATCTGCTTTTTAAATTCATGAGTGTACAAGAGCCATTTTGCATTGTTTTGACTAACCAATGTCAGCATAAATTGTCCTTAAAACAGTTTGATTATAGCAAGATATATGTTGCTTGTAAAAAAGCCTCTTTTTCAGAACAAAAAGTCATTTTGTACCATGTTTCATAATAGGAAAACTGTTTGTATAAAAATATGTCACTAACAGTACTAAACCCTAACTTCAAGCAGTCAGAGCTCATTTCAATAATAATAAAATGATTATCTGTAATATTTAGCAAAGCCATAACAAACTACATTAAACACAATGTAGTGTTACCCAGAGCAACTTATTTTCATATTGATTGCATTTTCTTGTGGGCTGCTAGAATCTTTGGAATATAAAGTCAATAGTTGCATCAAGCCCATGACCAAACAGCAAAAACAGCACAGTGAACTGAAATCTGCAACAAGAGATAATGCTATCAAATGAAAAGGCATTGAAGATGTAATAAAAAAAGGCTAGCAGGAAAATTAGATTGGAGCAGCATAAATTCCAATCTTGTGACAGCAACTCTCTGTGCACACAATAACTTTTCAATAACATGGTTTATTCAATACAGAATTGAACACATACATCAGTGCAATTAAGCCTGCAAAATTTTAAAACATGAAAATCAGGCAGGACATTTTTTTTTAATGCAAAGGACTTCTACATTTCAATATCTCACAGATATTGATCTGAATCCTCTCAACAGAGTAACAGTATTTCAATTTTTTTAAAGTCTTATTTTAGTTCTCTTTTTTCAATAAAAGATCACTGTAATGACTTGTTTTTAAAATTCAGAGTTGTGCATTTAAAACTTCACAACTAAAACCATCCACATCTATAGCAAGTTGTGATTTCCATATTTGATCCATAACACTGTGGATTTATAGCGACAAACCTGCATATTATAAATCTATATCACTACTTAATTACAATTGCAAAGTCGTAAACGAGAAATCTATAGCAAACCATCAGTTTTTGTAAAGATCTGTAAAGGAACACATGGATATGTGTTCTACACTGAAAAACAGAAAGAAGGAAAAACATTTTTGGCAATGGAACCTCCTTCAGGTGTGTGAGCATACCTAACAGACCTGAATAAATCAAAGTGTTGCTTTTCTTTTCTTACTATGTTAACATCTGCTTGTTCCTACAGTATGTGACTTTTTACTGTAAATTGATCTAACATCAGCCATCCTAGAAAGCAGGTGAAATCACTGGTGTCAGGCCTCAGCACTGTAAAACCAGACCGATCAACCCTGCAACCCACTGAGGGGTAAAGCACCGTAAGGCAGTAATTCATAACAGTAATAACTTTAGCTCCTTCTTCATCACATCTTCCTTACTAAAGAGGAATTTGAGAAGAAACAGATTTGATTATTGTCCTAACACAGTCAAAAGATTACATCTGAACATTGCACACTGGGGTATGTGTAATATATTTATGACTTTTACATTATTTTACAAATGATTAAGTCTCCGAACCTTATTTCATTCCAGGGTGCTGTATTTCATCATCTACTGTGGCATCTTTTAAGGCATAGGTTGCACTGCTAAAATCAAGACCACTCTTGTTGTCGGGGGAAAACACCATCGTCATGCACCATCATGACTCTGCAGTTACTAACGTCTGTTTTCAGCTACAATTCACTAGTTCAGTAGAAGTCACATAACACCAGACGTATTTTTTTTCCAGGCTTCCGGAGCAAATCTTTTCTTTCAACAAGAGATGTAAAATCAGTAATGGCAGAAATGGCTTGTTTTAAAGGGCAAAACCAGACCCCCATTCTACTGGAGAATACACGGCAAACCACAACATCCCAGCTGTCCCAGCGTCTGTCCCAGTTTGGCACCATATCCACAGATAAAGACAGTCATCTTATTGACTGACAATCACTGTGGCTGTGAGGGATGCAGAGTAAGTCAGCTGTATTGTATGCTGGAAATACCATTAGTATGATCTTTGTATCTAAGATTACTGTACAGTATATCACTTATCATGAGTATCTACAGTATGATCTGTTCTGTAAATTTCTACATCATACATGATTATGCACGAAGACTTCACTTTCCCTTTAAGACAAATACTGTACATATTACATGTATTACAACAACGGTATTGGGATACAAAGCAGTGATAACTTGTGTTTCTTGGCTTATAGTTCAGTATTAATACACTGTCTTCACCACGACACGAATCTATGTAAAGCCATGGTGACATTTTCAGACTCCTCTTGAGCATGAAAGGACATTTTCGCAGCTCATAATTCACAGCTGAGCACCAAGAACCAATGAAGAGCAAAGAATGTGGCCCTCAGCTATAGTTTAGGCAGCACAAGAAACACAATATGCATAAATACAATAAGCAGCTGTGTAAGGAAGCAGTGGGGAAGAGTGGTAGCATTAAATACTGTATATCAGAGGCTTCAAAAAGATAAATTCCAAATCCAATCCCAAACGTCAAAATGTCCACTCAGACACTCCACTTAATCCCATCTTTTAAATAATTAACTAAACCATACAGTTTTTACAAAACATACTATTTGACAACTCTCCAGTGAATGCTAAAGTCCAATGACTAAGGGCCTTTTAACAAAAGAAAAACACAGAAAATAAACCAGCTGGAGCAGACAGGGTTGAAATATGGTCCCATATTGAAAGTAAGGTAATTCCCCAGAAAACATGCTGAATCATGGTGCACTTGATTTAGTAACCACTAAGTGTCTATATTTCAATATTGTCACTGGTTTCAAGTTTAAATTTCAATGAAAAATGTCTGCAATAGCGGTCTTCAAGTTTTATTGCAAGATTGAAGGTATTATAAACATGAAAATGAACCTCAGTTCGAGTGAAAGCTGTAAATTGCAGCTCTTTTAAAGATAGTGCATGGATAAGAGCCAGCCTCCCTACAGATTTTATCAGTAATTAGCTTTCTGAAGAATGATGCCACTGCTGCCTTTTCTGGGGTACAAAAAAATAAACTCTAGGCCTCATGAACCAAACTGTCACAACCAATAGAATTATAAATAAAAAAATCCACTACAGAATTTAAAGGTTTAGCAACCTTTCAGCTATATTTACTGGCATGTCTATGTTCTGTGTTTAAATGATCTCAGATTATCACAGTTTTTGTCCATGTGATAACTCCTGCATCTGCTGGCTTCATTAACCATCCTTTGGTTGTTGTGATCTAAGGAAAGGTCAGCAAAATGCCAACTCTGAAAGAACAAGCCATCTCTGACATTATTTCAGTATAAAGGCATTATAAGGAGTACTTTACAACCCATTAGTGAAAAGAAACCTAAGGAGATAATTTGTTACCTTCTGCTACTAAATTCTTCCTGCTAAATTCTCACCCACTTGTGTTAACATCCTAATTATTCCTTCATCAGTGTAATTTAATGCTTGAACTAAAAATGTAAATTGGGAGACTGTAATACTATATACAGTGAAGACAAAAAAACAAAATTGTATATGAAGAGTAAAAGTACTTTACACAGCTTTTCAGAAACCTATTAATAATATCACATTCATGCCTCTGGAAACAGAACATACTATCAACAGAAAGAGCAGAGTGTTTTATATTAGGTTCATATTTGCTTCAAGGAATATCAAGAAACCTCTCCACTCTGCAAGTGCATTCAGTTACAGTATATACAGGTACCAAGAAAGAGCATTTTGCCTTAATTACTGTACAGTTCATTTCTATCACTAGCAATAGTGTGCATTTAACAAACTGAAACTGACTAGATACTAACACTAATGAAAGCCATAAAAAAACATTTCTACATAAAGCCAAAATCACACTCCTAAAGCAAAGAAAAAATGCTACAGTATGTTCTACATTGTTCAATTAAATACACATTTTGCAGGGAAATGTGAGCTGCATCATCTTAGTTTCAAAATCATTGCATTTATTCTCACACCTCCATGTTTATTGCGTATGGCTTTTGATTTGAAACATATATACCATACAAACAAACCAGGTATTATAAATTCATGAAATAGGCCACACTCTTTTATTTCTAGACTTGCTCAGCCACTGTAAAGCTGTTCTCTGCCCAACAGTAATGTGGTGAACGTACGTAGAGAATTGCTCTGGTCCCAGGCACAAGCATGCCACTCCACACAGTGTCACACAACCCTTTTAAGAGGCCTCAAGCAGAAACGACAAAAAAAGCCAAGCCCACAGAAAAGATGGCATTTAAAAAATAATCTGCCAAACAGGAGATTGAAGCAGTACTAGCAGAGTACAAATAAAAATCACATGTGTAATTAGTGCTTCATGCAGAGGCTCCAACAGGCATTTACAATTCCTCCTCAGAGCTCCTGTAAGAAGTATAAGTGGTATGAAGGAGAAACTGTACAAACAGCCAATGAAAGCACTGCTGTCACTCCCAGCATTTCCAATGTGTATCTTTTAAAGCTCTCCTACACTACCTGCCTGCAGAGAAAAGAGGTTTGCTGTCTGAAGAGCTCCACTGGTCACTGAAGTGACTGAATGGCATTTATACAGATCAAACTTTAATTGAAAAAAACTCCAGTATGACCTTCCATGTACACATCCTTGATGTAAAAGAGTTTCCAAGACTAGCAGGAGGGAGCACTCACAAAATAAATAACCAGATAAAAAATAATTATGGGCCAAAGTCATAATTTTTACTGTGGTAGCAGTCATGATGAATATGTACTGTACATCAGAACTGGCATGTGCACATTTCTTTACACAAAGCGATCTGTGCCAAATAAAAACAATACTGTAAAAATGTACCACAATAAAACAGGAAGAAAATCTTGAAAATGTACTAGGCTGAGCTTCAGAAGTGATTTCATCATTCCCAGAAAAAAAACATAATATAGCAAAATGCCTCAGAGGCAACCAGGAAAAAAAATCAAATATTAACTAATCAACAAACTTGAAACAACTGCTATGAATACTCTTATTAGCCCCGTAGGGCCTTTCCTTTTCCACTGTTCAACTTCAAAGAAAATCTAGAACGAAGCGGATGGCAAAAACCTACACAATGTTTTATATACTATGTCTGGAAAATCTTTAATATGTTAATCGGAAACTGTACACTTTGTTGCGAAAAACATTAGGCAATGTCATGAGAAATTGTGAAAGCATGAATAAATATATATACTGTAGCAGGTTTAGACAATATAATAAAAAACTTGTTTTTAAAACAATGAACAAGAGAGCTGCAAAACTGTTTAAACTTGAAATAGATATCAAACAAAATCATAGAAAATGTGAGCAAAATGCACACCACTGTTCCATTATTCAGAATGAAATGTTAATACCAAGATAAAATGAAAAGGGTACAGAGTCCCTGGTGGGTGTGACCTGCCTGTGACCAGGCAGTAAACTCAGCACTGTCAGCACTGACGCCGAGTCCTGATCAGCCTCTGGACAGACCGCTGTGGGCTCTTCCATCACTTGTCCTGTGCAGCTGCAGCCAGCCACAATGGTCTCGTCTTCACAAGTACAACCCGCTGATGCTCTATTGCACTCAAAAGAAAAAGCTGGTCATGGCAAGACCTCGATATTGTTTTCTTCAAGCCATGCCGCTGCGTTCCTGGCACTGTGCAGACGTCCAGCAGATCAATACACTTTCACATAGGCTTGCAGGAATGGAATAACGCTGGCTTAAGGGCTTCAGCATATCAGCATATCGTTCAGTGGTAAAGGCTGCCCTCAACACTAAGGGCATTCTTGTGTTAAAGGAGATTCCTCCTCACATCATCCACCACCCCAGATGACACCCTGACCAATAAAGCACACCACCACGTCTCCATGCTTCAATCAATGGCACAGCGACATCCATCAGTAAATAAGACACCATCCACCACACCAGGACAGCAGATGTTCTGTGGCTCGTAGAAAGTGGCAATTTCATCTCAACACGGCCATACTCGTGGGAGCACAGGGTCGCACAGCTCCGCTACTGTACCTCACCGACTGGCCAAGCTTCCGCTCGGTCTGCCAATTCACCAGTTGCCATGGTAATGAACGCGGGTTGGTTATCACAACCACCAGGCCACTATTTATCCAACAAGTACATCACCCCAGTGAGTATTTAAGCCCAGAATTACCATTGTCACTTGCTCAGTCAAGTCATCGAGTCATTTCTTGAGTCTTGGCGTTTCTCTCTTGATTGATTCCACTACTGTCTTACCCTTTGTCTTCGACCACACCTCCCGGATCTGCCATGGACTGCCATGGACTACCAGGGCGGTCTTGTCTGCTTCCCATGACCTCGGTGCTTAGAGCCTGCCTGCTCACTGGACTCGCCTTTGGATTCTACCTTCACTTTCGCTCTGTTGCCCGGCTTGAAATCCTGCTTCTCTGATTATGGCTTCGGTGTCAGTTTCACTTCTGCCAGCCAGCATAGGCTGCGCTGCTCGGGGCTCCTGGTTGGATTTTTCCCCTGAATCCAGACCGCTGCTCGAACAAGCTTTGGTAGCAGGTCTCACAACTTCAAGGTATGATAAACACTTAAATGTCATTGCAAGTGGATGAACAAAAAATATGTCAATACTATTTTTTTTAAATGTAATTAACATCATTTGGCATGTACAACATTGATGCCAAACTCCACTGTTTTCACTGTGCAGCAGTCTATGTACCTTCAACAGAAAATTAACTGATCTTTCAGTTGATAAAGTTTGATAGATTACATAAATCTACAAACTTTCATTTCTAATTTGCCAGTAAAAAATAACTGCTGAAGGCTGAGATTGCCAGTTGCCAGACTGTTGTCTGAGCCAGGTTTTTCATTTTTTATCTGGTTCTGTCCTTCCTAGGTCAGTGAAGTCTATTTGGAAACAGAAAACCGAGTTTCTCTACACCTTTGCACAACCTTTCTCAGTCAATCCAAAATGTTCTCCTGAGCGAATTTCCCAGAGGGACTGCTGAGAGGAGAAACGAACAATGGATGTGATGGCTGACGACAGAGCACCTTTAGAAATGTGATTTACTGTACAAAGTGCACTCGCAGCCTCACTAATCGACTCGCTCATCTCCTCTCCCTCTTCGTCTGTTTCAACCACTGTTCCCCTGCCTGCTGAATCACTCAGTGCTCTTTTCTGGTGCTTGTTTTTTTGTCTTGAATTGCCTTTTTTCTTTATTAGTTTATAAAATGAAACGTAAAACAGAACTTCCGATAATGCCTCTAGTCAAGTTTCCGCCGCTAAACCCAGGTCCATCTGCACACTGTTGCTCTGACTAGACTGAGGGGAGATGGATCTGGGTGACGTGGTTCAGAGACCATGATGCCTAGCAACAGTGTCAAATTATAATCATTCCTGACCTCTGCCTGTGATGGCTGTACAGTTATGTGGTTTTCAATGATTTATCAAGCAGTTGAGCAGTCACGTGTGGTACGAGGTGACTTTTTTGATGCAGGCATGGTACTAATAACATCCTTCTTTAAGGGACTCTGGTGGGAAGGGAGATATCATCATGTGTAGAAAAATAAACATTTGTGACTTTCAGTGGGCTAGAACAGTAGTGGAAAACAAACAAAAAATACTGTATCAATGGTTAAGCTGTTCATGTGAAAGAAAGACCAAAATTACATGGATAGATTCATAATTAACTAGGAGTACACAGTTGCTGCATGGACTGTACAGGAACCTAAGACACAATGCAGTATGTTAGAAATCAGCCCTGTGTTACACTGCAGGAGTCCCTGAAGGCAGCACTTCCTGCACTTGTCATTCCACAGGGGCAGTTAACAGTGGTTTACAGACTGGTGGTTTACAACCTACTGTACCTGCGCAGCTCTAGTACGCAAGTACAGATAACTCCCATGTGTTCTTAATCAGGACCCACGGCACATTTCAGCCACAGATTTGACCATCAGTATCGAGAGCAAAAAAAAAACACAAATTAATTTTATTTTTCCATTGATTATTTTGACACCTGCTCTCTGGTGTCTTGAGTCATGTTTGTGTACAGGTACAGTACTGTATATCACCCTTATCTGACAAACTAACCAATCAGTCCAGACTTTAATATAACGCTCACCTTACAGTACATACTGTGTGTCTGATCTTAACTCTTTTTAAAACAAAATTAAAGCCACCCACCAATCCATTAAGACAAAGATGCATGTTAGGCATCACGTAGCTTGACAATTTTCATACTTCTCTGAACACTCATAAAAGTGTCACATAATCAGTCCTTTGAAGTCTTGTATGGCATGTTGTGTGAAAATGGTCTGGAGCTCTCTAGCGTGAGACGGCTTCTTTATGCTGTCTCAGCACCTATTTCATCACAATGCATTACTTATTATTATTATTTTCAGCATGAATTCTGCAAATATCAACATAACAAAAGGTAAATCTTTAACAGAAATAATGCTTTTGTGCCACCTAAATCCCAGAATGACCATCTCACAATTCTGTATCCCACAGGAACCTGTGCTTCCTGATTTTGCAGTTGTCACCTGACCAATCATCTTCCTTTGACTGGCTGGGTCACAGAGGGACAGGCCCTCCCCAGTGGCCTTATGGAGAATGTGGATGAGGCAATGATCTCTGTCTTTCCTTCTACTGTGCTGCCAACCCTAGATGATGTATATTTGCCCACTTACTGTAAATGTTACCTTTCCTAATACTTTACCGGTCAAGCACTAGAAACGAGTCAGGTCATCTGAACAACCTGACTATCTTGCAAGCTATTGAACACCTTGCTGGATGTTAAATACCACTGGAATGCCAGTAGAAAGATCATTTATTTTTCTTGACAGTGGCAGTGCTAGAAATGCCCCTGAGGGAATTGAGTGACAGAAGCCAAGTATCCTAAAAATGCTCTCATGGGAGAAATGCCATTAACTCTTATCCCTGTTTAATATACTAATAGAGACTGTAAGATGAATAAAGTCGGATTTTGCTTAGAGTTTAATGCAAACCCCACTTGTTTTCAATATAACAAAAGAACAGGGAAAGGAAAAAAGCACTGACAGATTTTTATAAATGGCACTGCTGATGCTTTACAAGTCTGCAATATGAAGCAAAATGAGCACAGTAATAAAGTAAGCATTTTGCTTATGTGAATAACAATTTATGATTTGTGTTTTGGGAATTATAGCAAAATGAGCTTAAAGTCTGGCTCGATCGATTAATCTCATACCTGTGCTTTTGGACACAGTAATAGGTTTTCATTGTGACACTGAAAAACAAAGCAAAATAAATGTATCCTGGAATAAGGAAAAAAATTCTTAAAATTAATCAAAATAGATCACAAATTTAAAGACTTCACAAAACAATGTATTTAGTTTCTCTCTGGTCTCAAAATGACAGACTATTACTGCTCTAGATAACCTACTTACAAGGTACAATTTCCAAGGTACAAGAGTGATAAAATTGTGTAATTCCTTTCATTTGCATGTGGCATATACTGTATATGTTTGAAATAGTGGTTAAAAGTAAGCCTTGCACAGCTTTGTCCAGGCCACCTGGTACCTGGAGAACAAGAGAAAGAAAACTGCATTTCCGTACAATACAGCATCACTGCATGTGAACTAAAAAGTAATTGTCGTGCAAAAAAAAAAGTATCTCTCATTACAGTTTCAAACTGATAATGTACTATAACTTGCTAGATGTGCTTCGCTGTAAAATGAGTACACACTCACAGGGTGCTTCCATTCCTGCTAATACTAGGGTGTATTACTGCCATTTGTACACTGTTATAATTCCTACTAGTTAATTGCGTTTGAGTGGCACAGCATTGCTCTTGCAGTTGGCATTGTTTCTATACAATTGTTCCTTGAACCTGTACTTTGTGTGTTTTCTATACTCACTCTGTATAACTGCTTC
This sequence comes from Atractosteus spatula, assembly GCF_055471065.1. Lineage (NCBI taxonomy): Eukaryota > Metazoa > Chordata > Actinopteri > Semionotiformes > Lepisosteidae > Atractosteus > Atractosteus spatula. Next base: position 2,534,301 of record NC_142714.1, on the reverse strand, counting down.
TGTTAATCATCGAATAATTCTTGTAATAACATGCTTGTTATGCTTGAAATAGTGTAGTGTAAATAACATAAAAACGAGTATCTCCTCACATTACAGACCCAAGACTGACTTGTAACAGAAAAAAAAAATCACACAGCCCTCTAAAGATTAAAAACCTACGGTACTGTATATACAGTACATAAATAAATGTAATTTTGTTTTCCCTGCATGTCCTCATTAACTTAAAACACCTGTACCTCATGGCTTTCCAGGCAAGTTGTAAGGTAATGTGGGTCTTGTCACAGAACAATACACTTGTAAGGTAACATAATGCTGTTGTAAATGACAAAACGTAATCTGGTATGTGGGTGGGCAGATCTAGATAGAGCAGATGGACTAAGAAGATCAGCAAAAGAGGATTACGCTGTGCAAAATCATCAGACTCATAAACTCCACTCCAAATGAAAATGGCTCTAAAGTATTTCTACAGCCCGAATCTCAGTCTTTCTGGTCCACTCCTCTCTTTTCACACAGGAGATTAACAGCCATAGCGCATGCTTCCTAATCTCCTGCACAGGCTGACCTGCAGCGCGAGTGCTCACAGAGCCGCTGGCCGGCACCGCCAGCAGCTCCTCCTGAGCCCAGACTCAATGAGACCAGCACGCTTCCCCTTCTGGTCAGGACACAGAACACAGCAGCCACACTGCCCGCTTCTACAAGGGACATCATAATGCCCCAAATTCTCACAAGACAGAGTGGGGTAGTTGCATTTAATCAAGCCTTAAAAAATTGCCTACCAAATCTTAAATATCAGGACATTGCACAATCCAGTTCTTTAATAACATAAAACATCTAAATTACTACATTGTATTTAAAATACATGCATTATACTTAAAACATTTTATTTCTTGCATTTACTGTACATCAAACTAAGTGTGGGATCACTACTGAACTAAGCCTCTGCCCGTTATTTTGAATTCATACAGATACTGGCTGTCAGGACATAAAAGTAGAAGTGAAAGAGCTGAGGTTTTAGTATCTACTTCTTTCATCTGTCAGAGGACATTCACACAAGTAATGGCACCCCTGGATAATCTAGTTAATGCACACTTAATCTTTATTACTACACACAAGGATAAACCAGCATTCAATAAGCTTTGATGCCATCAGTAAACACAGTATACTGTACATCAGTCTAAATGACAGTGAATTAAATTATATTTTTATACAATATCTTGATATGCAAGATTCTATGATTGTGCAATACAGAATGTTGTTTCTCAGATAAAGACACTGCATCATTATGAAGTAATCAGCATTGTTATAATTTAGAAAAAACATTTTTTAAGCATTTGAATATACTGTATCATTGTATCGCTGGTGGAGTGTGACTGCCACACTTCAATGTGTCGAATAGCAGATTTCACTATGTTTAAATGATTCCCAACATAATCAAACATTATACACGTTGCCTACACAGATATGTCTCACTGTTGAAATTTGGAAATGTTGTTACAAACAATTTGCTCTGAAACACTGCCAGCATGGAAATTATTTGAGCACTTTGATAATTAGTGTGAGTATCAGCCAGCCTTTGTAGAACAACATAAAGATGGGCGTCCCTTAAACCCATCTGTAGTACAAAGTGCCAGCTAACCCTGAACTGATTGTACAGACAAGATCCCATCTGTCATCATATCAAAAGCTCCAGGAGGCGAATTAAAAGGTAGTGTCAGCCCCCTCCCTCCCCAACAGGAGTAGCAGGCTTTTTTCATTCTGCTAAAAGAGAAATAGTGCTAAGTCATATTCTCCTGGCTGCTCAGCCTCTAGTGTACTGTAGCACATTATGCAGCACAGCTACTGTATTTATCAATAAGGGATAAACATTTTAACTGTATTGTAACACTCTTGAGTTAAAAGAAGCAAAGCCAAGAATGAATTGTTTCCAATAATGAATACAGAAAAAGGAAAAAAAATCTCCTGCTACTAAGATCTTGTTTCTTAACATCTTTTCCCTTTAGTGTATGACAGATGTATGTATTGTATAAATGTAATGTAATACAAATAACTGACTAAAAAGTGCTTGAGTATTCAGTACTTAAATAACTCCCATCATTCCATCTCTTGATCCTGGTGGGTATGTAGAAGAATCTTGTGTGTTGTTACATTTGATTTTGAATTCTGAATGACAGACTATACCTCTACACATAAATCACATAAATCACACATAAATCACAATGACAGATAACGATTTCGTTTTAATTACAGATTGAATCATCCCTTCCGCTAGAATGGGGTGGGCAAGGGTCCATCAATTTGGCTAAGTTACAGTAACAATCGTTATTCTTTATCTACTCCCCAATAGAGGAAAGAAGTACTGTAACATGTTAGAAATTCAAAATAAAACAAGTGAGATGTTTTCAAAGATGAAGGATGAATAGATTAATAAAGGGTGGAGTTTTGTTGTGTTGTTTTAAAAACATTACCATTAACAGAGTGCCCTATAATTTGACTTCTTGAAGCAGATCAGTAGCACAAGCACAAGAAGTACAAACTGGCCCATTAAAACTGAATATCCACCTATGCATCCATCAATTTCCAATAAGCACTTAGTCCAATGCAGGGTCATGCAGAGATGGAGCCTAAGCTAAAGTGTGAATATCCGATTTCTAAATGGTAATGTACCGGAGCTATGAAACAGACATTTGCCTTAAGCCTATGAAGATTTGCTTGTCTGTAATTTTCAGTCTGTAACAGAACAAATGAAGTGATTTTATACACCATATGGCAAAACAGGTACTAGAACATTTCAATTAACAAATTTATTTGCCTGCTAGAATATTCATGCACAAGTTTTACATCTGATCTGCAGTGCATTATTATTACAGTTACTACAATAACCACAACATGGCTACAAATCAACTGCCAGAGAACAGCACTATATATACGCTGTGCAATAAACAAATGTACATCATTCAGGGAAGCAAGCGAGAAGGTGGCAGCTTTCATCATTATTCCACTACAACTCATTACTGCTGTTCCTCAGACACTAGACAGTAACAATTTCTCCCTCGAGGGTTTTCCGCAATGTGAGAACTTGTCTTTAACATTAGTACAGAAGAAAAATGGAACTGTCCTTAGATGAGCCATTTGTTTTGTAAACTTGATTGAAGGCCTCAGGCAGGAAAACGTTGCGGCGCGACAAAAAATTTGCACACGGAAACTTTTCAACATCTGCAATGAGACGGATGTCTGGATAAATCTGACATTTGTCGACGTGTGGATGCAGAATTAAGAAAGAAAGAAAACAGATACAGTCTTGTATATTAGCCTTTTAAAAACCAAGCTTATAATATTGATTACCACACAGAAAAACTGAAGACTTCCTACAAGCACTGCAGCACCTGAGTGAGCTGACCGGTTCTGAAATGTTACAGGCGGGGTCGTCAAATCTGTTTCATAACCTCTCCTGCCACAAGCCCGGCTCCTCATCGATTCTAATGGCAATGACATAACAGCCAACGGACTTCAATCTGCCTTCCGTTTCCGACTCCTGTCGGACTGGGAAAAACCGCAAAGGCAGTTTTCCTCACCTCCCACGGCAAGACAAAAAGCTCATGAATAGTTTGGTAACTTTGTCACCCGTCCCCCCCTTTTTATATGAATTAGCAAACATGTACAAGTGGAAAATACATGAGTGGAGTGCGCTCGTCCAAATACAGCAAATACAAAGAAGGGCAGCAGTTCTGGACACAACACTGGGTGTATACTGTACAGCCAGGCAGCACCCAGCTGAACCTAAAACAAATCTCATTTTGTGTGTCCTGGGGCTTTCTTTACAATCTCATAAGCTTATGTATAGCAGAGGCCAGAGGGTTCCACTGCTTCCTTATCTTTCAATGCAAAACAGTTTAATTCACGCTTTCTGTTGTGCACATCTACATCTGCATGCCACATGCATTCATATGGTGTGATTAGGGATGTCCTGCATTGTAAAGCATTTCTTAAAACCACCACATGTACACAGACAGCCTCATGCAACCTGGACTCCTGCAAGCTGGAGCCCAACCCCAAGTTTATACTCAGCAAGCAAATGTAAGTATGATAGGAGTTGTTTTGTTAGTTTTTCAACTGCAGGTTACAAATATGAAAATATTAAGCAGTTTCTTACTTTTTCCTTTAAAAAAATTGATCATTCATAGAGACCAACTGACAACAAGGGCTGGAACTGAAAATTCAAAGTCAATACAAACTGCCTTTAGTTAAATTTAGATTTTGTTTATCTAAATTTATTTTTTTGACAGTAGCATGATGAAAAAGCAATACACAGTGTTACTGTACAAAGGAAACAGCTGCATTAGTACAAAGCGCATATTTGAGAATTCAAATACTGTATTGATATTGTCCAATAAAAAGGGGCAGGCATGGCAGACCTAAAACATTCTTGTCGATTTTATATGACTGAGAACAAAGGAATACTATCCTTGCATTTTCTTGATTAAAAAGATGGATGTTTCCCCAAAGGTTAGGCATCTTGCAGTCTGGCAAAAACTTTTCACAGCAGATACAGTACAGTATATGATTGCATGAGTCCCTGGGTAAGGGGGTAGGCTATGATGCCACTCATGTTCACGGGTGAGTGGCAGTTTTAATACAGGATAAAATGCTAAAGGTAAATCAGATCTACTCTTCTTTCTGACTGAGCCCTGAAATCAAGCAACTCTACAACTCTCCATTTAGGAACAAGCAGTTCAATCTGTAGAATATGCCCTTGCTCAGATCAGTGTTGGCGGCTACAGAAGTATGCAGGACAGGCGTGCTCCTGACAAGGAGAGAATAACCACGTCAGCAACCATCACACCCTTTCAATGCAAAAACAACAGAGAAACACAGAGCAGGGAAAGTTGTACATTTCACAGCCACTCTGGAGGAGTGCAGTGCCTCAGGACAGGCATGCAGGTGTAATCTTGTAGCCTGCCTTTCAAATACATGCACAATGTACTGGAGTTCATTAAACTGGGAGAATGACAACCCTACTTCCAGCCAGTCAAAGCACAGCCCTCGGGTTTATCACAGGAGCTGCGACTTTGAGGAGCAGACCGCAGGGTGAGTGTTCCTCAAGCCAAAAATGTTAAACTCTCACTATCACGGTCGCATTACTGAGTTTTGTACGTACTGTATCTTTGAGAAACACATTTTAACCCTATCTTGTTTTATATACAGTATTGTCAGTCAATCGATAACCGCCGTCGTTTGCATTTGCAGATTCTGAAGTACTTGAAATTAACCAACTCATTATAAAACTGACAACTTAGTAATAGTGTCACAATTATGTGGTCTTAGATTCCACTGTTTCCATATAATTACATGATTTCCATCTCATGCAATTCTGTTTTTTTTTTACTCTCCATAACAACACATTAGCGCACATTACAAATTTAAGTAGGTGTGGAAAAAATATTACCACCGCAACTTATTTGTAAATAATGCATAATTATACAACAGTGGGTATTCTGTTTTCAAAACAAGAATAATAAATTCTGTTGGCTGCAAGAGCCGAGCATTCAAAAGTGATGTCTGCACCCTTCCATTTCTGGGTTATAAAAATCATGGTCAACTTTCTCCTCGTCACAGACAAAACTTTCAACACACGGAAGCAGTTGATCTTGAACACGCGGAACATGATATAAACATACTGTAAAACTGTACTGAGTAAAACAGCATTTTGTACACCTCCCATACGTAACAGCAAATGGGAAAATGTACTTACTACTGCTGCTCACAACAGGACCTTTTTGTCGCAGCAGCATTTATCCATGAAGACAACCGTGCTGTTACCTTAGAGGCTGCCCAAGGGTCTACACTGTCGATGGCAGAAGCTGGCCACAGGGCATGTGTCCTGGGGCACAGAGATGAGTGCCTGGCCTAACCAGGAGCATCAGGTGGACAGGATGTGCTGTAAACTGTAAGCTGGGGTTTGGAAATGAGAAACAAAGCGCCAGACTGGTCATAAGGTAAATCATTAATTGCGGGGCAGACTTCTTAGCCCCCCATGATTAAGTTCAAAGTCATTGCAAAGTACAACTTGTGCTGCAGTGTGCGCAATCCGCCCGAGCCCCAGGGCACATGCTCCTGCAAACAGGAAACAACGAATATTTTACACAGATTATACAATGTCGAGAGCAGTGTGTATGCGTATCATTTACGTACAGATATGATTACAAATATCTGTACAGTGGAGTTTGTATGTTCTCCCCGTGTTCACACCGGTTTCCTGCAGGTTTGTATTGGCCCTGGTGTGAGTGTGTTTCTGTCTGTGTGCCCTGTGATGGACAGGCGTCCCGTCCTGGGTGCATCCTGGCTGGCTCCCCTTGCTTGCTGGCACAGGACCTGGCTCCCCCCGTGACCCTGTGCTGGATGAAGCGGCTAGAAAATGGATGGAGACAAACGCAATGTACTTTGTGGTGCTGGGACACACCCCTGGGGGAGCAGCACTGTTAAATAGGTGAGATAAAACAGAAACATCTACAGTATAAGGTACAAAAACAAGCGCTCCTAATCTTACAGTGCAGGGAAACACGAAACCACAAACAAAAACCTAGCTCCTTTTCCGAACTCCAAATGCACTTTTATTTACATCCTTCTCTCATACCAGACGGGCAATGACTCTGCTTACTGGCTTCAAAACACAAACACATGTTCCAAAACACCCTTCTCGAAAAGCAATATCACAAAGTCCACTGGTGCCCACCCTACGGTTCCTTCTTCGCTCGCTCTCTCACTCACTCCCTCTGGTCCCGCACACAGCTGGATCTGCCCTCTGGCTCCAGACGTCAAGGGGGAACTCTGGGAGGCCTCAGCGTAGTTTTAAATGTCACCCAACTCACTGTCTTTGAAGAATTAGGCGACTAAGGGCGCCTGGTCATTCCCCACAGCTTTCTGCAGAATGCTCTGAAGACAAGAGCTGCCTACAGTATTTCTGACAAGGCACTGTATAGCACATATGGTATACAGGATTCACACAACCTACACATTTAGGTACCATAAATAGATCATGCTTATTTTTTTGCTGCCGGTGAACAATGTTTTGTGGCACGTCTGTTCTTTGTTGCCTCCTCTTTCTCCAGACATGTTCCTGGCAGGTTTCAAAATATCTGCACTTGGTGTTCTTCACTGGCGATTCCTCAACCAGGTCTCATGGGTGCAGAGGTCACTGAGCCGACGGTACTTTCTCCTTTTCTTAACGGTGGTGAACAGCATCTTAAAGGGTATGTTAGTGGCTCACGGAAGGTCAGCACATTTCACCTCCCCCTGTGCAGTGAAGTGTTTAACGCAGACTCGCCTGAACCATGTCTGAATCACTCACTGCATACAGGCCACACACTTCAACACGAGGGCCTTAATATTGCGTGGCGTTCTTGCCCTTCTGTCCAGGTTAGTCAGGATTGGGCCCCAAGTGAGCAAAGGCAGTGAGCTGATAAACTATAGTGCTTGTACATGACCCTCCACTGTTCTTAAAATTGCAAAATAGAACCAGCATCTGCAGATGATTTCCTGTAACTTTCATGTTTTATGTTCTATACTACAGAAATCACTACTTCATCATAAATGCTTTGCTACAGCTGAAAAACAGCTCCCTTCTGGCTAAAAAATTCTCATAAAAATCAAAAGATATGAATTACACATATCGATTTGGGCATTCAGTTGAGAATACAGTTTCCTTTGAGGGCAAGTTGTTCACATCACAGCGAATCCATGAAGTGGACAAATCTGCAATCGCTAAAAAAAATTCCCTTGATATTCTTGTGTTTCTACTGTGTATGATATGCTCATTTGTGTACAACAAGCCAAGATTGGGTCTTTTCCAACTGGCATTAAAACTGTTAAAGTGTCTGCATGAACAAAAATGCTAGTTTAAAAAATATTGTATATTGTACTTTCCCAGGAATAATTTAAAATAATACATTTACAACAACAGTTACGAACAAGAAGAGGCAATCCATCCGTTCCTTCTGATTATACGCAGGAGCAAGTAAATGATCCGAGGATTTACACATTGTCCAAACCGAAATGCCACATACTGTACAAAAGGTACATTTTGACCAGCAAACTGTTTAATTATTAACCAAAAACAACATGTAATGTGATATCCTATATGCCTACATGTTGCTTTCAGCATTCACTTTAATATTCACACAGCAGTCCAGAAAACCCATTTTACTGTTTGTTCCAGACAAAATAATTGGCAGCAATACTAGCAGACATTTCTGAAGGTGTTTTTCAAATGATTCATCATCAAAATGTCTGAATGAATGTTTCCAGTTCACGTGGGCTTCTCTTAATGCCACTGTTTTAACTGTTTTCCAGTTCAAATTCACTTAAAAGCATCATAGCATTCCTGAAGAGGAACTGCAGTGCTTTTTGCAACACAAAGTAGGATTACAGACTTAAAAAGACAGAAAGTACAGTTGACAAAATTAGCAATTTAATAATGTAATTTGAAGGCTGCAGATAAAAGTGACATTAAATTATGTTTATTCCGACTGTTGGAGTCTGTACTGGCTCGAGCACTGGCTCAGTTGAAAAGAGCGCCGGTCCTGTCACAAAGCATCCTCTGGTCTTCTCTAGCCGGGGTCTCATTCCATCTGTTCTACAAGATCAGGACTGTCACATTATTACCATGACAACAAACAAACACAAGATGCTACTAGACACCTACAGTAGGAACCTGCTTTAAGCCCTGAAGGGAAGAAAGAACAGAAGTTCTCTCAAAAGCCACAGCTTGGACAGCTGAACCCAGCCCAGGGACTGGAAGACGCTGGTAGAGACTGACAGTCCCATCAGAGATCATCGATACCAAGACCAGACTTGGAACTGTGGTGGAGCTCTCTACGTCTTGCCTACTTCGTGGAACTAACACGTTGTTTCAAATCTAATTGACGAGAATTAAAATTTAAGTCAATCTACCTCCAAATTCTAATTTTCTAAACCATTGTTTGATCTTCCCACTTATAAAAAAATAATCAGCTACTTGAGATTTTCCTCACTCAGAAATATTATTAACATCTACCTGTCAAGATAATTTTATGTCAATCTACAGGCTCATGCAAATACAACATGCAAAACACATCAGAGCTCCTGAAGCACATAGCACAGACTGAGCACAAGAACATTTCGAGTAATCTTGCGATCCATTAAATTATACAAATTATTTTGTCCGACAAAAGAAGATGATTTCCTGAATTTTTATCAGGAAATGGATCAAATTGGAAATGAAATGGACATTTCAATTTTTGTGCCAGAATGGGAATTTGTTCATTTTTGTATTTTGTACTATACAGTACCTTGTATTACACAAATTGTATGTTTTTAGCCTTCCAGCTCTCTGGAATCTGATTCAGTGTATTCCTTCTTGGGGAAAAAAATCTGAAATCATCTTTAACTTGAATTTTAAGTATCCAATTTATTTACAAAGAGTGAGGATCATCAAACATTCAGGCATATAACTTAAAATGTTCTCTAGTCAGTACAGTATCTCTTCTCCATGCTTCAGTTATGCTTGAGATATTCTCACTACTTCAATAAAAACCATGACTGTATATAGTAAAAATATTAATAAAACATTGACAATACTACATTAAAGGTAGTAGGCCTTGATAGAATTTGCAATAACCCTATTTCATCCATTGGGCAGCAAAGTAAAAACAACTGCTGTTCTAATGCAGAAGAGAAATCACACTGAGAGGACAGGGTTAATGTTCTAAACCTGGGGAAGCTCATCCTCTTCTGCTGGGTGTAGCTAAACAAAGACTTCCCTGATTACATGTACTGGACCATAAAAGCAGGTCACTTTGGTGGAGGGCATAAAATAACGCATCACTGAGCAACCCTCTGACCCTTCCCACTGCACAACGACCTCTGCAGTTTTCTAAGTCCCCAAACTCTGAGCGACAGTCTCAGTGCTTTCTCAACATTAACATTCGTAGCCATCACCATCAAAAGAAGGTGCTGTTTTGATGCTGCACAGCTACAATGACAGACTAAATCAATAACCTGGAAGCCAATTCACTGGTAGATTTGTGACAGAATAGCTTATTTACGGTGCCATTAAGGGGCAGATGCAATGCCAGGAAACCACAGAAGTCATGAAAGCAAAGCACTAATGAATTTTTCCTCCAGACTTCACATACTGTACACATGCTTCTGAGAAGTTCCTACAAAATGGGGAGCCATCCTCAGCTCACATTAAAGAACTCACATGTACTTTGTGGTTATTTTTAAAAATATCTAGTTTATAACTTCCTGTGTCAAATGCCTACTGTATAATTACATCTGCAGTGCAGAAAATTGTTTTTGTTGCAATTTGGATACTAATATAAAAATACTACTCCCGCCTCTTCATGAAAAGAAAGTGTACAGTACATAGCAAAACTCAAGTTCCACTCAGTTTTATTAATTCTGTTCCTATGATTATATTTTGTACCTTTAAGTGCAATCGCAGTAACATTTTGATAAACAAGGCATGTTGACCAAAACATGACTTTGAAAATTACCATTTGGAAATGTGCACAGGAAGATGAGGGAGAAAAAAAACTCAGTGGTAAAAGTGCAGTATTTTGCAAATATTGTGTGATTACTGTTGTAAAAAAACACCCCGCATGGTAAGGGTGTTGATGTTTGATTTCTGAAAAGCATAATAATTGTCTACCTAAAATTACTCATGCACAATTTCAAACAATGATGGAACTGGAGACATTCAGTCCATTTCACACACATTTTGACAAGTCAACGTCTGAAGAAGACAACTTGTCAAAACATTTGTCTTGCATCCTAAATTACCTTGACTGTTTAAATAATTGTGCCAGTCTTTTTTTTTAATCCATTAATCACTCTGCTATGAGGGGCAGCAGCAGTCCCAGCCAGGACTGGGCCTCACAAATGTCCTGATACAGAATCCTAACCACTACTCCACACTGCTGCCTAGCCAGAAAACTCAAACCCTCACCCTAACATCTGCCTCATGAAAAATGAAACGGTTAAATGCTTGAAATGCAGTGATGTCCCCCAAGAGATCAAGAGATCGTGAAGAAGGACTGAATTTAAAACTGTTATACTGTATGTAAACACATATAGACCTCACATTTTACATCCCATTTTTCAGGAATCGGAGGAAGACTCCTCTCACCTGCTGCTCTTTCCTGACACACAGCTCACCAAGATACTAGATTCTCAACACTGAAAGCTATGTAATTAGCAAAGAGTCTACTACTGTAGAATGGTCCTTACTGCTGTCAGCTGTAACTCACACTTAAATCTGCTACTAAAATCCATAACAACTCAAGTGGGCAGGCACCACACATACTCTCTGCAGCACCTGATTGCAAAGCAAGGTTTAGGATTAGAAATATGTTGCTTACGTGATATAATGCTGTATTCTTTAATGGACGTACACAGCTGTAGGAGTTGCATCATCATGATCATGATCCTAATATGATCTATCACCACATGCAAAGCACTACACCTCTGAAAAATTCATACTATACGACAAACTCACAATACAGTAAACTCATTTTTTTACAGTGCAGTTCTACAGTAAGTTTACAGAATAAGCCTGTACAATACTTTAGAGTATGCACATTATACATCTATTAGTAGGCTACAAAAATGCAAAGAAATGTGTATAATACTATAATCAGGCATAAAAAACAGTGATAGGCCTAGATGGCATCAAAAAAGACTTTTAACACTCAAGAGAGTCTTTGTTATTCATCAACATTCCCTAATTGGTCATAAACCTTAATTCCTTTAAAATGGGTCCACCTTGACCAGGCTTAAACATTGTTACAGCTCCAAGTCGGGGCTTCTCAAACCCATTAAATACCTATTAAACATGCATCTGCACTCTTCCTAACTGACACACATGAGAATGGAATGGCTATTATTTACAACAGTGAGTCACATTACTGCATCACGATTTATCATTCACAGGAGTCAGCAAGAAGCAAAATGTATAATTTAACACCAAGCAGCTTTGTTGTGGTTTTCTGCGGCCCTCTGGAAGTTTATCTGTTTTACAACTAGTTATAAATCTGCAGTTAAAACCGCTTATCTTCTGAGAGTGGATATCCACAGTTTACGTTTCAGCACCTCACCGCACGGTAAATATACATTTTTTAAAAAACTTAAATTAAACCATTTAAACACAGCAAACCCAAACTCCTCAAGAAACCGTGACACACGTACAGACATACAGTACAAGCTCGCCGGGTTTATCATTGAGAGGAGGAAGGGTGAGTATGTGCCGCAACCTGGAAAGATGAATGACAGAGCCTAAATTAAATGTCACTCTCAGTAATAGGAAAACCCAGAGCAAGAAAGCAGGTCACTTAAATTGCAAAAGATATACTTAAGCAGTTGTGCCTCAGGCACTGCGTGGCTGACAAAACTGTTAACATTAGCTTTCAAAAAATATTGCTGAATCGTTCTGTGACATTATAGTTCCTAATGCTCAGATGAATCTTACTGCATTTCTGCTACACCAGCCTGTATCTCTGTTCAAGACCGCTGCAGCTTGCCCGATGAGCAGAGATGTGTACAGTATATGAGAACTTCTGTATATATTTTAAGGAAATTATTATTAGTACTAGTAATTCTGTGATCATTTTCATTTTTATTTTTTGGTATTTCAGTGTACACTGATGTGAGCATCTTTTCCACACTTCAATTATTCTCCAATCTTCATGTTCAAAACTTCAATTTGAGCCACATCCCTGAAGCATAAGAAATGCTACCTGTCTCATGAACTACCCAACTTCAGGTTATAATTTAAGGCTTGAAATTATCATCAGGAAAAGAAAGTGAATAAAAATTGTTCTGCATTCTTTATGCTCCACACATCACTTCACAACCATTCTACTCAGGAAAGGAAAAGGCATGCTTAATTTAATGACATTAATTAGTTCTGTTCTTTTAATGAGCCACCAAATCATTAAAATGACAATCACTCAAAAACAAAAATACACTCTTTATCACTAGAAACTTTGTCAGTGCATACGTGTTTACACTACCATCCATGGCCATGTGTGTCCCATCACTATCATGAAATTGATTTCTCTTTGTCAGCCTAAATCTTTTAATTGCACTCTGCATTCTAATTAAAGGCGAGGTGTCAGGACAAACATATTTTTGTCAACTGCTCTCTAAATTGAGAATATCTGTAGATAAATGAAAGAAGTTTGACCAAACTGCTTTTTCAATTGTTTACAGTACATATTTACAGAAGGTTACTTCTAAAACCTAGCTCTCTGGGTTTTATTAAACAAAGTTTTCTAAGCAATGAAGCAGGCTAATTGCCATTTTTGCACAAAAACCTACAGCATCAGCAATGCAAAAATTCATTTGCAGTAAAATGTGACACATTAGCACAAGTGTTAATCAGTGATAACAGTCTTAGGCACAGAAAGAACAAACTTTACTACTTTTAATTGATGCAGCATACAAAGTTAACCATGTACACAAATTATCATTTATCTATAAACAGTTTTTAGCATTAGTTTAGTTCCTTTACTATAAAACATATTATCATCTTTATCAGTTGCTTTCCTATTTATCAACAACAGCTTACAGTACACGTTGCTGACATTTTCCTAAAATAAATGTCGCCCCAGCAGGAATTTAGGAAGCGCCTAGCTCTTTGAGATATAGCCTCAAGGACTAATCAGTGCGGGGAAAAAAACTTGCTTTTAATTAAGATAACTAAACACATTCAGTTTTATAATTTAAAAGCTTGCCTCCTAGGTATTTATATCTTGTCATAAAGAATCTTCCTTTATCTTCTGTATTTTCTATAATATTATTCCCCAAGGCCATCTCACTTAGTCTGGGGACCATTTTGTCATTGCAGGGCATTCAGGGGCTTGCAGCCGAATCTTGCCTGGTCTACAGTACACAGTCAACAGTGTATTTGTCACCTGCCACGTGCACAGGGTGCAAGGAAAAAAGTAGCCTGAACATATGACAACACAAAAAGAAGATTGCACCAGACACAAAATTGGCATTCAACTGACATTTGGAAAAGTGTTTGAAAATCCAGACTACTATATTCTTAAAAACTCTGTCTGGCCTTATCATTTTAAACACAAAGATACATTTACTTTATTCATTAAAAAGTCCAAACATATCTGAAAAAGTATATTATAAGAGGGAAAATATAAAGTAAACCATTTTAATAATGAGCTGCATAGCACGTTATACTGTGAAATAAGTTTTAGCCATATTTTAACAGCATTGAGCTCAAAGTGTAAGAAATAAATTAGGTTCAAATTCCTAGAAAAGGAAGATAATGTAATTAGAAAATACTATGCTCGTTATTAATGGAAATAAATACTCACCCTATCTAACTTGTTTTGTTTCTGTATATAGGATTCCTATATTTTCTTGCAAAGAAAATTGTTACTTCTTGAAAAATATTTATGTTGCTAAAATGAGAGAAATTCAAGGCCTGACAGAACAGCACGTTATACAGCCAAGCAAAACACACACATTCTTCATTTCTATTTATACATTTATTTTTAATAACTGCATACTGTACATTTAATTTTATTATGAAGGGTTAAGTCATTTAAATATTACATTTACAAATATAATAGAGCAGTAGCAGTCCTAGCGGTAAATGCACAAAGTAAAAGATTTAAATGTATTCTGTGCAATTGGGGTAGAAAAACAGAGAAGTAAAATACTTTACATAGCTATTGTTTATACCAGATGAGCCCTAGAACAACATAGAGAAAACATTCAGATTGGAAGTTACAATTCTGGGGCATCACGCCAGACAGGCCTGTAAATGTCCAGCTTCTTTCAGCAAATGTTTTTGGACAGACACTCTAAAATGTGTTTCAAACCTTTTGATTGGCATTTACAAAAAGGAATGACAGTTTTTTAAATCAATACATTATAAATGGAAGAGACAGTGATCAAACCACCGACCTCTCACTTCACCAGTCAAGACCTTGACAATCAATCAAAAGCACACACCCCTGAACCGAACTGAAAGCAGCATCCTACACATCCAAACGAATTACACTTCGCTCCGAAGCAAGATGCTACAGTACTGTATGTCTGTTGAAGGTTTTCTATTTCTTTGTTAATTCAAGGACAATATAATGAGGACTTTCTTCTACAGTATAGTAAAGTACAACAGCAGTGCATTTTACTGGTTTATTAGGTGAGAACATTCTTCCTGGATGTTTTCTTTTTGTATTTTCACAATATAACCATACCAGACTAATGACAATAGGTATGTTACTGCAGTTGAAACTGGTTTGTTTTTTTTGTTTTTTTGCTGGTGCACACAATAGAGGTTAGGCTGGCACCACAGATTTTCTTTTAAAATAAAAATAAATTCCCTTTTAGTCATACTATGTAAAAAAATCAGACACCGAGCCTGCTGTAGTCTGACTGTTTTTTTCTGTCATTTAATAAGCAAACCAAAATTACCTCAGTCAAAGAAGAGTGTTTTATCATGCTAATACATGGTCTTTGTTCCTGTGTATCATACTCCTTTTTGGTTCCATTTGAATAACAAAGTGCTGGCATTCATGGAGGGATTTATTATCTAAACAAGGGAGGGATAATTTTTGTCTGTATCAGCAAACGCCAACCACCAAGCAAAACACTGAGAAGTCCCTCGATTCACTCTTGTAGGATTCCGACAGCAGGAAGAAAGCAATCGCTTTGCAGCATCCACACACAGCAGAAGAATCAGGTTTTAGTTTTTGAAGATATCCTACCTTTGACCCAAGTTATTTGTTTAGTTTTATTCTTTTTGCAGATGGTCTGTCACCACCGAGCTGCGGAGCAAAGTCCTTGCCAGGCAGGCAGGACAGGAGCAGCCTTAGGCTTCAGCAAGAAAGTAACCCAAACAGCCTTTCATCATCACAAGAAGAAACCAGACATGTGGCTTTCAGAGGACCTCCGCACTGTTTTCTCTTTTGTGGTCTACTTCTAACCTTTACATCTGGTTTAAAGCAATATACTAAAGGACAGGAAAACTTCAAGAGACTTAAAATACTTCGTCACAAAGCTTAGCCTACTCAATGACTTTAACATTTCAGAAAAAAAAACTTTGCGGCATAAAAATAAAAGGTATTCATTTCTCTCTGAAGCATGCAAGCATCCAGCTGCTGCTTAGCAATAGATCTATCGAAAGGCATCAACAGCAGCTTAGATTTTAATCTAGTGGAAAATGAAGTCCAATGAACTTGTTACATAAAAATCGCAGTAGGTTAAGTGCATTTCGAGAGAGAAGAGGCACAGTTTCAGAGAAATCCATTTTCTAAATGTCCTCCTTTACCCATGGAGTGCTATTTCCTTGAAGTCAATTAACAATTTATCTTTAGGCCAAATTTATCTTTGACCAAAGTCAAAACTTGAGTGTTCAATTTCCTTGCAACTACTCAGTCTGTTCAGCAAACTAGAACCCCAAGTACCTCCTCAGAGAGAAACAGGGGAAAAGACATTTCAGCATTTGTGATAATCACTACCTACCATGCAACAAAAAAGTGTGCAATTTAAACCTTGAAGGCTGATTTGTATAAAATAAAAAATATTCTTTTTTAAAACAGCTCTTACTGTTAGCTGTTCCCTTCTTTTCAAAGAAACAGCTCAATGTCTGTGGAAAGGCTAAACGTTTACAATATCCAGGAAGAAAACTGTCCCCAGGCTCCTACAATATAATGAAGTTATGTTTGCTTGATAATGCATTTAATGCACAACAAAAGATCAAACTCTTCATCTAAAAATATCAAACAAGGAGCTTCTCCACAAAGCTCACCTCATCAGCCTTTCAGAATTCATTGGTACAATCAGTGATCACTGAGGTCCCATAACACTAACTTGTCCTTATCTAGTATTTATTACACAAGAATAAAAACTATTAGATTAATTAAACCTAACAATAATTTCTAAAGTAAATATACATTAAATATACACCCAACTACAGTATATGGGCTACATTTAATTCTGGCATATTAAAAACATACATTCTGGCATATTAAAAACTGATGTACAGTATCAGGAAGTGATGCTCATGTATGTCCACAATTTGGTTAACACTTCAAGGCACAGAACAAACAAAATAATCCTTCTCCTTGCATTTTACTTTTTTTTAAATGTTGAAAAAATAATTCTTTCACAACCCATTACTGCATAATAGGTATGAAAGAAAATGTCCTTTTGGTATCGGCGACCTTCACAAAAAATAGCAAAACTATCTCAGCTACAGTAGTTTGCATATTGCCACATTTCCAACTCCATCAGCAGAAAACTGTTCACTAGTACTGTATGTCCTGCATACTGCAGAGATGCTTAGGATCACACCTGTAACAAAAGTATAAGAGCTCATAATATTTTCTTTGAACCTACTTCCCTTACATCTAAATATAAATAAGAGAATTAATAAGAAATGGCCTTTCTGTTCTAATGCACAAATGAAGCAGAAACAGAAATATGTTCCAGATTAATTGCTTCTTCTTAGACACAATTAATTGCGGTTTAGAGCACAATTAGGTCACACAGAGAGGGCTAACTTAGAGTACTGTAAAGAAAAATGAATAAAGCAGAACAGAGGTTTGCTTGTATGAAAAGAAAGGGTAAAAATGACAAACGCATGGAATATAATTTATTGTACTAAGGTTACATGTACTGTTCCCATAATTTTGTCTATTAGAGGGAAAACCCTTTGAGGTTAGGGTGGGAGATAAATTGGCAGTTGCAATGAATTGTGGGAATGAGTAGTTGGCTTGCTGTCCAATCACAGCACTAGAAGAGACTGAACTGTCATTTTATCTGTCCAAGTATACTGTAGCTCTGCTTCTCATTCAGAGAACTATGCTTGTATCAGCTTCATACTGTAAGTTATCAGACTATTATAAACCTGGAGAGGTACAAATCATGTTTAAATATTTTTGAAGCAATTATTTTGAAAAACAAACATGAACTCAAAGATGATTAGAGCATGAAACTAAATATTGGTTTATTCTGTTAAGAGGCAGAAAATTCACCTCCTATAGAGACGAAAGTTATTTCAGTGTTACTGTACAGTACCTAGACGGCAGCCATCTTTCCACACCTTTGCAGCTTCTCATACTATATGTGAAATGTCAATGGCGTTATTTGTCCTTCGAGAAAACAGTCACTAGCGCTGCGATAAGCAAATCCATCTGAATTGTAATGAAAGGTGCAAGTTCATTCTGAAGTGGATGACCCAATCTCTTGTGAAGACTAAATAGGTGCTTCAGACAAATTGTATTTTTCGGCCTTCTCCACCAGTAGCTATTGAATCACACAGAGTTAAACACTCCATATTTCCCTCTCAAAGAGCCTCAGGAACATCACTTACAGAGGTTATTAGAGAAGGTTGATGTGTTCGCACTAATTAGCTTCATTAAAGTCCAAAGTACACAGTCTAATTAATAACCTTTAAAGCAGCTTTTATTATCTCCTTAACGTGGTTATTATATCCGTTATCGTATCTGTTGAAAACTCGAAAAATAATTGACCCAGCTTGAGAACACACAGCAAATTGTTACAGCTGTTTTACAAAACAAAAGGAGAATGAGTCAGTTCTCATTCTTTGAAGTTGGAATTTTAAAATTAGGGATTTCTATATACAGTATATTCTGAAAAGTGTTTGTCTATGTATTATTTAAAACCAGTTTTCAAAGGATGTAAAGTGCAGACTTGTCAATTCAGTGACTTTCATTTATTTTTTAAATGAGTACACATTTTATTTCACTAAGTAAGACAATATATGACAATGGCTATTTGAACATTTTGTTTGCATTTTATTTTGTTACCTGTCCATTAGGGAAAGAAAGCTCTGCCACTGCTTTCTCTTCTGAACCCTGGGACATGCAAGATAAAGCTGAGGAAAATTCTAATTTGAATGGATTGCATTTTCACACTGCAGTGCCCACCAGCACAAGCTGGTTACGTGCAAGAATGATCCTAAAAAACAGCTTCAGAATTTTTTTACCATACATTTCTGCAGTTTTCTTGAACTGTTCAATAGTCTACAGTACATTCAGCTTGTATTTGCTTGGCGTATCAGCTTTGAATAAAGAAATCCCTATATCATCAACACATAGCCTTTCATCTAGCTGCACAGTGAACATACAGTACATTTTTTCAGTAACAAAGGGCTCTCACCCCGAGGAATGGCCCTTGAACTTCATAGTTACAATAATGCACTAAGGGATTACAATATTTCATCTCCGATAAATTCACCTGATGTACTGTACAGTATTCGTATAGGATTCCTTCAGTTTGTTGATAAGATCCTTCTCTGATCCCGGCTTGTTTTTCTCTCTCCTGCGGTGAGCTAAGCATTGGCAAAAACCCCTCATATCGAAGGCTGATTTCAAAACTGATTGAGCTCTTGTTGATTTTGTCCATTCTCGGATGGGTACCTCTTCTCATGTGTGCTGGTGTGGAATTAGGACTAACCCGCCCCTGTCTGATTACAGCCTGGCTGGCGGGCAACAGGCAACAGGCAACAGGCAACAGGCAACAGGCAACAGGCAACAGGCAACAGGCAACAGGCAACATTCATTTCTTAAAATATTCTGATGAAACCCTTTTACTCCAAAAAACTGCTGCCCATGCTGATGAACTTCTCCCAATTTCTAGCTCACAAGAGAAAAACACTTTTCACTCTGATTCTCTTGTCTATTCATCAGGATCTCTGCTATAACCACGGATAATGATTCCATATTGGAATACATCCTAAAACAAAGGCTTGATACTGTAGATAACTGCTTGACTCAACTCTACGTTCTGCAAAGCATACTATGGAGAATTTTGCTCTGTTGCTTTATGAGTCTGTCTAATGATATTATGCATCGGGTTTGTGGGAAGCTTGAATAAAAAAAACTAGAACATACATATACAGAGAAATGGAACTGAAACATTTTTGTACTGTAGCTTTCAGTCAGTGAGCTACTGCACTCTAACAGCATATGATTATCTTATTTTGACTCACAGAAAAATTCACTTTCTTGTTACTGCTTACCTCAGTGAAAAGGCACTGAAGAGCTCTTGGATTCGCATGTTATAGGGAAAGAAATAAGATGTGTAGCAACACATACTGTAACTAGGAAGCATTTATCCCTGCGTGTTCCCTCAGCTGTTTTATTGACCAGCACGGGGTCACGGCCTCTCTGCTTTTCACTGCTGTGTCAGCATCACCTTTCCCTCTCAGGTTTCTGCACCACGGGCAGGGCCTGTGAAGTCAGGATCTGTCCCCAGCCGGCTATGAAACCGACACCAATTACTTAAGGTTTCTTTGCTCAGGCACATGGCTGTGGCCCATCATCTGACCTTGGACTCTCGGGAGCACCAGCAGACTAGCATTGCCCTGTTTGCTGTGCACGGCTACAGCAGGACAAGAGCTTGTTCTTCTGTGGTAACTTTAAAGCATTAATCACAGTTACGTACATAATCTGTTTTGGCCCGGTGGGGACAGAAACAAAAATTCCTGGGTTTCCTACTGTAACCACCACAAATCTATCACTTAAATGTAATTTTTTACCCATAGTAAGCAAAGGATCCTGTTTGAAGCTAAGGTGAACTTTCTCAAGTTTCCTGTCACTCAACTGTATTTTCTTACAGTGCTCATTCAACTCTCTTTCCTCATGCATTTTTAAACCATCTACTGTTTCATTTCTATTCAACACGCGCGCCGTCCTGTTTAGGGGACCTGTTGAGAACCAGATCTTTGCCTATTCCATGTTTTCTACTCAAACCAAATTCTGAAGCACTGATCTTACACCCAAATGATTTTATTATTTATATTACTTACTGAGCATCTGATTGTGTTAAATTACTCAACAGTACAGTGTCAGGTAATGAAATGTAAGAATGTACAGGACTGTTAAATGGTAATTCTCTCTGATGTATTTGCTGTGTATATATTTCTTTATGTAGCGTTTGGTTGTTTAATTATGATGAGACAGTGAAGTTTCAAAACCTTTTCATCAAGCAATACTGTATGTTTTCATGTGGAAATACTGTGAATGGCAATTCTCTAATTGAACATGCCAAAGCTGAGGAAGGGTCACTGCTGACTTCTGGAGTGTCTGGGCGACGTAAAGACCTGCAGAAGGGAACTCTTGGGCGAGTCGGGGAGTGGGTGTACCCATTTAACATTTCATGATCCTGTGAGCTTTCTTCCCCACCATCAGCCTGCTCACAACCCAAAAAAAAACAGGTAAATCACTAAAAAATGTGAACATGGACAGATCTATATCTGCCAGCTTCCATTTCCCTGCCTGCCTCATTCTGCTTACAACTTAGACTAAGCATCTGTGGCAGTGGCACAATAAAACCTGCTATTTTATATCTCAAATAAAATAAAGGAGACTGCAAATCATATCGTGTGAAAGCTAATCTTTTTTGCTAGGTGTGCACTGGTTCTGAGCGCTTCAATGATTTAGTCAAGATTTTATTAAAGCAGGTTAGAAAGACTTGAAACATAAACTGACACAGTATTTAATTCACTTTGTTTGCAGATTTATCAAATAATGTGACATCCATGGACATCTTAAATAGAAAGCTGGATTTTTGACAAATAGCTGCCAGAAGAGAGATGAAAAGAAATAGTACGTATGCCGTCTTCAGTTCTCAATGTGTTCACTTTGTGTTATCAGTTCCATTAGATGCCCAGACAATTTGGAGTTGCTAATCGTTTCTTTACGAACCGGCTCACCAGAATGACTGTGCTGCACAGGGAGAGTGAGGAAGGGCAGACTTTCCTGACCAGCCCAGGCACCAGGTCAGTCGTCTGCAGACACTCCCAACAGCCGGCAGAAGCACAATCCTCATTGACATCGGCGCACGCCTGCCCGCTCTGGGGAGGCTGTCGATTTCCTTCTCGGAAAAGAACCCACCAACTAATCCCAGCCAACTCACAGCTCTGCTCATCGTGTGACATGACCTACGCTTGGAGCGAGAGTTCGGGAAAAAAACAGAGTATCGGCTTCAACATTGTGGCTGTGTCGCTTCTTCCTACTTCTGCAACCCTTTGGGTAAAGAAGCGCCCCCTGTTCTCAGTTTTAAATGCCCTTCCATATAGTTCTGGTTTGTGTTCCACTGTTCATTCTGAAGAAATCCACTGGGATGACTCTGTCAATTTACCGTATCTGAGGATTCTGAATAATTGTATCAGATCCCCTGTAATCTACCTCCGTTCAAGACAAAAAAATTTAGTTCCTCCAGCCTATCGGTGTAGGACATTGCCTTAAATGCATCGATCTGTAATGACTCGCATTCCTTTCCTACCACATAATGTATGAAATGGGTCACCAGTTCATTGCTCTCCATACAATTTGTACTACAGCTCACAATGATGCACAATTTGAAGAGAAACAGACCAGTACGAAAGCCTCCAGGCTTTAATCTGTGGTGAGTGTTATTCCCGCTGACAAATGACAAACAAAACTGCAGAATAAAGCAACACAATCCAGTGTGTTATCACCCTTTATGTCGCATTTAAGCACAATCACCATAATCTCCTTCTTGGTGTAGACTGAAGCACTGTACCGCATATCTAGGAAAGCAAATCTTGCATGATCTCAAACCCCTTGACAATCCTTTTTTTTTAATTTAACGTTGTGGGTATTTTTTAAGATGAAAGGCCATTAACTCTTATTAAAATACATGCTTCTAGTACAAAACTGTGTTGCCAGTAAGGTTTCACTAGGCTCTTACCGCTAAACATGTTGACTGTTTTTGGAGTATCTTCAACATGACACTTAAATCCAGCCTTAGTGCAGCAACAGCCTTACTTTGATGTGAGTAACACACATGCTTTGACAGTGATCAAGTGCAATAATTGCGCTTGAAGACTACGATATTGATTATGTCATAATGCCTCCAGTGTGCTGTGAAATGTGCACACATGATGAAGTGAAAATGTTGCAAAAATTTAGCTGCAATGTTACAAGAAGAAAATGAAAAAAGGCATTGTATTTTGATCAGTTTAACAGATAGTTTAGATCTAAGTTATGCTTGTTGAAACAAACACCTAAGCAGTCTTAAGAATTCATTGTTCTACTAATTTCCGAAATTTACATTTTCTAATTATTTTTAATTAGAGTCTCCCTGCTTCAGTGGGTAGTCTGCAAAAGGTGGGACATTAATTTGAATATTCAGTTTAAATTATGATTACAATATCCTGTCATGGGTTTGAGGCTCCATGAAACTGTTTACAAGCTGTTGCAAAAAAAACATACAGAGCAAAATAGATTTGACTCCTCAAATATCCCAGTTTTACTGAAAAGCTTCTAACTCAATAATGTAGTAGGTTTATTCTCATTTTTAATCCCCCATGGTGAATAGCCTGAATTTGCAGTCCTTGTTGAATGCTATATTTTTAGAGTTTAAAATGGGACAATAGTTCTCCTCACAGCAAGAAAATCTATGGGTTTAATGGATTACAATATAATTCCTAAAATTATAAAATTAACATTTATTCATGGTGGAGGCCTTTGACAAAATATACGGACATTTAAACTTCACAATGTAATGTACTGTATCTCTTCAAAATATATAACAACCATAAACATAGGTCAAATAAGGGTTATTCAATACATTCAATATATTTGAATATTAATAAACATGCTGTATATTTTATTGTTTTAAAACAATTAACATTATATTATATTCAAAAGACTGAATATTGAAATATATATAATTAACAAATATATATTTAAATATTTGATATTTTGAATAATTTCAGAATTATTTGACATTTTATTAGTGCCCAAACCACTTCAATATATTTTCAAACTCCCTGCTCCTCATTCTTTTTAAAACTATGCCTCAAGTTCATTGTCTGTTTTAAGCTTTGAGGAATGGCCTGTCAAAGAAAGTATTCGCCATGGACAACAGAAAATTCTTAAAGTCACGAAAGAGTATTTCACTCCCGTTGACAAATTCTATCGCACTTGATTTATATCGAACATAAGCTGCCATTTATTATGATCATTACAGATTTCATACTCAAGACATTTAAAAGAAGAAATAAATACAAATGTTTAAGAATACATTTGGATTTATTACATTCTTTCAAAATCAGAAAACATAAGGTGTTGGAGCATCTATCTAAAATCAGCATTATGGTGGGCCACAGAATTTCTAGAAGACTTCCAGCTTCACAGGGACTTAAAATGCAACACAATGTACAAATGTCAGGTCATGGGGCAGCAACGTGAAATCACTGGGGGGTCAGGTCACTCTACGCCTTTAAAATGCATTTTAATATATTAACTCTGCCAGTTTACTTCACCGAGCAAGATGGAAGGCAATTTGATCATAAGACACACACTGGCTACCTGAAGCTCCTGCAAAAACACAGCTCTGGTTTAAAAACTGGCTTCACTGAACCCACGGTAGGTCCAAACTTGTTAGAATATGACTTCAGAATAAAGGGGGTAAAATATTGGGAATCGATACTATTTCAAGGCAATTGCACAGCTCAGAGCAAATCTAGAATCCAAATGAAACAGTATGAAGGAGCACTGGCATCGCAGTGGTGGAAATCTTTAAGAAGCTGTCTTATTATGTCATCATAATAACATACCCTCATGAATATCGGTCAGAGAAGCAACACTTTAAATTCATTATGGATGGTGTGCAATTTATAAAAAATACTGTATAAATTGGCAAGACAGCTGCAAAAAAGGATGTGAATCAAAACAGCTGAAACTTTTAAGACTTAAAACACCCCGTCCTTGCAGGAAAGCCCTGTGGCCCCAGATGAGTCCAGTTCAGTAACACTCTCGCCGAGACGAAGGAGACCAGCCCAGGCTGCATCTCAATGAGCCGCACTCTGCAGGCTGGGACGGTTACCATGGCAGCCATGTTACGGTTGAGAGAAATATTGATTACCCTGAGGAACGAGCTTTCACTCAGACAGACCCCAAGAACGCGAAGAAATGGCAAACCTCGAAAGTTAGGAAAAGGGAGGGTAGAATCTCACTGTGCTGCAAAAACTTGGAGAGGCTGATGGAACACCAGACACGAAGGGCTACCAATAATCACACATGTCTTTGAACAAAAAAAACGCCATTAACATTCACTGACTTCTTTTAACATTGCAGTGGCTCATTCCTGACTGGGATGCTGGAGGTCTCCTGTTATAGTCTGCAAGCAAAATGCCTCTTGCAGGCAACAGGATACCTCTTAAACTTCCCTGGGCAGTACTGCTGACATACATGAACAAAATTAAAGAAATTAAAAGCTCATTCAAAGTAGATGAAGTTGACTTGTTATTTGTAGTTTTCTTCCCCAGTGTTTTTCCTATTCCTTTTCCCTATAAGATACTGTTTCCCTGCCTGTCTAATAGCTACTTAAGAGCAGTAGTCTGCTATGTGCATTAGTATTGCATTGCAGAATGAATTGCTATAGTATGATTAAAGACTTAGTATCACCGCAGCTATAAAAATGGTAAAATATCTACAGACAACTCTTCACTGCTATTTCATTTTACCAAAAACATTCATTCTTCATTTAAATACCAGCAGACTCTGAACAGAATTGTAAAACTTCATAATTTGATTTATAGACAGAAAGTGAAAATTTATATTTTTGCGATAACACATTTGCACTTTCTTAGGAAAATATCACAGTATCAACCAAGAAAGCAAGTTGCAATTTAATTAGCTGACTTAGTTTATTTTAGTATACAGTTTATTTGAATGTCTACTGAAAGTTCTGCATAATTAACCCACTGTCAGACTATTAACTTTATATTACCATTCATATGAGTAATTCAGTTTATAATTGCAAATATTTTACATACATTTCTATTAGCACAGAAATTACAAATATCAAAATAAATTATCTTTGAAAATCAAAGTCTAAACCTACAACCTCTAAGTGCTGCTCTTTACTCTAAACCAGAATTTCCAAACCAGGAACCCAGTACGGCGACTGGGGACACTGTGCTGCAGGACATGCTGTTGTCTGGATGAGACATTAAACTGAAAGCCTGACTGCTTAGTCATTAAGCATCCTATTGTACAGTTCATAAGAGCAGGAGCGTTAACCTAGATGTCGTGGCAAAACTACATTCTGGGACTGTACGATCTTGTCTCCCTGAAGTTCCCCCTGAATTCAACTGAACTTATTTATCACTCCTACTTATGATCACCTGTCCAGTGGAATGATCACTGTGTGTCTCCCAGGTGGGGCTGCTGTGTGTCTTCCAGGTGGATGCAGCATCAAAATGCTGGATGAAGTGCTACACCAGATGCAAAACATTTTTAAAACATTGTTCATTACAGCTACAGTATATTGTGTCAGAAATTTAATAAAAATGCGAATATGCCCCTGTCCCTCACACTCTAATCTGCTTTTATAAGAAAGCTGTGGCATTCCTGCAAAGTACTTACTGAAATACAAGGATGGAATGAAAATAATCAAGTCAAAGATTCCAAAATCAATGATCATTAAAAAAATAAATATGCTCATTTCATGCATGCCACTGTTAAACAATGAATATCAAGATAAAACACCTCTGCTGTCATTTCTTGTTGTAAATAATGAGGATCAATAAGGCCAGTTAAAGGCACCATATGGCATCATCTTGTGTTCCAGAGAATGTAATTATAGCCGAGTACTCCCTGCTCTTTCTGTAGCCCTTCGAGAGGCAGAGTGACACAGTACAACCCTAATAACACCCTAATCTTCATAATTAGCTTTACCACTTATGACAAGCAAAATCAGTTTAAAAAAAATAGGTACAGAAAATCACTTTTTAATCCTCCTTTACATCAGACTGCTGTTGACTTTATTCTGCCTCCTTCTGAACAGGATTTAGGTACTTTCTGCATGTATGTACACTGTAGGGGTCACTGTGTCCCCACTGGACATTTGGGAGAGAGACCCCCCGATGCTGCAGATGAGGGCAAATGGGGGAGAGCAGTTTGTTTCCTCTGTAACGTCATTTTAAACCCGAGAATACCCTGACTCCTCTAAACGCTAAGCAGTTCACCCTGCACTTGGGCTCTCATTGTGTCTGGCCTGAGCCTGGCCTATCTAAACAGTTAAGGGTATTACAGCTGGTTCTCTGCACGCTGCTGTGTTCGAGTCTCTGACAATAACTTCACTTGACAATAGGCCGCTTACAACTTTGAAACTTCCTTTGACAGAAAATCACTCCCCAAGGAGTCGGGAAAACACACGCTATGTTCATTACTACTAAGCTATGTGACCGATTTAAATCGTTCAATCCCAGTGTTATCTGGCTTCTGTTAATTACGCATTAACTCTACAATCCAATGCCTTGAAAATGAATAAACTGAAACGGACTTCGTCTGCTACGTGTAACAATCAATTCCCCTCTTCATGTGCAGGCCTGCACCCACTTCCCTGGTCTGACACTGCTCCATGCACACTGCTTCACTCCTCAACTTACAAGGAGTTCGGTACTTCACTGTATTTGCTGGAGTAGGATACACCAAAATGAAAGTAGCCCCCTCTTCTCTGAACTGTTCCGCCTGTATTTTGTTAGTGCTTAAAATGCACCATGATTTCCTAAGAACATTATATCATTTCACAAATATTTCCACTTGAATTTGTAATTGTTTTACACATCACCTAACAGTAAAGAGCACTAAAATGAGTGATAGCTCTCAGACATCACAGTAAATAGAGTTTCCACTTTTAACACAAGTTGCTTGTTACTGCTGTCACATGGATTATCCAGTGATCGCCAGACTTTTTATAAATGCTGGGACTGTGGGATCAAAGGGCAAAAATCTGTCAAAAGAGCACGGTCCTGTCAAGATCACTCTCTCATGGGAAGCCTGGTTTAAGAGAGGAATAAACAATGAGCACAAAAAAAGAAAAGGAAACTGTTTCACCTCCACTACTTTGCATGTGACAAGATTTTTGTTTTGCATTAAAAAAACAGCCTCTGGATAAGGCTTTAAAGAGCCATTTGAGATTTTCCAGATCAAAGTAAACACCCCCAGGAGCAGCTTGTGTGCGATACTAAATTTCATGTAAAGGATATTCTGTATCTACTGCGTCTGTGATTTCTTTCTGTAAATGACAGTCACATATTCCAGTACACCTCCCTCTCTGACTAGCTGCTTCACAGGCGCTGACTTCTCCACAGCTGCAAAGTGGAATTCAAACATAAAAGACTGATCATGTGTGTTGATTGGAGGAGCTTTTAATAAACATCAGTTTTTGCCTCAATTTCTTTGCATCCGCAAGATGAAAGCATTAGCGTGCCAAATACATTACTGTTCCTTTCCAAATCAGACTTTCAGATCTGTCCTTCCCAAAAATATTGCGTTACTTTCCCTCTGATAATATATTTAATCTGGATTGAGCAATTCAAATTGGCAAACCCAGCATATTTTTTTTTCTAAACACCTAACAGATAATTCTTTGCTTGTGTCTCACATAGCCACCTCACGATGCCTGTGGTGTACTCGGCAACATTTCCCACATTGTAAAATTCAGATTTTAAATTCCAAAATTTAACCAGAAATTACATTAAAATACTGAAATTACACACAACAGTTACATTTCAAGAGTCTACTCAGGGCAATGAAGTAAATGTTTTTTTATTGGTATATGTCAGTAAGCTGCCTCTGGTGCTCAGGGTCACAGCAAGCCCGACCCTGTTCTCTGAAGTCCAGGCTACAAAGCCCAACTGATCTTTCCTTGGATCAGACACTGGGCATCAGAGTGCAGCAGAGGAAGGGGCAATTTAAAATGGCCTGTCACTCCTAGCCAGCCCATCTCTGGTGGACAGAAAAAGTAAAGCACCAGTTTGATAAGGACTGGGCATTTTCAAGCACGCAAACTCCACAGACATGGAACTCCCGGTGCAAAACTGTACCCAGGACCCAGAGCCATGAGGCTGGACCACCAATCTCACTCCCATGCCACTCCCCTGCCCACCTAACCCACACACACCAAAGACTTTTTGCATTGGTAGAGAAAGCTAAATTTATTGTCATGCAATGCACAACAAAAAATGTTTAGCAACTTAATGATCAATAGTTCCATCTTAATTATAAAAAATAGCATCTTATTACTCCAAAATATCCCATGTCAAAAGATACTCCAAACCAAAGGTACAGTACATTCTTTAATATGTGGTCATTGTTCATGTCTGACAAGGTTGAAGAGAAATTGACTATTATTATTCTGTTTAGATCATTTATCTTTTGGTCATGCTCTATTCAGTGGTGGAGCATTAAGTATGTTGATTGGCTCAATATATTTTAGTTCCAGTGATTGCTTGTTTCAAGGAATAATTAAGTGAGTTTTGCATGTCTGTTTTTAAAGAGTCAAGTAATTGTAATCAAGGAGCCCCATCACAACTAAAAATTCAATGCTGTTTATGCACAGGTGGAGAAAGACAATCAAATCGAGCAAGAATCACAGATTATCTTTTTCAAAAAGGGAAATAAATGTAACCCATGCAGAACTAAATTTTCAAAGCTGGAAAAAATGAACTGCAGCATGATTTTATTTCAGAAATCAAGTAGCATCTTCCTTTCTAACCTGAAGAAATCAAGTAGGAATGATATGGTTATTCCAGTAGATGGCACACTGTGGTTTCTCCTCTGAATGCCAGAGGAAACTAAACATTTTCTTTTTGATTTGAACACACAGCTTAGTCATTAAATAAATTAACCTTCCAAGAATTACTGGAATTTGTGTGCTTGTGCATCTAAGCAAAACATTCCAAATGAGCAACTAACGAACTGGCTATTTAAAAAAGCACCACAAATGAAATAAAAAACTCGGGTTACAAAAACATATGGACACTCCTACAATTTTGTGAATGCTTTGAGATGATAGCTCTCCCTAAACTAGAACATGGCAAATTACCACTGAAAGGCTCTGATGTGCTTATTTATGTGAATTATTTTCCTTAAACAAAATGTTCTATTCAACACAGATAAATTATTTTGCAGCAGAGATTTTAAGAGTCAGAATTTAAGTACGTACTGTAGTAGAAGTAGTTAAGTAAAAACAGTTTTGAACCATCTTTTATCAAAGAATAAATGCCAAAGGCAGAGTGAAATTTGTTATTCACAAGAACACATAACTTTGGAAAATGGTCAAATTCACATAGAAATTAAAACAGGGCAAATATAATTACAATACTCAAAATATGTAAATGTCTGTGCTATGCACGTGATGATTTCATTATCTCCGTTACGCATGGTTTGTGTGTTGCTCTGCTGTCAGAAATTGACTCATGTATCTTCCAGCTTCTGTTTCAAATTACCAGTGAAAAAAACACAAATCTCTACAGATGGAGTGCAGAAGTGCTGAAGAATACAAAGGTCAAGGGAAGTTTGCTGCACATTTTTCGGCAAATTAAACTGTTAAAAGTTTTAAATCCCTGAGACAGCTATTGTAGGTATTTGAGAAAGCTGAGGATGTCACAATCAAACTGCATCTTGTTTCCCTAACACAGAAACCCTTTCCGCTGTACTATATGTGATAAGTGATTTTAAATAGATACAGTAGGTTATGAAAGAAGTACAAACAGACCATGTTCTATCTTTTCTGTAATTCACTTTCTTCAACCACCCCTTGAATCATGTTTCTACTTCAAACCACCAAACAAGAAAACAATTTCAAAGACTTGAGGAAAGACAGTGTCCTTTTTGAAAATATGAAAGACAGCTTGCTCATCTGACTCAAGGCACAATGGAAACGGCATTTAAAACAGGTATGTGCATGAAACTCAGGGACATGAATGACACCAGAAAAGGGCAGGGAGCTGATAAACATTTTGAAACTACACATATTTATGAGACACAAAGAAAAAGACTGCTATAAAGGTCCTAAGATGGACCACATAAATAAAATGATTCACTTTTATCACAAAGCATGCACATTATGTGATGTTTCCTAGAATTTCATTTGCATATTTTTTTATATGCATTTCCTTTTCTTTTCCATGTCAGTCAATATTTCCAAGTGAACATCTTACTCAGTGTACACCCAATCATCATTCAGGTCCTGGAGTGTTGAGCTCAAATGTTCTATTTTGCCAAATTTAATCTTTCTGCACCATAAAGCGCAGTGGAGGCTCCAATGGCTCTCAGGTTACCCACTGTACTTTCCATCCTCTCACTCTTCTGAAAAACTACCCAACAATTCACACATCAAGAGACGTCGGTGCTCAAAATGGTCAACATTTGATTACTTATGTTTCTTCAAGGTTACTACATACTTAATAAAACCAAGTTGATGAGATAATTACCATAGCATTTACATAATGGCCTGCAATTCATTATCACACTGAGAGATCATCTGTATGCTACGTAATTTTGCCCACTTCTCTTTCCATTCGGGTGTTATGAGCTTCCCTTTGATACTGCATGATTACTTGTGCTATAGTTCTATGGCAGTAATAAGGAAGTGAATGATGGACAGAAATCCTCTCATTTCCTTTGCTGAAATGGATGGATGTGGAGTCAGTTTTGTCATTTTGGTAGAACCCCACAAATCCCACCTTAACACATCACGTTACTCAGTAGGCATTAAGCAATTCTCAGGGGCTGCAAAAAATTAGATTCAGCCTGCAGAAAAATCTATATTGAAATTTTTAAACCAGAAACATTACAGAACTAGGAAAGTTGCCAAATAAACACAAACTTGTAATCTATTTGGAAACCGAAATAATTATAATTGTAAAATGACTCATGACTAGAGAGGCTAGAAAAAACCCTGGGTTAAACTTGTGATGTCTGCCAAGAGGTTTTTTTAAGAACTTTGCATCTCGCCTTCCTACTGTATATTATTAGGGGCCAGCTGCTTAACTTGATAAATCTCCCACCCACTGCTTCTCTGTCTCCCGATTTAACTAAACATTAAATCCCTCTCCACAATCAACAGCAGTGTGTTTGCTTCCAGGCCCAGCCACCCATACAGGATCCAGACAGCGCGTAAAGGAAAGGAGGCTAAAATAAAGCCACACCACAGCCTCTTCCTTATCAAACAGGCTCCTGGCAGGATATTAGGATCCCCTTAAGGAAACCAAATACAATTAATTAACTACTGAGCAAATTAATTGTATTGACATCTTTAGCTATTCCAATCAACTAGAAGCAGTTTAGCCAAAAAATGACCCAAGAAAACCATAACACCCGAAGAAGAGTCTGGCCTATTACTTTAACACCTCTCCCAGGACAGGAACCTACTGTACAGCAGTCCTGTGTTTGACTGGGACCTCAGGGGAGCACAGACAGCGCACAGCTGCAGCAAAAACCCCAAACAAAGCATGAGGGAATTTACACTGCAGATCAATAACCTCCACACCTCAGTGCAGTGTAAGCATAATGCCACATGGACCTCAGCAAACAAAAACGACTATCCCTTCAAGTCATGATTTTATTTCTCTGGCTCACTGTATTTGTCAACACATGCCAAAGTCTCAGCATTGAAACTGACCTATAATAATCATTTCAGAGAAGGGTAATCATGTCAGAGTGAGACCCCTAGAGAGCTCAGGGCTCGTGTCCCAGCTGCTCTTCCGAGTTCCACATTGTTCCATGGGGTTTCAAGGGGAACTACAACACTATTTTTATATTTCAGGGTTAGAAATAAATCATTGATGTGTGCATTTCAAAATAAAATAAAAGTAATAAAAAAGTAAGTAAGTTCATGATTTTGTGCTTAATTCGGGAACTTGTTAAAATTTTCTGTACTGCCAATGAATTAATTTTGTTTCTGAGATATAATAACTGGTCTCATTCAGACGAATCATTCGTCTACACACTCCAAATAAAACAAATACTTGCATTCTGCATGGAATTCAATGACAAATGTAAAAAATATTTGTCACTGCTCCAGAGTTTTCTCAGAAAGTGATGTGAGAGTCCTAAAAGCCCTAGGCATTTTCTTCTACAACTTCATACAAGACATACTGTATAGACCAAACTTCCTTACTGGGGTACAATTCATTTTAGGATTTAAATGCATGAAATACCCGTTTATCCTTATATATACAGTCCATACTTTAATAACTGAATTTCAGCATCATGCTTTCAGGTTTTAGTTAATCGTGGAGAAATTAAAACACTGAAAACCACATTTCTATGTGACAGCTCTTCATTAAAATGATTAAATGAGGCCAGCCGAAAAAGGCCCTCCATCTGTAGGTCTGAGAGATAAAAATGATCCTTTGGCTTTAAAAGATAATGGCGCCCTCCCGCCAGTCCCTTGGCTGGCTTCCGGGCAGGGGGCTCACGCGGGAGTGAGGGTGGCTTGGGGCCTACGAGGGAAACGAAGTCAATCCAGCGTGTGCAGCTGCCCCAGGGAAGCCCTTTCGGACTACGGACGGTGGTACCAACCGTCCCCACAAGATGCTCAACATGGCTTGTTTCATCTCTGTTGAATAAACAAGAATGATCTGGTTGACACTTTTAGTTAAAAGCGACTTACATTTCGTACCTATTTACACAGCCAGGCCATTTACTGGAGCTGAGTGAAGCTAACGGGATCATGAACATCCCACCTGGGCCTGGACTACACCACCTCCCAGGCCCACATCCCGAGTCCACACCCTCCCACAGCTTCCTTCAGGGCTGCTCCTTGACAGCGTGCACATTAG
This sequence comes from Atractosteus spatula, assembly GCF_055471065.1. Lineage (NCBI taxonomy): Eukaryota > Metazoa > Chordata > Actinopteri > Semionotiformes > Lepisosteidae > Atractosteus > Atractosteus spatula. The sequence continues at coordinate 2,500,664 of NC_142714.1, read as the reverse complement.
CTCCTATCAGTGAGACCTGGCGGTCTTGCAGGAGACCTGTTTTGCCATCTAACTACATGAACATCATAGCAGAGCGGATAAGACTGCACTTCACCACAGCTGCTCTCACTGACCCCTAACATTATTACATTCAAACACCCAAATAACAAAAGCCCATGCCTCTTACTGTATATAAAAATATTTAAACAATATTCCCAGAGACTTTAAATGTCAATATTACCATCAGACTCCATCAATTATAGCTCCATCTTGTATGTACAAAATGATGATTTAGCAACTCCTAAATGTTTCTCTCATACTATACACCTTGCTTGCAAAGATGCAAATGAAATCCAAACTGTTCTCTTGCTTTGCCTGAGGTCTAAAGCACTCAAACAAAAGGCTATGGAGGGATAATTAGCAAAGCCTGTTCAGGAGATTTGAATGAAAATATTCAGGCATCTGTATGTTTCAGACACCTGAGCTTGCACTGAGGAAACTCAGACTCACAAGCGCAAGGAGAAGGCTTCAGCCTCCTCAATTCCTAAACTCAAGTGAACATTCAAATGTGTTTGACTAATTATATATTAACAATAATTAAAGTATAGAATAAAGTTACTTCTTGGAAGATTAATGTAATAGTAGTTTGCATTTTCACATGTTGTAATAAACTAACTTTTGACATGAAGCCCAAAAGAGAACATTATTATATACTGTATGATCAATGTTCGTAACGAAAACATGAACAGTCAATTCATGGTGTTCCATTGGCAGGTTTGGAACAGTTTTATTCTTAAACCCATTTCTCCTAAGCCTTCTAAATCACTTTGTGGCTGGTCAGCTTATTAATCTTTATTTCTCATAAACACACTGTAAAGACAAACAGGTCTAGACTTCTACTGTCTAGAAGAAACACTGCAAAGTTTGGAAGGGTCAAAAAATAATTACAATACATTCTGTTACTTTCTGATTGCAGTGATATGCAATGAAAAACACAGTATCTTAAGACATCAAATGGCCAATATTATAGTATGATATGCCTTAAAAATTTACTCTAGCTTATTAGTTTTAAAATACACATCCAAACAGACATCACAGCCTTTTTAAAAAATCACCAGCCTTAACATCTCTGCATAAATTGAATGTACAGGTTGAGAAGAGCACAGATACATCCTGCTCCAGAGACAAATCATGATCTGCTACTCAGAAGACAAGCCAGGATGCCTGTCAAAAATCTGTAGACAACACGTTAGGCAAAATAATTTGCCTTTCATACCATTTGCCATTAGACGTACACGTTTAAATTGCACAGAAACTGTCAGAGAAATGTTTACGTGCTCCCAGGGAAGCTCAGCGAGCCATGCTTTATCAATTCACCACAGATTCAAGCCCAGCTTGGAGTCTGTACACGGGGCCTTGTAGACTGACTGAATGTGCCTCCTGAGCCAAATGAGCCAAAATGTGCCTCCAATCAGTAATAATCCAAGCCAACATACCCGATAGCTCAAGCTACATAATGCACAGCCACTCAAGTTAATACTTAAGTTTGGTTGCCAAATGGCGTTTAATAAATTTGATCTCTACTTCTACAATAACAGATCAATGATTCCGCCATGTCTTGGACTTTAAATAAAATATACAATATGTACTTCACAAACAGTACAAAAGTACTAAATCCCTCAAGTAGAAAAAGAACACACTGAAAGTCTTTTAGTAAATTACTTTTTGTGTAGCAGAAATGACAAAAGTTACTCATCTTCACAAGTCCAGCATTGAATCACTAGCAACATCACGTCCTTATATCCCCAAGGACTGACAATGAGTTTAATGAACTCGAGATAAATCTCGGAAATTGTCAGATTAATGTCTGTTACATATAGACTTTGGCATTAAAAATAAAGAAAAAGGGTTGTACTTCATGTCAGCCTGAACATGGAAAACACTTATTTTTAAGATAATAGCCTGCAATTTTCCCTGTCATCTAGTAATTCCAGTAAATTGGGGATTGAGTTGGAGTGCTCAAACAGGACATATACTATAGCTTCCTCATCAGAAATACATTATCGTACAGTACATAATGTGAAGTGTTATGTACAAATAAATTATAATTGACTTTTTAAAAAACTAATCTGAGTGAAAAAAAATTCCAGTTGCATGTTTCACATACAAAATGCCATGAATTAATTTAACGGCATATTTTAGTAAGCAGTTAATTATATTAAAAACATCAGATATTTCTGAATTATTACAGAACATTTACTGCACTAGTTGACATTTTCTTTAGAACAGGGCAGTGATAGTCCCAGCCACCGAAGATGCCATATTCAGTAGGCTCATTGCAGCACCTGTTGAACGATTACTGTACATTACACACCAAACGTAACTTAGAAATTATGCAAAACTGTATAGTAGACTCCCTGTTTTGGTGAATGCTTCTTCATTATTTTAAATTAAAACAACCAGCTCCACAACAGCCAACATTATGCATAAGGCATGAATATACAATACTGGAAAGCGATACATTTGTACAAAAAAAACAGTAAGTATAAAAATCAAACTCACATACTGTATTCTTCATTTCTATGTTATGTGCTGTACAGTATATACACATACTGTTTAAATAAAAAACTCAGCATTCTTTCAAGACCACAGGTCAGAGTAAATCACGTTGCAAAAACACAGAAAAACAAACTGAGCTGAAATAATTTTGTGTTTTAACAGCAATTGCAAAGAAGGTAATTAAAGAGAGATCTACCTTTGCTTCTACCTACAGAAATAGAAGAGTGTGGTTCCATATGGAAAAGTATGCATGATATCCAGAATTGAAGAGCAACAAGAGAGGGGAAGGATAAAATATGATCAAGATTGAGGAAGAGAACAGTTGTCATCAACTCATAGACACATACATCACTACCGAAGTCTACTGTAGCAATGTGGAGTTAAGAACTGTGAAAGCACACTTGACAGCAAACGAAAACACTCTACACATGCAATGGCAAACTCACATAATGCAACCAAATCGAATTAGCACAAGTGATTTCAAGTGCAGCAGTGCATACCCTGGTGAAATTTGAAATGCATCTTTTTTCCCAGTTGCAATTCACACAAAACTAGATTTCAATTTCAAATTTTAATGAGTTGAGATCATGCATGCGACAACCTTAAACACATGACCAGTTCTGTACTGTAATTAAATCAAGTGTGAATAGCATTGCACTTTAGCAAAATGTATAGTTTGCACAGTATTGTTATGGCCATGCTTGAAGAACTCAGTCATAGCTCACCACTTTGTACAAATCATGTATTAAAACCAAATGCACACAAGAAACATGTGGAACACCTATCCAAGGGATAGATGTTCAAGCATTTACAGTATGTTAGAAAATCAAATAGCTGAGAAAATTAAGAAGGAGAGCAGGAAGAAAAGAAAGAAAGCATACCTTGTTCGGCCATCATCAGATGTGCGAAACCTTTAAGTGAAGAAAGAACAGCTGAAACACCCATTCAATACTTTTGGTATTGCGATGTCACATGCTTTGTAAGGCAAAGCATGGCATCCATCATGCTAAAAGAAAAGCCCTTCACAGAGGCCTGAAAAGATTTACTGTAGCTACAGTATAGGCTTCTTGCTGAAGCTACAAGTATCTCCTTGCATTACTAGCAAACCCAGTATCTTGAATTTTACTTAGAATTAATTTCATTATATAAAAAGATGTTAAAAGCACATAAGCTATATTAAAGGTCCTGCATTTCATTATAAATGGTACAAGGCAGACACTAATTAAATACTGTATTAAGTATATTGATTTTTTAGATAATTTATTTAAATTAAATTATGTATGCCTTTCACTACACATTTAACCATGGGTTTTGAATACACTTCCACAGGTTTGGCAAAACTACTATTATCTGACCATTTCTTTTAAGGAAAAATACTCTGCAAGCTAATAAGATAATGGCTATTAACAGCTATTCAATCTCAAATAAATTAACTTTAAAATGAGACATGAGATATTGATGGCTGATTGATGCATTTTTCCAAACATTCAATTAGTAGAATACTAAATATTGAATATACAATTGTGTTAAGATATTCAATTAAAAAATATGAAAAGATTTCCCATGTAGCAATGGTAGAACATCTGCTTTGTCATCTGTGGATCAATCTCCTCACCTTTATGTGCAATTAACCTGTTCATTTGTGTTTAAAATGGAAAATCAGCTTGCATGCAATTATTATTCAAATAGTATAATCCCAGGTTAATTACTAGATCAAACCAATGAAGAAGTGTACTGACTTATTTGAAAGCAGTTTGTCTTTTATCAAAGGTATAACCGATTATGCCTTTTATTTTATCGTTTTCTTTTTAATCTTTCTGATTGAAACCAGATGTAGGTACTGGTTATTCTACATGAGGTTTATTCTTGTTATAGTAATATCCTACTGTATGTCATTTTGTACCTTTCCCAAAACAAACAGGACTATTTCACTACAGTAAACATTCCAGAGGTCTCTATGGTGATATTACTGTGAAGCTAAAATCTCATGTTTTCTGAGAGCATTTATTTTCCCCAATGTATTTAATTAGAGTCGTGACAGGAAGGTGAACCAGCTTATTGTAGTGAAATCAACATTAAAAAAGTGCTCCAGGACTTATGACAACTCACCTGGAATATTGTTGACTTCTGCTGTTGCGTTTAAAAAAAAAAGAGGAGAAAGAGAGACGGAGAAGATTTTCAGCATTAGAAACACACGGCACATGTTTTTGCATGGAAATACTTTCATGCAAAATTGACACACCTGTCTTCATGCAAGTGACATCTTATCACTATGCATGTCTACAAATCACCTGAGAAAGAGATCATTTTATCTGTCCAACATCTTGGAACCAGATCAGTTCTGTCAAAACCCAATAGAAAAACTCAGAAAGGTAACATTAAGAATATTGTACAATATTCTGTTTCCTGTATACCACAAATTTCCCCACATACAATTTTGTACATAAATTCTAGCAAGTTGTAGAACATGCTCCTTCAAAGAGGAAATGAATTTATGATGTTGTGGGGCTTGTGTATAACAGTACTATCCACAAGACCTTTACCTGTCCAATTTATTTTCATTGCAGACACATACTGTACCTGTAGGGTACATTTTGACAACTTCCTAGCTTTCACTGGCATTATTCCATCAGTTATAAATGCCTTGTTCCATTTCAACTCATATACTGCACCAGGAGTAAATCAATTAAGTTATTGTAATGCAAAGGTCTCAGTCTTGTTTGCAGTGTTCACAACAAACAAGAAACGTCCCAATCCAGCGAGTATGTGGCACAGATAGGAGCTCTGGTAAAGCATTTCACAAACCTTATCAAGGTGAGAAACCTGAGGAAGCCACTCTCATGAGTTTGTTGTTTAGTGGGTAAATGAACACTAAAGGCTGGTTAAAAGATTAATAAACATAAGTTTATGTTAATATAGTCCTATGTTCTGCCAGCAGCATTCTCCTGTACTACTAAGCATTAGAAAACTCTTTAGTTTGCTGTTAGTGGACAGGGGTGCAGCACAACCAAAGCAGTATCTATTATTGCACACAGTATTAAGGCTGTTCTAACCCAGAAAGTTTTTTAAACTGTTGCATAGTGATTTTTTTTAGTATAGCTATTTTACATGACTTAGAAACTTGAATGAGCTTTAAACACTCTGTTGCCTACACTTGTTTAACTATCTGTGCAACTATTGAACAGCATAGAATCTCTGGGCTGCTCTGTAAAGCTTAATTTAACCCTTAACAACACCAGAGTTCAGGATGGTTTCTATTTGGTTTTGTTTTTTAAGAACATGGGTTGACATCTGAAAATGAGAGGGAGCAATTCTTTCCATCTCGCTCATTTGGTAGTTTAATAGCTGAATATAAAATTGTATCCAGCTGTTTCTCAAAGGAGCCCAGAGCTTTGGCCTCAACCACATGGCTGGGAATCCTGTTCCAGACACCCACAACTCTTTGAGTAAAGAGGTGTTTCCAATTCTCTGTTATTAACGAATTCCCCGTTGATCAAAGGGGGACATATTGACATTCTGTATGAGAGCACTCTACAAGTAGAAGAAACGTTGGGCTCGGTACCCTAGCATGAAGAGTACAAAGTAGTACTTGCCCAGAAGAACGACTGTCTGTCACGGGCTTTCCTCGAGTTACTGTACTTTGACAAGCAGTTCCTCCTCTGCACAAACAGTCATTAACTGAGGAAAATCACAAGAAACTCATTAGGTCCTAACCCATTAGATGCTTTTAGTATTTAGAAATCAGTGATTTATTAGATATTAATTTACTCTGGAAGCAATTAAGTTTAAAATCCTTGAACTCTGACATGACAAACTCATGAACATTCATCTCCATTACAGGCTGTAGCCTCTTTAGTTAATCTATTTTCGTCATCTTTCTTGAGCACTTTAAAAGCACTTGTAATAGTTTTAAAAAATAATGCTTTTTACTGCTGCTTCCACAATTCAAGCCCAGTAATACCCCTGACTAATTGATGCTGATCACAAATGTCAAATGTATGTTTTTTTGGGAGGGGTGTCTCTCTTTTCAACTCCCAGTGACAGGCAGAACAATTGGAGTGCTACATGCACATTTCTCACAAGTACTGCAAAGAGAGACACTTCTGCTTGGGTTTCTTGTTTATGTATCGCAGTAATGTTCTACCCACAGGATTCTACCCAGAACATATTCTAACTGACTTCCCTGCACCCACTGTACTAGGGTAGCACTAAATCTAAACACTATTAAACTAGAAAACAAAAATCAGGGAAATGAATTACAATTGCACACGATTTTACAAAACACCATTTGTGCAAAAAACATTTAAAAAATGAGGAAGGGGAACCTACTGAAATTTAAATTCATACATGTGAATAAAAGCTAAAAATGGTCCATCGTTTGTGCAATCTTCTGATTATCACTGTTCTCTAGCCCACAATCAAAAATCTAGCAACTACAGTAAGTCTTATCTAGGAGTGCATTTCGGATCCCAGTTTTATTCCCATTGGGGGAAAGGAATAATCCCAGTAATAAAGCTGGGAATTAGCACTCTGCTCCAGATAGCTCAGTATATTTACTCCCTGTCATCTGTTAACTTGTTTGCTTGCAAAATATTTTTGCATTCTGATTTCTTTTCAAAATCTCATAATTCAGGTGGGTTAGATAAAGTACAGACCGGCAGTGATGTTGCGTATAGACACTAGCTTCCGCAGTCAACCTTTAAAGGATATAAAGAGAATTTCTGCAGATTTTGAATTTTGTAAAAATGTTGCACAAGCAAACAAGGTACTGTTAATGTCTCTCTGTAAACACAAAAAAAGTCAATCTCTCTTCAGTGGAAACCTCATGACCTTTTATCATCCTCCATATTTCGCATTAGGCTGACTGACTGAGACTGAGTGATGGAGCCACTGGCATTTCTCATTCAGGATTGTCTTAAACTACTTTAGCAACATGAAGCCCTCTTGTAAAAACAGTCACTTTCAAGCCATCCTCATAGCATCCTCTTTAACCCCATTCTTTTGGTTATTTCTGTTAAAGTCCAATTAAAGTCCCAGTGCACTAGGCTATGCAACCATCCTGTCAACAAAGGGCATGACTTCTGTTCAGGCTCCTCCCATAATCACTTAACTCAAGAAATCTATGCGTGTGGATTAAAGTGTCTGCCATATTTTTTCATCCAACAGTCTGCATTTATTTGTATTTTATATCAATAACGTCTACTCTCTGTAAATTACACCATAGCAACACACAACTTTCCATTTAAACAATTTTGTAAACCTACATTTCTAAATTCAGCCATTTTTAGGCAGTCTGTAGCATTTCATCAGAAAGTACACACAGTCTGCAATGTCTGGTTTAAATCTCAGTTACAGTACAGTGACTTCTTAATATGCTGTGCTTTGCACAAAACGGCAGACTGGAAATCTGTTTTATTGCCAAATGTTTATTATTTTAATCTGCCTTCTGATTATACAGATTTTCATATAATATTAACTGTGGCTATCTCAATCATTACAGCATACCAGGCATACATTTTATCTGAAGCAAATATTTCTGACAATATTTGGGCCATCTGCTTGTATTCAGAAGCATTAGATACCTGCAGCTCTGTATACAAATAAGAGCTCAACATGGCACTATCTTGAAGGATAAAGTTAACAGATTTTATTTTCATCATGTAGCATAAATAAAATGCCTACATATAATATTATGATCTACAGTATTGCATTCATTAAAAATTCAGAGGGTAGATATTTTACTAATGTAAACTTCTCACATTCCGAATAAAAACTCAAAAAGACCAATACTGTATATTTATTTTATTTACTATTTAGACCAATATATTTATACAGTAAAGTTCAGGCTTCTGAGTTTGTCTGAAGGTTGTACAATCAGCATATTTCTGTCCTTCCTTTTAAGTACTGTACTCATCGCTTAGTGAACTAACAGCTGTATCAATTAATGTGGGGATTAACTTGGCCCTAAAACAGCAGGAGAACAATCACTTTTCTTTACTGCCACAGTAAGAGTGGGTGAAGAGATTGGTTAACAGTGGGCAGGAACTGATTGCAAATTCAAAATGAATTCCCTTTCCGCATAAAAACAGCTCTAAGCCTAACGGTTCTTGTTTTTCCCCTTCAAAAGAGCTGGGGTGAGTACTTTTTGACTTGTGTGTACTGTACTTATGCCTACATGCTTAAACATTTACAGTACTGTATTCCTCAGCCCTCAGCATAAATCACAGATGATCCTGTAAACAATTCTATTTTTAGTGTCAGAACCTGTGTTAACGACTTCAGCCCGTTAAAAATGCTTTTATTTTTTATTTTACTCCAAGCCTCCTATCAGTACACTGCAGCACTGAGCCAACATTACAAGACGAAAAGGCACACATACAATAAATCAACTTGAACCACCTGTCCACTGCTCCCCACGTATCTGCTACCAGCCTGCAAAAGCAGCACAGCCTGTAACAGCTCTCCCTGCACTGGAAAGGGACATGCCACTGGGACAAGCAGCTTTACAGCCACGGCAGTAGTCTAACACAGCTAACCAGACAAAATGGAACACGGCACATAAACAGACTCAAAGGGCAGCATATACTGTAGGTCAGTCTATATAAAAATCCATCAGCCCTTTTAATTTTAACAAATATTTCATTGTGAGTGTTTGCACTGGGAAACACAGTCAGATGCTGATTTCTGGACCTGAATGACCACATCTTTGGAAGGCAGAGGTGCTCAAAGATGACCCAATCTGTGGCCCCATCCTACCAGAAGACACCCATATCCACATCACTGACAACAGTTATAAATCCATTTGTTACAATTAAAAGGGAGGAGGGCAAAAAAGCCCTTTTGGACTGATTATTGGTCATGTTGCATGACTCATATACTGTACAAGTCAATGGAGACATAGGTAACTAAATTGCAAACTTACCTGGTGCATACTGTACATTTTGTTTGATCAAAACACATTTGTGCAATTTTAGGTTTTCAAAGAACAAGAAATCAGAAAGGTGCAATTTTGAGTCTCAGGTATTACTGTATGTGTCTGCAATGGAAATTTCACGGTCGAGGCCACACTGTCATCTAGGCTGCTACTGCCCATTTCGTTAAAGCCAAAGAGTACATTTCACTTTCAATCATGCAAAAATGCTTTCATCTCATGAAGAGAAACTGTCGCTAAAGCCCTCTTGTATTAATGGTTAACAGGCTTACTCCTGACATTCTGCACACAGCATCCTGAGCTACACCTTTCAAACACCACCTTTGGCTGTGAATTGAAATGGACCAAGCCCTCATTGATTAAGTGATGAAAATAAACAAAGAAGGATACTGTTTCATTGAAAAGGAATATCTTAACAGCAAACCCTTGATAAAAGAAGAAGAGGGAAAAGATAAACAGTTTTAATTAAAACCCAGTCAGTACCTTCTGATTTCTGTAAAACTTGCAGGATCTAAACATGGTTCAACGAAAAAAAAATCTGGAGTTGAGATTTGTTTCTCAACATCAAAATGACCTTACACACTTGTAATTAGAATTTGTTTTATTAAAACATTTACAGTATTTACAGTATATACTGTAGCTACTTGAAAACCTTAAGATAATTTTAAATGCTGTTAAATGCTCAGCATCCATTTTTTATTTCTCTGCATCATGGAGGAGACCTGCGACTGAAATGTACACAAACCTGAAAAGAAAATATTGGGCAATAATCATGTTTTATAATCTGACCACTTTTGAAATACTCAGTGAACTTTCAAAACGTAGGTCAATCCCAGGTACGGTACATGCATAAAATGGCAATCGCTCAAGGTTCAATTTTGCAATGTGCACTTCATCAATATAGATTAATAAGAAAAGAAACATCATTAATCATCAGAAGAGAACAAAGTGAAATACACAAGAAATAGCCCTTGATGATGATAAACACTCAAGACTGCCACCTTTGGCCAGAGAGAACAAATAGCCAGGTGCACAGGTCAGTAATGCAGCCGACAGGCTACTCGGCTTCCAAAGGAGAGATCTCAGAGGGCTTTCAGGCCATTCCCAGAACAGTAATAAAGTATCTGGGAAATGCAGAAAACTGTCCTTCAGCACAACTTGTATACAATAATTAATTCTTGTTGCAGGTTTTTAAACATGGTATTTTGACAACTTACAACCAATAATGTGACTTCTCAGATTAAAAGCAAAAGATATCTTTTAATAAGATGATTTTCAAAACATTAATTGTGAATTGGCTAAATGACTAGAGCTGAAGACAATAACAAAGGGTCCTTTTTTCTGTGCCAGAAATCAGGTTTGACTGCTTTATTGGGTCTGTAGAATATGGTCCTGTTGTAAATAAATGCAATATTCAACATTGCCCTTATTCATAAATTAATAAAATTAAAATTGTTATGTGGTTTTATTCGCATGTTAAGAAAAATATGCAGCCTGAATAACAAACATTTTCCATGTGTGTGGATTTGTGATTTATAAACACAGTCAAGACCTGAGCTTTGACACCAGAAAATGTCCTTTCTCATAAAGCCAGAGCAGTCGTCTGGTACACAGTTTAAAATATATTGATTGCAGCATCAGAAAAAATGAAACAGATCGTGCTAAACACCCCCAGAGGAAAGGTACTTCAATAAAATATGACAGAACATCAAATACAAGTATAGACTGTTGGATCCTGTGTGAAAAAATTAGCTGTTTTAAGAAGCCTGAAAACGAGATCCACAGCAATTTCCCTTGAATAAAATCTGTAGATGAAGCAAAAGGTTGGGACTAAATAAAAACAGGTAAAACAAGATTCCTCTATTGCACCTTATAGTCCTCGGTAATAAGAAGCTTTATTACATACAGTAATCAAAGGAAAAGCTGCAATTTATGTCAAATTCTGACATAATAGTTGATCTGGATTAAATACGAAACATCCAGATTTATTTTTCAACGTTAATGAACCACGCAGTGAGTGAACAGCCAGACAGCTGCACCTCTTATGTGTTGTGGGTATGCATAAAATAGCAACAGAGGAAGCCAAAAGATGACATCTGAATCAATAAAGGCTTCTTTTAAAATTTGCATGTCGAAAGAGACTTGTGGCTCTATATCCAGAGGGAGGACCAAGACATTCAGAAGACTGCGCAATCACTCCATCTGCCTTCAAGGGAGAAAATATCAATTTAAGAGGTAGCGAGAACAGCCAGGTAGCTAGAACTGTGGAGGGCAGTGAGGAAGATACTACCTCACCCCAGTGCCTCTGGTTCACAGGTAAAAATGACATATCATTAGAAAAAAGTACTGTGCTTACCTTCACTGCAAAATCGTCCAATATATCCTGTATTAGAACAATCACACTTTGGTTCCCCCTTGACCACTGAGCAACTCCCACCATTTTCACACAGGTTTTCTGAGCACATGCCTTCCATGTCCAAGCTGACCATTTGTTTGCTGAGCAGTGTGGGCTCTTTGTTCCCGTACTTCAGGTCTGTGATAACTCCCTTGAACGGGGACTGGTTTTTGACCGAGGGCAGTGTCAAAGCAGGTGAGCGGATATCTTGCGGAACTCCTCCGATGAACAGGTCGCTAACGATTTTCATGTACTGCCTTTCCGGCCTGACCTCGTCTGCTTTTGTTTCGCTGTCCACCACCAGGACAGTTCTCAGGTTGTTCCTGCTGACCATGGCAAAGTGCCAGTTGCTGTCATTGACCCTTTTATCCGAGACAACGGTGGTCTCTGCACAATCGATGCTGAATTGTAGCTGCAACTTGCCTTCAACTACCATCAGCTGGAGAAAATCACAGTATCCGCCATCATCGAAATAGAGAAGCAGGGCAGTGGAAACATCTGTTTTGAACTGGAAACTTAAGTCACTTCGTGTGCTGGCATCCCAGCGAAGGTAGCGGGCCCACTGGCCGGGAGTCCCTGCAAACTCCAGGCCAAGACACAGGCCTAACAATGCACTGAGCAGCAAATGCACCTTAAGTGAAAAGCAGATGGGATTCATTGTAAACAGAAAAACTAGGGAGCAATAATCCTTAACAGCAAGATACCATTGAATATGCTTTGAAGATATAATCCAATATATCCAATAGCTGCAAAATGTGACACTGGTTAAGCAATGTGCTGGATAAAATCTCTAAAAATATTCCTTTTTAAAGGAATAGTGGAAAATTAAAAAGTGAGCATTAGCACTAAGGCCATTGAAATTACCCAGGATGTCCAAACAAAATTCATCAGAGCCCAAAAGTGCACCAGCTTTAATTCCGAGCACAGAAGAGAAGCAAGACAGTGAGGGAAAAAATTTATTCTGCTGCCAGTGAGCAGAATATTGGACGTTATCCTCAGATCACACAGCCGGCAACAGGGGACAGAGTGGACTTCCTGGAGTGATGATTCTTTTGACTTTGATCAAAATAAACACATCAGTCTTCATATTGGCTTGGAAACAGTTTAGTCCATAGGATGTAAATGTCTTCATCCAGACTCTCCAATATCACAACTGCACAAAAAAGAAACACAGACTGTGAGGGATTGTACTTTCATTTCATTAATTACACAATACATGCGTCTGATGATGTTTAGGCATTAAAAAATTCAAAACACAAAACTAGTAATATCAGAAATACTGTATATTTAATTCTCCCTTCTTTTGTTCTGACTGATACATCTCCAGCTCAAGTTCTTATTTCTACCATTTCATCCATAACAAGCGTGTGAAAATGGCAGTATTTTCTTCTCTGGGGTAGATGTGTCAGTACTTATTCAAGACTGAATACCAAATACAAGTGAGATCACTTCTCAGCATCCATGAAAGAGTTAAAACAGCTGGTATCAAAATCTAATTAAAAGTTTTCCAGCTATTTTCTCAAAAGGTTCTTTTGTGTTATCGGTCATCTACTCTGAAAATTACCCACATTATTCTCATAGCAGACACAGCTATCAATCAATACTGCAGTGCTTTTTTATCTGATGACGAGAAAATTAAAGGCTTTCCACCAGAAATTCAATGCGAAGAAAGAACTTTAAAACAGTTAAAATACATATGTCCACCTACATACCACCAATTAATTCAAATCTCCCACTCCACATACATTTGAAAGCCAGATAAAACAATGTTGTTTTTTCTTTCCCTTCGGGGCATGTTAATTCCTTGATAAAAAATGAAGATTCAGATTATGACCCATTAATATTCTTCATCTGTTCATCTATAATATTCAACAAGTCTCTAATCCTTTCTTATAATCAAATAATTGTGAAACATCATCTTTCTGCAATTAAAAAAATCAGTGTTTTAATGTAATAATCTGTATGAATTATAACTTAATTTATACAGATACTGTATAGCTCTGCACACTTGACAGATTATTTTAAAATATTCAAGGTTATACTGATATCTCTATGGACAATGTGGATCTCTCATGGCTTTCATATTTTAAGCAAATACACTTTGCACTTACTATTGCATATCAATATGTTATATTTATAGATTTTGTTGTGGCTGTGGAGATAAAATCTTGAAAAAAGGCTTAGACTTATTCAATCACCATTCTACCCTCCAACATCCATTTAGAACTTGAAACTAATGTTTAATAAAACAATGTACATCTTAACAAACACAATCTAATCAAGCTCAGTGTGTACAGTATATATTTAAATTACCTATCTTGTGCTGTATATTTATACAATCAATGCAAACAGTAAAGTTATTCTTACAAAATGTGCAAAAAACGGATACTGTAAACTCATGTGCACTTCACAAGGTTGGAAAATTCAGCCTTTCAACTACAATTATCTGAACACTAAGTGATCTACTTGTGTGGACATCTAAAACCCCATCTGATATGTTAAACTGCATATTTGCTTTATACATTAAGATTAACCTAATCTGATCATTTAGAAAAATCATTTAGATGCCACACTGGTTTCCTACTAGGCTAAGTGATCCGAGCATTACAATAGAGGTGCTCATATTCCATGGTAATATACAAAGTGCAACTTAATATGCATAGAAGATTCCCCTCCGTCCTCTCACAGGCGTGGGCAGCCATTTCTTCAAGACAATAGGCAACCGACCAGGAAGGTTCCAATAATGAGAAATATAATGCAGAACTTTAACCACCTGCCTTGCATAGTTAATTTAACTCAAGCAGAGAGCTATTGAATTCTTGTAACTGATACTCGTCGTGGCATCAGTCACATCTCTTTGACATCGATGTGTTTGCTCTTCCTTTGTTAAAAGAACTGCACCGAAGAAGCAGAAGTAAGGGGTGAAAAGGCTAAATTATAGATAGCATCGTGTTCACCTATATGTACAGGATATGTCCCACTGAGAAGCTACTGTACATGCAATCCCTATGGAGACCTTGGTTTGGCTTGTCTGTGAGGCCTCTGGGGGAGGAGATGGGACTGTGCAAGATCATGAAACCTGAGAGGCATTTAATCTAGCCTGAATGAAGGAATACTTCTTTATTTGAAATTCACGACGTGTTCAGCAATGATTTGGTGCACATCATTGTTCAAGCTTAAGTGACAGCAATACTGCCAAGAAAAATTAAAAAGTAGAACCAGCCCTACTATTTGAAAATGCTAGAGAATTAAAGAATTATTTTAGTAATTAAGAATTAGTGGAGAGTTTAATACATATGGTAAATAAGCCTGAACTATAGAACCTTGGCTGCAATGCTTAATTCCCGAAACAACTTCTGTCTCTCCATTTATAACCATCACGTTTCTTATTTCAGGAGAAAAAAAAATGTTTCTCTCTGGAACCAATCAGCTCTTTGCGATGTCGCCCATTCCAGTGACTTTACCACCAATTCTATTTATCCATATTTAAGCTGTGGAGGACAGCAATATTCCCAGTGGAAGTATATCTTTACCACAGCCTGCTACGCTTTCCCACCTCAGACCACAGAAATCACTGGGTGGCCAGACTGTGGCACAAGACCTCAGAAGGCCACATGGAGAGAGACCAGCTCTCGTCTCCTGCTCTTCCTTCCCGCTGCTTTTCATGGAGCCCAGGGAGCTTCTGTCTGCTCCACTCACGGCCTCCTCAAACGTCTTAAGAGACGCACTCTAAATTGTAAAATTCACCTTCTTCTTCTGTGAAAATACTACTGGTGTCTCTTGCAGGCTTCATGCCAATTACATGTATTTTTAAATATTAGAGTAACGGATATTAAACCATTTAAAATATGGGAATTTAAAAAGGAACTAAAATCTAGAGTGGCTATTAAATTATTATACTCCAAATTCAATGTACCTTTTTTAATGGAATCATCCTACCACAGTCCAGTGATATACCTAGAAACACATACAGTAAGAGTTACAAGCAGGAGAAGGCCATTAAGCCCACCTACAGTAGCTCATATGGCTGCTAGCAGCTCACTGATCTGAGGATCATCCAGCCATTTCTTGAAAGAAGCTGGGATATCAGCTAGGACAACAAGACTGTGATTGTGTCTGGCTCACACGTTTTTCGTTTGTTCTGTATATTGAAAAAAAAGACTCTTTTTCAAAAATTAGCCGAATTCCTAAACTGTGGATTAGAAGGAGCAACCTCTCCAGATCACGCATGAACCCACGAAAGACAAGAGACTGCAATGTGCAGCAGTCAGACGACCAGCCCGAAGGACATGTGGACAATAAGGCTGAACTGGCAAACACATATTCCTCACAAATTCAATACAGACTGAAAACACTAAAACAATTAAAAAACATAGAACGTTTTATAATACACATTTAAAAATTTAAAAAATATATATGTTTTCACTTTTGATTTCATTTTTTGAAAATTTGCCTTCAAGTAATTATAAAAAATATTTTAGGTATGTACTGTACAGTATGTCAACTTTAGACTTGAAGAGCAAGCTTCCATTGGTATGTTTTTCTTGTGAAGAATAACGACAAGCTGGACAATTTTATAAATCAATTTTATACTGCAAATCTTTTTATAAAATGCAAGCAATTTATAAAACGTTTTAAATATTTATACTGTATTTACTGTTCTCTGTACAACATTCTTATTGTCAGCAGTTGCCAACAGTTTAAAACATTACACAGCGCGTTATATTCTATCGAAATCAGAAAAGAGGAAGACACGGCAACAGAAAATAATTTTAGAATGATCGACCCATTAAATAATTAGTCTCTGGAAATTGTAATTGGCTTCGTAGTCGCTCTTCGCTTGACATTAAGGCAACATTTACTTTGAACGCCTCTGCATGTTTCTGCTTGGTGTAAAAGGACAGCTACTAGCCGGCAAGTAACGACCAACTACAAAAAAACGACACAATGAAAAGAGACATAAAACTAAAACAGAAAATACAGGCCCTGCATTAACAGCATAAATACAGCATTGAGCAGAAACTGACCATTTTACGGAGGTCGTACCATTGATTTGTATGAAATGCAAAATAATAAAATCAGCCGTATTCAAGGCCCGATAACCTTAAATTATCCTTGATTATTTTAAGTAGGGTTTTTTGTTTGTGTTGGGAAAAAAAACGAGTGAATTCAATGGAAAACAGAGACGAGACATCGAGTACAAATCCAGAGCCCGCGCAACGAACACTTCAGTTAAAATAATGATGGCGTGGCAAAGCACAGTGTGTTATAAACCCCAACCCATGCAATAAGGACAATTTTCACTTTTAACGACAGTTATCATATTGTTCACATCTAAGGAATATAATTTATGTCACCAGCGAGCTTGAATCTGCTTTTAATAAGGCGCTATACTGTGTAGTTGCCTTTCCTACGACGAGATAAACGTGAGTATAATATGTCTTTAATTCTAAAATGTATTCCTAAAAACGTTAAATACATTAGGTTACTACCAGACACATTACCAAGCACAGCACATGATAATTCAGACCTTGATCTTATATTTAAAAACACGCCTTCCGACCAGGAGTGGTGGGCCTCGCTGTGCCGAAAACAAGGTGATGACACGAAACGCTTCTCAATCAGCAGTGCAATCAGTAAAGAGGCATAAATAATTGCATGGGCTCATCACTCGTTGCCTTAATTATTTTACCATTTTAATCTATGCTGTTCTTATT
The DNA here is from genome assembly GCF_055471065.1 of Atractosteus spatula. Taxonomy (NCBI): domain Eukaryota; kingdom Metazoa; phylum Chordata; class Actinopteri; order Semionotiformes; family Lepisosteidae; genus Atractosteus; species Atractosteus spatula. The sequence continues at coordinate 2,483,083 of NC_142714.1, read as the reverse complement.
TTTAAACCACATGACAGCCGTCTGTTATGCAAATTCCCCCCAAAAAAACTACACATACTGTATATACAGTATATGGGGTTACGTCCATTATTATATGTGTGAGAACCCTACTGTACGTGCTTGTTATTTTATATATGCTTCTAACGGTATGTATATTCTCAAGGCACAATGTGTATCAACCACAGCAAGAAAGGCCTGGCGTCTCTTATGCGGGCTTCGGGCTTGTACTGTAAATAGCAAAGAGAACTGCGAGTCCTGGGCGCCGCTGGCTTCTCTAATGTGGCCCTGTACATTTTCAGCACAGCTGCGGCAGGAACAAGACAAAGTTCCAACACACCCCATCTCCGAAATCTTTTTTTTTTACCAAGGTAAAAAAAAACAATTGCTTACAACTGCCCGCAATTAAATTTAAGTCCAAGAGTGGGAAAAGCTACTGTACTGTATGACTGGATTTCGTTTGCAGCTTTGTTTTTGTGTGTGTGTCAATAAAGCTCTTTTTTTTTTCTTAGTGGTAAATTAAATTAATTCACATTAAATGTGTCCATTAAAAAAAAAATCACATTTTCATTGAATCCTTTTTGGAGGTAAAAAAAAAAAATCGAGGGAGAGCTTCGCCTGTGGAAGTACTCGGGCTGGCTGCGAGTTCGCCGCTCCCGCACGCCAGAAACTCCCGGTGCCTCCTGCGGAAAACCGTCTCTGTCACTACCCTCCGTGCGGGGAGCGCTCGCCTCACAGCACAAGTCCCTTCCGCCTTATTACACATCATGTACAACACGCTTCAACCGCACGGGACTCCAGGAGTCTAGCTTTTGACCTCTGTAGCGTACTTCCAGCCATTGAAGGTAGTTCTTCGTTTAAGCAAAGTCGGACTTTTTTTTGGAGCGACTGAATTGTAACTACAGTAGTAACCATGTTACTTCTGTTAATACAACTACTCGGTATCTACCGTACAGTATTATCCAGTTCAAATTCATAAGCAGACCCTAAAACCAAAAAAAAAACTAAAATGGAATTTTTAGAGAGAAAAGATCAAAGTGCTGCAGTTTTCCAAAGGGTTATTTACTCAAACAGTACGAATTAAAAGATGTGTTCGCACTCAGCGGCAGGCTGCGAGCAAATAAATTGCTTTCTCGCCTGAAACGCGATCTGCTACCACGTAAAGTGCATTGATTATATTCATCGGGACCTTTTATAAAAGTACCGTTTTCACAGAGCAGAATTACCCAATATACAAGAAGTCTGTTAAAATTTTATAAAGTACGTTTCCGAAAGAAGTCGTGCAAGTACAGAGGGTTCTTACCGTTGAAAGCAGTCAACTAAATAATGGTTACGTCACTTTTTACATTTTGTGCAGTTTCAATATTCCCTCTAACATACAGTAAGAAACGGCTCCATTCACTGGTTTGAGGAACCGTTTCTTCCTTTTTTTCCGTGCAAGGTGCAGGGATTCCGGCGGATCGAGAGTATGTTTTTAATAAGGATCCCGTTTACCTAACCCAGATGATCTCTTTTAATCCCGTCACGACTGATTTTGATTCCTCGTCTCTACCTAAAACCTTGCGGCTTTTCCTCCACACCTACTGAAAAGCACCTGCACGCCGTCTTTATGCCCAAAGACCTTCGAATATCAAAGTCATTCTGTCTGCAGCTAAGGGTTTTTCCACTATCATCACCAGGTCCCTGAGAGGGCTCGGCTCTGGGATTGAAAGTCATCATGCATTAAGAAAATGCACCACTTTTATGCCTGGAAATCCAGTCTCACGATCTGCAGAGTCGGTTTAGTTGTTGATCGCTCGGGAAAAACAAATACGTAATCAATTATTGATTCTTAAGTTTCTAACTTTCAGCAAATGTTACGAGCCCCGCTTACACACCTGCTGTCCTCAGTGTACTTCGGTCAAATGAGCCACGGCTGGGCGCAATCATTCCTCAGAAAACGAAGTCTAGCTGGAATCTTATAAATTCGCGTGTCACGGGAAGCCAAATTCAAGAAAAGCAGCAGAGGCAAAAGTAAATATAAAGATACAGAAGGGTTTTACTCATGAGACTTGCAAGGGAATTTAATCTGTATGTCTAAAACAACCTTTCAAATGATTCCTTACCTTAGTTTTTGTCAAGACATCCAAAGAATAATAATCCAAATTGCATTCCTGCAGTGTAAGGTATTAGGTCCAGATTGAAGCGAGTGTTGGAGGTGGTGTCGTGCGATTCTAGGCTGATTACCAGTTTTGCAGGCTGGAGAAGACTCCGCCGTCCTGTGTCTATTACACCAGATTACAGAGCGGCGTTCGCTCAGTAAGACTGATAGGGAATCACGAGATTTTCACACACAAACCACTCAGGTCCGCCCTCTATTTAGTACGCTACACGCCATTTAAAGTCGTAGCTTGGACAAGACCACCGTCAACAAGGAGACAGCGTAGGGCGTTTAAAATATTTATTGCTCGGTGACAAACTTTGATATCTACGCACACACGCACTGCTGCTCCGACTGGAAAGACTTCTCTCTCCCTTAAATTTCCCCAGCTCGTTCTGCTTCGTTCTTGTGCCGACTGAAATATCACCAGCTTGGCTGAAATAATTTTCCTTAGTACATATATATCTAATATCACATAAATTCACTGAGGGGTCGAGAAAGAGGATGTGACAAAAGTTTTTTGAGCAACATGTTCGCAAAGTTTGATATTTTAAAGTAATGCACAAATGCCCCTTCAAAGCTGCGGAGTTTTAATTGTAAACAAACTTGCACTACATTCTGAAAATGGTTGAGGACTATTAACTATTTGGAAAGTAAAAAATGTTATCAGTCGCACCAATACAATTTATGAAAGGGAGTGGGGCTGTGGTGTACTTTCAGCCTACATTCCGCGTCTTTAATTTGTTTAATTTTCTTTATGGGTTAAACGGCAGCTGTAATACCGCGCACCAGAGATAACTGGACCACAAGAGGTGTCGACTTCAGCCACCGATGAGCACGGCTAATTATAGAACACCTGTCCCTTTCCCTGTGCTTTTAGTACGAGGGACAACAATACAAAAACGTATTTTCCCTCGCCCGTGTAACTATACGCCACCGATATCAAGTCCTACTGTAGCTTTCCACTCTACTGTAACATTAACCCAAATAGGATGTCAACCTCTGTGAAGACGACATCCCCTCCCCCATCGAGCTACGGAGCGCGGCGCCGTCGCAGCCTGAAATGCGAATAGCATGCACATTGACAGCACTTTATAAATTAGACTGTTATGCAGTTTTATATGTATTTTCTTTTTTTGAGGGGGGTACGGTGAGCGACGTACAGTATTTCTTAGCCAACAGTGCAGGACACGGCAGCGCCTGCGGTGCGGGCACGTGCGCTGGCCGTGGTGCTGAATCTCGAGGCGGCCGGACAGGACTCGCGCGCCTGGCCCGTTCCCATAGTTTCCTCCTGCTTGAGGAAAATTGTGATTAAAGGCTATATTTTATTTTATTTTATTTTATTTCATTTCGGAGGAGAGCATGTTTGAACCAAGGTGACATATTTCTCCACTTTTTGCAAATAAAAAATCTACCTTACAACCACTGTTTTTATTTTTAAAATACAACTTATAAAGCCGTGAAAGTCCAGTCTGGGAATGTACTGTAGAATACAGAGATTTGTTTAGGTTTTTTATACATTACGTGGTACATGAGGATAGTCCCATTGTGATATAAAATCATAAACATTACATTCCAGGTAGACGTATCAAATATATCGTCAACGTGAGAAATTAAATGTGAATTATTTGCTTTTTTTCTCTAACAAATTTTACCATTGGAAAATACAAACATACGGTATATAAATATGCCGAAAATGTAATTTATACTGTTGGTGTATGGTTTTTGTAAACTAACACGAAAACAGTCATATGCATTTACATAAGCTCTAACAATAAGTACTGCCGGTATTGTATGATCAGAATATTGTACGTGCATTCTAACTGAAAAATGATTATTTCAAAGAGCACTTATTTCATAGAACACAGATTTTGTAATTAAAATAAGTAATGTTAACAATTAAAGTAAAATCTATAATAATTATGTTTTTATGTAATTATGTTGACTAATACATATACTGATATTTTTCTTGTGTTATTCTTGAAATTTTTGAATGTGTGTCATAAAAATAGGAGCAATGCTTTAGTGTACAGTATGTAATAATTATACAGGAATGCAGTTTGGAGTTGGTTATATATATCTTCTTGAACAACATATCTGCTATTCTTCATGAATCTACTGCCATGATTTGGCAAACAATAGATGTTAACTAAGTCATTAACCTATAACTTTGGCAATTCATCAGACATGCTGAAAATTAAATGCTTTGGCTTATAGTGGGATTTTGATAGTCTATGTATAATTAATTGTTCACCTGGATATCTTTAACCATATCTCTAATTGTTATGTATTTCTTAATTAACAGACTCACAACATTCATAGTGAAGTACCAATAAAACTTCAGTATCCCTCTGGGACAGTCTAAAAATGATCAATGTCCATATTGAGTGTTACACAGATAGTGCAACTACAGTGCATAATTGTAGGATAATGTTTAATTAAAAATAACACAGCAAGCTCACTACCCGGTGGACTGAAAATTGGAAATCAAAACACTGCTGTAAAGGATTCATGTGTAGACCAGAGAGGGAGACTGTCGCATTGCAACACCTGGTGTTAGTGATTTTGTGATATGCAACAGAACAACTGGCATCTATTTCTAATCTCTGACTTTCCACTGGGAAAACCTGCATTTTCCTCATATATAAACCTGAATTGCATTGTTTGTTCTAATTGAAGTTCCCCTTTTTTAGCTATAGTATCCACAGCTACAAAGTAATCTTCCTGGCATTTAAGAGTCGATGGTGAAATAAACACTTGTAAGGGCAGTCAAATTGTTTTCAACAAGACAGATTGAGTTGCATCATCTCCTTGGAAGTTTAAGACATGTTAAGCTTTCAGTGTAAACTCCCTATAAACTGACAAGCTGGTTTTCGTTTCCAGAAACCAGGCTGTTGCTTCCCAAAATATGGATAGTGGTAGCGCATAAATTAACTTTATTATTGTGTTGATTTGCCAGTATCACAAGAAAGTCATAAACAATTGTTTAAAAACGATGACAAAAATCGCAATAACAGCTGAATTTACAGCCTCCATTCCTTGGAGCACACCTGCCATAAACCGCCGTCCTCCACACACTGTTTCTATTCTGACAATCCCAAATGTTTCCTTCCCTGGTCTCTGAGTATATGCATAAAGGCCAATAACTGAAAGGTTAGAGTCATATATCACCCAGCTGTTTTCAACACGCACATTAGTCCTGAGTTCTTTTTCCTGACTTTAACTTGAACATTTAAATGTTATACTGAAATCAAATTCTGCAAATTTCAGAGCCCAGCAATGAAGAACACACATTGGACCTGGTTATGTGATTAACACAGGAGACAGAGTACAAAGATACAGAAAGTAACTCCTGTAATGAGAAGGTGAATTTTCTGCAGGAATTACTTATCACCTTTGTAGCCTTCAAATTTGTACTTAAGAAACCTCTGAGGGAATGGATCTGTGGAGTTTTTATTTAACAAAAAAACTTCCTTGAAATTACTGGGCCACAGCTTTGTGGGACCCTAAAGCTGCATTATTTTACAACAGTTTAAAGGAAATTATGTCTCAGTCTCAATAAAAAAACTCTGAAGAAGTAAATCAGTGTTTAACATAAATATGCAAAACAGATAAAAGAAAAATAGTTATTGATTATTGATTACACCTGTCAATATGCACATTAAACCCATTTACATGCATGGTGTGTTAAAGAAAAAGACATTTACTTGCACATTAAAGCTTATCTTATAGACCACTGTAACAAAATGCTCATTTTAAAGAAAACTGACTTCTTCTGTAACATTCTACTAGATGTATCAATGCTTTTAATCTCAATTCATAGCACACAATTTGATTTTTTATATCTGTTGGGAGACAGAAGGAAATGCTCAATACAATACAGTGAATAAGATGGTTCCAGTATTCTCAAGGATTTTTGAATATGAAGAACATACTTTAACACTCAGTAAACACATCAGCATTATAGCTTAGGCACTGAAATTGTGCCTCAGTACTTAATGTGAGTCTTACTTGTCCGTTGTGTTGTATGGCTCAAAGCCAGCTTTCATTATTTACACATTAATTACTCAGTATTGATGAAGAAGACAATATTCTCCCAGAATGATATTTAAAGTACATTAATTTCACAGGTAATTTGTATAAAACCCTCTGTGGAAGTGAGTTAATTTTGAACATGAAGATGGAATCTTTTATGAATTTTGTAGAATGTGTCTGGTTTGGAGCAGGGTCCATGAATCCACACACAGTAGATTCACAGCTTATTAATTTCAGTTCTCCAAATCACATAATTACAAACACAGATGTCTGTTTTTTGGACTAGTGTATGAATTATTATCATAACTAAATTTGACAACATTGCCAATTTGTAGTCAGCTGGATTCTGTTAAATCTCTGAACCTAAGCAGGGCAGGGCCTGGTCAGTGCTGGGATAGGAGACCTCTGAGAAAAACCAGGTCACTGCTGTGAGCGGTGGTGGTGGACCAGCAGGGGGCACTCCTCCCTCTGGACCCAATCTTCAGTCCATTTCCCCAGCATGGTGACCTGGAGGAGCTGATGCTGTACTGTTGGAGGTGTCGTCCTTTGTCTTAAATATTAAAGTGGTGTTCTGAGCTCAGTGCGCTTTTTGATAACCCAGTATAACAGTGCAACTCCAGTAGGTGAAGTCTTCCACTCTCTGTGGCTCATGGGGGCACTGGTACATCACTGCTGTTTGTCACCCAGGTGGGGTCTGCACTTCAGGCTTGCAGTCAGCCTACTCCTATCCAGTAAAGCACTTTTAAATCCTTTGAAATGAAAAGCACGATATAAATGCAAGAAATTATTATTGTTACTTTCATCATAGTGCCCTTTGGTTACAATATGCATTTAAAATCTAGTGTTTTCATCCCAAGGAAAAAAAAAAGCAGGAATGAGCATGCTCAGCAATATTGGTGTGAATTTTAATAACTTGATTTCTCTGTGTATAATTCCAGAACATCCAGGATCTTTTATTCCTTTTCTCACTGGGGTGCTGCTCCTCTCCTATCTGACCACAGGACAGGGTGTGACTGTGACTCAGCCGATGGCAAGGGACTGATGCTGTGCTGAGACAGTGGCAGGGCTCCATCGCTCCGGCTGCCCTTGTCCTGCTCTACAGCCCTTGAGTCATCCCAGGAACTGGGCCTGTGCCATGTTGGTTCTCCCAGGGCCTTCTGCACTGGGCTCCTGCCCTCCCACACACTCCCTCCTCCCTGCTGGTTGAGTTCTGGCTTCAGCTCTTGCCCACCGATGGCTGGTCAGGTGGTCAGCTTCTGTGGGCTGCTGGAGAACAGATCGCTCAGCGCCTCGGGAGACGCTCAAACCACAAACAGCAGTGTCTCAAGATCTGAGACGAGGAATCACGGCAAGCAGGAAAGTGGGCTTGCACTATACACCGTATACCAGGTATATGCTGTGAATGGTGCATATAATTTAAAGACATGAAATATGTCTTTACACAAGTAATACATCTTTCCCAAGTATGAATTTCAACAATGAAAGTCTTTTCCCTGTTGACAGCAGGTAGGAGGAGAAGATTCAAGCCTCTTCCCTCCTCAGTTCCATTCTACTGTCAGCGAACTGTTGTTTTCCTGATAAATGTTTATTATGCGCAAAAAATAGTAATACATCAGCTTTCAGAAACATCAAAAACAGAAATTGGAAAATACAGCTATCCACACAATGGATCATGTATAGTTTTGCCTAAAAGGTTCTAAGCTGTAATATAAGCAGATGGGAGAGTAACAAAATATAGTTTTTTTTCTTTCAATAGAAACACTACTAATAAAAACAGAAAATATAATTCTATCAAAATTATTGCCCAGGGGGTGCCTAATAATTCTGGCCGAAGCTGTTTTAAAGAAACATCTTACTTGAACTCACATGTTAACCTTTTTAACAAGCTTCAGTGGACAAAAAGAAAGATTAGACAAAGCGTGTGTTCAAGCGATGATGTCATGGCTCTTTTACAGTATAGTCTATACATGCAGTACAGCTGGGCTGTTGCGGTTTGAAACTGTACGAGTAAAAACAGAAAAGAACAGAGAGACATGCATCCTGAACAGGTGTGCTCTGAGAAGGCTCTCACGTGTGGTATTGATTAGCTCAGGTAGCGTGTTGCACCACAAAGGGAGGAGGGAGGAGAAAGAGCAGACAGACATCTAGGCCTGGGGGAGTTTAAAGCTTCTGGACAGCCAGGAGACTTGGAGCTGAGGGGATAAGAGTGGGAGAAAAGAGGCAAAAGGGACAAGAATTCCGAGAGGGTCTGGCAGGACAGGAGCCTTCAGGCAACGACAGGTGTCGTAATCCCAATACAAGGAAAGACAGGAAGCTGGCCAAGTTCTGAAGTAGCAGGGGACACAGGATCAGCAAGAAAGAGATAGTACTAGCCAAAGCAGCAAAGATGTGATGAACTAGAGAAGACACTGAGAGAGTTACAGCATCATGCCTTTTGTATAGACATGAACCTCGTTAATGTGTGCAAACTAGCTGCTAAAGTGCCAGCTCAAAACAGCAGCCATTGTTTTATACTTGTTGCCCACCACCTGTTGTTATTTAATCTATACTCTGATATATGACTATCTGATATCTTCAAAAAAACAGAAACTTAAGTACTGCTCTGCATGCCCGTCTTCCAATCGAACAATACCCTTGTGCAGCAGAGCAATAACAGTGCACACCATCTGTTGTCCTCTACAATACATACAGTAAGATCACTATCATGCTACAGTATCTCCTGCTTTGGAGTCCCCATACCCATACTGTACCTGAGGATACTCCAAATTGTGTTATTTTGCTCATCGCTGATAAAGTTATCACATAAATTAAAAGAAGTTTCCCTTCACATTGATGCCTTCACTGTTGGGTGGCCGATATGTGGAAGCTGTTGAGTTCATGGAATTTATCAAACAAAATATGCAGATGGAGGTACATGATCGTTAATTCCTTATGTCTTGTCATTTTTTAGTGGATGGGTAGTACTTTGTTTGTGATTTGAATGATCTTTTGTTTGAGCCAGTGAAGAATCTCTTTCTCTACAGGGCAGAAATGCGGAAGGCCAGGGTAAGAGAAATTTAGACATTCTGATCACTTCTGTTACGTTTCATGTTTTGTAACATGATATAATGTGTGTTACATGTTAAAAAAGGGGACTGTGAAAGGTGATTAAATAGTTGAAATATTTACCCCTAAAAAATAACCAGAGAAAGGAAATGAGTGAAAGAGATGTCTGGTATTTTCACTATTCCAAAGCTGCTCATTTAAATATGCTGACTTTGTCTGATACCGACTTCATTTGTATTTGTACAAGAATGAAAAAAAAAACTTACATGCCAAGGGTTCCTTTTTCACATGTACATTTGCCTCCTGATTTGTCAGGATGGATCACAGTTCTCTGCTGTCGATTGAGACTGGTGATCTTTAGGTTCATTTAAAACCGTCATCTGTCCCCCTTTGTAATCATAGGAAACCTCTGTCAGACTGAAAAGAGATTAAGCCTTCCCTTGGGGTCTTGCTGTGTCGGATGGAATCAGCCACTTTAAAATACAGCTGTGTTTGGAGAGAGCACTTGGTTGTCTGATACAGCACACATAATGTGATGTCTACACTTTAAGGAATTGCTATAAACAGTAGCAGTTCTCTGAACAGCAGGCCATTCATGTTTTGCCCAGAACAACCTTAGCCCTTAAACTGGAAATACAACAGTTATTTCCAATATTATTTCCATCTATTAAAATACTTTACAATAGAGTGGCTGAAGATACACAGATCTACAGTACTCAACAAATTGTAGTACTTACTGTTATGTTTCACTTTTTTCTCTTGGAACCATTAGTATCTTTCATTTTTCCTGCTTTTTTTAACGTCAATTGTTTTAAAGTGATGATATAGTAAGATAACAGAAGGAACATCCTACCAGGTTACGGTGTGTGTTACAAGCTTGTAGCCACAAGGCGTTACGGGTGTGTGTATTAATTAGCCTTTAGATGACTTTGGACTTAGGCAAAATGATGGAGTGAGAAAGAATTCCCAAGACTGTTCCACTTCCTGTAGTACTGTAATTGGAAGAGGCCAAATAAATAGTTATAGCAATACCTACTGTAGATAGATACTGTACTGTATATAGATAGTAAAACAGATGGATAGATAATTTTATTCTCATATTCAGACACCCTGTCCCTACCTCTTGCATTGCAAGCATTCTCCAGTGTATGTCCCCAGGTGGGCAGCAGCCGTGCTCACGCAAGACTCCTGTGTGAGCGTCCCAGATTCAGGAGGAACTGTTCAGTGGAATTGTCTCATCGTCTGCTTTTCTACCTCCAGACTGTCACTTGCTCCCTAGTCACACAGATCCTATGTAGACTCACCTACAGTACTTCCCTTCCAAGTGCAACCTTAACTGCTTGCGAAATGAACCCATGAAGTGCCCTCTGGTGCCTTTAAATACTGCCAAGTTACTCCTGTGCTGCAATCAAGCATTGTCACCTTGGACAGCGCCAATGATTCCAGCACGTTAAATCCCTCAATGAAAATATGAAAATATCTTAATCAATTCTCCATTCTCCAACGTAGCTTTGAGAAAGGCTAAAGTCGAGTATAGATAAATTTTCTGATGCAAACCTTTGTCATCTGTGACTATAGTTTTCATAATTCTCTGCCGTCACCTGGACATGTGCATATAGCAGATGTGACTTCAGGACTATGGCTCTGTTTTCAAATAAAAGCAGCTAAATAAACTCTTTTTCAATATTTCAACATTCATATTGCTGGAAGAGATTGTTTATAAAGACAGAATTAGTAGTTAGAAGATCTGTTCATGGAGTTAAGTGTTCAGATTCAATAGAAGTCCTATTCAGTATTCAGCACAGTGTGCGTATTTGTTTGATTGAATAAGAACCAGAATACACTTCAGCTTGGAATATTGTTTTTGTAGTGGTCACAATTGTACAAGACTGCAGACTGCAGAAAGCTGAAATTGAATTTACCTATAAACAAACACCGATTAGGTCTGATTCTGATTGACTGATTAATCCCACATAGAGAAGAACAGATTCTGAATTTAATTTTCGGAATGCATTAAAAGTGGTATTTCTGCATCAGCGAATATTACATAAAATTATTTCATGTTTTCTTTTTCAGTCCCAGGTTGCTTCTCAGACAAAAGTCGAAGCACAGCTAATTACCTCCCTTGAAATTGTGTTGAATACTGAAACCGAAAACTATGATGACACTGCTATTCACAGCCCTGAATTCCATAAGGCACTGGTCTTGCAGTGCTACAGTTTTAAAGGTTATAAAGCTCATTGTAAATAGACACCTGGAAAATATGCTAACTTATACTAATTAAGATAATAATTGGTACAATTAAATCATTGAGAGTTTAGCTGGTGTGAAATCCATAAAAGCGCATGACTTTCCAGGAGCAGTGAAGAATCTGGGAAAGGTCCTGAGGTGGGGTTAAGTGGTACAGTAGGTTTCGTTCTGTGTTTTGGACAAAGAAACTAATTGAAATGTTTTTTACTCTCCTGCCTCTTATGTCACAGAATGGATGTCATCATTTTGTCTTGTGAGCACTATTAATTCACTTACTCTGTTCTTAAACATATATTCCATCCATGCTGTTGTCAGTATAATCAAATGTTTTTTTCTCATCTTTTCAGTGGTTAAATAGGTGAATAAGCTACAGCACTTCAGTAATTCTATAGATACAGAATGACAGTGCAAATGAATAGAAGCAGAAAAGAGCTTCCCTTCACCAGTTCAATGAGCTACATTGGAGCTTTAGAACCACCAGAGAAATGACACGTGACATTTTTGTGTCCTCAAGATTCTATTGGGCCATGTTGTATGTAGATCTGTGTCCAACAATTTTGCATGCCTAAGCAATTTTTGTTCTGTAGTAGTTTATATTTTAGTGGATATCGTAAGGGGGAAATACAATAAATGATGTTGCACTTGGAGTGAAGTTTTGTTCTCCTTTCTTCCACTACTGATTCGGTTGTGGAAAAATAAAAGACTCAACTTGCAAAAAGAGAGACACTCGCAATGAGAAGTTGCACTTTATTGTAAAAACGGATTGTTCTCATAAAGCAGAATAAAGTTGTCTCTGTTTTTTCTGTAAAATCTACAGGTTTTAACTCCTTCTGTGGAGTGAGGTAGAACAAGTTTCATTCAGTAATCTAGCTCCTATCAGTTACTTGGCCTCTTCATCAGAATGCAGAAGCTGTTGACCAGATGCTTGCATGACAGTGTTCTGCATCTGCAGCCCAGAGGTGCTTAACCCAGCAGAGCTCAGGATCATCCATGAGATCTCCTTTTGAGTCAGAAACTATGCTATGTTTCTCCATAAAATGTGCTATACACACCTTTTATTTATTTTCAAAGAAGATCACTACATCATCTATTACTGCTTCTTACAAAAAAAATCTTCCCCAAAACATAGTTTGATATAACTTCAACTACAGTATGTGCACATGGTGTTGTGAACTGGAAAAGAGTCTGAGTGATGTAATGTTAATCTGAGGGAGAGCAAAGAGGAAGAAAGCAAAGTGTATCCAATTATGCCCCATCCTGTCTGGACATCGAGCTGAAAGACTTGTCAAACCAACTGACACTTTGGTTTCAAGAAAAGTGCCTCATAGACTCCAGGAAATGCCACAGAACTTTGTGTGAGAGGGATAAAAAACATCTTTATCTTTTCCATTTTCCTGGTGAGCTTGAATTCAAAGTCCAGAGGAAAATGTAAGGCACTACTGCTTTTAGTCCCATTTGGAGAAAATTCCCACACTCATCAAAGTAACATTTTCACATCACATTCCACTTCATGCTCTCTCCTTCTGTGATCATCATTGTGTGAACAGAAAGAGCTGATATACATGAATACCTTGGAGACAGGATCAAATTTACATCATCTTCCATGGAAATTGTGTGAGGGCAGCCAGGAAAAGCTAATTTTCATTTATTTTAGAAAAAAAAACCTGGTAAGTATCAAATGTCACTGAAGTATAAAATTTGTCGATACAAAAAGCAGCTTTATGTATGATGTATAAATAAGGTTAATAAGCAAGTCTGATTATTCTTTAATGCATTCATTGTTAACACAGAACTGCTTAATTATGTGGTGTCCCTAAGGCCCTCAGCCATTCAATTACAGTCAGATGCCTCAGTCCACAGGGGACCAAGCCCAGATGTGTTCACATACTAAAAGCCAGCTGAATGTACAATGGAGGAAAACCCCCAAATTAAATGTGGGGATTAAATTGCAAATTGTGTTTTGCTTCCTTTGCTACCATTGATCTGACTATACTATTCAGTGATTGGTTATCTGTAAATGCTGAAATGCTTTTTTGTTTTTATTTTATTTAGAGCTACATTCACATCGCCCATGTTAAACATGTTCTCAAAGCTCCTTTGAGAAACAGAGCAGTTTGTGATTTCTGCAGTAAGATCTTTATTTCCAGACAGTTCTACCACAGTTCATGATCATCTTATTTTTATTTCTGAAAATTCCAGATCTTTTTTTCCCACCATCTATTCTCATTTCATTTTATATGACTTCTAATTCTGAATGAGAGTTACAGAGAGCTTAGGTATGAGAATTATTTAGCTACTGCAACTACAACCAAAACAGATATCAAGAGACAGATTATGGAGCATTACCCCTCAGAAAATTCCAAGGCCTGCACGGCACTGGGTGAAACGAATTATAAACTATACACAAAAATATACTTCTCTGTAAAGTCATAAAAGCACTTTAGTTGAATTAATGTCAAATCTGCGTTTACTTATGTGTTGTACACTGCCATTAAGCTCCTCAAATTATATTTCCTCTAGCAGAAGCTGCTTTATTTGCTTTACAGCTGGTGAAAGAAAGAAATCCATCTCTCTTATTAAAATAATAATCAGATCAATCTGTAACTTGCCTATACTTTACACTGAATTACATTGTATACAGAATTTCTACATATATATGCATCCATTGGCTCTATAAGAAAATAGATTATTATACTGTTAAGCATAACAAGGAAGTAGAAAACACGAAAATGTCCACTGCCATGGTGCCAGTTAATTGATTGGTTGTGAATCTAGGAAGTTCTCCTTCTGACATCCATAAAGTAAACTACCCTTACACAGTCTGCAAACATTCTGCATCAGTAAAGTGAAAGTGAGTATAAACTGTTTGCAGTCTTCAAAAGTGAAAATGCCTGCTAGTGGGATAAATTTAAATAAACATTGGATCTTCTAAAATGTAGCCAGCTGAGTACTCATTATCATTCCAAGAGAAATATCTTCAAGAGAATATCTTACAAACTGATTTGTGGTGGCAGCAACAATATATATCCATCAGCTTCTAGGGGCAGAGATACAAGACTACAAGACAACAAGACCATGAACTCTTGCAAACTTTAGCTCTTTTAGGATTGCAAGAGTACTTCTGGGACCTAACCCGTACTATCTGTCGGCTGTGAAAAACTTAACAACAGTTTTGCTAAAAGTGTAATGTGATGTTGCCGTGCTCCCCCTGTCCCATAGAGAGCTGTATTTCCTCCACAGAGGAGATGATTGATGAGGAGAAGTCAATTTTGTCAGTGCTGCTAATAATGGTTATTGATTACCTTTTATTAAGTAGCATTTATATTGTGTTACCAGATTGTTAAGTTTTGCTCATGAAGTGTCCCTTTTTCTTCATGGAAAGTGGAGCTGAAGTGTGATTGGACTATTTTCCTTTGTTTTATATATTTTTTTTATTTTATAATTTATGAACTCTGGCTAATATGTAGAAGGTGTTTTGTGTATTTATAAAAGCAAGGAAAGATGCAAACAGATGAACGACCACAAAAAAGACGCATTGTGATCATTATTCATATCCGTTTCTTTTTTGTTTTTTCATTACCACTGGTGACATTTTTAGGATTTTAGGTAGGCTTATTCATGGCTTATTCTTAAAGATGTTTATGTGGCATAATGCCTTTTGTATGTTAAACTACACTGGAGCCACCGCACAGAAGATATTATCATCAACACCACAGCAGGACTGCAACCGCTGACAGATGCCGATTATGATGATCCTGCTGTGTCTCTCCCTCTGTTTCTCCCTTTCTTATTTTTATCTACACAGGTACTGCAGAAATGACTCAGTTCAAAGGTGAGCTTATATTTCATTCTAGGCGAAAACAATGTGACACTTTTGCTTGGCAAGGGGTTTCATAATAGCACCAATTTTCTGTCCAAAATTCAACTTGGAATCAAACTATATATGCGTTCTGTTTTTTTGCAGATAGGCCTGCATACACCGCACGTGGGCACATTAAGCTCACTGTTATTTAACCAAAGTTTAATAAAGGTTTTGTGGTTTCAGTATGCACTTTATCACTATCCTGTTTGCTTAATACTTAAGTCACGTCTTTTTTTCTTTTGCCCCTGGTACAGAATATCTCCACAATCTCCAGCTCAGCCACCAGAGCAATCCTCTTGGAGTTCTCTTTCTCTCTGGTGCCCACAACAGTCAAGCTGTATTTATCATGCAACCATTTCCTTGATACCTAAGTAAGCCATTAGTTGCTTCATCGCCAGCAAACATCATGCTTTTATTACATATACTCCTTGGCTTTCCTCTGAAATGGCTCTTGTGTCCATTAAATCTCATGCCACTGAGCTTATCCCTAATCTTGTTGCCACATATCCTTCTGTATGTGTTCAGTTTTTTCCTGTCCCTCTAATTCTTACCTCAGTATTAAATCTTTGGTTGCTTTGCACCCATGTGTTTATCATTCTTGTGTCTCTCGCCTTTTACTGTCAAACTACAAAACATATTTATCAAAATAAGATGGGTGATGGGACAGGCCCTAGATTTTAGGAGTTCCACAGTTAAAGAAACATATGTACTGTAAGTTATATATAAAATGTTTTACCTAAACCAAGATATTTCCTAAATACAAACACAACTACTAATAAAACAATTCAGATCCACAGAGATGTGATATTAGTTAATACATGAATGAAGTTGGTTCCATAAAGATGTGATATAATATAGCTTATTCGGGGCTATGCTGGTCCTCTCTTTATTTATATAACCAACACTCTGAGAGTCATTAGGAAAAAGCAGACTACATCAGCTGAATTGTGTCTTGTTATACTGTGCTGAATATCTGTAGGACAGATTGCTTTGACGAAGGTGATATCACACGGTTATTGGGCAGATCCCTCTTACTAACTTATGGAA
The DNA here is from genome assembly GCF_055471065.1 of Atractosteus spatula. Classification (NCBI taxonomy): domain Eukaryota; kingdom Metazoa; phylum Chordata; class Actinopteri; order Semionotiformes; family Lepisosteidae; genus Atractosteus; species Atractosteus spatula. Next base: position 2,466,707 of record NC_142714.1, on the reverse strand, counting down.
GAACTTCAGATCAGATAATCTTTTTATTTTGATGCAAATTTTTGACTAAAATGTAATTATGAATTTATTTATACTTAAAAACTTAACAAACAGCTAAGCAAAGCTGGGCCTGGTCAGGATGGGGATGGGAAACCAGGTTGCCGCTGTACAGTAAGTGGTGTTGGTGGACCAGTAGGAGGCGCTCTTCTGTCCAGACCAGAATTTCCAAACCAAGTGAAAAGAGTGAAAAGGGACACCATGTTGTAGGAGGCCTTGAAGCGAAGTCTCAACACGTACATTAAAGACCCTATAGCACTCTTATAGTAGTAGGGCTGTGAGCTCCAGTGTCCTTGTGAAAGAATGTGGCAAGCAGTGCACCCTCTGAGATGAGAGGTGTCACATGTGAGGAATATTATCATTAATGATTTATTAATTCAAATTAATTATTTCCTACTAATTAAATAAAATTATTTTCTAATGGACCTCTTTCCTTTTAGAGGAAGAATATTTAACATAACAGATCTGGTCATTTCCCACACCTAGTTAAAAGTCCGCCACTAAAAAATAACAGCACTATAAGAACAGCAGTAACCTAAATGAAACATTTGAGATTTTGTTGATAATATTATTGCCTTTGGACACAGTTCTTTCTTTCTGCTGTATGTGCCATCTGTCCTCCCACTGCAACACTAATTATAACAATTACACCTTCATTTTTTCATCTTCATTTGCTTCTGTGAACTTGCTCATTTATTGTAGATTTTGGGTTAAAAAATAGAATCAAGAAGAATGTGGAGTGCCCTTTTAACATAAGATTCAACAGAATTTGTCCAAGGAAAGCAACCCACATTTTCCCAAAAGCACTTTTCCTTTTCTGTCCCTTTCATCTTGTGTGATTGTTGTATTCCTTTCTATCAATGTGAGCATGTTACTTCAACTTGTAATCACTTCTCTTTTTCTATTTCTCAGCTGTAAGTCTGGTGTTTTTTTTTAATGTACTGGATGTTTTACATTTAAAAATTATATACAGTATGTTTATCATTTGGATAATAAATAAAAAAGTTATTTTTATATGAACCTACAATAATTAACATTGCTACGTAAAGAGAACACCAACATTGTTCATATGTATTTAGAAAGTCTATAGAATAGTACAGTGACATTAATGAGAGAAGAAAAAAATACTTTTCTTCTTGCTTGTAAAAGTAACCTGATTTCAGCATTACTCCACCTCCACAGACACACAATGCATTAAGGGACACATGAGCTGTTTTTACTCACCAAGAATTAGCCTGAGTTGATATAACTTAAAGGAAATAAATATGCAATCACTTTGTGCTTCCTTTTCCCTTTGGTGTCTTCTGGATGCTCGCCTGCAGGTTAATGGATGGTGGCCTGCCCCTCTCCACCAACCCTAATTTTCAGCATCGATTGTAAATCTACACTCTGCTGGAAGATGGAAATGACAACACCAAGAAAACTGCTGAGGATTGAAAACAGGGAATCTTAGATCCTGCAAGTGTAATTGTTCAATTTATTAAACCCTCTTCTGTTCCCAGAAAAGTAGATTTCAACATTATTTATTTCCAATAAATGTTTCTAATAAGACTTATCAACCACACTTTTATTCAACTCAAAGGCCACTTTTCTACATGCATTCAAATCACATCTTACATCTAGTCCTTTTTTTTAAACTGCACATGACATGCTAGGAAAGTTCCTGAGTGTCCAATTTTAATTGTTAATCATCCCTCAAAATGTTGGCCTGCAGGTGGAATTCACAAGATCTATTGCTGATACTGATTTCATTTTGAATTTCACTGCATGCAGAATAACTATGTTGTATGTATGTTATTAAAAAAGCATGTGAGCTGTTGAAAATGTTTGTCCTACAGATCATGCCATTTAATGGCATGTATTTAATGATATTCACTTATTGTTCACCACAGTGAAGCGAAGTCTAAGCTTCCTGATCTACAGGATCTCTATCATAAAGACAATGTGTCTCCTACGTAATGGGAAAAGAAAGTGAAACGATGAGGAATTGAGAAGAACAGACTCTCTAAGTGAAATCACATTAAAACTGACAGCCCTAGCAAGTACTATACAGGTCAAAGCAAGAAGCTGCAGTTGGAGAGGAGGGAATTATTTCGTGCTTAAAAGTACATCCATGCAGAAACTATAGGGAATTCTAATTCTAGGCTTTACTGAACACAGTGCTAAGGGGACTAAAGAAATACTGCTACTCGTTATACCTTCAGAAAATGTAGAAGGGCGAATTTAAATACTTTAATCAAAAATATATTTTTTTCCTTACATAATGTACTAATTTTCTCATTGCATCTTTATAATTCACTGTCTTTTGCTTTTTTCTGGCCCTTTAATCTCAGCCATACCTTTTCCAAGGCAAATTTTGTTCAGTCTTGCATTTCAGGGGAAACGACCTAGATTACAAAGAGCCTCTGGTCTCTACAGTGGCTACAGTAAGTAAGTGTAAAGCTCAGTCAAAAACAGCCTCCATTATTATCTGGAGCACAGGGAAACAAGCACAGGGGAACTGTCGCTCCACAGAGGACTCTGTCATGCTCAAAACTAAAGATATAATACACAAACCAATTTTTTTTACATAAGCCACATCTGAACATAACTATGGGATACACATAGATCTCAACAGGAATAAAAAAAACATAGCAGCATGCTGGTGTGTAATGTTTAATTTGAGCTCTCCCAATGTACTGTAGTAATTTCTTTTTAAGGGTGTTACATTCACACTGAGCGTCCAAGTGAGGATGAGAGGCTCAGACCGAGGGAAAGTGTTCTGACAAGACAGCACCATCTCTGTTTTTAGCTAAGGGAATGTCATGAAGTGTAAGTGCTAGATTAAAAAAAATACTAAAATACTGTTTGAAAGAGGATTGCTTTTTAGGTTCCAGCAGTGAGTAGCCATGTCTGTCTTTGCTTGAAACGTAGTTCTGCGCTGTGCCTTGGTGTCCGCAGTGCCAGCAGAAGGCTGCCTGCAGGATTGACCTCCAGTTTGGTGGCTGTTAACCTCAGAGAGGAGCAAAAGTACGACTGTGTCACTAATAAAGATGAAACCAAACAGGAAAAAATAGGGACTTCTTCTTTTAGAACTCAATCCCTCAACCATTTTTCAGCACAACCCCAATTATCTCTGCAAAATATATAATGTCTCTGTTATTTAAATTAATGATATCACAAAGCTCTTAAATGCTCTATATACAATACATTTAATAAATGTATATACATGAGAGTACATTACTGTACAGTGAATATAATTTCAGTTTAGACTCCCATCATTTGGGTAGGCGTTCTATCAAGTCTGTCTTGAGTATCTAATTGATTCAGCTGCTTAATCCCCTTTGGACTATCACAGGGAAGAGTGCAGTGATTTAAGCTTTCCCTATGAGAGTGCATAGTAAAGAGGTCATATAAATAGAATCTGGAACACTGCTCAGTGTTGACTCAATGGATTTTGCTAAAATCTACAAGACAGAGCTTTTCCACAGAATGATATTTGAACAGCTGATCCAAATGTCCATCTTTATAGACACTGGGACTCTGCACAGAAAGAGGTCTTTGTAGCGAACACATTCTAAGATAATATTTGTTTTATTTCCATTTTGCTCATGAATAAAAGTTCATTTAAAGCAGTAAAATTTTCTGTTGTATTAAGTAAAAATGAAGACTTTGACTTACAGGCAAGGCAAAGGCCGGGGAGAGGGGCTTCTGATTATACAGATCCACCCTGAGCCTATATTTGATGGAAATTTAAAACAATAAAATCACCAATAACTTGAAAACAGAATCACAGGTATTATGATCCTCCAATCCATCCATTCTCTGCCTCTTACAGTGTGTATCTTGCGGCAGGAAATGGCAGTGGGAATATAGAAAGTCCTGGAGCCAGCCAGGGGATCCACTTGCTTGGATATTTAGCTCCCTTCTTCTCAGAACGAGGCCTTCTTACCACCCGTATAATATCCTGTTATTTTCACTAAATAGAGACCTTTTTACTAATTTTGTTTTACGTAATATTATAATCTGTAATAATGTAGTCTTCCTCCTGGTTTCACTAAGTCATATTTTGCCACTGTTTTCTTTCACTTTTGGTTGGGTGTTGTGTGTGCTACTGTGTAACTCTGAGTTTCATGAAAAGTGCAGGCAAAAAAAATGTATGGTTATTAAAATCATTTTTCATATAGCAAATTATATCTTCAGTTTCAGCTTGCTGATAACTCTAATGTGTTTCTGTCGAGGTAAAACAAAAGTATTTTACATATACATAAATCTTGTGGAAAAACACAAAAAGATGGGAGAAGCATGGTTTTGTTTCTTATCTGTTAATATGGCCTTGTATTAATCTGAGAAGGGTCGATGTTTTATGAATTTAAAGCCCACATTCTGGCAAAACGTCTCCATTAGCATCTGATATTGTCAGTGTTGCAGGCTTTTTTACATTTTAACATGAATGTCATGTAACAGAAACCCATTGTGCATCTGTGCAAAAGAGATTGGGCTATCCATGAAATAATCACATCTTTCAGTCTCTACTACGCAAACAGAAGAACCTAATTTAAAAGCTGCTACAATAACTCCCTGAAAACTGGATTTTGATCAAAAGGAAAAATTAAAAGCTCCCTAAAAGCTTATTAAATAATATTATAAACAACTTGAACAGAATGATTCCAGGAAAACCATAAATTGGTATGAATTTACACTAATTTGTTCGGACCGTACAGTTCTTTAATAAAGGCATATTCATCTTCCTTAATTTAATTACTAATCTCAGCTTTGCATTCTTGCTTTATAAATTAGAACATACATCTGATTCAAGCCGTATGTATTCTTTGAACTGACATAAACATCAACATTAATTTACCCACCTCTGGATTTCCTCTAAATTCTGTAAACAGCCAGGCTGACCTCAATGCTTCATTAACCATCTTGGACATTCGGATTGTTTGTCGCTCTTTCAGGCTTGGGCCTCTGTGTTCTGTTCTCGGAGAGGAAGCCACATCCCGCAGATTTCTCGCTGTCAGACGCAGAGCAGTCAGGAGGCCACAGTGTTTATTTGCTACTGTTTGTCTTCTCTGCAGCATTTTGTCACAGAACCATATTTCATCTGAACCTTGATATTACACCGTTTTCCCCCCAGAGAATTCATGTGTCTCTGTCGTAGTGAGAAATGTGTCACACAAATCCAAGGCTGTTCTGTTCCCATGATGATGATGATGATGATTGTTATTATTATTATTATCCATCTCCATAGGGATAAATACATATTTATTTATAGATCAAGAACATTGCTTTGATTGCCTTCAGAAATTAATCAGTTAGTGATAAACATTCTCACTGATAACGGTGACAAATATATTTAAATGTCTTCTTGTTTGCTTGCTGAAACAGGCCTAAACATTTGTGCTTCTGCCTGTGTCTGTAAACAATGTAAACAAAATTGAAAAGGAGATATGTAATCTTGCACAAAAAATGCAGTGCAATATATAGGATATAAAATCAGAACTGGAGAGTTTAATTCCAGTTTTTCAGATTTGTTTCCAGTTAAACAAACATACAAAAAATGACATATAAACAATATTTTTATTTATATTTTTAAACAATTTTATTTTAAAGCTAGGTGAAAATTGGCTGCAAGATGGGAGAACCCATTTTTTTAAGGTTACCTATTCTAAATAGGTAATTCCCAGTATCAAAAATATTCCATGCAAAAAGTATTTAGGTTCAGAATTTTTGAACTCAGGATGAAAATGAATTTTAACATAATCAACCTTTTAGTGATGAGCTACTGAAAAAAGCAGTGATTGATTATTGATGAACATTATAATTCACAATCACTGGTTAGTGAAGACAAAAAAGCCAACTTTGCTTATTAATGACATAACAGTTTTAAGCATTTAAGTCTAAATGACTATTTTAAGTTAACTGAAACATCAAAACCTAATTTTTTCTTGTTGTATTGCCATTAGAAAATGCTGAGAAATCACGGCAGATCTCTCTGTTGCTGGATACCAGAACTTGTACTTACAGTATACTGGGGATGACACCCTTGAAATTCAGAGCCCGCTTCAGTCACATACTTACTAATTATTCATAGATTTACTCCACGCTCTGTGGGAATTCATGCAGAAAACCAGAAAACATTTGAAAAATACACATATTACAGAACATCATCAATATAGTCTGCATAAAGAAAAATGTAGTTATTCAATGGTTTTGACAGATTTTTACAGTACTTGCTGTTAGATTTACTTCATCCTAGGTTAGAAGAACCTTGAAAAAAATTTGTCCACACCCGCCAGAGAGAATTCTTGATGAAAGAATTTTAATGTCCACTGATGTCCAATAAATAATGAAATAGAGTTTTAAATAATGAAATAGATTGTTTTTAAACTTAAACTGTTCCTTTGCATGGCAGAGTATAATTCTTTAAATACAATGGACATTAGTATTCATCCTTCAAAATATTAAAGAAGATGTAGCAAATAAAGAAAAGATAATACAAATATAAAACCCTAAATTGTTTAGAGATATTTTTTCTTGACTTTTATTAGAATGACAGTACTTACCCAACTAGTCTTCTAAATCAGCCTTTAGTACATTTAGATCATGTGCCTAAATAAACCATATCTGAAGTGAAATTAATAGATTCTGAAAGTCACACAAAGCTCTAAATAGCAGAAATCAAGTGAAAATCTAACATTACATAAAGCCTGTATGAGACCAAAATGAAATGGTGCTGATGTTTTTAAGTATTTATTGTCCAAGCAGTATTAAATGGTTCAATCATTTAACAATAAGACCAAAGGAATTAATGTTTCAGACGGTGCTCATTAAGTTTTATGTTTTCTTGCAGCTGCTTTTCAGTTGGTGGTTAATGTTTTTATTTGTACTTTTACTGTGCCTCTTTCCTACCGACTCTGAAATGATCCATCTTGAAAGCCATCTACCAGTCAATAGACTTGACAGCAATTTCATAATGCTGCAAAAGGTCAACCGATTATCTACCAATTTAAGTAGCAATCCCTTTACAAAAATACATTTAGAGGAGAAAAAATCAATTTCATATGCAGAGATTTTTACATTACTGACCAAATGGAGTGCTTTGAAATTCATGTTTGATAACCGAAACAGGACTATTTTAGCTCTTATCCTTATTCAGGCAATACAGTTTATCCAGGGTTTTTGTGCCTTGGTATAGTTGCTTTTAAGTCTGGGATCTGGTTCCAGATCCCATTCATTTTTCAACAAAGCAATGATCGGCCATAGAGGTCCCAAACTCCTGCTCCTGAAGTCCACTTACAGTACCTGTAGGCTTTGAGTGACTCTGTAGAGCCGTGCCTGATTCCCACTCAGGGAAAAGTCTCAATGTTCAGTCAAATGCGTTCACTGAGGAAACTAAGAGTCCTGTTGGCTTTCCACAGCCAAATACCTGAGGAGTTCTTTCAGTAACAGTGGCAGCAAGGGTAGGCCTACATAAACACTTTAAAAAGTCTCTCATCTAACATGAAAGGAACACCTGTGTAATATTAAGCGAAACCTAACATGATTTCCTTCCTTCCTTTTCAGTTTTATGAATGCGTTGAATGCTGATGGGTTCAAATCATGACCAACAAAGCAAACCTTTTGTATTGTGCTACCTTGCCAGCAGGACAGGGCAAAGACACCCAAGACCCCTTTCTCTGTCCTCAGTCTCTGCTGGTTGTGTCCTTACCTCAGACGAAAACATGGATTGTAATCATACATGCTGCTACTAAGCTCCAAAGATATCTAATGGAAATTCTATGCATTACACTATAAATATAATTTACCAAGACACTCTGTTTATAAAAGACTATTAACCCAACAGAGAAATCCCAGTAATTCATAGGTTTTATGAAAAGATCAGTCTAAATAAGAAGTGGGTCAGAGCTTAACCACTGTCCTGAATCCAGCTTTTGTGATTTATCTTGACGTCTCAGTACTTCACCTAACTCCTCCCATGACGTTGGTATTGTTAGGGGGCTTCTGAAAGAATCTGTTGGCTAAAAAGAGAGAAAAAAATGTGGTTTAATTATGGCACATTGACATATTTAGGTTAGAAGCAAAGAAACATTGGTTATCTTCACCCAAGATTTAAGCAGAACTGTGACCATGTGAACATTATTTCCTAATTTGTTTTTTTCTTATAGTTATAATATAGAAATATAGGAGACTCTAGAATGAACTGGTAGCACTGCAGAAGAGGCTTCTATAATTCCCTGGGTCTGAGAATTTTAAAGCCAAAATGACCAAGCAGGGAAATGAATATATTTGAATGAATTTTTCCACAGTAATGATTTTCCACATGAGTATACCGTCTTTAATTAATATCTTGGACATCTATGTCATTCATTGTTCCAGTTTAATAAGCCTGAAATTCAAAAAAAGTTTAAACAAAAGGGGTTATAGAAATATCAATTTATTCAGCAGTCTTTTATCCAAAGCGACTTATTATTGTCTCCATTGAAGCAGCCTGGTGTTTTGCTAAAGCAACTTCAGATGGTAGTAGTAGTTCAAGTAGGGAGCTGCGTCAGCATGCATAGGCTGCAAAGGAGCAAGGAAAGGCTTATTCCATGCTGAAAAGAGAAGAAAGAAAACACAATGTTTCAGCTGTGGAGCCTTCTTCGGCCGTAAGGGTGTTACACCTGAAGGAGGCTCCACAGCCAAAACATTGTGTTTTCTTTCTTCTCTTTTCAGCATGGAATAAACCTATCACTGGTTCCTTTACAGTAGGTAGTGAAGTAAAGTACCCGGCTCAGCGGTTCAGCAGCAGTGTCTCATTTAGGATTTAAATTCATGACCTTGGGACCCTGACTACTCCTCATTGTTGCTTGTGCCTGAATTTCATAAGGTCATTGTTGAGTCAGTCACAGCTGGGCAAGTAATGCAGGTACAGTATATGAATAAATGGATGCTTTTAAATACAATTAAAGATAAATATTACTGAGGGAAAAACAGTAACTTGGACCCAGTTCAAACTACATTTAACTTGTTATGCCATTAAAAAAAGGCTTGTAAAAATAATACTTGTTAATGAAACGTGACACTGTTACATGGCAAAAAAGCATTGAAATCCAAACACCCGAGGAGCTGAAGTCTGAAGCACACATGGGAAGGATTTGGCTGTGTTTTCATTTTGGATGTCCTATAAATGCACAGAGAAGGTATGATTCTACAATATTTGATTATACAAATGATTACAAGCACCTTCAGTAATAATATACAATATATGTATTAAGACCTACATACAAGGTGTATATTTTTAAGTTGCCCTGGTCAAAGAATGTCAGAATTGGCTTTACCCACGTCTTATACAGTACATTTAAGCACAGAATGGAAGTGAGAGCTGCAAATCAACTTTAGTAAACGTGAGCACCTAAAAGGAGGCTTTCAGCGCGACAGCGGTCTGTGTTAGATGAGGTCGGTTACAGAGGTTTTGCAGCAGACAGACCATTCTTAGTAGGCTAAATACTCGAGGGAGGGTGGAAACAGTGAAAGCAGGAAGCCATTAGAAATCTGTTGGAAGCAGCAGCTGGAAAGACATCAGACTGGCTGTGAAAGCTGCATTACCGTCTGGGAGCGCAGCCAGACAAGAAGTACCTCCTAATGAACACTGGTACCAAGGATGTCTCAGAACCCCGACTCAATTGATCCTGCACACATTTTAACTTGCAACAGATTCAAAGTATTGTGACCATCTAAACTGACTACTGGTGAAGCAAATTGTCTCAATAAATGGCTCTTGTCTTGTAGAAAGCATATGAAAGCCAGAGGTGTGTCTGTACCAGTAAGGGCTTTGCTACTCCTAAAATGATTGGCAAATAATACAAGAGAACACAAACAATGCTATAGATTCACATTTTCAAACACACAAGCTTCAGAATATTATTTTCATCGACAAAGGCAGCAGAAGTATTTCAAACTATATGACAAGATTCCATTGTAAACAAAGTTTTCTGTGCTGTGATGTTTTGTGACCTTGGTCTATGTCTTCTAGACATAAAAATGAACCAAGGAAGGTATATTTATCTCCTGTTCAATCCTCTGCAATCACAAATATGCTTTGTCTATTGCTTTCCAAAAATGACCAAAATTTCCATGAACTCTACCTTTTATAATCATGATTGATATGCTGGGGATGACTGACTGCAACTTAACATGTGTTAAACCTTCTATCAAATACTAGGAGACATCAGATTTTTAGAGCTGCACAGGATCACTGTGAAGAAGATCACTGCGACAACCAGCCTCTATATTATCTCTTTATTTCTTTATTATAAAATGTGCTTTGACTCCTGCTAAAACAAGCGATATGACAATCACATCTTAAATAAGAACCCTCATGTTGGCGTTTCTTCTTCTGTTTTTGCAACCATCAAATTTAAAGATAAATTAGGAACTAGGAATGCATAAAGAAAATAACCTCCATACACAAAGGGATCATTAGCTTTGTATTCAGGTCTCTCACTCTAGGATGTGAAAGATCCAGTCAATCAGAGAGGTCTGTAAGGGCTTAAAAGCTTTTTCCCTGTAAGCAGCATGTTTTAACACAGCCTTATACTGTGCGTGGCAGAGCACTGTTCCCTTTCCCTGACAGCACAGTTCTGAAAGTGTGGTACAGTCATGCTCTGACTAGATAAGGACAGTGAGCTTCAGAGAGATGCCAGGTCAACATCATTTTCCAGGAACCACTGTTGTAAGAAGTTAGCTCCAGTGTAATAGTTTACTTAGAAGGTCAGACACAAATTACTATCTCTGGGATTTCGGGGTGTGAAATGAGAGGTGGCCTGTTGCCCAGGTTTTGGATTCCTGTATGAAGTGAAGCCTTTGGTGACTTCCTGTCTGTGGTCTGACTTCCCATTAGCCTTTAGCTTCCACCCTTGCTCTCTCCTTCTGGCTCCTGGGCACTTTCACGCTCTGTCTCCAAGCAGTACTTAGTGCCAGGGTTTAGCTCTTTAAGGGACAGGATGTTTCATCTTATCAAACAACAAAAAATAAAAACCCATTAGCAACTGGAAGGGTTAATGATACATTTACATTAAAGGGCAGCTTTTAAAACATATTCAGGGACAGCAGTGTAGCACAATTCCCCCATACTGCCTATTTACTTATCATCAACATTCCCTGAGGAAGATGAAGGCTCATCGAAGTAAGGGAATATAAATAATGCATCTTGATTTGCCCATAATGGATTCATTCTGAGCTTTTACATTTAAAGGCAATTAGTTAAATTAATAAGAAATATACATACAAATCAAATATGTCATAAAAGTAACACACACTATTAAAATTAAAGAGAAAGCAATGTTATCTTTGTATTCTAGTGAACATTAATATATGAAGAATACATTTTATGAATATAAATATATATTTAAATTTCATGATGCTTGTGCAGTTATCTCTCTCTAGCCTTTCTTTTGCATCGTATTAATATTGTATTGCTGCTAGTTTCATAAAAAATGAATGCAAAACATTCAGGAATCCTCCAAATGGCTGAACCTAGAGAGCCAAACGATCAGATTTCCTAAATTTGTGCATATACCATTGGAAGGAAAGAAAATATAAGCTGAGCTATTTACAAAAAGGTGCCAGTTTATTATCATCACCATTCCTGTTATCATCAAATTGAGAAGAAGCAAAATTACAGGCAATTTGGCAAAGAACACATATTTCCATCTCAAGGTTTTATATTTGGACAATTAATTCTTTTATTAGTTAATGCAATAAAATGTGTCAGAGCCTTACAGATTTGATGATATGTTTTTTTTTCTGTCATGGATTCACCCTAATCAAGGGAAACAAGAAAATCTGTTACTGTACTGTATATAGGTTCAGAAGTCTATCATATAGTAGTTTGATGTGCACATTTTAATACAATATTGAATACTTTCCAGTGAATACAGCCCAGCTGCTCTTGAGTCTTCTCTACTGTTGTTTCAGAGCTTGATTCTTTCTTCCACAAATACACTTTCTCATCTTTTTCAGATTTTAAAAGCTAAAAATACCAGAGTGCAGGGCAGTGATGGAAATTGGGAAAAACACTGCTACTAACAACGATTCGTGTTGTATTACATTAATTACAAAAATGAAAATGTGTGAAATAATTTCTCAAAGCTGTGAATTACTAATGAGGCCAAGCCACTATCGTCTGTGCCCTATTTTGCCACTTGTATTGTTAATGTGTATGTTTTATATCTAAATTTTCATTCTGGTGTTTTGATACATTTGATATTTTAATCTACTGTATATTACAGCCTGCTGATCAGATGTAACTGTTTGCAGTACAATGTTAAACAAGTATGAAAGCAGCCATATGGAATTTCCTAAGTATTTTAAAACTATATGTGTTAGTGTGTATTAAAATGGTTGTGGATATACACAATTCCACTGTTTTCTTATTAGGTTCATGGAGCTGTATGAGGTTAGTATTGCTTTCTCTTTGGTGAAAAAAGATAGGTGTAGTAACACAGAAATGGAGAAAAAATCTCCATGCAGAATAACCACTGTAAAACCACTGAACTGAGCAGCTGTGAGAATAAACGAGTGTGTTAACCTCACCTATCACGCAGGGGAACAGACGCTGTGACATTCTCTGCCAGCTCAGAAGAGGAACCTGTGGAGAGAAGAAATGAGACGAATTTTCGACCCCAGTCCTGAGGAAGAACTTTCTGCATGGTAGCAGAAAGACAGCGCCAAAAATGCAGGCCTACACATGGTGTACAATTTGGACAAAGGAACAGGGAGCACACACAATACTACTAATCTGCTAGAATAGCTTGTGTACTATTACAAGGGTAAGAGAGAACACAATGGGGAAAGCACTGCTGAAATACTTCAATAAATCAACAAGACAGAATAGAATAGATCAAATGCAAATTCCAACAGGAATGTATTGTCCTCATTTATCCTGCCCTATGATTCTTCATACTTAAAACCTGCAAAGTCCTGCACAAACAATTCACTGGAGTTAAACAAGCTATACAAATAGAAATATGGTTAATTGCATCTTTTTTAGCAAGTTCAAACTTTTACATTTCAAGCTCAAATCTTTGAATGATAAGCCCGTTAAAATTCACTTTGCATACTATGACATTTTATATTGCACAATTTGCTATGATCTATCATCAAAGGAGACTAGTTACAGTACTTGCACTTGACATCATTTGTGAAAGCAGACATAGCCAGCTGCTTTACAAAGGCCAGATGACAGGCACAAGGCTGGGAGGATAATACACAGCTATTGGCATTTGAAGACGATCTCTGACAACAGTTTCTCTCACCTCGTCTTTGATTCCATTGATTGGGAAAAGTTAATTAAAAAGCAGGCTTATACTGAGCAAAGCAAACCAAGGAGTCATTAATTAGAGTTTAAAAAAGCATTGTCTCAGGGACTCTCAAGAGATCACAAAATTCTCAAATCACAGGGAAAAACAACTGGACTCTGATTTGAAGTCTTTCAGAACTGAGAAGGACAAGCTGTCAGTGCAGTTGGATCACCTGAATCACAGCCAATCTCAAATTTAAGCAAAAGCAAAAAAAAAAAAATCCAGTTATTTTTAAGTTTTAAAGTAATCATTGAAGTGTCACTGAAATTGTGACAGTGACATTTATGGCACTATATTCTCAATAAGGAAATTTGTGTGGATTTAAAAATGAGCAGAATCCCACATTTCACTTGAACTCACCTGTTGTCAAATGAATCTTAATTTACTTTGATTCAGCCTTATCCTCTACTATCAAATCTTGGGTTAACACGATGACTTGTAAGACATAGGTCAACTTTTCACCTGAAACATTTGTTTCTCACTTTTGAGACCAGTTTTATTTATTGTTTCCCTATAAATATGGTATTACTTTTTCTGCATAAGAAATTAATATGAGGCAAGGGATTTGGACTTGACCGTATCATTTGTAATATATTGTGTAAAAAGGTAAACCGAGTTTTGTAAAAAAACAGTACTACTATATAATACAGAATATGTTGCATGCAATTTTAAAAAAGGTACAATATATCAAAGTTTGAGAGTTTTTTTTAAACATGGTCTTCCTTCCAACCACAATGCTCAGTTTTTAGCCATTTTAATGTGAACTGTAATTTAAATTGTAAAAGAAATTGATTTTGTTTGAAATACCATTAAAATGTGTTGAATGGAACAGCTATGAACAATTACACAGCAAACAATGAGAGAAAAGAATCAGGTCAATTTCAGATCTGTACAGGGCTTGTTTTGCAGCCTAACAAAAACAGGAGCAGAAAGCTTGGAAAAAGGAGTTAGACCTGCAAAAATGTTCCGTTTTCGTCAAACTCTGATGCCAGGTGACCTTTAATTATAACGTCTATTATACACTGTGATTTCTATATTATAACCTAATATTTTATCTTTGATCATAATTTAAGCGGAGGATAGGTTATATTCAAAGAACTCATCATTTCATATAACGAGTGCGCTGCACTGGGTCAAATTGGTTTTGCTGCAAGAATTGTAACACGCTCAGTTCATTTAGTGGTATGCATTAGTATTAATCATGTACTTGTCAGCTCCACTGTGAGAAAATGCTGGTGTTTCATCATCTCTTTAATTATCCGCTCAACTTAGATTCTATAGATTTCACAAGTTATACTTGAACCTGGAAATAAAGGGGAAAAGGGGTAGTTTCTAAAGCACGGCTCTTTCTTCATCAGTAATGCAGACTTTTACTGGAGACTACATAAATGACTTCATATAACCTTCAACCATTTGGCAGTAAACTGCAAATGAATTGCACAGAGAATCTCAAGGAAGAAGAGCAGCATACGTTTGCAATACTAACACTGCGGCAGTAAAAGATGGAATAAGCCATTTATCTGTTTTTATGGAACTGCTAACTAAAAAAACTGAACAATTATGATAGTTTATGAGACACTGAAATATCCGCACTATTTCATGTAGTTGTTTGTTAAAAATTAAAATGTAAGTGGGAAGTGACTTAAAATGCCTGTCTGCTGTCAGGACATTGTGATCCATGGAAGGAGGAATGCACCTCAAAACATCCATCCGCTTTCAATACTCACCCTGTGTGTTGCAGGGCTGCGGCGAGTGGCAGCCTGACCGGCGAGGCTCTGGGCACAATGCTGCCCATCGCGGTGCATGCACACCCACATGCCAATTAACAGGGCCAGCATGTCTCTGGGCAACTGGAAATAAAAACCACGTGGCCACAGGAAGAACATGCATACTCCACACACAAGGTGTCAGGCTGGAAACAAAGAGCTGTGGGGCAGCAATGCCGCATGCCTCCCCACTTCAAACATGAGTCTGAATTAAGGACACCGGAAGAGGCTCAACAGCCGAGAAGTAGTGTTTTTTTCTTTTTTTCTGATTTGCAGTGTGGGACTACAGTAACCTTTACTTTTTCCTTTGCTGCTGACACATGCTGACAAATGCTGATACAAACTACACTCACTGTTCCCTGGTCAAACTAACCAATTATTAATAAGCACTCATTCCCCTTGCAAGAGGCCAGACACCCTGGCAAAAGTGAAGTCAAGTTTAGTAAAGCATGGGAAAGACTGGCGAGCTGTGATTAAACCATGACATAGTATTTCTTTAGACTGTTCCTTGCATTGCTTTTCTTTTAGTTACTGTGCACTGTTTTTGTTGATTGTACTAAATGATATCCAGTCTTTGTCTGAAAGGCAGTTCTTCCTGGCAGTGGTGGTGTGGCAGTGGCAACACCGAATCCTGGATTCACAGTGCGTAAGGAGTGACTGCTACCTGGATTGGACACCAGTTAATCTCTTGTCCCAACCCAGCCAGCTTGTCTGTGGAAGGTGAGTGGACACGAGAGAAAACAGATGTGGACTGAAGGGAACAAGCAAACTCTACACAGAAGACCATAAAATGCAGAATTGAACCCAGAACCTAAGTACTGTAAGACTGCAGCACCCTGGTGTCTACCCCGTAAGTGACATAACATCAGCAATTGCTCACCCATACCTCTGACGTTGTAATACGACGAGCAATGGGGGTGAATTTCTCAGAGAGGAAAGCTTTTCAAGCCAAAAGCTCTACAATTATTACAGTCTTGCCAGATGAAATAACAAAACACCTTCATGTATTTCCCATTCGACGTTTTACTGGAAAAAAACTGAACAACAGAAGTGAAGTTAAATGGAAAAGACTCAGTACAAAACACTTCAATCAATAGAGCTCGACAAACCACACGGAAATGACTGGCAGTTGAAAAGCACAGAAAATAATACTCCATTGATTCCCCACTCTGCATTTTACTTTTCATAGTGTGCTGTGTGAATCCAGGCCTATGCATCTGTGGCTGATTACAAACCAAGCACCATAAAAACTCTTCAGTATCAACTACAAATCCTATTAATGAAGACAGTACTATTTAAGGTAATTGTGCATGTTCACAGTGTGAGAATAATGTGTGTTTCCTGTTTAAGAAAATGAAAATGTTCAAATGTTTGAGCTTCAAAACAGGTACTACTGTATGTGTATAAAAGCTAAATGCATGTACAGTCGTATACCAAATTTAAATTCACAATATTTATCCTTGTCCCTTTTTCTTAAGAAATGTGTTGCAAAGCAAGATCGTATCCAAGCAATTTAACGGTCCAGATTAAATATTCCACTGGAAGAAATTTGACACCCTTCTGTTTGTGTTACAAAAATACTTATCCTGGGTATCTGGAAGTTTCAATTGTGCAGTAAGCTTTGGGATACTCACACTAAGGAAGCTTAGCTTCCAAATGAGAAGCATCACATTCTAGAGTACTACACTGCTCTCTCTCTACCTCACAGCGAAGCAGGCTGATTAAATAAGCAGTCCTATTTTGCTCTATGGCTGTATGTTACATAGAAACTGCAAAAAAATAGTTAATAAAAGGCAACAGAAAAAATGCGCACACAAGCTTACATGATATGGTACATTAAGACAAATTAGTACAATGTGCTCTTGTTTCTCAGATCTCTGTGTGGATTATCTTCCTTAAGATGCTGTGACTTCCAGAGAAATCTCATGGCATAGACAGATTACATGATACAGCAATCTTGTGAACCACACAGAAAAGTATGAACTAGTTAAAAGATCATTATTCAAACCTGTACTGTTCAATTTGGTTTTTTCAATCAGGTGTTGTTCGTATTGCATTAAAATACAAGCTTGAGGAAGCCACAGCATGTCGATATTATGGGATGTCAGCTCACATGCTGTATGAAGCTCCATGTACAAATGCATTTCATTTGCTTATCAGCCCTCCTCTGTTGCTTCAGTAACAGGGTTGGAGAGCTGCTTTCCATGCAGCAGTGCCCAGCCTTAGGGAAGGAATTACTTATGTGTGTCTTTTAAAGGAGATAACAGCTTTATCAGATTAATAATGTTTTGCAAGTAAACCTACCCTTCCCACCCTTTGACTATGCAGAGTGAGGGCAAAGTGTGTCCCAGAGGGTATGTCACTGTGGGGAACTGTGCACTGCTTCTTATTGATAGTTTTAAATTCCTCCCAGGAGACTGAGAGATCTATCAGAGCTGACTTGAAAGCCATCATTCACATGTCCCAGATCCGCTCTGCTGCAGGCTGCTCGCAGGATGGCGGGCTCGCCACGTCCCCTGACGATGAATTAACTGTCGCCCGGTCGGAAATTTCCTCTGTGCTGACTGCAGTAGCCTAGAGTGTTTAGAGCAGGACGGTGTTGCGGGATGTTTAAGTATCAGTTAGAGCAAAGAACAAGTGGAGATCGACCCTCCGGGGCCCTGAATTCTAGCACCTGGCTGGTCAGCATTCTTAAAAGATTCGGAGTCAGAGCTGCTGGCCTGTTAGATTTCTTATAAAAAGTATATGAAGTATCTCAAAGCCCGCATTTCCACTTCTGTGATTGTACATTTACATAAACTTTTTGGACAATGTTGATCAATTGCGCAGAAGCAAACTAACAAAGTGTCAGATTCATTCATGCTTTACATTTTCTGATTTTAAGTGATGATGGAGTGTGTTTTAGTGTCATTTTTTCTATCTGGTTCCATTGTAAGTTAAACAATATAACTCTAGAAATGGGACTTGTATTAATTTTACATCAGGGTCATCTCAGGTTAATAAAAAATGCATTACCTTTACAGATAGTACTAAGCCCATCATGTGTATCTGACATTCTCATGCAAGGCAGTGTTGAGAATATTGATGGGGTTTCTAATACATGAAACATCAAACTCCAAACTATTATTATTAGTGCTATTGAGCTTAAAAATATGTATTTAAGTCCTGACGCCTCTGTGCCACTAAGTCATATACTGTACAATAAAATTCCCCTGGAATGTTAAGGTAATGGCATTTAGCCACCATTCTTTGACAGTTCCACTACTGCAATTCTAAAATCAGATCATATATCTAACTTCCACACTCATCTGTGGTTCTGGGGGAATCTGACAAATGTGAAACAAGGTAACTACATTTCCTCTGTTCCAGTTACCTCATTCCCCTGTCACTTTCTCCATTCATAACTCGCTATTCCCATCTGCCTCTTTCTCATTTGTTATTGTACAGCATCCTTTTTCCTTTAAGCACAAAACTAAAGCTCAGATATTCATCACTGCTTCGCAGCTTCACCTGTTAGATTCCTGCAGCTGCTGAGAGGTGTGTCGGTAATTAAGAAGTGAAATCTTCAAAATTAAATCTGGTCCCTACCTAATAATATCCAGCTGAAGCTTACAGTTCCCTTTTAGCAGACATGATCAACAGTATCACATCAGTACTCTTACAACTCTTGTTATTCTAACAGGTATTAGAATTCACAATTTATACTGAAGATTATGGGCACTTACAGTATGAAGCTGCTTTGCAGATAGTTGTTTGCATTGTGGTTGATATTTCATTCACAAGTAATTCAACTGTCGTTAATAATCCACACTGATTTCTTAGCATAACAAAGTGTTAAACAACATGAGTGAAACCCTAGAACAAGCCATTCACATACAGGTATGTGATACACACTGTATCATCAAGATGTGTTATAATCTGAGGCAGGCACCCATTTTATCTGACCTTATGCTGCACAGACTGGCTATTACATATTTAACAGCCTTTATTATTTTTGTCAGTATTAGTCATTTGACATGACCCAGCAGTTCCCAGGTAGTAAGCTTCTGAACACTTTTAGACATGTTCACGACAAATACGCTCTTTTCAACTATATCTACCTACGGATTTTGACAGGTGTGCTGGAACAAGTTGTTTATTTGCAGATGAAAATGCCTAAAACTGAGACACAGTGTTTCAGTTACAATGACTTCAATTCTTGATGGATATATTACAAACTCCAACTGCACCTGTAAGCCATTGGATAGAAAGGTCAAAAAAGTTTTATTTTGCAACAAAGCATCATGTTTTACCTTACAAAGGTAAGGTGTACAATATATACTGTAAACTATGAAGTGTGTAAAAGGCCCTATTCACAGAGGATTTACTTTTTGGCATGATTTGTACCCTGAAACATCTCTTTTTCATTTATGCCACAATGCTGTGCACACCATTGCTTTCCTGCAGCAATGCCAACATGGCTTGCCGTTTGGATCATAACGTGACAATGTTTTCACTGTGACATCACCGTGCTGTATCGTACATTTCAAACAATCTATCAGTAGATTGAAGAAACCAGCCATAGGTACCAACTAGCCACCAAGCTAGACAGGCAGATTGACCTCCTCTCATGGCAAACAGCGCCACAACTCAGGAAAGAATCATGTAGAAGTTCCTATAGTAAAATTCTACCATCTATCCATTCGGCCATCCCTCCATTGTCGAAATGACTTGACCCACTACAGGACTGCGGTGGACAGCAGAGAATAAGCAATGGACCCAAGGTGTGATCCACCCTGGACAGGACATGGGTCCACTGCAGGGCAGACACACAGACACACTCACAACAGGGCCAGTTTTACAGAAGCCAGTTAACCCACCGGTATGTCTTTGGACTGTGGTAAGAAACCCACGTGAACAAGGGGAGAACATACAAACTCCACCGAGGAATTAAACCCAGGCTCCAGCACCGAGAGGCAGCAATGCCAACCGCTGCACCACCACAACGCCCCCTAGGAGTTGTAACACATTGAAATCAGAAAATGAAACCACTCGTGCCGAACTCACAACCTCCTTATTCCTGATTTTAAAATCAAGGATAACAGCAGTCAAGACCTATATCTGAAGATGTACAGTAACACTCCACAAAACCCTAAAGCAAAGAACAAAGGTACTGTACAGTAAGTCACACAAGTGCTCCTAAGTGTTTGAATAATTTTCAAAACTTGTTGGTACTGTATACCTCTAAATAAAGTCTCACATAATTAATTCTAAAGGAAGGCTCGTTAAAAGAAATGTTAAAATTTACCAAGTACTTCTGGTTCGTGACATCTATAGCTACTTATTAATATGCAAAGGAACAAGTAATAGGTTTATTCAATGCTGAAAAGAGAAGAGGGAAAACACAACGTTTCGGCTGTGAAGGCTTCTTCAGGTATCATTTATTAATATGGTGATGTATGAATACATAGACATAAAAGGTTTAATGCAAACATTACTCTGCAACTCCAGTGTTAGTTACAGTGTTTGCTTCAATATTGTAGATTTGTTGCACCTAAATGTAAAATAACAGGGAAAGCCTCATACTTGGTCACTGGGCTTGATGTATTATGCACTGCATCTTGGATTTGAAAACCAAATAGAGTTATTGATAACCACTCTTCAGCCTTTTAAAGGGGACGTCCGGTGATGTCCACTGCATACTAAACTGTTCTGAAAGAACCCCTGTGAATTGTGAGCATCCTGATTCCTAAAGGGCAGCCTTTCTTAAAGCAAGCTGTAATAAGACAATAAGTAACTCAGAAATGGAAAATTGGTTTAATTTGGGAATGTTGCCAATTTGCTGTGTGATATCGACAAGTAATATTTTCAGATAACAGTTGGGTTCCATCTACAGTACTCGGTCATTATAACTGTTGTGTGCTTACTGAGCCCATAATGGGCTCACAATACCAAGAATCAGATCAAGTTTCTGAACAGACGTGACTCAAAAATCAAGCAAAATGACAGCAATTGTTCTTTGAATAACAGCCTTTAACCTTAACAGAAGAATTGCTGGCCTTGCCACAGCTTGCCTTCTGGCTTGGAAATAGATTTATCCAAACTTACAATCATCTGGCACATGCACACAGGACATATTTAGATATTGTTCAAAATCTCTTTGCAATAACAAGTGATCTTTCATACTGTAGAAATACAGCAAATTAGATTATTAGACATCACTGTGTTAGTTGTGTATTTAACACATGAAACTCATCTAGATATATATTTTTAAAAGGGCAAGTACAGTAAATCTCCACATTCATGCAATTAGTACACGGTGAATTGATTTCATTATTTGCTTTTGGTATATTGCTTTAAAACCAAATCAGGCATTTGGGTGGCAGTGTAAGCTCACACTAACATATGTTTTTTTTTTATGAAAGGACTAGGCTATTTCTCATATTAATACATAATGGCAGTAGGAGAGCAATTATCAAGGTTCTGTCATGTCTTTTGCACTTTATCTTTACAATGGTTCCTTAGACATGACTGCCTGATGGCTTAACAGCAAACCGATTTGATGACAGCCAAGTACTTGGAATAATTAATACACCTTCAAGTCTAGTATTGTTTGATCTTGTAAATGCTAGACACTACAATAATGAGACAGTGGTATGCATTTCTGTCAGCATTCTGATGGATTACAGTCTGCAAAACATTTGCAGCAAACCTTGAAAAGGTCTCTATACAAATGCATACTGATTTCAGAGTTTATCAATCTCCTTTCTTTCTTTTCTGCTTTTCATTTAGTGGTGCTTAACAATGTTCACCGCACTCTTGTTTAAAATTGCTTCAGCTGCTTTACTCCAATTGCCACAGCTTGAACCTTTAAATAAATCTCATCTACAGCTTATGTTTTGTAATGTGGTTTTTAGGCGATCTTAATTAATTCCTTTCTTAATCCGGAGACTTCACCGTTTAACTCAAAGTAAAAAATACTGTAGCATCAACAAATGCAATGGTACTCTTTGAGATTGGATATCAGTAAGGTCTGTCTTGCTGTGAACACATAACATCATGGTAAAATCATGACATGTGCAATGCTGTGAAATATTATCCAGCTGTAAAACTGAAACAATTGCAAGAAACACAAAGTGGCAATGAGTCTGACCTTGTTGGAACTGACCAGTAAATTTATACTAAGGGATACAGCCTCAGTAGTTTTTAATATTGCTTGGGGATCGTCACGATTGTAATCCCTCCCCCTTAAGGGCGCTCCGGCTCTGTCACATTTTAGTTGATTTTGTGCACCTGCTCCCTGTTCCAGCCCACCTTATAAGCCAGACGCTCACTCTGTTCTGGGCTCCGCATTGGAACACGGACGCCCGGAGGCCCGCCTACCACCGGGTCGCCCTACGTCCGCGGCTCGAGGGCACAGGCCTCCCATCGGCGTCCTGAACCAGCCGAGTCCGGGACTTGGAGCTCCTGGCCCCGTTAATTGGGTTAATTGGTTTTCTTCCCTAAGGACTTCCTCGGATTTGTTTGCCTGGACCATGCCCCCCTGTTCGTCCACCAGCCCAGTTCCTCGTCTCCTCCCCGTGTCTGTTCACTCCCTTCTGGAGTCTGCTATCTGCATAGGGTCCTGAATAATGCATCGTAACAGGGATATGACTTTCAGATTAAGTGATCCTAAATGCGATTGTATTTTGATGAAATTGAGGACAGTACACTAGCAGAAAGAGACATATGCATTCCATACTAGGTACTGCTGGGGACAGAGGGAATCAAGTATGGATATACTGTACACCTGTGCATGTCTTTTGTTTTAGGTCTGTTAACAGTATCTTGGCAGGTCCATAAACTTATAAAATCTAAATTCCTTCAATACCATATACTGTACGTATTCTCTTTATACTGTAAATCACCTCACTACCAAATATGGGAGTATATGAATAGTTGATACTGTATATGAAGCTTATTTCTTTATAAGTGAAATGGTAAACTTTTTGAGGCGAATCCTGCACCAGACTCAATCTGGATTAAAGAAGGGAATTAAATGCTTTGTTTTCGATGATGGTACAACACACTTTTCTTTCTGAAATGCACGCAAAAGCACATTGATTCTCTCTTCGCAGTCTCAGCACTGTGATTTCTCTTTGAATTAAGAACCCAATGGCACATACATCTCTGCATTTTAATTTAAAAAATATTCTGTACTGTCTGGTAAGTATTCTTAATTTTCCACCATGATTCCATGAGTGCATAATGAAACCGCTGACAGAGCCTACAATTCCATTATTCTTTGTAGAATCTTAACAAAATTAGAGATTAAGTCAATTTATGATCTAGATAACAAGGATTTCTGCTGTACTCCTGTCATGAATGTGGCGTATCAAAAATATTAAACGTTGTTTGCCAGAAAGAAATGTGACCACCAACTATTTTTTGAGCCCTCACAATCTGGCATCACCAAGTATTTGAGTCACGTTGGCTTTTTCTGTGACACGCCTTGTGCTGAGCTGAGGAGCAATCTTTTGACACATGATCATCTGCCTTGCTTCCTGATGAGCTTCCTCTAGAACTGTATCACTCATTGGTGCAGTGGTGTAGCTCTCATGAACAATGTGACGAGGATATTCCTAATGACACAAACTCAACCAGTCCCACTGAAGCTCAGCCCATTGTGTGCCACCTCTTGGGAAATCCCAGTCTTGGTCAGCTGCATAAGCTAGACTTGAACCCTCCACGTCTGAACAGCGGAACTCAGACTGCACTCTTCAAAGCATCTGTTCTATCGGAGCATCTGTAAAAGGGAGCACAGATTCTACTTGCTTCCCATGGTGCTGCAGCTACAGTATATTTTTATTTGATCATTTTATGTTTCACTGTATCTAGCTCTAATTTAAGTAAGTATGCATAATAACATATGGTACAGTGAATCTGAAAAATACCACGCATACACCTTGAATAACCTTTACGCAATTGCGGTCTTGCCAAAAAACAAGGAAGAGGACTGTGTCATTACTTACATGATTAAATTTGGCAGCTCTGGGCCTTTTGCTCTGATCAAGATGGATGGATTTTTTATTTCATCCAGACATTGGTCTAAAACTCATGTTACGTTTCCCTTCAAAGGTCAACTATAATTAAGATCTTGGGAAAGTGATAAGGTCTCTTATTTGCTGATTCTTCTGTGTCTGGGAAATACAGCTCAGGAATCAGTGCAGCTTCGGTGCAGGACTATTGGACTCCACAGCTTAATGACATGCCAGCCCACTTGTTAGACCTACAGCAGTAGTGCGAATGGACCACTGGACAGCAGCATAACCCAAAAGTGATACTATTAAAAATCTTTTAGAAATATTTTTGCAGTAGCATTAATATAAGAACACTAATATAAGCAACTTATTTGGCTTAAATCATATTTTTCTCATCTATGATTTGATAAGGTTATAAATGGATAAGAACACAAAGAAACAAATAAGGATGAAATGCAAAATTTTGAGATTTCAATATGGTAAAAGGTGGGATTAGTTACAGTAGAGCTAACATAAAAGGGTTATAGTCGGGGTTATGTGATGACAGTTAATCACAGGGTTGGGTTCATTATGTACAGTAGTAGGTAGATGTTGCCATGATTTCAATAGTCAGAAAAACTAGTTATTTTTAAAGTACAATATTCAGAACACATCTACAGGTGTATAATTAAGCCCTATATCTTTGGATATGTGTAGAACCTCTGCTGTGTATTCCCCAAATCCAGTCTAGGCCAACAGGGAGGTGAGTGTGTGCAAACACAGGCCCTCATCCAAGGCAGAGAGAGGAATCTGGGACGTGTTCACCTCCAAGACCTGTTTCATGTGAAAAGGGGAGATGACATGCAGGAAGAACGTGACAACACTGCACATCCCAACAGGTCTACGCGTCAGGTCCAGCACTGGGCATAGAGTCTGAAGTCCTGTCTGGGCACAATGACGCATCTAGATCAGAAGCTTGCTGCAGGTGAAGGGGCCGAACCTCTAGAATAGTGCAGATAGCAAGAAGCACTTCTCACTCCCGGTCAAGAGCAGAGCCATGAGCAGAATGATCTTTCATCAGCACAATTCCTGGAAAGAGAGGAGGTTGCAGATGGAATTCCAATCCATAGGAATGCGTGGGGCACCCAGGTGGATGGAGTGCAGCACCTCCAGTGAGTGATGTGATGAGGTTGGAAGGAGGGGCCAAGGAGTCAGAGTTTCGAAGTGGGCGGAGACAATGGGGCTCCAGAATGAGCGCCTGTGGCTGGGTTTTCCTTTACTGAACCTGTACGTCTGATCCCCCAGAACCTCAGTGCCATGGCAATATCCATGGCAAGACCCCCGGGCGTTCAGCTAGGATAGGAAGAGGTTGTGCTACAGCCTCAGGAGCAGGACAGAGCCTCTGCCTTCTGGACTGCAATGAACCAAACAGACATAACGCCTCCTTCATTACTTGCAACCAGTAAAGAATATTGTCCTGTGTTACGACCCCAAGTGTCTAGGGGTAAAGGGGTGTAACATTTAGGATAATTCTTTTGGAAGCAGGTGGGTTCTGGTGAGGGACTAGGAAGCGTGATAACAAAGGGGGGTGCAAAAGTGATGATTTTAAGATGAATAAGTGACTGGTAAGACACGATAACACAAAGAAAAAAAGAAACTAACAGAAACCAACAAAACAACAAAGCCGAAGCTATACAAAAATACACACACACAAAGCAAAACAACAAACCAACAAAGCCGAAGCGAAGCGAAGCGATAACCAAAGCAAAATGAAGCAAAGCAAAAACCAAGCGGGACCGAAGTCAAACGAAAGGCCTCTTCTTCCTGAAAACCTCCATGTTATTTAGTGAATAAGATGTAGTCTGATTGGCTGAGAGGCTGATTGATCATGACGTCATACGGAACAGTGGTGTAATGGTGGGCCAATGGGGAAGGGAGAACAATCAAGAGTCAACAGTGTGGAACATAACAAAAAACACACACAGACCACACACTGGGACGTAACATCCTGTGTTGAATCAAAAGTAAATCCTAGTATGATAGGGTCATCTAATAGGAGCACCTTCTTCCTGCTGAGGATTCATGCTTGTGTCAGCCAAAGCTGGCAGAGTCCTGCTGTAACAGCATTGTAACTTTTAGCAGTGGTTAAGGTAGAAGCCTTTATCAGCTGCAGTATGGTGTCTGACTCAAGCTACTGCTGAGCATGACAGGACAGTAGACAACAGGTTCCCAAGGGTTGATGATGTGGAATACTGGGAGGAGACCCAAGGGTAACAGGTCTTGAATAGCCTGAGCTGTCGCAGTAAAATTCATCTATTCAGAAAGGACTGTCAGCACTGCTTGAGGGGGCGAGTAAGACCCTCAGACAAGCAGAAATGATCAACCAGTCACAACTGCTGGATTCACTGGAGGACAATGGGTTAGAGCTGCCACACTTGCCCTTTGCATGGAGCCAATAAACTTGAATGCTTTGACAGTGCAAGGAGGGTGCACCTGGAGAGCGCATGCCTTCTCCAGGATATTGGGAGACAGGGGCATTGCCTGTTGCCCAGATCAGTTTGGATGGGTGCCAGTGAGCATGGAGCATTGGGGCTCTGTTAACAATGACTACTGCACTCCCAGCTTCACGTGACCCTGCCCATGAGGGCACAGATGTGTCTGGGCAACAAAGATGTGTAGACTAGGGCATTCAGAGCCCTTCGCAGATCACCTATCCACCTATCCAGTACAGGGTGCAGAAGGTGTGTGCAAATTTGTACTGGGGGGACACTAGGAAATAAACCCAATCTCACATTAGGTCATTTTATAGCATGGAATGACAGCACTTCCACAAAATACAAAACAGTGCATCTACAGTACGTTGTAGGAAATTGTATAAATATGCTTTGTGTTTAAGAATTTTATTTTTGTTCCATTTTCAAATGCTGACCAACTGTCCCATCACACAATGTGCCCAGTAAACAGATTCTGAAATAAAATACTTTTTTCTTGAGCTTTAAGAGAGATAAAGCAACAACAAGCTAAGAGAGAAGTTTTAATTTTAGAAATTAAACATACTGTACTTTACTATATATTTTTCTTTTGTGTTTGATTTCAGAGTTTGCTGTTTTTATTTCTTAACATTACAATTTATAGAAAATATAAGAATGTTGATTCAACATATCTGATTCAAACCAAAACCTGTTATCAAATGACAAGTGCAATTCCTGCAATTACACAGGGATAGCAACAAGTTCCAATACTGAGAGAGATTTCAATGGTGTAATACTGCAGAAGAATAACAAAGATCCTCAAACTGTTAAAGACAATCTGGGTCATTTCTAACCCTTCTTACATTCTTATAAAATGTAACCTCTACAGTGTTTGTCTGATATTTTCCCTTAAGGTATATGCTTAAATGTGTATCTGCCACTTTTCTCTTATTTTCAAACTGCAGATCAATTAAAGCAAAAAATAAGGCTAACAGTTTTCCTTTCTTACTATATATAGCTAAGCAAAGTAATCAAATTGATTTCTGCTGTTTTACAATATGATAACAAATTACGATATGATTACGCATGTAAGTTACTAATTTGTAAATCCTTAATGATGAAGTGCAAAATAAACCAACAATGATGAGCCGTTTCACATTGAATACAGATGTGTAAGCAAAGGTTTATATTATAATTGCTAAATGTTACTAAATAACGCAGTTACAGAGTCATCAAACTTCAGAAAAACAGTACAGAAAATGACCAGTTTCATTATCATAACAAATACTGCAGATCTGCATTGAAAAAAATATTTATTCAGACAGTGCATTTCAGTACATGATGAGGGAAAGCCACAGTTCGAATTCTGTGTTTTGGAAAGTACAAATAGTGAGGTAAAGTATTAAAACAGTCTATGAGAGCAGTTAGAATGGAGGACTGTTTCCTATAACAGAAAAACATACAGTACAGTACCAGTCTGGCTCAATACACATAGTGGAACAGGCACATCAAGCTAACGATCCATTTTCCTAGTGTTGAACCCCTAATCCTCAGAAAGAGTTCATATACATCGATTTGCCAGAGGGTGAATATTTCCGAAAAGGTAATTTTCATTCTTCTGTATGTGGACACACATTTATTCTTCTTATGCCTGTGATACAGATAAGAGAGAAAGAGAGAAAAGAGAGAAATTTAGGGGAGAATCTTCACTAACACGTTCTGTCACTAGGCTATGTAGCACTACTGTCAATCAGACCCTTGCGCTTTAGTAGATAGGTCAGTAGGGAATAAAACCTTCCTGGATATTTGAATATGTAGTCAAAGGTAAACTAATGATACCTCCTAATCATGTACTTTCTTCAGCTTTCTTTCATACAGTAGCATGCACTCCTCTCTTAAGCTGCATTCTGGGGTTAAAAAAGTTCTGGAAACCTAGTGCTGATGTCACTTAGAAGCATCATATCAAATCATTTCCTTAATAGTGTAGCACTCTCAGGGTCACATGGGTATGCACCCCTGCTGCTGCTGCCTCAGGTCAGCCCCCTACCGCTGGGGACTCAAACCCAGGCATCCGGCATCACTCAACAGGGATCCAGCCAGCTGAGCTAAAGGGAGATCTCCCTTCGGCCTGGCGGCTGAGGTCCCTGCTATCCACAGGGAAAGGCGGTGATGTCACCGCGCTGGTAAGCCAGCTCACACAGCCTGTAATACGGCGGACATTACAGGTTGGCTGGATCCCTGTTGAGTGACGCTGGAGGCCTGGGTTTGAGTCCCCAGCGGTGGGGGGCTGACCTGAGGCGGCAGTGGTGAAGGCGTATACCCATGTGAACCCTAGAGCGCTACAATAGTATTAAAAACTATAAAATACATAACATTTAGCCAAAGAATAAAATGCATTTGTAAATCAGGGAATCACTGACCGAACGAAGATGGTCTTTAGGGGGATTTGTTAAGCTATAAGAATTGAACAGGGAAAGAAATATTCTTTATCTTTACAAATTCTGAACATGAAATTCAATGCAATATAAAATAAAGAAATGTGTTTTTCTCATTAGTATTTGTAATTTGACTTAGTGCTTACATTTTGATATGCAGTGTGTTTCTGTGATTTCATGCTGCACAAGTATTATTTGGTTACATGACCACTTTCAGAATGGAAATAGTCTCCTTGTCCTGATACAGTTTGTTAAATATTGTGGTTGCTAATAGCTCTGTACTTCCAGTGTCTGTCAGGTAGGGCCTTAGATTGACAACAAGGCAGATTTTCAGGACTGTAGATTTTTTTTCATGTGGTAAGTGGTTAAGGTATCACTAGGGCTACAAAAAAATTATGTATCGCAGAACTGACTGATTAAAATCATGCCCTGTAGATACAGGTTTGATCTGAGTAGACCCTCACTTTAGGCTAGAAAGCTTGTGTGACTCAGATCTTCAAAATAACAACAATAGCTTAAAATTAGCATTTTAGGCTTCTTGGATTTTTTACAGAAAACAGACAAAAATATAATTTTAATAGCAAATTGTTTGTGCACAATTTTCAATACAATGTTAATATTTTTACTTTCAGTTATTGTACCAGAACTCTTTACTCAGGTTTTTATTTCAGGGAAGAATATCATCGATTTTCCAGTGATTCAATGGAGTTTCAACATATATTATTAGCAAAGCAGTGCTGCTTTTCTAATAGATTTTGGAGTAAAAGTGAAATTAGCTAGTTTGGAAATAGTTCATTTGGGAGAGACATAAACTCAATTGAATAACTTATCTATTTAATGGAAATGAAATCAGAAAAAAACACATGCTTTTAATCCCAGGAGGACAGAACAATGATTTCAGTTGAAAGAGCAGGTTTGTGTAGCTGTGTGTTAAAACATCACAGCCCAGGAGGGCCTGTGCTCACTTTGTCATGTTCTACAATGGCTCAGAATAAAAGCAAGGGGACTGTGACAAGGAAGTAATGCAAATCTGATGTCTCAATGTGTCCGAGCGAATCATCCCTGCAGGCTGGACAGGGGAAGGAGTGGGAGCTCCGTGACTGACTGCTGGAGGAGAGGAGGAATTCCCTTGTTCCTCTGCACATCCAACTGCCAGAAGAATTAGACCCACTCAATATTTTAAAAATACATTTTGTATCTTGTCACAGTGTAAGACGAATGAATACATTATAAACTCAGCTTTAAAGTTTATTAGCTTCTCTTGCCAGCTCACAGCCAGGCAAGCACAGCGTTAGCTACTGTTTTGCATCATCCAGATGAAATAAACCTCCGATGCCCAGAGGTGGCGAGGCCACCTGGACACACTGTACTGCATCACATTGCAGCGCTCTCTCTGCCTTGCCCTCAGCGCCAGCAGGCAGAAGACGCTAAGCGCTTTTATGTTTGCCAGGAAAGATGAGCCTGGTAGGACCCCTTGTTGGGAAGGACCCAAGGCAGATTTCAGCTCCCGCAATGCGACTGCCGGGAGAGAAAGGCAGCAATGAGGAGTTAAGTCGAGAACACATTCCTGCCACGTAGTATCATGGGAGACGCTTTCCTGCTTCCCATCTCTGAGGGGCCTGGAGCTGTCAAGGCAGGAGGAGGGGCTCGACTCTGTCAACTCTGCGCCGGCCTTCAGACACGTATTCAAATGCCAGGTCTTCCCAGGTCAATGACATGCACTGCCTGGTCAACGGAAGCCTACGATTTGCATTTTATTATTAATGTTTAATACTAAACAGGAGGACAACACAGTTTAACCTACATCCTGGAGTTTAGGGGTCCACAAGATTTCAGGAGGCGATTTTTGCCTCGCTGTGTTCTCCTGCCTCGACCAGCAGGCTGATTCGGACCCAACAACACTTCTCACAGTCACATTGCTGAACAAGAGTACAACACCACCTCACACAGGGAGATCTTACGCTTTACAAGATTACTCCTACCAAAATGAAAGGAAATCAAATTTGTAAATATGAAGAATGCTAACTGGGTGTTTGTGGGTTTGGATAAATCTAAACTAATACAAAACTGTCATCTTAATTAGACTTTTAATAATATAAACATAGTTCAAATAGCAGTTTAAAACTGACATAACCTTTCAATCTACCTCATATTTATTCTGAAGCTGTTCATAGCTAATTTGTTAGGTAAACAGAACTACCAAATATTAAAACCCCTCTTCAAAACATTAACACCACAGCCTGGTAATATATATTAATCTTACAGGATGTATTTAATAGATTAGTACTGCTACATACTATTCTGCTGTACTTTCCACGTGATTCCCCTGGTAGAGTCTACAGTGTAACATTTATTTTATATTATCACTTCTCTCATTAATCTCCCCTAACTCTGTGTGACATTTGGGTCTGTTTGCACAACACGTTTACAAAAGTTTGCACATGAAAAAATCTCTTCGCAATGCCTTCTGCATATAATATCATGGGCTCATGCTAGAGCTCTCATTTTTCATATTATTTCGGCCCTGGTTTTCAAGAATCCTTGTGAATATAGTCCTTGATGAGGGAAGGATGAGAGGACCTCAGAAAATCTCAAAACACTCTAAGCGCATCATTACCATGAATTGATTTTTTTTCTATTTTGTCGCTGCATGACTTTCCTGCACTTTGAATGCTGACTTATAAATATATCCTTTTGAGATGCATTACGGTTTTAATTTAAGCAAAATATAGATTGGCTTTCCACTACAGAAACAGCACTTCTCAGACAATTTAGAAATGCCGGGAAGAACAATATATTGACAAAGCCAGAGTTTGGTTAGCTTTGCATTTGAAATCCCAAATATGTATTACATCTCATTTCTTTTACTAAAAGGTCTACCTCTCCTACAGCTCTGATGTATTAAAATACATGTCATGCCTCTATAAAGTGGTGAAATGGGAGGTCGCAAATGGGGTCATAAGCACTGCATTGTGTATCCTGCAACTACTGGGATTTAGTTATTATCTTTGCCAACACATACAGTGAGGATAAAAGATGAAGTGGGATACAGGTTTGCTTCTATGAGCAGACGCCTCGGTGTTTCTCAAACAGCTTGCCTTGTTTGTATTGAATTATTTTACAAACCACTGTGAGAAAAGGGTAAACATTAGAGCAGCTTCTCTGACTTGATTCAGTGATATTTCTCAAGTTACCCTCAGCTCATAATAACTTGAAAGTGACCTGTAACCTCATTATCTGAAACAGGCTTACTGGGCCTGTGCATTCCGGTGTGAGTGCCAGGTAGAAATCCATTATGTGGAAACAAATTCGTAAACATCAAGTGAAGGCTAATAATTGAGAGGTAAGGAGTAAACCGGGGCACTTAAAAAGCTCATTCAAAATAAAGAGAAGAGGGAAAAGATCTCTTAAGAGATTTAGTGGTGTTCAATATTTGCAAAGCACGAGAGGAAAAAATCATAAAAGACCATCTTGGTTGAATTAGTGTTTCTTAAAAAAAAGATTTAATTTGTGAGTTGCAACACCGAAAATACAGCAAAAAGGGCAAAGGGTTCATGTTTTCAGCAAAGGGCAAAAGGGTTTGCAGTAGGTATCCAGTATGAGAGCAAGTCTGTTCTCAAGGCCTGAGCTAAGAGCTAAGCCTCTGACTAGGAGGGTCTTCTAATGAGGCCAAAGTTACTTCAAGAAATGGAAGTAAAATTAATAACATCTTTAATCACAGCTGCAATGGCCAGACAGTGCATTTTCAAACTCTGTCGGAACAGTTTATAAGATTACATTTGCCTCAGTTCATTAAGGCAAAACCTGCTGTAACACCTGTCCTTATAACCAACCATTTAACATGAGCAAAAACACCTGTTTATCACCTTCTCACCTTTTGAAGTTGAAAGTGTCGAAGTGGCTGAGAAGACCTTAAGCAGGCTAAGGTGAGTGCAGTGTGCTATATACTGTATTAGAGTCCAGAGAGCAGTACAGATTCCCTGTGTCTTGTACTGCAGCTGAGGGATCAGACTCACCTGGTGGTGCTAGCCTTGGTGCTGAAACCTTAATATGTCATGTAATTCTCCATAATTTCCAATGTACCATAGTTCTGTGCTTTTTAAAGGCTTGTTCATTTGCATCATGTGGACTACTGGAATGCTGCTTAATTAA
The DNA here is from genome assembly GCF_055471065.1 of Atractosteus spatula. Taxonomy (NCBI): domain Eukaryota; kingdom Metazoa; phylum Chordata; class Actinopteri; order Semionotiformes; family Lepisosteidae; genus Atractosteus; species Atractosteus spatula. The sequence goes on along the minus strand of NC_142714.1, from coordinate 2,433,544 downwards.
GAACTGCTGATGCACTGGCATTAGGTTTTCCGACTCAATGTGCCAAATCATCCAGTGCAGCGCAGAAAGTCTTTAAAGCAAGACAGTGTGATTGAATACTCCCCTGTCTGTTTCTGATTTTCAAGTGCAGATATTTCTTCATTAAAATGTTAGGAAATGTGTTTTTTCTTATCATCGGGGACAGTGCAGTATCATCTCACTGTTATCACACAGGTTTTGCATTCTTTGTGCTGAATCAACCTTTAGGGAATATTAATACAGATAACAGAATGTGAAAGTAGCTCTGGGTGTAAAGAAGACCCACCAAGGAATAATCTTGTGGTTTAAAATTAAGTTAAGTTGTGAAATCTAGAAACATTATATTAATTTACTGCCAGCTGTTTTCTTAATATAAACATCCTTCATATTGCTTATATATTAAATATATATATTTATATATTTTAAAACAATGGCACTCACACTTGCTATAATCAGTTACCACATAGTATAAAGTGGAAAAGTCCAGCAAAAATATGTAAAAATGTAGTTTTCTTTTTGAAGATATTCTCACTATAAATCACGGCAGAACCCTGAATAGTTGTCAATTCTGTTGCTGTATTATGTCCCCAGATACTTGTTAATTCCAGTTCTGCCCTCCTTGCTATTCCAAAATAAGAACACTTTTTTTTCAATAAATACTTTTTTTGTGATCGTTGTTTATTTCATCAAAAGATGTTTTTAAATAAGTTATCGGTGGCACGAATGAAGACATTCAAACAAAACTAAAACAAGGAACAAAAATGCAATGAAATAGACTAATTAAATACAGAAAGCAAAAAAGACAAAGATGCTGGAATTGATCACGGTGCGCAACTGAATCGCTGAGATCATCAGCCCATAGCAGCCACTCTTTGACAGACTATAAGCAGGAAGTGTAACATTTAAAAGCAAGAAAAGACGAGCCGTACCTGGCCAGCGCCCGGACGCAGCACCGGGACATGCTGATGAAGGAGCTGGCGCTGGCTCGGGTCTGGAGGGTTGTCTCGATGCCTCGCAGAAGGTCATTTGTCTTTAAAAGCAGGAGCATCTGGCGAGGCACCTTGTTTAAGAGCTCGCTGATCTGAGGTAGATACAGGGCAGCGTTCGTTCGGATCTCCACATCCTGAGCAGAATGAGATTAGAGGTGAAGTAAATGAAACCATCCTAATTATCTAGACTTCCCCGTCTCATGCTGTAAAATGAACACACAAAGGAGGTTGTCATTGGAAGGGCTGGAATGCCCTTTCTGTTTCAAAAGGGTATTTTTTCACAAAGGAGAATTATAAGCAAATCATTTATGTGATACATTCCCCTGCACGATTAAGCATTTTTCAGGATCCGAGGTCATACAGTAAAAGTGTATGAGACAGTATCAAGAATCTTTACAAATGTTACTGACATTCAGAAAGCTCTTAAACGTATTCTCTATAAAGGTTGTTACAATTTCACAGGTCACTTAGAGATACTAGAGACTCTGACAAGCACATATCCCTTTTAAGCATTACAACAAGACAATGACACTGGTAGCCCTTACACATGTGACTGTGCTGCATGCGTTCCTATAGAGTTTCTGATCCAGCTCGCCTTAAGAGAGCTCTTTTCACTCACGGATGATGGCAAAATGCTGCTTACAGCAGAACGGTACTAACTGGCTCCTATCAGTCATAACTTCTTTCCTCCAAAGTTAATTGAAGTCTTAGTTTCTTAAATTCTATTTACAATAAACACAATTACAGTATATTGCAAATAAACAACTTAAACAAGAAATGTGAACACAATATTTCCAATTCTGAAATTTGACTAAAAGGTTAAAAGGTTGTCCTACTAAAACTACAAACCATACAACAGAAATCGTTTCCTCTTGATATATACAGTAGTAGTTCAAATGTCCATATCAGCCATCTTGCAGTATGGGAGTGATGTTAAGAGAACAGCTTGTAAAGTTGTTCTAGGGAAACATGATGGTTTATACCAATGATATTCTCTCCTGGTCCTGAAAGTCCACAGTCCACCGGTTTTAGAGAAAGCTCATAATCCTGAATGGGTAAAGACCTGGAACAGTGGAAATATAGACCAAATACAGTAAGTGACCAACTGATTCAAATCAAGTCATTTAGTCCAGGGTGGAATGGCTACCAGAAGACATGGTGGCCCTCCAGGATCAGGAGTGAACATCAGTGGGTAATACCATTCTGCTTTAAGACTCAGACTCGTCATGGCACCCCCTCACTCCCCAGTTCCCCTCCATCACACTCGTCATTGCGATTTCTCTGTTTGATTGACAGGACCTCTCTGGCTACCAGAAGACTGCCCCACTGGTGCTAATTTAAGGTCTGTAATGGGAAACTGGGAAAATCACAAATTCTAAAATCGCTAAATCTGTGTAAATGATTTATTGCAGTTCTCTTACAAGTTAGTATTTTGTACTTTTATCAGGTTGAACCCTGCAAGAGCAACTACTGAGTTTGCCATAGTGCCAGTGACTAGAATAATCTGTCTGGTGACCTGAATCCTCACCCTCTTATCTGAGGGCATTTTCAGTTGTATGATTTCTTTCACTGCTTTGTCTTCTCTGCAACATTAATGGAAACCTCTTGGACCAGGCTGTCATTGTAAATTAGAATTTGTTCTCAATAGACTCATCCATCTGAAGAAAGAAATATTATATCATATTAAAGAATCAATGATTCAGCAGATGTACTATTACTGTAAGTAAAGGAGCCCTGGCCAAAAACTGAGAAACGAATGGGGAAAAGTCTAAAACAACATGTGCAATATTGGAGAACAGAGATTCAAGAAACTATGCATTGCGAATCCCTAAAGTGATGTGCTTGCAAAGTACTGTTTGAAAATTAAAGATTTTGTTAAAACCAATATTTAAATCTGAAAAGTACACAGAACTCATTGGCTGTGAGAACTGGGAAGTCTGTGTGATTAGTACCACAAGTATGATTTGCCATAGGAGTGACTGTCCTTTTTAGTTATCTGTCCTCCATTAATGTAGCTGGCTAGCAGGAATCAGTAATATTGTATAGTGTTTTTTTACCTACTGGTTGTCTATTGGCTATCTGCTCACAAAAAATACACTTGCAACAGCAACAAAATCATAGAAATAATGGAAACAGACATTTCACTGCCCATGACAAAACCTGCCTCACAGTGCAAACAGTGAACATTTTGTTCTTTCAACCAATTCTGTTTCTTTCAAGAATAAAGGTTAAATAAAGATTTAATTTCCACGTCTGCTTATAATGCTATTTCTCATTCGACTAGATTTAATTTCCCAATACCCTCAGCCAAGAAAGCTGCAGTGGCACACTTTTCCCAGCTGGGCTCTTTCTGTCACATCACATTTGAGCTGTACAAATAGCTATGCCCATCCCGTTTACTGCCCCCCAATAACACGGCTTTCTTAAAGAAATACATCTCACTAATGATAAAACACCACCACTAGTCCTACCTCAAACAAACCGTCTTCTCATTTAGTGAACATTTTAATGTTCATTCATTCAAAAAAATAAAACCTCTTGAGTGGCTCACTTAACAGAGCTGAAAAACTGAGAGCTGAACTGCTGTTTTTTTCTGCTTGAACAATGAGGGCCTGAGGCACAATCTAAAATAAATCTTTCTATATTACCTCCAATTTACTGCAGTCAGTCAAATCATAAGCAATTGTATTTATATATAATGCATTTGAATAGGCTACAGCAAAAAATGTGCTATAAATCTGTTTATAATACTTGTTCCCCTCCACTGTCTCTTAATACTATGCAAGTTTTAATTTTGCTCCACAGTTTTCCCTAATCGTAGCCTTTCAACATTTTAAAACCCCTCTGTATAAGCAAGTGATCACTGTTTCATTCTTTTTGCAAGCTAAACGTTTGGAACCTCCAGCTCAGGGTTAATGGACAATCTGCTGGAACAAGAGTCACACGTGAGCTGTGTTGTCGGAATACTGCTGAACCCAGTCTGAACGCACAGACTCCTCTCAGCCCTGCGCATGGCTGTTGCACAGACACCTACGTGACTTGTGTCTGGTGCGGCACTGGTGTGCTGCTCAGGCTGCAGGCAAACACGTTTCCACAGTGGCCATGCTCGCCGGGTGCTGGCTTACTGAACCTTAAAAGGCAGGGATTAAAGCCAGGTTTCAAAATGTTAACAGCTCAGAAGAGGTGCCCTGTACATTTGAGCTTAGTTTTTTTATCCAGCATGTGCTGTTTTTTAATTGAAATATTTTCCCATGAAAATTTTCAGTTTTTCCCGGCCCCGCATATCAGAGCAACAACACCTCAAACAAATGGTTACAAAACAAATAGTGCGACTACTGTCGACTGCAGGCAGCACAATAAGTTAATCTGTGAAACGTCGATTAGGAAGAAGATACTTGCTTGGTTTTGCTTTTGCAGCATGACAGTCCTCTGCCTAGAGCAGCTGGACCAGCAGACCACATGCTGCCCTTAACAGCAGGTGGGAAGGATGAGATCCAGCACGTGTCTTGTGCCTGCACTGATTCACCAGTTGGGGCTGTGGAAAATCATGCTGAAACTGTTTGCCCTCCAGCCAATGACAATATCTACATTCGGAGATTACTGCTACTGGCGCAAGTCTGATGTTTTCCAAACAGTGGGCTGGCATTGGAGGAACTGAGCATGTGTCCAAAGTCAGGCAAAAGGAAATGAGCCTAAAAATGGCTCAGGAGACAACAGTTACAATGACATCCCTCTGATAACCTGGAGAGTAGAATGTAAGAGGCAGAGGACATGTGCACAAGAATACTGTACGGTTGTAAATTGTGGACTCGCATCAGAAGACATTAAAGCATCAAATTAACTAATGGTGCTTTCAGCTGTTAACCACTGTGTGCACAATAGCACAAATAGCATTAGCACTGTGAAACAAAAAGCAACAGAGGATAGTGTAGCTATGAGGCTACAGTATGTAACTAATGTAGCTATTAGTATTCGAGTATACAATAGGTATGCTAATAAAATAAAAAGAACTCAATTAATGTCTTTTCTTCCTCATAATGTCCAAGGTGAGCTTCTTGTTTTCTCTGTTTTTGTTTTTATTTAAATGGGTGAAGAGGAAAGCCTGTGAGCAGCGAGAAACAGGAAGCACAGTGTTTCCTGAGCACAGAGGAGCAGAATGACAGGGCAGCGCTCAAGCCCCTGCTAAATTAGGCTCTGGGATGGGCGTGTTCTGCATGCAGTCGGGAATCACACAGTCTGGCTTAAGGGAAATCAGACCTTCAGAGAAATGTGAGAAGAATGGCATCTTTGCCAACCAGAGGAAGGGCTGGAGGATACTGCTATAAAGTGCATCACACTTGTGCGCTGATTCAGGTACTGCCCGTCATCAGTCTTTACATTGAGAATCTTTAACATGCATCACAACCAAAAACACTGATACATTTCTGTTTTGTCAACAGCATCTACTGAGTGCGCACATTACACATTTTTGTGAAAGTCGGGATTTCCATTAAGTCTCATATTTATGATTTTTTATGATGCTTTTAGGACACAAACAAGGAGTCGCACGTTTCATTCAGCCATGGGGTTAATGGCTGCAGTCTTGCAGGATCTGACACCTGGCAAAGTCCTGAGCATGTCCAGCCTTTTGATTTCTGGCAGATGACCCAGTAAAAAAAGATGGTTCTGAAGGACTAACCCACTATAGTTAAACGAAAAACAATGCATCACAGAGAAGTAACATGGACCTCAGGATTACATTAACCTTATATTGCTTTCCCACTGCTACCTACTACTAGTGCCTGAAATTCATTTCTCAACCCGGCCTGCTTAGCACTCATTCATTTCACCACTGGAAAAAACATTCACAACTGGAAATATAAGTCATTAGCATTCAGGAACAGGGCTTTCCCATGGAGCTAACGACAGGGGTGAGATTGAAAAAGTGCAGCAGAATAAACAAATAGTACGAAATAAAAAACCCCACGGATCTCAAAGTGATTTGGAATCTTAAAGTACTGAAGGTTAATGGTACAAAATTCACAGACTCCAGGAATCCTCATAAAGGAGGTGAAATAAAATATATGCCCAAAATCTAAAATTAATCCTAAGTATCCTGTTCATTCAAAAACACTCACTTAGCAGTTCAAAAGCAAAGAAAGGAGAGACAGTCTGCATTAACTCTTAACTAAAGCATACTGTTTTTTAAGTGCATACTATACACTGATATATAAATCTATTTATGGTTTTTATATTTGTAGTAAAATGAGAAAGAGGACTCCCCCCTTGACTGTGCCCTACTCAATATGAACATCTCTCCATGCTCCACTGCAGTAGTTTGTAGAAGCCCATTACACCTGGTAGGTTCAGACCTTGTGGGAGCTTCCTGGCCCATTATAAATAGCCCAGTCCTCATAAGGACAATGTTGTTCTGACATTTTAGTCTAAAAACTCAGACTTTAGTGTACAAACAGTTATGTGATTGAGACATTTTACTAATTCAGCCCTTTCAACTGATATCACATTCTTATTCTCACACTTCAGTCTAACTCTGGCGTTTCTTAGTCTTCTCCATTGGTCTCAGACTTTCAGTGTGGACAATTCTGTGTGAATGGGCATGTTAATAAAGATAACACAAAAGATATAATTACTGTTTTTATTCTATGAATATGAATACAAGACATAGAATCCAATCCATCGCAGGGAACATGCACAAGGGACAACTTAGAAACACCAATTAACCCAGCGTGTACGAGTTTATAACATGGAAGGAAAGCAGAGCACTTGGGGAAAACCCTTGTGTAGAAGAAGAGACATGCAGCAGGTGCCCATGTCAGTGATCAAACCCAAACCCAGGATCTGGTGCATCAAGACACCACCTGAACACCAAAACAGCACTTCTAAAATTAACCTGATAAATTGTTTTATAGTATTGGATTAATGTACAGTAAATGAAAGCTTTCCAGATATTCAGTAGTCCATTTAAAGTAGAACTGTATAACCAGCTTCTGGTTCCTGTTGGGATATTTCCTTATCCTGAAGAGGTAACATGATGTTCTCAGGGAAAATTGTCCTTAAAGTGTTTCCTAAAACCACTTTGTATTCACTTGGCTATTTTCAGCTTTCTTGTTTTGTGTAACAACTGGTCATTTTCTTCCATGTCTCCCTACGTTTCATAACTACAGTTGGAGTGCTATTACTGAAGAGCTCAGAAGCCATGTAAAAGCTGCATTTTCTATTTCATTTATCCTGTAATCCTTAAATCTCTATTCCTATAATTTAAGGAGGAGGATTAAAGGGTAAATTAAGTGGATTCAAGTTTTGTACTGGTTGTGTGGAATTTAGGGGTTCAAACATTAAGAATTTGAATTTAAAATGTGCAATTTCTTTATTAATGGCAACTATTTGTGAATCATGAACCCTGTGTTTGGAAACCATCCCACCTGTCTTTGCAGTTCTTCCTTATCAGCTCCTCTACAATCCTCCATTTTTACAAACCACAGAAAAAAAAATCAAAGGCATTTTTTTTCCAGGATTTTTCAGCTTTGTCTTTAAGAAATTGCAGCACCCCCTGGAACAATAACTTATCAGCTTGGTGTTACATGCTGAGTTCACTCCGGGCCGTTTGCTTGCGATACAGGCCTGTTCCATCGTATTGAACTCAGCTCAATTTAGGATTACTCTGATGTTCTGCATCTATTTATATGTGGGCTTACATAAGAATGTTATTTCAGTCCCTAAACAAACAAGTCTCATCCTCATTCACATTGTGAGAGAATCTGTGAGCATTTGAAGAATTGTATGCACCTTAACCCAGAACTATTTTGCTGCTCCGGTTTTCTCTTTGTCTGGCTAATGGTTTGTTGTTTTTCTTGTCGTGTGTGTTATTTGCTGTTGATTCATTACAGGCTGCTCTTTCAGATATAAAAGTCCCTTCATATCACAAGGCTCATGGAGGTGTATCTGTAGTATAATTGTCACTGATTGCACCTCCCCATCACTGCCAACTTGTTTCGTTGACTGTTACCACCTTGTTCTCTGATTTCTTCAGACCTCTGGAGCTGAGCAAGGCTGGGCCCGGTCAGTACTGGGATAGGAGATGTCAAAAGAAAACCAGGCAGCTGCTGGAGGTGGTGGTGGTTGACCAGCAGATGACACTCTGTTCCATCTGAACCAGGATTTCCAAACCACTATAGCAACTGTTCTGTGGGAGGTGCAGTGCTTCGTATGAAATATTAAACTGAAATCTTGACTGGCTGGGCCATGTCAAGGCAATGTTCATAAATGCAGGGGTGTCACCCCAGTGTCCTGCCTAAATACTGCTCTGTGCTTGTAGCACCTTGTCTCACTGAAGCCCCCCTTAATTCAATTCCTCACTTTATTCTGACCTGATGTTCTCATAGTGAGGCTGCCAAAAATTGCAACAGCATTTCATTCTGTCCCTTTTGTACTGTAATATGTTTTGCATTACCTTGGAATGAAAAGCATGATATAAATACAATCAATTACATTTATTACATTTTTAAACTTTCATATCCCTTTAAGTCCTTATATCTTTTCCACATTTAAACACAATCCCACAAACAATGAAAAATCCTTTAGACACGGTTGGACATTTTGTTTGGACAGGCCCCCTTAAGTCATTCGCTCAGGTGAACAGATGATCAATGTCTGATCAACAATGTTGAGCTACTGTAATTTGACCACCCTACTGGCACTGAGACAAACAAAGACCCTCCTCGTGACAAAACTTAATGAAAAGGGTGCACTGCTGCTGATGACACGACTGTATCTGCACTGACTCCTCTGAGGGGCTGTGACTAGTGAATAAGTGCCAATCTGCAGTAGTCACGAGATGCGTGATATTACATGTAAGGAGCCAGGCATTGAGCCTTGCCTGTCAAATTAAGATTGATTGCTACTTTTGCACCTGCATACTTGTTGAAAAAGCAACTCTGTGCTTGGGGTTGTTGGAAAGAAAAGAGGACTTTTGGAGTTAAGGGAACACTGAGGAAGTCGTTGCAAGCAAATCTCCTCTAGATGCAGTCTGGCCACATATCTAAATGTGGATGATTTTGTACTGGCTTAAAAGCAAAAATTACAGTCTTCATTTTTCTGTCATATCTGATTTTCACAGGTGTTCAAAGGACTCATGATAAAAATATATTTCTTATACCAGTCATCCCAGGGCTAGTCATAAAAGACTTTCACTCCTGGCCTTACTATGGCTTTGTCAAAGACAGAAAATAGGTCGATCCACTTTAGCTCAGATTTATCTGCATTCTCGGTACACCTACTCCTGTGCACACCCTTGTAGAGGAGAAATATATTCCTTAGATGCAACTATGCACATGAGCCAGGCCTTCACAATACACATGTATGGCTGACTGCACACCTGACACCCATGCAGTGATTTGTGATATGGCTGTATGGGATCTATTTAAGGCTGTCTAGTAAATAGCAAGAGTTGGAGGGAATTCAAAATAGAAAATGACTTTGTGGCTATCAGTGAAACAGATTTGCAAGAAGAGAAAGACTTTGTTTTCCCACAAGCTGTTACTTAGCATGGTTAACCAGCATTCCGTCGCTTCACAGCAATCTGTCCCAAGACCAGGCTTTCTAAACACCTCCTATTTCTTGTACAGATGTCGTTGTTATAATATTATTTCTAAAGGATTTCACCTGAAATCTAACACTTTTACCTTTGCCACCCAAAGAAGGCTCAACAGCCGAAACGTTGTGTTTCCTTTCTTCTCCTTTCAGCAGGGAATAAACCTTTACTTGTTCCTATACTTTTACTTATATTCCTGGATCTTCTGATACATTTAAAATGTTACTAAGACAAACATTTAGGCACAGTGTCTGTAGCTCCAGGTAAATTTCTCTGCTTAAGTTAGCTTTTTTTAGCCACATATTAAATAAGTTATGTTCTTTTGTGAGTATGGGAAGAAACAGAAGTGTTCTATATTTATAACAGAATTTGGTGTGGTGACTAATCCTTTACACATCAGAACTCCTTGCTATAACTGCTTACGCCAAGTCAGCTGCAATCTTTAAGGAAAGCAGCTGTTTTCAGAAAGGCTGCAATTCTTATATTAAAACTTACCAGTACAAGGTTTCATTTAAAGTTATCCATTTGTGAAAATGGGGGAGAGAAGAGAAAATGTATAACATTCTTCTTTTTTAAAACTGTGAAGATGACCTTGAATAAATTCACCAGTAAATCACAGTTACTTACAGTATCTCTATCTAAAATCTGACACACCATTGCAACAATGTTGAGTGCATTACATACAGTACTTGGCAAAACATGCATGTGTTGGCTCTGTGTTGCCTGTTTGCGCGGGACTGGAGATGTTTCACATCAACATTTTTTGAAGCCCTGCATTGCTCTGCAGTGCCTCCTCTAGGGAGAAGGACCATTAAAAACCATAATACTGATCATCCCGGACACTACAGCAAATGACCTAATATAATCTCCTCTCCCTTGGGACAAACGCAAGCCCAATTACAGGAGCAAGAGTCTATTCTTCCTACTTTATATCCCCATTATGGTACACAGTGAAAGGATTCAAGCCCAGAGCCATTTCTTCCTGCTTCCTCTGCGTGGTCTGTGAACCTTGTTGAGGTAGAGAGACTGGATGCCCCATAAGAAAACTAATCTACAGTAACTGAGTACCATGAATACGCCCTTCCTGAGTGATGCAATGAGCGGGGAGCAAAAATATCATTATTTATTATTATTATGATACAAAATAAATACATTAAAATAATGAAAAAACTAACATTCCATTTTTGACTACCTCCAAAACTAAGCTCAATGAATGCATTGTAGAAGGGCTGTAGGTGGAAACCTGAGAACCTTATTTCCCAGAAAGCAGTGTGGAATGATTTGCCATTCTTGGTCACCTGACCAACTGGGGGAAGACAACTGGTGAAAATTACAGTTCAAACCAGGAAGCTTCTACACGTTCGTCCGTCAGATACTTTCCTGCTCTGTTCTCCGTCAGAGGCTCCGTCACCCAACCCATAATAAATCATCACACTTAAAAAGAAAATATAATTTATAAATGGAGAGAGCAGTTTATTTTTAATTTAAATTGTTCTTTTTTATTAAAAAAATAATATATCATTAATATAGTGCTTCTTGGTATGTATAAAAGAATATATTTTACCTTATTAAAAAGAATATAAAAGAATTTCCCTGAGACACTAAAATATATGATGGCTTCCTGGAAGTCTGGTTATAGACGTAATAATGCATTTTGTGGTCACAGTGGTATGCTTTGTTACAGTGCTCACACACTAATAGCATCCAGAATAGGAGCATAATACAGTTCAACGTGTTGTCTGACGTTCACAGCATACATGCAATTACTTTCTATTTCAATTTTTAACAGGCTGCTTGTCTTCACATGTCTCTGGCTTTGAATCTGACAGAGTGAATATCCAGGTACACTGAGATCAAGCACTGCTCATTTTTGCCACTACTGTTCCAGACAACAAAGGCTTTCTGTTACTGCTGTTGTTTTTAATCACGCACAGCATCCGCTGTATGTGAACTGTGCATGAGTTCAGCCCTCAGCATTGTCGGCTTAATTGGGAGACTGTGCCGTCTAGTGCTGTAACAAGTGACAGACTTGAAAAACTTCAGACAGAATAATGATGTCTTTTATGATGATAAAAAAAATCTGACATGAAGAGGGCAGCCTGGGTTCACAGCTGACCTTTTTTTTGTTGCATTCGGAGGAGTCAGCTTCAGTCCAGAATGACAGGCCCAACCACTTCAGCAATGTCTTGCACAGTAGGAGCCAGACTGTAACACGGATTCCCATGAAGAGACGAAGGCTTACATCGGTTAGAAAATGGCCCAGCAAATGTTCTATAATAAAGGCTAATTTATTTGAAAGTGATGGAACAATTGTGCAAGAGCCCACATTGCACTTTTCAACTGCTTCAAAATGTGTCTGTCTGTGTGTGTGTGGGGGGGGGGGGGGGGGTACAATTTTTGAGTTGACCTTTTAGTGTCCAAAATGTACGGTGCATTATTGTACAGTCAGAATCCATCAAAATTAATCTGCTTTTACCTCAGATCTTCCTGGCTTTCCTTATAGGCATTATCCCTGCTACAGATATATCATACATTATCCTTACTACAGATGTATCTGTCCATCCATTTTCCCAACCACTTTATACAGTACAGAGTCATGGCAGAAGCTGAAGCCTCACCTGGCAAGCAATGGGTGCAAGGCAACCTGTACACCCTGGACAGGACACTGGTCCATCACAGGGCAGACACACAGTCACACACCCTGGACAGGACGCAGTCCATCACAGGTCAGACACACCCTGTACACCCTGGACAGGACGCCGATCCATCACAGGACAGACACACTCACAAAGTCTGGACAGGACATCGGTCCATCACAGGGCAGGGAAAAGACATATTGATAAGTCTCTCCCATATTAGTCCCAGTTGCCTCCTGATTACCCCGATGACCCTGAGCTCATTTTGAGCTCCTCTGGCTGACTCTTTCCGATGTCTCTACCACAAGAGTAGTATCAGGGCCCATGTGCTCCGTCTGTGGAAGAAGATTAGCACATTGGTTCTGTGACCCAGGCCAATAAACTGCCCTTAAATGGACTGGAGGACAATATACCAAAGTGTGACCTGGGCATTTGTAGCTACTGAAGTTAGGGTGATCAGTACAGTGGTCAAAGGGCATGCTCAGCAAGTAGTACCAGAGCACAGGAATTTAATGGGGGCCCATTAATAAACATTAATAAAGAACTCTTTCTTAATGGCACTGTACCATTCTCCCCTATGGAGTGAGAACAGAACTGGACACTCAATTCTTATTCATCGGTCTCTGGAAGGTAATAAGGGCTCTGTGAAAACCAAAGGGCATTGTCATGAACTGGTATAATACAAACATAGTGAAGAAGGATGACTCTGAAAGGACTCTGGAAACAAATGAATTGGTGCTTAGGCCATCTCAGTCGCTCATCACCCTGTGGCACAGAGCAGCATCAAATGGGAAACTGCATATACCTTTCGATAATCTACACAAAACCATCCACACAGTCCCATCAAGCCTGGCTACAAGCACAGTGGGACTGCACCATTCATTGCACAATTCGTAAATCACCCCCAGCTCCAGCATTTCCTTGCTTTCCTCCTGAATCAGCTGCTTTCTGCATTCCTGCAGCCGCTATGTCCTGGTCCAAGTCTTGACACCAGGGGCTGTTTGAATGCGATATGTAATGAGCAGAGCACGTTCTCTCAGCAGTGGAACCTGCCTTACAGTTGCCCTGAGACACTGGACTGCAGTTGAAAGAGTGGAAGCTCCAGTTCTAGCTCATCTGATGGCCAGTCCAGACAGACCGACAGCACATCGTCAGCCTCTCGAGTAAGCTCCAAGAGACTGGCATGATATGCATGAAGTGTAATCACCCTGTCAGATCTCTCCACCTCAGGATCCACACCAGTCAGCCTCTTTGTGATTGCAAATTTTGATGCTAAAGTTGGGAGTGAGGCATGTAACTTATTTCCTGGCGTAAATGCAAGTAATTGAGCTTCCCCAAATGTAATGCTGATGCTGTCTATATCAGGCCTGGAGCAAAGCCCCAGCATAGATAATCCTGCTCTCAGGTTGAATCCATACTGATATTTTTTCAACTGCTTAGATCTTCCTCCCAGATTTCAAAGGAAGAATATTCTATGGCTTAGTCTGCCTCCCAACTGTCTTCTGATTACCATGACAAGTCAATGCCCTCAGGCCCTGCCTCCTCATGCCCTCCAACCCCACCTCCTCATGCTCTCAGGCCCTGTCTCCTCGTGCTCTCTGGCCACGCCTCCACATGCTCTCAGGCCCCGCCTCCTCATATTCTCCGACTCCACCTCCTTAGCTCCCCCTACCTGGCCCCTACCCCAATACAATTTCCATAAAGTTTGATTTCAGCTGACTGCACAACTTCAGTTTCATTGTTGATAAAATATTTTTTTTCTTTTCTTTTCTTTTTCTTGCTTCTTGTTCAAACCAAGCCAGAGTTTCCTTAATTTAGGATGAAAAATTATATTCTCATTATCATCAATGTTCTTCAAAAGTCAACAGGACAAAGAAATCCTTATTTTTTGTGGATATTAAAAAATAAGTTCAAATCCAAGGCAAAAGTCCATTGCTTAAAGATAAAAAATAAAAAGATATTTTGGAAGTTATTTATTTAAATTAATTACTTGGATTATCAAGGGAAATGCTTTCTGTCCTGTTAACTTCCTTAACTAGAAACCCTAGTAAGGTAAAATGTACATTCATTTGGATTTAGAGGGAAAGGGGTTAAATCTTCACATTCATTACCTTCCTGAGCCTAGAGGGTCTTAATTTTCACTTGGCATTCATTGGCTCAAAGCTCAGTAGTTACTTTTTTCATTTTAGAATAAACTCAATTTTAGATAACAGACACAGTGCTAACAATGAGAATATGATTGTGGGCCTAACTGAGCCTCCAGAGGTAAAGGTGTTTGTTCAATAGAACAGTTCTTTCTCCTCCATCAGACTGAGGAGATAAATTTAAAAGAGAAACTTTCAGTTAGCTTAAGGAATGACAGAATGAGAAGGCAGTGTGGAGGGGAAGACCCCTGGGATCATACAAGCAGTTTTTCCCATCACAAGCCCGTTTCTCCCTTTGATCTGATTAAAAATGAATGAATATATTTCAACCATTTGTATTATAGTAATAAACTATGTTTTATATCAGACTGTAAGCTTGCAGGTGTAGTGGTCTCTGGTTACTCTGGTAAAGCAATGAAAGAAATTGTTATATAACCCCTGGACCCCCTACATCTCAGCCAGGTGTTGCACACTTTATCTTTATCTAACCTCTTAGAGACACTTCCTAGTTACCTACAGCTGTAACGTGCATGTGTATTCTATGCACACAAAAATAATAAAAAATTGTGTTCTCAATACACTATTAGAACATTAAATATATATCTATTATTCACTTTTGCTGCCTAACTTCTTACTTAACGGTACTGACAACAGAGAAAGTGAGAGGCCAGTATCCACAATGGAGGAAGTAATTGATTACAGTGATCAATTCAAGAATGTACAGTAAGAAGGCCAAGGCATGCACAGACTCCCCAGTCCATCAGATCTTGTTCAGCTGAATGGTAAACGCTAAACATGAAATATATTTATCCACGGTTTGAGCCACTTGACTTCGAAGGTACACAGAATGACAGAATAACGAAAAACTGTTTGGACACTTTACAAATAATTGCTGAAGTCTCTCAGTCTGCGTGACACGACAGTGACATAAGTGACTGGAGGCTGCGAGACTCTTCTTCTGGTGTTCGTGATCAGAAAGATATGAAAACAGGCCTAGGGACTTTCCACTGGGACCTCTTAACAGCGCAAAATGAGATTGATCTGTACACTATATCCCAGTGTAATAACTGCTGCGTGGTTGTAAAGCACTGAGAAACTCTGACATCAACCTCTCTGCTGCAGTCAGACTGTATTGTGTTTACTGTGCAACACTATCCTACCCACTTCAATGACAAATGCACTTCACAATACACAGCATCCACTCATGTCAAAACACACTCTAGCCCTGATGCACTCTTTAATTTTGAATTTTGGTCAGAATAGGTGAGTGGCGGTTATTACTGATAAGATAAATCCATCTGAATTGTCCTCCTTTCAGAATGTGATATGAAACATACAGTACTCCTCCTAGCTTTCCACGGCTTATGTTATTTGAAATTTGTGCCTCCAGTGCATGAGGAAAAAGGCTTTTTTATATTCCTTAAGGATGAAGGACACCTACTGTATAGTGGACACTGGAGGAACAAGGCTGTTCTGGGTCACACAGGGTCACAGGGCCTTCTAATGCTTGGCTTTAATTAGGAACCATAACTAGCAATTCCTGCGGATGAAGACATTGAAGCTAATGCATAAGCATGGTATAATTCAAGGCATTTAAATAATCTGTAGCATGTTACACCAATGAGGAAAATTGTGGATATGCTTCCTAATAATTAATTTAATGTGCTATGAAGCCACATGAAATTATTGAATAAGTTTTATGGTTTTGCCACTTTCTTACAGTAGTAAATAGGCTCTTAGTTCTCTCTCTCGTCACCCCTCACTGTGATGCACTTGGTCTGTCTCTGAAAAATTGTTCACTGCCCCCTGGTTACAATCATCCCAAAAATTAATTTAGTGGGTAACTAGGCAACAAAGCTCTATATCCAACTTTTAAAAAAATTAATTACTGTTTAAATTTTCACGTTGAATAAATATTATGAGGCTGCATTTGAATGCTAACAGAACACTGTAACAACTGGTTCCTCATTTCATTAACTAATAATTAGTAGGATTAATGTAACTTCTCCAGCTGTAGCTTCACAACACTTAGGTTAGTTCATATGCAAAACATATAACATAGTCATTCTACCAAACCTTTCCAGCCTATCTGGTTAATTACATGGATACTTTTGCAAGTGAATGTAAAAAGTACAATTGGCTGTCAGATCGGTGCATTGATTGTTTGCACACAACAGAGCTTTAGGTCTTACCAACTGATTACAGTCCTAATGAACTGGAATATCACTAAGTAAGATAGCATTCAATTAATCCTGTGTACTGAAACAGTTGACCTCCGCACATTTAACAGATGTGCTCCAAAATAGCTAAATGGCTTTGATGACACTTCAAGTCATTCATGTACAATTACAAGTACATCAGTATCCAAAGAATAAAAACCTGCATTTCTCAAATTCATACACATCTTTTCCAAAGGTCCATTTCCTCAGGGTCTGCTTCTCACTTGGATTTGTTTAGATTCCAATGCTCCAGGAATTTGATCTGAAGTACTTATTGAAACCTCCCTGCAAATTTCTTATGTTTCAGAAAACTGAAAGAGCTCTACAAGACAATGATGTAGAACATGAAACAAAATGCTTTCTGTGCGAATTAACCAGCATCTGAATGAACTAAACACTGCACTTTATGCATTCCCAGCAAGAGACCTGTAGAGATACTGTACAGATGTTTGGACTATGCCTTTGGGTAATAAGTTAAACAGTGGTTTCTTCTGCTGTCAGGTGACATTCTTAATGAATGAATGACTCAACATGTTCTAGTGAAGAAGATCAAGAAGTCTGGTCTCCACGAGAGCTGTAGAATGAATTTCTTACCCAGACTTTTTTTTCACTTCACTTTCAGCTCTTAAAGCCGGGTGTGAAACACAAAAAAAGGTTCCTATTACAGGCGCAATACCAAGCAGTGTTTAAAAAGTAATATTTAGATCATCTTGACATGCAGTGAGAACACTCAGTCAGGAGACTCTCTGTGCATTACTCACTTGTACTAAAGTCTTGTACAAATGGGAGCAGCTGTACAAAGTGACTCTGTTCACCACTTTGAACCTCCAGTAATAGAGAAATAGGGTTCTAATAAATGCAGTCATATGCAATACCATGTTACTATTAACCAGAGCTTTTACACAACCAATCACAGCCGAGAACCCATGGAGAGACACTCAGCATTAAGCAGTTAAGAAGCGAATTACCACAGGACTTGACTGGTAAATTTCAACACAACTATGGTGCATACTAATGTAATAATGGTCATCATCATCACCATCCTTCATAATCGATTGTCAAATTATCAAACCAGAGGGGTCAATGAAGCAAATCCTAATGACCCAGTGACTACAGTAGTTTCTATGAAAAGCCAATCTCAAAAGGTTCCACTTCCTCTCTCTACACTTATGTTTAGCAGCGCTGAAAGTAGTCAGGATGAGAAAGGTGGCTTTTTGCAGTGAAGCAAAAGGCCTTTATCACGTAAAGCATACAATAAACTCTGGTGCTTAAAGTTAACTTTGCCGCCAATAAGGAATTAAAATACAAAATGAAAATGACTCTTCAACGAGATCAGGGGATGCGATGCAAGGGTGAGGCCAGGCAAACTTTGCACAGAACTGAACTGAAAAATAACCCCAAGCTTTTAAACATGCTGCACACTTCCCACTCACCAGACCGAATGATCGTCAAGCCATTCAGCCACAATCTTATGCTAGTCAATCATCCAGCCAAGCCTGCTGGGAAGGCCGACACAGACACAGGGTTAAGGTGGAAGTAAGTCCCAGCACACCTGGGAAGAGCAAGCAATTAAAGTAACAGAGGCAAAGACGGCTGCAATGCTTGTCTTAAAGTATTAAGTGTGCAACGCTTTCTAAAGCAACATTTGATTTGGTTAATAGCAGCCAATTAAAACTTGAAGACATGTACATGGGAATCATGAATGATGTCTATGAAGTGGAACCAGGGCACTGTGAAGCCTACAGAATGAGGGGCTACGGTGGGGAGCTATATGAATATCAGCAGCGAAGGACTTAAATTATATTGTCTGTAACTCTGTTGTACTGGGATTACACATTAAGTATTCCACTCTCTCGCAGTGTTGAGCTGCTCTGTGGGTATTTAAAAAAAGCAATTAAAAATCATCCCTGCTGACCAATGATCAAACAGCCATTCTGCAACACTGAAATATGGAAGAAAGTGGAGTGTGGAAGAAAAAACTCTGAAACCACCGGGTCCCTTGCGATTCTAAATTCTCATTAATAAGATAAATATGGCAGAAAGCATACTTCAAAATAAATAATAAGTTCTTATTAGAAGATACAAAAAATGAAATCGAGCATTCTCAGAAGGCATCTGCCAGTAGCTGCACATCCAGCTATGAGCCTCATAAGAATTAGTATATATAATACACATTAAAATTTACAATAAATCATATTTCATATTATTTAATATATTTGTAATATTACAGAAGTTTAAGATGTGAGCTTTTGGAATGAATGTTCAAGTTAATTGGTCTCTTAAATAAAAAATAAACATTAACTGCACAAATTTCTTCTAATGCAGACATTTCATCTCTTTTATGGGTCTTTAAATATTCAACAGCTTTATAGCCGGGGTCTCTGTCTGATGAAACAGAGTGGTCGAGCTTCCATGCTTTACCTTCTGAAAGGATTTGGTTGTCACTCCTGCTCTGAACAGATTCTTTCTGACAGCTCCAATACAACCATTTAAACTAAAAAAAATGAGAAAGATCTAAAAATTTGCTGTGACCCATGTTCTCATTGAAGGAATATTTGCGTATTTGCATCAGGTATCTTGATCTTTCACTTTTTTAAAAGGGCCTAAAATGTTTTTGATATTTTTAAATGCACTGTAGTTTTATATCAATGATTAAAACAGCTGTAAGAGAGTGAGATAATAAATCATTGTTTAATTTAATCTTTGTTTAGCTACAGTATGTATTCTGAAGACAAAGAGATTTTTGCCAGATATAATCACAGTTTGACTAAGAAATTAAAGTAAAAAGAAAATGGCATTGAGGTTTCTGGTGTGATTAATCACCTTGGTCTTTAAGAACCTGAGCCTTGTGTTCTCATTAACACAGTGTAATTTGTACTCTAGGGAGAGCCATTATACCACTCAGATGTTTGACTCACACCAGGTAACGGGACACAGAGTCAAGTTGCTATAATTGTCTCTAACCTTCAGGAAAAAAAAGAAAAAGAGCATTACAGATGCCACTCATGCGCTCCAGTGAGAGTGGAGCTCTTAAACTGCTCTACCGTGTTTCAAAGAACAGCTCTTTGGTACCTCTTTTTTAACAAAAGTCTTGAATCTTAGGACTTTAATGGAAATCAAATTAACATGGTGTTGTACATCTCCTCCTATTGCATTTTTTATACCTGTTACCTAATTCATGAATTACCATTCATTTTACTCAAATCATGTCCTTGCTAATGTTCAAGTGATTTTATGTTTTAAAAAAGTTTTTATAAAACACTAAACAAAATGATCAAAGACCAGATTGCTGCAAACCAGAAGAGAGAGAATGCTGGCACACCAGCAGAATGGGACTTGCAAGTTCTCCTAGGTAGGAAAAAATAAAGAGCCTGGAAGCTTGTCACTCAGAAAGGAGCCTCACTAGCATGAAACCAGCCCTGTAATCACCTCTGCTGTGTCTCATGGGTCAAGCGGACTCCCAGGAGACCACACAGGAGGCAGTCAGTAATGTTCCTACAGATAAGGTCTTAGTGGGCAATGATCCAAAAAAGGTTTAGTGAGCACCGATGTTTTCAATGAGGACAAGCTCTTCCTGTCCATTTTCAGCCATCTTCAAGAAATCTCTAAGGCAGTTCGAAATGTCTATTAATTGTGCCTAAAACTTAAATCAGAGAAGGAAGAGCTCGCTGTTAGTACTGTAACTACAAAGAACATGGATCACAATGCGCCTTAACTTTCTGCTTTAACCTCCGTTCAAAAGCACCTCGATACCGGTCAGAAGAAAATGGTGAGCTGTGACTAAACACTTAGTGGGTGACTCACAAATTCTGTCTTCAAAGTAAAACTGGACAGAGGTGAATAGAGGTATCGGTATTTCCAGAGTGCTGAATACATTTACTGTAAGTAGTTCATCAAAATTAGAGCAAAGCCTGAACAAGAGCTCTATACATTTTTTATGTAGATGGTACATGGCCTTCAAAGACCCTCAGGGCAGGTTTAAACCTTCACACACAATTCTGATCCTTGAAGAGGACAGAATCACATCATCAATAACGGGAAATTTAGCAGAGTGTTCTGGACTGAGTGCTTGACCTACCCAGCACTTGATTCTCATCTGCCATAACAGGTCACAATTACAACACAGCAAATACAGAATATTCCTAAACCTTAACCCTCTGCAACTCATTATCCTGACACACCAGTCTGGTAGTCTTGTTTTAAACCTTTTAATTAGATACCCAGAGCAGCTATAACATTACATTTCTCAACAGGTATGACCAGGCGGCTGTAATAATATGCTGCCCTTTTGAATTCAAAATGACACTCTCTCCGTAAATAATATTGTACAAATAAGAGGCAAAGCGATTCAGGTAGCTGCCCCAGTCAGACACCTGACACAGACACAAAAGACTGCAGGGATGTGCTACAGAACAGGCTCCGAACTCATGGTCAGCCAGCTCATTTTGGAATAATAGAAAAAGATAATAGAAAAACTAATTTGATGATCCAGTTTAGACGGCTGTGAAGCCATTTACAAATTTCAGACATTTATTTTCTCATATCTCTCATCTCTTATCCTAGATATTATGATGAATTTGCTATAATTCATTACAATAATAATAACAATACAATTATAATTGTAATTTAATTGTAATGGCTTTCAAAGCAGAAAAGTATTTTTTGTGGATGATGAGGATTCAGCCATACAATAAGGCAAAGCCATTATCAATCTCCTTTTCATCTTCATAGTATGAGTATATTTATAATGATAAATGTTACAAATGTCAAAAACCTGAATAAGAACATTGCTACAAATAGGGAGTTATGAAAATAGAAAATATCAAAAATAGCCCAAGTGGATTAATCAATAAGTAAATTAAATATTCATAACCCTCAGCTTGTAAAGATTTTGCCAAAAAGTTACCTGAGTTATAATTAGAGGCAACTGAGTTATTTTTTCTTTGGCACAGGTTTTGTGAAAAGAGTAAGAAGTCAGGCACACTGGGTTCAACAAATATTTATTAACAATGAGAATGACACACAAAACAACACACAACATAAACAAGCAATGTACAGGTTACACTCTGTCCAAACTTATAAAGAAA
Organism: Atractosteus spatula; assembly: GCF_055471065.1. Classification (NCBI taxonomy): domain Eukaryota; kingdom Metazoa; phylum Chordata; class Actinopteri; order Semionotiformes; family Lepisosteidae; genus Atractosteus; species Atractosteus spatula. The sequence goes on along the minus strand of NC_142714.1, from coordinate 2,411,861 downwards.
ATGCCCCAGAGGCCTATGTCCTGACCAACCAGAAAAATCCTAGACTTGAATATCAAGTATTCAAATCCTCTATAATTCCTACAAAGGCCAAAAGAATATAAAGCCGCCTTCTAAAACAACAGAATATGACATGTATTAAATCTCTCTAAATCTGGAGGCAACAAAGTGAATGGGAAAACTATCTCCCTATACTAAAAATGCACCCAAAAACCAGGAGAGGCTGTTTTTTAATTAAGAGATTCTCCATACAGGAAATTAAAGTTACCTAAAAACAACAGATAGGCAAGCTCTCTGAGCAAGATTCAAGTACTTAACACGAACCTGGTCTGTCTAGACGATCTGGATAAGGACCTCTTGCCTGGAACATGCATTATTTTCTGTGTCCTCCACTCTCCTCTCTGTCTTCCTGTCTCTTCCAGAACTTAATTAACGAAGGTAAAGCAGAAATTATTTTGATCTATGAGTCTCGCACCCAGTACAGCTACAGTTATTACCATAATTAAATACCATAGTAAATACCAAAGTAAATACCATAGGTCCTTACCAATAACTTCAAATGTTTACCCTAGCCAGGTGTTAACCACTGTATCTACTGTAGATTCTTAAGGACACTTCAATAGTCACAATAGCTGGAACAATACTGTATATCTAGAGAGAGAAAAACCAATGAATCAGATCTAACACTACTGATACTAGGCTTTGAAAGATTGAGTAGTCATCAAGAATTGCTATACACACTTGATTTGAAGACGCAGAGACTGATGATCTAAAAATACAAGTATGCCATTCCCAGGGTGATACTGTACCATCACTAAAGGCAAACTAGAGCAATCAATAACCTTTACAATGTTTTATTAATATTATATACTGCTACTGTGAAAACCAAAAAATACTTATAATTATATTTTCTTGCCATTCACTGTATTACAGTGGATTTATCACTATATAGTATATTATATCTAAAATTTTTAAATAATGTTAAAATCAGTAAGAAGAGCAGCTCAATAACAGTTATTAAGTGTATATATCCAGTTTTGTTCTCCTTATCTCCCTTATTTATCCTGGCCTTGACCTGTCAAGTTACAAATCCTCTTTGTTTCTGCTGAGTCTTGCCCAAGAAGACAGAAAGCAGCACACACAATATCAAGATACAGTACATGGAGCAGAATAAACCATCAGCAGGCTGCCAAGTATGGAGAAAGATAGGAGACAGAAAAAAGCCTATGTGTAGAATTTTCAATTTTAAACAGGAAATTAGGAATAAAAGTTTCCTTTTCATTTTGGGTCAGTTTGTCTTTTTGAAGTTTCTATTTATTTTTTCACTTTGCAAAGAGCCCTGTAACACACAAAATGTAGCTATAATGTGAATCATAGTTCAGAGTAGCACACTTTCAGTGGAGCTAATAAATAAAGGTTTAAATTCCTCTTATTCCAGAGAAGAGCTACACTGTACCAGCAGTTTTAGTACTTTTATTTCAGAGGCCTCTGGAGACAGCACTCAGTCTTTACAACAGAAATTCACTGTTATGTTTTAATAGACACAGAAAATCTCTCTACTTCAATTCTTTGTATGTTATTATGGCTTTGGTTTGGCTAACCAATCACCAGTCACTCAGTACAGAACATTACCAAAAATGTATTTTTCTTGCATGCTAAAATATCTCAAAGCCACTGACAGAATGACTTACATTGCTTGTTCAGAAGTTTCTGTACAGGAGAAAACTTCATGTCATTTAGCAATGTTAACAGAAGACAAAGTAATAGCAAATGAGAATTCCTTTATGTTACAAATCTGCAAAAGTTAAAAGGCTGGATTCTTTGAGCAAGTATATAGACTTCTAGCAACAAACACATCCTTTCACAATGCAATTTTGGTGTTACAATAAATCTGACTATACTTGTAAGAAACAAACTACATTTAAAGAGACTGAAGAAACTAGTGAATGACATGCTGAGGTTTTCTCAAAAGGAACTGTAGGAAAGAGTAGTGAAACAAACTGGCAGTGAAGTGAAGAATTTCACCGTTCACTGTTTTGCTATCTTCTAAATAAGAAGAAAGTATTATGAAAATTGTGATGTGGAACGTAGCAGACCTGCCCATGTCAGGTGAGAGTGCTCTCATGCATGCAGGGGCTCTGAAGAAGGAAAGCCCTTTCAATAAGGTTATGTACTTAATCTATTTATTGTTCAGCTGGTAACCTGGAATATCCTCTTAGGAAAGGAGGAGACAACAGAAAAAGAATTTATCAGCACACAAATCTTCACCCTCTTCTTCCCTCCCAGCCCACAGATTGCTTCGTGATTGTCAGTGGGAGCATTTTTATAGCGTGTTAAATTTAACTATAATGTCAGCTTGAAGTTGTTAAGCTTGTGCAGTTTCTCTTTTTTATAGAACGAAAGCAAACAGATCACGCATTCGACGTAGCTCTCCTGTCACTCCGCAGGGAAGCTGCAGAGGCTCTGTCACATTCGCAGCGGCTGCCGAGAAGCAGGAAGGTCAAGGGGCTGCAGCTCTTAATCCAGAGCCAACATTTTCAAGCACTGCACTTATCCACCACCTTCACCACCTGACGGCTTTGCCTGGCTGCACTAACTACTATTCTGTTTGAATTTTACAAATGAAGAATGCATTATATACTGTACAGTAAGTCCTCAAAAACCTTATCACTATTGTTTGAAGTCTAGGAGTAAAAGTGAAAAAAATAAGACTGTCTAGGGATTAATGCATATGAAAAAATGTTATTGATTATTCTTTATTTATTTAACAATAATTTAAACAGTTTATTGCAAACTGGTGGTTACTTTGATCATCTGAGTGTTGTTCACAACTGAAAATAGCACATATACAAGTATGTGGTTCCCATATACAGTGTGTATACTGTAGCTCTAAATCATTTATAGTTCTGGTGCTTTACATTTCTTTCTAATGCTTGAGAAAGTAAAGCCTCTCACACCTGGTAGGATCCCCCCGCACAGAGGTCAGGACTGACCTGAGGCCTGCAGGGGAGAGCTCCTGTGAAGAAGCCATGACTGGCAGAACTCCGCCCCAGCTGTGTTGACAATCGGCTGTGCTGTGCCAGTGAGAGCCATCCCTCCCTCCCCGCACGAGAACCTGACACAAGTTTCCAGCATCCTCAAGCGCACGGGCAGCATCAGCCCCCAGGCCTCCTCAAACCTCCTCGAACCAGAGGACACAAGCGGAAGTGCATTTCAGACTGAGAGCAGGAGGCTCTTCCGTACAGAAGGCGCTGAAGGAGCAATTACCTACCCTGCAATGTAGCTGAAATCAAACCAGTGCTGTGGTTTTGCTCAAGAAAGACCTGGCAGAGAACCTCAGATCAACTACTAGCAACCAAACAAGTTAGTGGGGCTGAATGGCCTCATCTCCTTTGTAACCCTCTTGAAAACCCTGCTCTTTGCAAAAACTCATAAAAGCATAAAATCGATGCAGTGGGAAGAGTGTAAGGATAACTAAGGATAACTAGCAGCTTCTTGTTTTTGAAAAAAAAAAAATCTTTCTCCTCATTCTGTTCTTTATAGGCATTATCAAACGACTTCATGGAATTTTGTTAATATATTTCCTAAAATATAAAGTACTGGTGAAAGTAAATGCTGTAATTTTTTAAAGTGCTTAAAAACAGAAGTGCAAATAAATTCTTGCTTTTGTTTTGTATATTTGTATATCTTTGCTTACTTCAGTGCAAGTGCCTTTTTTGGGGGAAATTTTAGGACCCTGCTGTGATGATGTAATGAAATCTCATCTTCAGTCACAATGAGTTACCCTGAAGGTTGCGTCATCAAACTGGAAACAAGTGTACTACCCATCGACACAGATGGTCAGCCTCCCACACACAACTTCAGACTTGTCCAAGCCCAGTCATCCGTAATTTCTAATCACACCCCTGAACTCCTTTATTTTTGGCTGACACATATACAGTAGTGATACGTTTAGCTTCCAATTATAGCCTGTCTTTATTAATGAATATAAATTGATGTTTATGAGGCTGTACAACATACAATATTCAAATGTTTGTCTTGTATTTTTTTTTCAAATCTAAAATAACTCTTACAGTTAGGCTTAGTCTTCAACTTACTGTGAAATCATAAAAAAAAACAAAAGTGTAGTTTCACCGTGCCAAGCATTAGTGATGACTTCATTTATTTGAACTGAATTGAGGTTTTGAATGTCAAATTAATTTGAGATTTTAATTATTTTACTCGAGGAAGCAGTTACAAATCCTCAAGCGTGGGTTCGTTAGTCGAGAGGGCCAGATCGCACAGGGTAGAATGAGACTGTGGCAGTGGAATGGGCTCAAGCTCCCCGTGTCAGTGGACAGCTCCTCTGATCTGGTTCCTGTGGCAACAGCCCTCCCTGCACTGGCCTGTAGAAGAGTGGGCTTTTCTTGGAAAAATCCAACAGAAAATGAAGGACAGAATACCTCTGCGTGCGTGACAGGGGTGTGACTGATTCCAGTGTTGACCGAATCCCAGGACCGGGCAGTCAGGACGCAGGCAAAGAGGGGATACAGGTCGCCAGCTCCCAGGCGGCGGCTGTACTTTTCTGTGCCCTTCATGTCTGCCTTCATCAGCGCCTGCCAAAGGCGGCAGTAGTCCAGCCGGAACTGCTGGTCCAGCACCTTGGCGGGGAGAGGAAGAGAGGGGACCAGGTCAGGGCACTGACAGAGAAAGCCTGCATCCCCACACTTCGTCATGCCACAGGGCTCTGGGAAGAAAGACGCTCTAAACTTCACACATCCGAGCAGACTGGAATCACAGATTAAAAGTCAAAGTCTTTATTTCAGCCTTAAATTTAAATTTATAAATAGAAAGGCACAAAACTCCCATTAGTCATCTCAGTTTCAAAGCATTTTAAAACGTGATCAGGCCCACCATCACATAAATTTATTTCATGTGGTTGAAACACCACAAGTTGCTCTAAATGTTGCTGGAAAGATATAATACATTTGCACAGCAGTGTACCATTTACATTAATTTACCAGGACTTCATGGATCTCTGAAATAAATGAGCTGGAATTAACTTAAAGAGTAGTAAGTAAAAATATAGGATCCTTTTATATCAGTTGATAAAATTAAATAAAAGAGCAGCTATCTCTAACAGGAAAAAGACTTATACTGTATGTGCCAGAATCAAGATGTGTTCCACTTTATACGACATTAAAATGGAACCACATCTACAGTATTGTGGAAGAAAAAATTCTACAGAGGAATTAAGACACAGAGCAAACAATCACTATAAAAAGGGAGAATCTTTAATGGCAAATTATTTCTATAATTCATACAATGGCAACATTGTGGATTAGCAGTCAGTCAGGGCTCTGAACGTGTAACTAGGAGGTTGTAGTTCAAATCCCAGGTGAGGCACTGCTGCCATATTCTTGAGCTGGAACATCATTCAGATTGCTCCAGTCAAATGCACAGCAGGATTAACGGCTACCCATGTAGGTCACTTTGATTAAAAGTGTCAGCCAAACAAATTAATAATTAACAATGGAAATAAGGGAGAACGAGTATTGTTTTTTTTAAATAACCACAAAAATCTTTTATAAACATTATTCTCAAACAAGGGGCTTGTTTGATACTTGATTCTCAAACAAGTATCACTTGACACATGTATCCATTTTTCTCAAATAATATGTTGCTACTTTTTCAACTGTGTCTGATTGTGTGTTAATCCCTTGAATTCTAAATAAAAATAAAACAATGGAAATATTCACAAAAAAATCTAAAGTGTTGCTTTAATTTATTATATTTCCCAATCTCACTGTGTTTCTCCGTTCAGCTTGAAGCAGATATTTCGGATAAACTTTTTCAAGTGATCTATTTATTCCTGTGTGAAAGTGTGTCCCATTGTAATACTGGTGTTTATATCTTCTGACCCCAACAAACCAACATGCTCCCAAGTGATCAATTTTACGCCACACAATCTTTATTTAAAAATTTCTAAAAAAGTACAGTCAAAATATTACTATTTTCTAACTATACTGCACTTTCTCAACTATGAAAAAGTTAGTAATATGTTTCCCAAACTGAACTGTGTGCTGCTTTCTTGTGACAGCGAATAATTGAGTGTGTAATAAGTGATAAATTCTCTTCCTGGAAGCCTAGCACTAAAGGGCACGGTGTCTCACCTGATACAGCCCATGATCGAGTAATATAATTTCAGTCTCACTGGTTTTCGGGCACTTCCTGACCAGCACATTGCCTGGGTGGGGGTCACAATGTACAAACCCATTCACAAAAATCATCTCGCTGTACATCTTCCCCAGGTTCTGGGAAATCTGTAAGAAAACAGCAGAAAAAGGGGACAGTTAGCAATTGTTAATTCATTTTAATTGAGAAATGGCCTTCAGGAAGTGTCATTAGTGTACGCTTCCCATTGCACGGACACAATCATTCCAGCATTAAGGCGAGTTTTGCCGTCGTTCTTTACCATTTGCATTGTGCTTTCAATTGCCTTCACTATAAATTCCACAGCTTCTAAAACTGTATATTTCTGAAGGCTTCTAAAGGAGATACCAACGGATGTCATCCAATACAAGAAGCCAACTGGCATAGATCAGGTTTGTAAACATTTTTAAAAGTCTCAGATATCATGCTGCTTATAGTTCTCATTGTAGATCAGCAGGCTTTTGGCACGAATGAAGCACATTTCATGCCACTACACTCACACTCCAAGATCAAGCAGATAATCGCTGGCTGCAAGTTTTCTGCGCAAAGGGACAGAATTAGTTCCTGCTCATTTAGACCTTTATAATACCACATTCCACAGTGACAGCACCAGCCAGGAAGAACACTTCATTTGCAACTGCAGAACCAAGGTGTGCTCCTGGAAACTGCAAAATAAATAATTTCCACTCACTCTGTCTCACTTGAGATTAAGAGTGATAAAAGATCTCTACAGAGGAATGAACAATGACACTGTTAGTGTGTGTAAACAGAAGGAAGGGAGGAGACAAAAAGATTCACTAAGTGCTGCCGTGCACATACAGTAGATGTGTGTTATTGATCCCTTCCTTATCAAGATACAGTAGCATAAATCTGAGTAGCCTCAAAACTGAAGCCTGTTGATCTGTAGACTATTTTTGTAATTGCCTGATCAATAAACATATGTATTTACCATAATGCGAATGTTGTGCAAAATCTGCTTACAGCTCAAAGTCCCATGTGCAACAACTCTAACTCAGAAGAATTAACAGCTGCTCGCATGCGTTTTGACAGATGATATACGTCCGGTAATGCAAATCAATGTAAACTTATCTGTCTGAAATATCTGTGATGTCAAAGAGCTATTGGTCATTTAGGGTAAGGAATGCTGAGGACTGCAGGAAGGAATATTAATAAAAAATACACCCTCTATAGTCAGGAAATATTGTATCATAGCACACGATTTCTTTGTTCTCTGGGACAAATAAAATACTCTTGATAATAGATTAATGACCAGGCAGTAAAAAGGACAAATATTTATTCACAATAAATTATGCAAATACACAACAAAATGTTTCTGGCTATATAGAGATACTACAATAACAGATCTGTGAGATCCCAGAGCCCTGCTTTCTACAGACCTAGACAACACTGAATTCTCCTGACTTACCGTAGAGACAAAATGGGGAAAAAGGGGAAACAAGTAGCATGTGTCTTATCAAACACAGGATCCTGCTCAAGACTAAATCTTTGTCTTAATTGCATTTTAAATGAATGGGACCACTAACTACAGTAAAAAGAGCTGTCCTTTAGTCTGTGGATTCCACAACTGGAAATCAGTACTTCCAATACTGTAGGAGAGAAAGTCCCCTTTCTTAAAAGTCTGGTTCTCATTCAGTGCGGGGGTACTAAGCAAACACACAGACAGACATCTCATTAAGGACACGGCAACATCAGTACTGTTCATTTTAAGAGGTTGGGAAAATTAGTGAAGATAAGCAGCAAAATCACTGCGGCAAATCAAATTTGTTTGTTTACAGTAGGATCAAATAAACCTACAGTATACAGTATGCCCTTTACAAGCAGAGGGTTGCAAAGAAGGCCAGGAGCATTGTGGAGTGTGCGTCTCATTCCTCCCGATGTGAATTTACACTACACCCATCTGGGAGATGACTCTGTGTACCCATGTGTAACGGTAATAGACTCAAGAAATCTTTCATCCCTGATGCAATCTCACTTCCAAGCAATGTATAATAACTCTCTTATCTCCTGAAATACTAGTGTACTGTGTTCTTTTATTGATGATGTTTGTCAGTTTTTGTGTAGTTGTGTTGGACTTTGAAAACATAGGTGTCTCTCTCACAATCCAATCAAATCTCCTCTTGCCTGTTGCATCCTTTGAGATGATCCTTCCATTTATTTTCTGGTTACTGTGTGTCCTATTTATCCTGAGTTGAGGCTCAGTGAGGTACACCAGTGAAGGCTGGCTTAATGACCTCATGGTTAAATATTAAGGTTATAAAACAGCAGACAAAATTCTCTGCTGACTTAACAAACAATTAGTTTACCCTGGGTTAATTATTAGCACCATAATTTGCTCCAGAACTGTAACAATAGCATTATATTCATATTGTTCTATCCCGATTCTAGCTATTTAGAAATCAAGTGAATTAAAGATTTTTTTTTTCTCCACAGAACTTTTTACTAATTACTTTTAGCTTACAGTGAAGTGTGCTCATGGCAGTTTTAAACTACTCCTATCTGCCAAACAGACCTCACTGCAAACTGTGAAGCCTTTCAAGAAAATGGAAGAAGAATATAGGTCAATGTAATTCAATTAGTCATGAAAAGGAAACGGGATTAGATTCTAGAGGTTTCTGTTAAGGGTTTAAGGGATTCCTGTCCCAGAATGTAAAACATGGGATGTCCATTCATTCTGCCGTTATTCATTCTGACGTTAATAAATACCGACCTGTCCTGTTTGTTATTACTACATAGTAACTTCAAATGTACTGCTTTCGATACTGTGTCTATCACTTCAAAGTAACCTGGACAGACATTGAGATGCCAATGTGATAAAAAATTTACACAAACTCCCAATTTTATCCCAGGCCGGTACCCGTATCTTCCTGAGACTGTATCTCAGGAACCCACTAATTTGTTTAACAAACATCAACTGGTACTTCTTACACAGTAGCAGACGTATGCAGATTTCAAGGGAAAATTGGGATTAGGTCAGGATTTCCATCCTACAACCAATCGCGAATTACAAGCCCACTGCTTGATGACAGCTGTTTGCCGGAAACATTTTCCTTCTGCTGAGGGAAAGCCCACTACCATGCACTGGGTCTGTAATTTGCAGCTGACAGGTGGGTCAAATGTTTTATTTAATCTGGGAGCAGGTGCTAGGATCCTCCATTGTAAGGAGCATTAAAGACTTGAGAGAAGCAGTGCTTAGGAGTATAAAACACACCACTTCCACAAGCCAGTGGTAGACATCAGAAACACAACTGAAGCTTAGATCTCTTCAAAGCACATCCACCTCCATCTTCCAGGAGTTCTTGTCTCCGTCTAGTCGGAGACAGCTGTGATTCCCTTAGACTTGTTCTCAAAGGGAGCCAAGCCACACCGCTCCTCAAACATGTGTTCAAAGCTATAGGAGTCTCCTTTTTAACAGTGCTTGCAGAGAAGGCACATTGGGGGCGGAGAGTCCTGAAACTGTTATGTTCTGAATGCTGATAAACAGTCTCGACTGCTGTTCATAAAGGAGCTATCAAGAACATGCAGGAAAAAAAGAAAACATTTCCCAAGGCAAACCATTATTCTGAAGGCATTTGAATAGAACACTTAAGAACTTTGCATTTCCTAAATATGCTGAAGGGAATAGGAGGTGCTAAATTCAATCTAGATACAAAATTGGATGTCTTCCTAAATCATTATCTCATGAACTGCAGTTCAAAATGAGAGCATAGCATTTGTTACATACTGTTGTTATGTTGGTGGAATATATAACTAACATCTTAATATTACTTTTGTGTACTGCATATGCTTCAAAACGTGTTTTGTAAGTGACAAATTACATTTTGAAGACTTTCACTTTACAGAATAAGCATCGGTACAACTATTAATATAAAAAATGAATCACACATCTTTGGGCAGTGAACAAATGACCTGTTCCAGGGGGTTTTATATAATTCATAAACTCCATCAGTCACACATTAAGGTCGAGGGTTATTATTCAGTCTTAAGAAATGATCAGAGGCTTTGACAGCCTGGTTGCTTTCAAATTCAAAAGTATTATATTGTTTACAAAGACTTAAAAATAGAAAAGATTTGTTATACAGTGTTTGAATACTACATGCAAGTAGCAATAACAAACTATAGATACAAAATGGGTAACATTGAAGTAGAAGAGGCTACTTGTGACAAAAAACTAAAGTATCTGAAGATTCTTTTCCAGATGTTTCTTAAAAGACATCAGGGTATCAGATTCAACAAAATGATCTTTTAATCATATATATTATATACTGTAAGTAGTACATAATGTGACAGTAAAGGAGGGGACTTGATTATATGTAAATGTGTCTATTCCAGATGGCTCTCTGCGCCGAACCCTCACAAATGTCCATGCCCTACTGTATTTTAAACATGAATAAAAAAGTAGGGGCACACTGGGTACTAGGAACAGCAACTGGCATTCATTCTGCTATCAGAATGGAAACATCAAATGGGGACAAACCAGTAAGGTCCTATTCATGTGAATCACGACATTCTCTTATTCTGAAAGCTGTTATACAGACACCAATTTCTTTTCCTTGTGCTTGAGGTGAGTTAGTTATATCCCATTCCAGTGTGGTTTCTAAAACTGACATTTCTTCCTGCACAGACTAGGCCATTAATAGTGTTAATAATATTTCTGTCATTCATCATGTAACATCATCTAAGACTGAAAATTCGTTTCTTGAAGGAAGAAAAAATCAGTAATCACTGAGGGCTTATACCCATAACATATTCCCTCAGAAAAGCATCCTTTTTAAAGATTTGTCATCTCTGAAGATGAAAACTCAGGCTGGGTAGTGTGTACAAGGGCGCAATCCTAGTACCTTAATTAGTGCCACTTCAGGACACAAATCCTAGCTGAGTCATGATTGTAGATAGCTAAAAAATATATCTTATATATAGCATGAAAAATGCTTAAGGGAGCATGGACACTAATAATGTGTCATTATATGCAGACATGATGGAACGCAGGAAAAAAGACAAAAGAGAAAGATTGTAATAAATATAAAGATTGCGAATGTTTCTTCACAATCTAATCCCTCTCAGATACCACAATCACTGTGGTGTCTCACCTCCTCCACATTTTCACCTGTCTCAGTGGATATCTCATGGTAAGGAAAAAAATCTAATTTCATGGCTTTGATGCACACACATTTTAATAGCAGCTAACCCTGTGTGTTCTGAGCCTCAAGCCTCAAGAACGCAACAGATGTCCCACAAGAATCATGGTTCTGTAGCTTGAACCAGATGAAAAAATGCACTCACATTTTCAAACACTAGGTGAGAAAAGGACCAAGGAAAGAAATTAAACATGTTCATCTTTAGCATCATTAAAAAACATATGAAACTCAATAATCCTGTTTCAGGTCCCTTGTTTTATCATGTATCTGTGGAAAGTAAAAATAGTGTCTCCATGAAGTATCAGCACATTCTCACCTGAATGGATGCCTTGTACAAACCAGTTATCAGGGTATATTTCTCTGAAACTCTTGTGTTACCAACATGTACAGTACATATTTGTATGCCCGAAGCATAATTTGCCTGTAAGAATCAGCAAAGCAGCAAATATTTGTAATTGATTAAAGAAGCAGTAATGGAGTGCAAAATGAGTTTTGATGTTCAGGTTCTGCCTCTCGCCGATTCGGAGATGATTCCCTTTTCCTCTGCTGCTTATGAATCGATGGTGCTGGAGTGCGCACAGAAAATAAATCATATTTTCTGTCCCATTTCACCAGGCTGATGAGACTGTTCCCCTGGCAGCAGCCAGCCAGAAATGAGAGAAGATAAAGTGTCTGAGCGCTGACAAGTTCACGACTGTGGAATACAAAAGGAGGATAAGCGAGGGCATCCCTGCTGGCAGAAGCAAATGCACAAATTATTCCTGCTCTCTAAATATGTATTTAGAATGTCTTGCAAAATAAAGCAACTAGGCACATGTTTACCACCAATGACATTCCAAACGATGAAACACTGGAGCTCCATCTGGGAATGACTCAGCAGCTCTTCTGTGACCACATGCAACAAAGATGAATAAAAGACTGTAATGAACATCCACTTTTTATAAAAAGGTTAGCACCAAACAGTTAAGGAATAATGCCGTGCAGTTTCTTTTATCATCAGCATCTAAAAATCTGAACCAACGCAGAAAGTCTGTGAGGTACTGTAGATGCAGCCGCATGGTCATTTCTCACGTGTGCCTGCAGATGAGGGTCATGTCATACAGCGCACACAAAACCACATTTTAACTCTTCCTGTCAAGGAAGATTCTCTCTAACAAGCAATTTAAGTGCTAATCAAACTTTCTGAGGTTTAACACATTGTTTTATTTTAAACAGCATACAGCACTCATGTGTGTGGGAACACCATTAAAAATGTATGGTTCTAAATTATATATAAAGACATCACTTCAAGGTACAGTAGTTTTTAGGACTTAGAGGAACTGAAACCTTAGCTGTCTCTTTCAAACTCTCCCTCTCTTCAATCTCAAGGATCCCACTTCCATTTTGTTAGCTAGAAGTGGAAGGAAAGCAAAATCCCAGAGGGAAGAGCTCTGGCCTTGGGGAAGAGTCCTCAGTGCTGTAAGGAAGAGGTGGAGAAAGGCCAGATCTACCTACTTATAACAGCAGATAGGAGTATAGCCAGACATACCTGCTCCACCAAAAGATATGGTTTCAGTGTTGTCCTTTTTATAAATGTTAAAAAGACCCAATTTATTTTGCTTGGTCATTACTTTTTATCTTCAATTCATTTTTGCATGTACCTACAGTACAATGATCAAGATATTACAAACAAACATTTTAAGTTCACTGACTGATGTCGTTCCCATCACTGCATTCCTGGATAGTTCAAGGTTAGCTGGACTCTCAGATAACTTCAAGGGAGCAAATCTGCATTATGTGAAACTTTAAGTGAAAAAGTCTTTAAACCAAAAATTTTAAGCGACTGCTCTATTTTATTGTTGTTCCTCTAAAAGATGCTAGTAAATATTTGTGGGGAGCAATGGAACAGAAACAGTCCCTTTCTTCTGGAGTGCCCATCCAGAAAACAGTGGGTCAAACCTTCCTTGAAAATTTTAACTACCCTAGTTTGAATTAGCAGTTTAAATGTTGACGCTGCAGCTACACTACAATGCATGTAATTTGCCCTCATGCAGTATATAGTAAAATGACACTCATTCAATTTATTTCATATTTAACGTCTCCTGTTATTGAGTCATGATCCTCTCGGGCCGCACTGATAAACGCTCAGTGCTATAAGGTGGTCGTGTCTCATGGATTAACGCTTACTGTGAGCTACAGTTTGTCAGACCCTGTAATAAAGTAGTGAAAGTAATGAATGGCCAAAATAACAAATTAAATACAAATCACAGCCATTCACCTCATCCTTTAATTCAGTTTTCTCCAGGTAACTGAGACAAAAATTATAATTCTATCAAAGAACTGAACTGCATGTTTAAGAAAAACAATAAAAAAGCTTTCTCGGGTACTGATGTAGGGACAATAAAATTCTCAATGCACTATTAAAATATAGCTTTAAATGGACACAGTTTAACAATCCAGTTCATGGCAGAATGACTTTTAACCAGATACAGTACATATCTGTGTTTAAAGGAATATCCTGCACTGACAGGAAAAAGAGCTAAACCTTTTCAGTCCTGAACAAAGACTGAGAAGAGACCTGACTCAAGTCGTCAAAGTCCTCAAATGCACTGACAAATTCACACCTAAGGGCTCCTCAAAATGCTCAAAATTGGTGGCAGGGTGACACAAGAAGCTACTGTACAGTATGTGACACGCATAGAAGCTACTGTATGTGGTTGTGAACTTAAAACCAAATACAGGAGGCACTTCTTTACACAAAGGGTTGTGGGTGTTTTGACCAAGCTGCAAAGCCATGCTGTTGAAGTTGTTACCTTGGCTTTCTTTAATAAAAGAAGGTGGATGAGATTCTCAGATGAGATTAGCTATTAACTACCAAACAGGCTCGACTGCTTATACTGGTTCTTATGTTTTGCTGATCATAACACTGATTATTTTGTTTAATGTTTTTCAGATGTTTTGATGTGGACATGAACATACAGGTAATCCTACAAAGCTCTTTCTATGAATAAGATAAATTAAAATATTTATTTTGATACAATACTGTATGTGTGCATATACTCCATTCAACAGTTTATAGAGGCAGTCTAAAATAGTAATGATTGAAAGAAGCAACATAAAAGTTAATTTATTTAAACCTTCCTTCTAGACTGAGCTATTTCACAAATCAATATGGGGCAGGAAAAAAATCCTTTTAACTTGAAGATGTTCTAAATTTAATGAGCTGTTTTCAAATATTGGCACATGTTCGGCTGATTCTACAGATCCTTAGGGAGATATCGGACTGCCCTTTTTATTAGTCACTAGATCTTTTGAAACTCTTCTTTTATACCCACATAATAATTGGACCATAGTTTTTAATTAGTTGCTAGGCATGATGCCTTTCCATTCCCAGTAGTAGAGCTGTTTCAAAGCCATTTTTCTGAAACTGTCATTCAAATGTTGTAACTGTGGCGTTCTTCACATATTTTGTCTAAAAACACAACCCTTCTATGATAGAGATCTATACTATGTGAAATATACTAGAGTAACAAACAATATGTCTTGGTCATGGCACAGAAAAAAAGCTCAGAGAATTCAAAGGATCTTAAATGACAGGCTTAAGCTACTGCTTTCAGTTCCATACTGAAGTGTCTAGAAATGGCTTGCATTTCACCTACACAATATTCAAGAGTCCTCCACTCTCTCTGTTCCATGTTAGGGTGAGTTGGAGCCACAGCTCACTTTATTCAAGGAAGAGGGACTACAGTCAGTACCTTATTTTATTTATGCACACCAACTGCACACAGTAGTTTAACTTTTTCTCAGATTTGACCATTTTCCATAGGTGAACGGATTCAAAAATTCATGCAAAGATGCACAGAAAGCTATTGCTTTCTACCATTCATGTTTGCTTGGTAACTTTGAGAGTGAAGTGTAGCATTGCAGATCTGTGTGGAGATTACATCATGCAGAACAGTTGAGTGCCATGAAATCAGTGGCATTGTGACCAGACAAATGCAGAATTCAGAATGCACTGCAATCACATTTTATGACACAAACAGTCCAGCTCTTAGGATTTTAGGCTTCTGAATCTAGATATATACATACTGTGCATAAACTGGAAGTGCTACCTCAGTTACCATTCTGAAACTACTAATGCTCACAGCAGAGTGTGTTTTTCCCTTATTTAAACTCATGGATAAAAACCATCCTCATAGCTATGAAAACAAAAACAGCCATGGTAGAGTATGAAAAACAGCTAAAGGAGGAGAGAATTAAGATAGAAGCAGTACATATTCGTGACTGAGTAGCACTTTCCCAAGTTTATCTCTGAGGATATGAACACTGGGAGAGACCAGAATAAAGCAAGAGTGTGAATGAAGGAGTGAAGGTTCTCAATCAGATAATGAAGCTCAGACTACGAGATGTATACGTCTCTATATGCATCATATCATGTATCATGAATACCAAACACAGATTTATCTATTAATTTGGAATTGCTGAGAAAAAGAACAAACTTGCCCATCTTGAGCGTCACGTCAAGTACAGTACAACAGCAATAATCTTCATGAGCATCAGAGTGAGAGCCCAGCAGGATATTGAGCGGAGCATAGTTAAAGCAGATTAAGAAGTCAGGAATAAATAAGCAAAGTATGCATTTGGCAGTAGCATGGCATACATCTATGGAATATCCAGAGCTTTAGCAGGTGGACCTGTGCAGGATGGAAGAATATGGCAAATTAGACATTCTACCTTTGATATGCCAATTGTTATCCAAGGGCATCCCCCTGATTCCTAAAGGTGTTTTTTTGTTACAGATAAGCTGCCATCTATAGTAGTCAACTGATAGAACTGTTATTTACAAAAGGGCATGGCACATACTTCTGCCAACCTAAACACGGGGAGCCTGAGCAACAGTGTGGATGACAAAAATTCACAGATGAGGGATAAGGAAGTAAATGTCACATTAGCCCTTGTGTAATTCAGGCTCGTTTCTAAAAACCACATCAATTTCACCTCAGCGGGACCACTCCTTTATTCCTGGATACTTTGTAAGCCAGACGCACTACAGATTCAACCAGCAGAGCAGAGCATCTCAACTGCAGCCCAGAAAACAGTGCTGTGTGCAGGGCGGGACACACACTGCTAAACTGTTATTATATCTCCAGAGGCATAAAGTGGAAGACAGAGCAAGGAGAAGGCAATAAAGTACTACACCAACGCAGACTTTACCTGAAATAACAAAAAATCCCAGAAAGATATAAGGAAACTATACTGCAGTAGCATGCAGCTCTGATCTCTGGGGAACATTGTGTTTTGTCATTTTTGTTCACTGGTTAATTCATGTCAGTTTTCTATTGGGGCCTATTTGCTCATCTCAGCTCTTAAAAGGTTAAACGAGATCTGTAATTGTTATCAAACCTGAAGCAACTTCTGAGTTCCAGAACTGCCTTGATTTAGGTGTGTTGCCTGAAATGTAACCACTGGACCTCTGCGTTTAAGAAAAATAATTATTGTGGAATTTACAGTGTCACTCCCACCTATGGGTGTATGTGATAAACTGCCACCCCTGCCTGTGGGCATGTCTGATACAGTGCCACTCCCACATGTGGGTGTGTCTCATATGGTGCCATCTCGGTTTGTTGGCGTATCTAATACAATGCCATTCCCACATGTGGGTGGGTCTGATACAGTAGCATTCCCTTCTGTGTCTGCTCATGACAAACTGATCAACTAGTAAGAGAACGTTTAGCCACGGATAATGGGAAGCAAGTGGAGAATAGGTTGTGTAAAGTTTTCATTGCTGAAGGTGTTGAAGACAGTACCCTTACAGTCAGGTGTTTTTTACACTGAGGGCCAACCAAAGAAACAAATGAAATAAATGTCTGAATAAGAAAACACATCCATTAAGTCAGCAATTTGCACTACAGATTTAGGGCCGGAGCTGAGCACCACTGTGGGACTACTGGGAACATAAAATTGGGAAATATATGACAGACTTTTATGCTTTAGTAAAAGTGTGTATTACTGGTCATATTATTTGAAGAAGCTGAGACAGATGTAAATAAAGGCATTTTCATATTAATCTGCTGTAAAAAAATACCAGCAATGACTGAAGGCGTTTTTCTAATGCACTCACTGTTTTAATATGCAAATCCCCTTTAGTTGTCCTTCTTGTAATCACGCCAGATTAAATATTTGACAGCACTGTGATTTGATCTGACAAGCTGCTTGTGAGAAGGCTATTTAATAACCCCACCATAGAGTACATGCACTAAGTCATATAATCCACCCCCCATCCCTTCAGAAAAGCCATGTATTCTATCACACAAAACACCACAGTCACATGTGAGATCCAGAGGTACTGTATGAGGGTACAAGCCTATTGGTCTGGATCTTTCCCACATACCTGTCTGTGATTTTAGCATGTTTTTGAGTCTATGTGTGTCTGAATCCCTGATCTATTCATGAGGAGAAAGTTCTGACAATCAATAGACCTAGCTAATCCTTTAACTCTTAAGTGCAGTTGTAGAACTTTCTGTAACTGTGTGAAGCTGTGCTCTGTTTTTCATGTAACATGTAAGCATCACCTTTGCCTTCATCTTGCCTGCACTGCTGCTACACTAACATGTTTCCTTCTCAGTGGCCCTGTTGACTGCGTGGGCAATGCTGTGCCCTCTGCCCCACCCTTTGCACTGTGCCTCATGGTTAGACAACATCTGATAATGTACACATGGACTCACAGATCGCCCGCTGCTCTCTTCTTCTTCGTAGAAGGACACTGCTTAAAGGTTTCTTTCCTACTGTACATGTGAGGGAGTTAAGCTGCCAGACCGCATGTTAACACTGTGCTGATGTCTAAGCAGAGTGTATTTAATAACCATTAAGCAAACAGGCTTCTTTTACAATTTTGTTTTTCATGACATAAGGTTACTTTTTACTTTTATGACTCCTGAAGTAAAAATAAAAGAATGAGGTTAATTAGATGCGAGTTAAAATACATCCATCTTGTCTGTCTAATGCTTGTCTACCTGTATGCTACACGTCTGTAGCAGTTTCTAGCAGTGATTCCCCATTTGTGAAACAATGAGTTATGGGGTTTTAGTTTGTCTTGGTATAGCAGTGACTTCCTATCACATACTGTAAATAAATAAGCCACTTTACAGCTTATTCAATTGCCCTACAAGCAAAAGCAATCTATCGAGAATGTAACAGTTAGTGTATTTCGAGGTACTGAGTGGCAATGTGACCAGAAAAATGCAGAATTCAGAATCTATAAACCAGGCTAGGTCAGTAATTGGGTGGGAGCCCTCTAAGGCAGAAGTTCACAGTCCTGTTCCCTGGGGATCTACAAACCTGCTGGTTTTGTGCTCAGTTCTCAGTTGAACCTTTAGTTAACTTAACGATGGGACAAATGTTTTTTTGTTGTTTTCATCTCAACATTTTCAAGATTGCCGTTGATCTATTGGATTTCATTCGTAATTTTATCAAAACTTACTAGCTCTATTGAATTTTCAATTAAGTAACTAGCTCAACTGGGACAAAACCCAGCAGGTACAGTATGTGGGCCCCCAGGAACCCCAGTAGCTGAAAGAGATACAAGGCTGATGCTGTAAGTGCTGTTAGTAGATCAGAGTGGTGCTCTTCCCAAACTAATTACCAACTAAGGAGACTGGGGACACTGTAGAAAGTGTTGTCCTTCGGGTAACATGTTAAACCTAAGTCCTGACCACTAGGCCATTAATAGTCCCATAGCAGTAGTCAGAAGAGTGGAGGTGTTAAACCTGGTGTTCTATCTTAATTCCACTCTGGATCTGTACAATCTGGTCTCACTATTGTTCCCCTTTAATTCAGCCGGCAAAGTAATTTCTCACTCCTCCACGTTGCCTGCCGAGTAGAGGGACTGTTGACACAGGTGGGAGCTGAACAGCACTGGGGGATGCAATGGGCACCCTTCCTGTAGGTAAAGCACTTTGACTTTGAAAACTGTAAATGCAAGTCATTATATTATATATATGCTGTATATAGTGTGACAGTGGACCACAGTTCCCACTGCACTCCCCACTCCGCGGTGCGTGGGAATGCGCTGCGGTTCCGCGTGGGCTCGTGCCCTCCGCCACCCGTTTCGTCCTGCAGCACCTGGGGCGCGAACCCGGGTCTCCGGCGTAACGCAACAGGGAGCCAGCCGCATGAGCTAAAGGAGACCTCCCCCAGCCCAGGCAGCCGAGGTCCCTGCTACGCGCAGGGAGGGCGATGACATCACCGCATCCGAACTAGCTCTGCTACACCGCTACCACACCGGAGGGCTAATCAGGGCTGCGCTTTAAGATCCCCACGCGTCCGCAGACGTCGTTCAGTTTAGAACCGTATGTGTTCCCAAGCCGGCTACACAAACATTTACTCGGATCCACGAAAGGATTCTCTCCTATACTAGAGAACAGAAACATCTGCAGACAACTACACACCGGCACACTGCACAGAAAACAACAAGCGCTCTGCCGGTGCTCAGGCAGCTCCCTGAGACACTATCACAATAGTATAAGAATGAAATATGTTGCTTAAGAACATGTTTAATTACTGTTTATGTTAGAAATGTTGGAATAAGAAAACAAAGATGTCGCAGGATGGTTTCTCTATAAAATCAAGATAATTAATGGTCATCCTTGACCTGAAAAATAAAAGTGCATTGCATTGGGAAGGTTAATCACCAAAGCACGTCTGGATGTATGGTACCTCAGCTTTGCCAATTACCATGTTGGAGAACTCTGTTGTGTTCCAATGGTCACCCCAATGATCTTCGACATGTGTGGTTTCAATTCATTTGATGTGCTGGTGACACTTTGATAGCACATTATGTAGATTAAGTTTGAAACTGGAAAGCTGCTTGATGTACTCCACTTGCTGTTATGTATCTAAATGTCCAAGGTTAATGGGAGTGACCTTCTAACCAGCAAGTATTTTAATTTTTTTCATAGGCTTTGCTCATAAGACTACATTACCTAGTCCAACCCCGAATGAAGCCATGAAGCACAGTGAATGGTTTCAGTAATTTAACTTATTTGTGTAAGTTTAAGAAGACTTTTTAAAACTTGATTTTGAAATATACAGTATATTAGATTTAAACTCCCACTTTGATTTACCTACTGTATAGATTATTGTAATTTAGTGCTTAAAACACCATGAATTAACACTGGAAGGTATAAGTATTCAAGTGATAGACTCATTTAGCTTTTATGTAAAGTGCTTCACTATGGAAAAGCTTCTGAGCATAAATTTAGCGACAACAAAAGATGACATTTCTGATATTCAAACTAATTTAGCGAAAAAGACAAGGTATCAAGCCGACATAGACCATAAGATCCACAGTTCTCTGTTGTAGACCAACTACAAACCATACTGGGCTAGCATTTCATAAAGAGTTCTAACTTTCTTGTTGTTAAAATGATACATTTCAGCAATTAGATTGTATAGTGACCATTGCCCAAACTCTGTGGTGCTCACGTGATTATCATCACCCATTTTTCATTAAATTAACTTCACTTAAGGCACTTCAAACAGCACAATTCACTAACTACTCCTCTCAGGGTATTTAAATGATCTTCGGTCTTAATAAAATGAACCATTTCGCTCTGACTTCGGTCTCAGACATGAACCACTTAAATGACACAGCAGCCTCCCCCATCCAGGCACAGTCCTAACAAGCTCGACTGCCATTAAAAAGTGAACCAAAGGGACAAAGGCAACAAAAGCAATAATCAGATTTCAGGCAGAATAAAAAAATTGTGATTTTCTCATTAATTCTGTTTGGTTTCTGGTGTAAACATGTTGTATGCTTTTATATGTTGTGTTGCTGTAAGAAGCACAGAATTTGAAAGGATGATGGCATCCAAGTCATCCGCACATAATGTGCTATAATAATGATAATAATGATAATAATAATAATAATAATAATAATAATAATAATAATAAGAGAAACATATGAACAATATTTCTGTTTGTTATAGAAACTAGGCACCTGAGTGGCCCTGCCAGTAAAGGTGCTTGTTCAGAGGACCGGTTGAGCCCTCCAGCCTAGATGTTACAGTGCTGTGCCTGGGCTCTGCTGTTATTCGAGGAAGACCAGGATTCCTCAAGCTGCCATGTGCAATGGGTCGAGCAGTACCAGTACCAGTACCAGGGGACCGTGAGGTTTTCTCCCAGGCCACTATGAGAAACTTTACTCCTGGTGATGGTCACCCTCCAGCACAGGCGTGGTAAGCAGGGGGACAGGAACGATGCTTCTAAGTGGTGTGCTTCACTGGAGGAAAGAGCACATGGCCTTCAATTCTGGCCTGGTCTGCACAGGGACCACACCTGGGGACTGACTGCTGCCGGTTTAATTTAATTTAATTTGGGGATCATGAAGAAGAAGGAAAAAAATGGTCATTTCAAAACAGAAAAAAGAGAATCCCCGAGTTGACACATTCAGCAAAAACTAGATCTTAAATATACAGGATGCCATATCAAGAACATAAAAAATATCTATAATTCCAAATCAGCATTTCTGACAGTAAGTTTTTAATAAGCTTCATATATATATATATCCTGACCCAAGACCTTGTTACATAACCACAGTGCAGAGATTGAAAGAAAACGAATTTGCTGCAAAAAACATGTAATCTTTTTGCGTTATGCAGAATCCATATTTACGAGGTGGTGACCTTCTCAATCACATTGAGAGACTACAGGGTGATGTATTGAGCCAATCTGTTCAGATGTAAAGTGGTGTCCAGCTACAGCTGTAAAACTATGCATCAGTCGGCACTATGGCTTTTCTGCTCGGCTTTCCTGTGATTCCTCAGGAGTTCATTAGTTTCTGTGGGAACAGGCTGTTTGTTTCGAATGAAGAGAACAGAAAAGGACTGTGAGCAGAAAGACTTATGTTGCCTTTTCTTACAGGGTAATGAAAGGAAGGTGAGACTCATGCTTTCTAACTTTGCTGCTGCTGATGATAATTTCTGAAGTGAGTTTGTTAATTGGTGTATAATACCAGTCTCCAAGGGGGCCCTGCTCCTTAAGAAAGTTAATTGATTTCAAGCCATTTAATAAATGTTGGACTTAACGACCAATACTTCAGAGTTATGGCTGAACTCCAGTACTGGCAGTGAATCCTGTGACAGCTGTGTAACTAACATCATCATTACATTCTTCACAATAATCACAAATAATAACAGCAACAAACCGACAGAGGGCCAGATGGACAGAAATTCAAAAGAGTTGGGAACACGAGAGAGAGCTGTCTGACTTCATGAATACAAAAGCCTGCCTGCTCATAATTTGATTAGAGACACTTAACATACTTGCTTGGAGTTGGAAAGAGGTGACAAGCAATGGCACAACACTTGGATCATGAGATTCCTCGGCTGTCAGCTTCAACCAACGGACTTCATCTTAGCAGGAAGACCTCATACCCTTTTCACTTTTTATTGAACGATAAATTCAGTTTCTATTAAAGTCTGCTGTCAGTCGATTCTCTGACATTGTTTCTTTTTCAATAGCAAAGCTTCAGAGAAAATGTATTTTCTTGTTATAACTGTTATTTTTTATTTTCCAATTTAAATTTTATTTTTTGAAAAAAGTAAAATGTATTGTTTTAAACAATATTTCAAACCCTAAAAACACTGGTATGATCAAAATACAAATAACGTGTTAAAACATCATAAGCAGTTTCATTCTGTACTTTATTGAGCGGAAATTATTTTAAATTAGATCTTATTTTGTTATAATTTGTTAAACATTACAAAACATTGAGCCTCCTGCATTATGAATGGCCCCAAGCTGTTGAAGGCAAGGACTAGAATGATGTGTTGCTATAGGGCACAACACATTCCTTTAGAGCTTATTTCAAACAGCATAAACATCACTGCAGTTGTGTCTGCTCAAATACATTTTTAGTTTCTACACTTTGCTACTGTATATTCATTTTGTTTGCCTATTCTATAAATTATTCCACCACAGGGCCAGTTCAACAGTGAGTAGGCCAGGTATAGCCTCCAACCTAAAGAGGGATTTTTCAATAAGAAAAAATGCATGTTACAGATAAACAGCTGAGTTAAACAGTGCTCATCCTTGACTGCGCGCACTCAATTAATCTTGTGAGAGAGCTAATAGAGAACATATTGGATCAAAGACTGCTTCCATCAGTAGATTTTACAAAGGCGGAAAATGAGAACGCTTTTTGTTATGTCCTATTTTCCATTACTTCTCAGTACTAAGTTAAACAATGCTAAGGTCCTAGTGGTCTTACAGAAAACTGCAATCAATTATGGAAAAGGAACAGATTTTCAAAGCTTATCTACAACATCTTTAGCTACCTAAGGCAGCACAAGAGCCTTATCAGAAGATGAGGTTAAAAACACTAAAAGACCTGTCTTGTTGAAGTGAATAGCATGATGTGGGTTGTTTGTACCAGGAAACAAGGAGAAACCTAAAGTACATCATTTCTGCTTCACTGAATGAGATGTAAGAGACACAGCAAACCAAGAGATCTCTTCCTCCCACAGCTTACCTCCAGGGAAATAAGAAACTTATGTATTTTTGCTCATCTTCCCGTTTTCATCTGCATAGGCCCAAGCGTAACGACACACATTTCAGGCTTCTTCGATGACTTATCTTTTACTTATTACTTATTACTTATCTAACTACCATACATTTCTTCATACCACAGCCATGTCCGCTTCAAAGTAAATCGGGAAGGTTTAAAATCAAATTAGCTGTGTGGGAAAATCCGCAGCAGAAAATCCATCTACCCATCATCACCAAGCTGCTCTCCCTGGTGAGGGTTAACCTGTCTTGGAAGCACAGGACACCAGGGAGGACATCACCTCAACAGGACATCAGATTGAAGATTTCTAACATACTGTATTAATCACTCAGATGCTGACCTGAGGCAGGGCCTATATATTACATCTGTAAAACAGTATAGGAGTAGGGCTTCTTCATACAAAACTAAGCGTGAAGCAAAACCATTTCCAATCCCACCCCCAGACACTATTCTTTGTTGAAACATGTGGTCGAGCTGTGCTTGGTACTACTATACTTCATTTGTCATATTACAATGTTTCATGTTGACATGAAACAGTGATGTTGGGATGACCAGTGGAGATGAGGGCCAAGAGGGTTCATCCGTACACCTCCAGCGATGGAGTGCCCAGCACTCAGTGCCTCTGTGTCTGGAACCCCGTGGCCTTGACCCATCTGGAGCGGGACCCTAATATGTCGCTGCCATAAACAGATGATTATCTGTAAACAGAATACTGCCCAGGGTG
Source organism: Atractosteus spatula (assembly GCF_055471065.1). Lineage (NCBI taxonomy): Eukaryota > Metazoa > Chordata > Actinopteri > Semionotiformes > Lepisosteidae > Atractosteus > Atractosteus spatula. The sequence goes on along the minus strand of NC_142714.1, from coordinate 2,387,248 downwards.
CTCTCATCAACACAAGAAATCTTGAAGCCCACCAACTGTAATCTAATAGCCTGATCAACAAGATTAATACAGCTGGACTTTTGTTGACAAAACTGAATATCACCATATACTGAGTAGGAACAACTACAACCATAGTGAGTGAATTCGAAGTCTCAGCTTTTGCTTTCCACTGTCTTAACCACTCTACTCTTTCCTATCTTCATTCTCTTATCTCACTCACTCTTGCCCTCTCCTCCCCTCCTTCTCTTTTGCCAGATTTCCTGTTCCCCCCCTCCGCTCGGCCATCATCGCTGGAATGAACTACGTACAGTAATCCTAACTGCTCAGCACCTGACCACCTTGAAGCCCTGCACTCTTCCAGCTCTCAGCTGCAATCACTCAGCTCTCAGGCAAAATTAGTTTTGTCCTGTTACTTTAGTCCTGTTCACGGTGGTATGCAGGCCACCAGGAAGCTTAATATCCATGCTGTCTGTATACTGTTTCATTTTGCCGAAAACACTTAGCGTTTAGCCATCCTTGTTTTCCATTCATTGTGTTGTAAGTAGATGATTGTTACTCTGAGTTTCATGTTTTGTATAAAGGATAAGTTTTAAGAAAAGAAAATAATAATACAAGTTAATAATCTTGATCGTAAAAATAATAGTAATTTTAATAGTGTATTATTAATCTATGTTTAATTCACTATTTCTAACTTTCTTTTCAATTTGCAGGTTGTTCTTGCACAGCAGAAACACAAGCCTGAGAGCAGAACCTCTCACAAAAACATCTTATATCTCCAAGATCTACTGGCAGAAAAAGGCTTGTTCAAGAATTCTGTGCACGTCCCTCAGTACTGAGAAAAGTCTATTTTAGCCATCATCAATCTTTTGATTACTTGCACGCCAGCTCTCACACAGAACCTTGGAGACGTCACAGCAAGTTAATAATTCTATCCATTTTCTTGGGAAGAGACTCCATCATTTATTATGTTCGATATCTATCTCATCAGCTGTCTAATAACTCTCATCATCATTGGCTAATGTCTAGGCCAATCTCTCTTGAAGATAAAATACTCTCATATAAGGTTTGTTTATTTACTTTTACAGCAAACACTACTGTAATATAGGTTGTTACTTTGTGACAGGAGGAGTACTCTCAAGGTCAAGGATGTAAAGATCATAACTCATTATGCAGAAAATGTCTCAGAATTTAATCATGCTGATTCATTTTCTGTGCACTTTAACAATACGCACAACATGTTCCACAGAAATAAAAATAGATTATGTCAATGGTTGTGAAACATGTAACAGCTGCTCCTTAAATATGAACAATACTAAAAAGAGGCCCACAGACATCCCTCTTTTAAGACTTAATTCATAGGTAATAAATTGTATTCCACATTGCTGTGATTTTAAGATAATCTAATTTCAAGAACTCAGTTTCCTACTGGGGCTAAACTTTGGGCTGAGAAACCCTTTTAAAAACCCAGTGTTCTACATATGATACAGAATGTAGTGAATGTCCATTCAGATTATGTTAGGTAAGTTAATGTAAGTTTGTATTTTGGGTATTCTGTATTTATATTTGGGTTCCTTATTGATAATTAAAACAGCTATTCACAACTTTGAATAAGCAAATGACATACCGATAATAATATAGTCCTTCAGGTGGGTAGCTGCGTCAGCATGCGTCACCCACACCTGAAGAAGGCTCCACAGCCGAAACGTTGTGTTCTCTTTCTTCTTTTTTTCAGCATGGAATAAACCTATTACTTGTTCCTTTGCATAATATAGTCCTAAGTACTTTCCTAAGTACTGTCACATTCTCTTGAGATGTTAACAAGGTAATACACAGTACCAGCACCAAAGATCCCTTACAGTGTAAATAAGTGCTGTACTGATAATAACATTTTCCAAATTTGATATTACAAATGAATTCTGTTTTTAAAAAATCTATAATGCAATAACAGGTAAAGGTTTATTCTATGCTGAAAAGAAAAGAAACAACATTTCAGCTGTGGAGCCTTCTTCATGTGACTTGAACTTCTACAATGCCATAAAACTGTTTTTTTTAGTGCTGACAAACAAAATAAGTGACTATTTTAAATTCATAAACTGAGTATTACTTGCATTACTGAAAATACCCTGACAGCACACAAAATTATTTTTTTATCATTCCTTTCTAGTAAAATTGGTCTAAACATATGCTTTGGGAGTAGTGTACCCTGTGTCAATTTAGGATGAAAATTAATTGAGTTTTTGAGGAACTAATTTCCCAGCAGATATTTTTCTACTTATTTGTCTGCAAATTTCTACTGTAATACTGAGGCTATTTGCCCCGGTACGTACAGCTGTGATACATTTAAGCATATTTTTGCAACATAAATGTAGCATCGTATTTAAAAATACCATGCAGTTGTGACATCATCAGGTGTAGGGGGCTTCCCCATGTGATTTGATCTTTGTTGGTTGGTCATTCTGGCACTGTCAGGGGATTTAAGCCCCCTCCTTGTAGACTAAGAGGCTTTGCTAGTGGCAGCTCATCACTGGAGGTGTCATGATGAGTCCAATTTATGATGGCTTCTGTTAGAGAACCAGCACTGACAACTGCCTCAAAGGAGATGAGCACTTCCAGAGATGAGTGACTTTCCATTCAAGGCAAGATAATCATTTTAACACTTAATTCTAAACATGATAATCATACAAGCTCTGTTGCTGTTACAACTGCTTTACCACAATGTTATATCAGAATACATCTCTGACAATATCCCTTAGAATATAGTGTGCAATTCTGATCCCCATGATTTCACTCACAGGTTGAAGAAGACTACAAGGGGGCCTGATAGAAGAATTCAAAATCCTCAAAAGTACTGACAAGTAGAATGAACGGTGAAGCACAAACCAGAGGGCACATGTGGAAACTGCAGACGTTATTTTAAAACCAAGAACAGGCACTTCTATATCTAAAGGTGTATGGGGGTAAGGGTCAAGCTACCCGGGTTTGTTTCAGTCTCTTTTAAGAAACAACTAGATGAGATCCTCAGATGAGTTAGCTACTAAGATGGGCTAAAAGACCTCCTCTCTCTCTTATTGTGTCTCTGTTGTTATGCAAGGTTTGACTTCCTTTAAAAAGATTACAACAATTCAGTTTTATTGATTGTAAACAAGAAGCCAACAAATACAAAGGCATACAACATGTTCTGTGGTTAAAAAATCCGACACCTGAAACCAAGGCTGGTGACATGATGGGAAGAGTCTGCAGCAACTACGGCATGATAGGAACAGCTAGAGCATGCTGGCCATCCCATGAGTCTTGTGCAATACACAATCCACTGCTTTCAAGAAACACTCTCAATGGGGCTCCTCTTAAACAATATGTTTCTTCTGTGTTGCCATATGTCATGGTACGGAATACATACTGTGATATTTCTTACAAACTGGGATTCCTCTCTGGGCAAACTGCCCAATACATATTTGATTAATCAGACAGGCATTTTTTGAATGTGTCCATGGTTATCAACCTCCCCTATTGTCCTAAGAGACCCTGTTAGCACAGATGTTCCTGCTGGACACTATCTTACCTTACAGGATGTTTGGTGGAAAGTACATCAGAATCTCTTGAAAGCAGCTCTGACTCATAAGACGTTTGCCCATTGATGTAGACACAGCCCATCTCCACTCTTTCCTGAACAAAGGGTATGGTTACCCACTACACATCTCTGCCTTCATGTTCCTTCCAAAAAACATAGCTCTCCATTCTATTGCTCCTTTTCAGGTCGTGAATCACATCGATTAAGCTACTTACTGGCTTTACCTTTCTTGGGCAGAGACTCTCAATAACCTTCCATGTTTCTTTTCAGAAATCTGCTAAAAACAAACCCTTCTTGCCTACCTCTGCCAATGAACCTGCTCCCCAACAGATTTTGGATTTCTCATGTGGTTCGTGACAGTGTACAATACCTGGCTCGCTGGGGAGGTAGGGGTGTAGCAGAACTGGCCTGGGTTCCAGCTAAGGACATCAGTGTCCCGCACCTGGTGCATCCTTTTCATTCTGGGTTTCTGGACAAGGCTCGTCCAGTGCCCAGAGGTCACCAGTTAAGGAGGGGATACTGTCATACGTGTGCTCGCCAGAGAACAAGCAATCACGCCAGAGGCACCACCAACTGCTCTAACCTAGCTAATCACTTAGTTACCATGACAATGCGCTATGGGGGATGATTAGTGAAACCTTAAGAGTTAGACTGTAACTTCTTCTGCTGTTTAAGATCCATCTTGGCATTCTTCAGCGCTTAGTATTAGTCTTTGTTCACTGGCCGTAGCATTCCCTAGTCACTTACCTCCCATGTCCGAAACGTGTCTGTAATGACTTTGATTTCCTGGACTTCCCCTGAACTGCTCTTTAGTGTTTGCTCCTGGCTCTGTCCCTGGCTTGCTTTTGTCCACTTTGATTCTGTGTTTTCCTGCGACACTTAACTCCCGAGACACCTCTGCCTGTTCCTGGTTGACACCACTGGAGTTTCTGCCTGTCCGCTGCTACACCTGCACTTGAAGCCAGTCTTCTGCCTCAGCCCGCTTCACCTTTTAACAGTAAGTACAGCAGTATCACATTTATGTTGCATGATATAGTTGATTTATATGTTTTTTATGACACACAAAACATACTTAAACACGTAAAAACAGACTTGAAGATTCAAAATCCAGAGCAGGATTCAGAGTCTCGCACTCTGACATGCAAGTGATGCAAGTAACTACAGTGACTAAGTGCAACAGGAGCGTCACATGTATGTAAAGTAGTGCATCAAAAGCTCAGCTAGTGTAGATTACCCTCAGTCCTATCAGGAGGAATACAAATGAAAATGGTTTTCCCGTGCAAAGCAAGATGGTGATCTGACCATCATTTATTTTCTTTCACCAACAATATGTGGCCCACAACAGTACCCCTTCCGTATAAAAAACTACTTGGCCAACGAATGCCAAGTGCTGTATCATTTTAGTGACCAAATTATTACTGCAGATCAAAGTGGGATTCTTGCTTAAACCAAGATGACTGTCCAACTGTAATATTGTTCTCAGACTTGAAACTACTGCTGTCTTGGGAAATGCAGGTTTAAAAATTTGCTGAGTACAGTTCAGCCAGCGAACTCGAAATGTGATATCATTTTAGTGAGAATGCAATTAACATGTTGAAATGGGGTTTCTGCTTCAACCAAGACAGCAGTCTGATTGCCAGCCTTTAAACTGCCTCTGTCTTGGGAACAGCCGGACTTTCGCTATGGAACTGAAATTCAGCACAGTACATCAGCACTTAAATCTACTTTAGACTCGCGTGTCACAGGCTGCAGCAGTGCGTTTGGTGCCCTCACCAGGTCATCACCATGTTGGCCAAACTGGTTCGAACCTAAAAGTGTTTGGCCAACTAATCGCAGTCTTAGCTGGCATCATTCCCTTAGCAATACAATCCCAGCAGGGCAAAATGGAGTTTCTGTGAAAACCAAGATTGCTGCCTGACAGCATTTTTGTTCTGCTGTCAACATATTATCTAAAGTGCAGACTGCTACTATTTAAAATGTATTACTGAACGTTGCTTTTCCTTAGTATTTAATAATACTTGGAAGCCTTCAAAACCGCTTGTATTCACTACTTTATGCTGTATTTATAAGAAAAATAACTTATTAAGTGGATTGCAGCAGCCTTATCTTATTTTAAAGTTATCTCTTATTCCAGTTGTGGTGACCTAACTTGAAAATAATACATTTGTGAAGTTTAACTGTTGAGTGTTTCAAGACTGCACATTGCACAGACAGGAATATAATATTTTAAATTGACAGGCCAAAAAGAAAGATTACAGCACAGTGTTCCCTAGACCTCTAAATCAACCTTGTGCAATCTTGAGCTTGTACAAGACTAACACTACAAACTATTTCTTTCTGTTGAGTAGATTCAAATAAAATCCTGCAGAGATGTCTTCATTTTACTGCCAGGTGTTTTTCTGTTCTTCTTCCTAACACCTTAAACTGTTCATTTCAGAGTTCTAAAACCTTTTGAATTTGTAAACATGCACAGAATTAATTAGTGGCTTCAGATTGGAAATCTATATGAATTCTGTCTGGCAGTGCCAATACACAACATGAGTAAATGAGCGTACGACAACTCTAATTATTTTGAAAAAATTCAATGAGGAAGACTGCTTTCATAGCATTAAAAATTGGAAAAGATGTAGTGATGTCAAATCAAAAGGTTTGTATTCTTTTATGCTGTCCAAGCCCTAGGCACTAATTTGAGAGTGAACTGTGCATTAGATTTCCCTTTACATTGAAGTGAATGGTGTAATTTATGTCATTCTCTGAAATGCCCTAGTAAGTATCTTCCATTTTTATTATGCATATTTATCCAGATGTTCACTAATTCAGGATTTTACAGATTAATTGCCCAAGACTGTATCTTTCAAACTGCATTTTAAAATGTTCAAGCTTACAGTTAAGGGAAAAATGTACAGTATAAAGAAAGATAGACACTTGAAGAAAAAAAAGATAATGTATACACAAGATTGTGAAAAATATGAATAAGGCAGATTTAAAAGGACATGATATAAAGACGTAGGTGATTTCTGTGTTTAAGGGTTGTTTATTATGGAAGCAGAATTTCTGCTTGAGGGCTGGTGTCATCTCTTATTTACCAATCTGTCACCCACGATGGAGCCTAGGTGTAAAATAAAAAAAGAAAGGCTGTTGTTTTAAGCCTCATGCTCTGCAAGACAACGACTAGAAGACTTGCATACTAATTCTTTGAAAAAACCTTGGTGTCTAACATAAATGAAGAGTACAGGTGCTAAAATGAATCCATTTATTAGTCTAACAAAAGGGAATGCACTCACAAGCTTTCAGGACTGATAGGCCTGTTCACTGGCTGTAAAGCATAGCCCAAAATGAGTTTCCATAAAGACTAATGGATAATTTTTCAGTTGTAGGTGCAGCAGGAAATATGAATATGGAATACCAGACGTGTCAAAAAACAGAAGTGGAAATTAAAAAATTTAGTAACGATTCGTATGATGATAATCTCACCGTCAGGCATACTTGATTAAAATGTAGGGTATAGGGTCCTTGTTTAGCCTGCACACAATTACAATCTGTAGGAAAAACATCCATCCATTCATTTTCTATCCAACACGGGGTCGCGGGGGAGCCGGAGCCTATCCTGGCAGGCAACAGGCACAATGCAGGATATACCCAGGACGGGATGCCAGTCCATCACAGGGCACAGACAGACACAAATGCACACACTCACACCAGGGCCAATTTTCATAGAAACCAATCAGCTTACCAGCATGTGTTTGGACTGTGGGAGGAAACCAGAGCACCTGGACGAAACACATGTGAACATGGGAGGAGGTACAAACTTCATGCAGACAGCACCCCAGGAACAGCACCCAGAAGCTCTGGCAATGAGGGGCACTGAGCCACCACACTGCCCCAGGACAAAACAAAAGAACTGCCATGAAGTGGTTGCCACTTCATCTATATTTGAAAAAGGCCATTACAGTATGTTGTTCTTCACTTGCTATTGTTATTGTATTTATTCTAGAGATTCTTCTCTAATATCTTATGTCTGGCCTCACACGGGCCATTTAAAAAAGATGCAAACATACCGACTGTGACACCCTCGAATCCAATACGATGATCTAAATCACACAACCGCTTAAACCAGATGCCATCTGGCAAAAAGACAGAATTATTCTACTCTTTGTCATTGACAACGAAATTCCATTATAAAAGCTTAAGCAATTTAAAGTTCTTAAAGGAACATCATACTATAAACTGTGGTGTTGTAATTGGAAAATATCAAGTCTATTTTTGATGTAACACAATCAATTCACCATTAAACATATACCCTGCAGCAGAGCTAAAAAGTGAGTGAAACTGACCAGAGACCATAATCTGGCAGAAAACAGACACAGCTAGTCCAGTCTAAATTAAATCAAAGTCTGACAAAAAAGGAAATCAGCCCTCTCAATATGACAAATGTCTTTAATAGAATTTTCAGAATACTGAGAGTGGGCATCAGTGGGTTTGATCTATTTGAAAAACTGTATCTTCAGCTAAGGATTCAGGACAGGCTCAAACTGGTTCCTAGGGTATCAAAGGAGACACTGCTGTTCCTGTCATCCTCACTGAAAAACAGAGCTCCTCCTCTGTGCAAAATATTGCTTTGCAAATGAAACCATCTATCAATCAATAGCATATTAGTATGGTATTTTTTTTTGGTTGCACATAAACTAGATGCTGCTTCAATATTAGCTTCTGTTGTGTTTTGGAACTGTCTTTACAAATCAACACTGCTATGATTAACTACTGTTACAACCCAGGGATTAAACTGATCCATAAAGATTAATATGCCTTAGTAAATGCTTTAATGATAATCCATGATGATCAGTATCAACAAACACCAATAATTCAAGCCTGGAAAAGGAGTTGCCTTAACTTAAATGTTGTTCTACATGGGCATCCTGTAATGACAAGGGGATTTAATGTGTAAAGGCAAAGACTGAGTAAAAATAAATCTATCACTCTTCAAGCACTCTGTAAATAAATTAGAATAGAAGGCAGACTGAAATCACTTTTCATTTCCATTAATGTGTGTTAAAGGCAAGAGAAATAAATGAAAAACAAATCACCTGCAATTTAAAGGATTTTGAGAAAAGAAATAAACTACCCCTCCCTTTTTCTCTCTATACAGTATATACCTATGGGTATACCAATACACAAAACACATAGTCACACACCAAGATATTTGGACAGTAATTTCTAATTGTCTTCTGAAACATATACTATATATATATAAAGAAAGATATGTCTGCAACTGGTACATACTGTACATATGTGTAAAAGTGTATATACTGTATGTAAATGAATATACAGTATGTATCAATACCATTGTATTTGTGTGTACGTGATCACTTGGTCTTGCACTTTCACCACTGAGGTAATCACTTAACACAGCACGCGAGATGCATTTCCACATGACTTTTGTGTATGCTTATTTTCTCTGTAATTACGACAATATAAAACCCGGAAACTCTTTTTCCAGAGACCGAACTAATCAAAAGCCCCCCAAAAAATCTGTACTTCCCAGCTCTGTAATCAGCCATCTAAGCTTTTTACTGACTTAAAAAACCCAAAACAGAATGCCCCTGCACGTTACTATAAAGGCCTTTCTCGTGTCCCTTCTGCTCCACAGGCCTTCCCTCTGTCAGAAACAACACGCTGCCAAGATGACCTCCATTAGGCCTATCACAGATGGCCCTTCTTTCTGCTGTTTCTCTACATTTATCTTTCTAGTACTATTATTAGCAACACGGTATCTTTTAAAAGCAATCATCTCAAAGTGCTTTCTTTGCAAAATTGATTTTTATAGAAAAAAATGCATTTCACAAAATTAATGACAATTCCAATAAAAGAAAGCAGACACAGAAAACGTAACTTTTAGCCTGCACTGGATGAGGCTGAGCGCTTTAGGATTAATTTGGGGTGATGTTCTGATGTTCCAGAGCCTTCGGGCGCACAGTAACAAGAGGCTTTGTCACCCCCAGACTGCAGACAAACTGTGGAGGCTCATAGCATATCAGGGTCAGTGCAGCAAAAGTCCCAGAAACAGTAAACACATGACACATTGGTTCGATACTAGGGAAATGTACTATGTTGAGTCTTGAACATAAGCTGAAAAACTTCAAAATCAACTCAAAATCTGACTAGATGGCACTGTATGGACTCAGTCCAAGACAGGAGTAATGTGATTACTTATGCATTACCTAGTCAGAATTCTGGCTGCCAGATTCATATTCTCACATTCAGGCACTGTGGCTTAAGAGCAGTTTTAGAGACTCCTGCAAATAAACCCTAAAAATAATCAATCCTTGAAAAAAGAAACACATGAAGCAGTTTTTCTCCTATGAACACATAACGCAGCTGGGCAATAAGCTAAGATAGAATAAGAGAATTTTTCATGTAATTGAAAAGTCTGTAAAGGATCAAAGATTGCCCCCACATTCTTCATTCTGGCCTGCATCTCAAACACAATATCATCAAGGTAACAACATTAATCCAAAAATGAGACCTCAGCCAAATCACACATATTTTTAGAGTTTTATATTAGTGTTATTTTATTCCTTGGTTTACTTTATACTGTTTTCCAGTGTCAGTATAAGGTCCTCTATAGGGCCTATAGAACATCCATTCATTTCTTCCCATTTTTTCTCATATGTGTATAAAATTAGAGGGATGCAGGGCAGAGTAAGCGTCAGTCTGATTATAAAATTTAAATAATTTTGCTAAGGTCTGAAAAGAAGAGTGCCTATTTGTTATTGTCTTCAATTCAAAGAGCAAAATGAGCACCTCCTGGACTGTGACTCATTGATTTTGGAAATTCTGTTCCGAACGTTTTCAAGCAGTAATGACCAAAATGGTAGTTTTAATGGAAATGGTAGTTTTTCAGAATGAGAATTCTTCCATGAGCTGGCAGCGAACTGAGCACCTATCCCACTCCAGGCCTGGGATTGTTCCCAGAGTGGTGCTGATGCCTGCAGTATAAACAAGATTGCTTTCTTCACGGTGAAAATCACTTTCAAATTCTTTCAGAAGGTATTTAAATTCAGCAAACAATGCTTACCTCATTGACATCGATGTCATGCTCCTTCATATACTCTCTGTCATTCACCTGCCCGCCATCCATAAACTCCATGGTCAGAACACGTGTGGTTGAGAGGTCCCAGTGAATTTTTGGTACCTAAAACAAAGCACATTCCTGCTGAGCTTCACTCAAACTGGGATTATTTTAATTTCTCATTGCACTTTGAATTCACAGTAAAATCCACCAAACGATGGCCTTATCTCATGAACACAGACAGTGTCGTGCAAGGAATAATCAATATAATTAATTTCTTGTCTGTTTTAACTCTCAGACAGGAAGAGAGATCGCATTCTGCTCAGGCCCCCCCTGAGCCATTGTTTCTCACAGCTGGGCATTCTTCACACAGAGACACACTGTTCATTGTACTTGCACTTACTACAGTTTTCAGTTTTTGCTGATGTTTGGGGCACCAATATGGAGTTGTGCTCAGGACTAGAAGGTCAAGGATTAAAAACCCAGTGGGGCACTGCTGGTTTACTTCACTCAAATACCTCCAGTAGATGCCATGAGGTATAAGTGGGTATTTTCCAAGTCATCACCACAAACTGGAAATTGTTCTTAGTCTGACTTATCTGATTATATATGTGGTGAAATAAAACATTTAACACGGTTTATTCCCATTTAAGTTTTAACTGCTTCAGAACACTGTACATTAAATACTGTATATAAATGTTGTACAGTATTTATAGGTCTGTGACAAGTGATGTAAATAGTGGAGTACCACAGAGATCTGTTCTAGTACTGCTGCACTTCATAATTTAAATCAATCAACTAGACTGTGACATACAGTAGTTAGTAAACTAGTCAGGTTTGCAGACAATACTAAACTAGGAGGATTAGCAAACACAACAAAAGCAGCAAGTAAAACTGAAAAACATCTAGATGAAGCTAAAGACTGTGCAAGCACCTGGCATATGAGGTTTAATATAGATGTGTAGGTAGGAAAAGCATAAGCTATAAATACAAATTAGGAAACACTGAGATAGAAGAGGCTACAGTCAAAAATGACATGTGACGCATCATTGCCATATTCATGACAACGAGGGAAGCAATAACACAGGCAAACAATGTTAGGATGTAAAGTCAAAAGTGTCAAACAGGGAACTTAAACTAATATGTTTTTCAAACTTACTCAACTTAAAAAGAATGCAGAGAAAATGCCCTTCATTTATTTTCAAAAACAGATGCTAAAAAAAATAAAGTCCCTGGATAGCCACAAAACTGTTACCTTGCAACAACAGCTTGCACAGATTGGTGAAAAGAGGATTACCTGGCTTCATTAAATTAACATGAGCTCTTTGTGCTTTCATTAATCTCCTGCATTATCAGAGGAGTCTCGACACATTTCTGACTACCTGTGCTTCAGTACACTACGTACTGTAGCACATTTCATATATTAATGCAGTCTTATTTGTTTGGCTATTTTATCTACATACCGGGTATTCCTTCTTATTACCTGGCTGGTTGCTTTTGATGTCATTTCTGCGGATAATTCATTGTTTTGAAAACAAAATCTTGTTTTCATCTGTGCACCATATTGCTGTGCAATTCTTTGGAAATAAAATCTCCTTTGGAACAGTGCTCATACACAGACATGCTTTTGAATAGGATCCTACAATGACAGAATTAATAGGTCGGTAACCTTTTATTCTAAATTACACCTGATAAGCTCTGCCTGTTTATGAGCTTGATGCAGGATCCAGCAATGAACAGAGTGCTTTATTTTCACTCAGCTCGCCATTGTTGCCACACTGCCATCCAATTTGCAAACTGTAAAAGCTGCATTAAACCCAAAGATCTCTCCGTGTAAAGCTGCAGAGAGCACACACCACCTCTCATTATCAGAGGGGCTGAGCGAGGTCTTCCTGCTATTCATTAAAAATAAAAAGGGATGTGTGGGGCAGCTCTTGGAGGTTGTTATGACAGATTATTTACCTTGTGAAGTTCTTTCTCTGAAAACATCCGGCTGTTTTAACATACAACATCTCTTCAAGTGCCCCTCAGCACCTTCTATCTCAAACAGATTTGCTGTGTGTTCTTGTTCACTCCAAGGTCAGAATTCACCAGGCTGCTGCTCTTTATCAGACAGTTTTAACACCTCTGTGTCAAGTACCTACTAAACCCTCTCGTTTAATGAGAGATTAAAAGCCTGAGGACACTAAGGGGCTTTTCATGCCTGTCCTCACCAGTGAGCTCCCAATCACTGGGCAAAAATCACCCCCTCATCTCAGCACTTCTCACCTGCTGCCTCCTCACCTTGCTTATGTCCTGTGTAGGCGACTCTGACACTCTGTATGAATTTTACTTCCACGAAGGACACCTGGCACATCCTGTTGCAGGCTGCCTGGTACTACAGCTGCAACATGCAGAACGTTCGACAGAATCTGTGTGTGTACTTTCTCCCTGAGCCTCAGCTTGGCAAACAAAATTGCTTAGGATTAGTAAAAGTCTGGGGGAAAGGATTTGCCAAAGATACTATTGATCTCTTACATTATTTTTAATTTCCTTGAGATATAATTTGTATTACGTCACCTCGATAGCATCTCTTATCAACTGCTGGGAAAGCCAGCAGGCCTTGCAGGCCCTGGCCGGACACTTCCAAGAACTAATTCCTTTTATCTGGAACTCTTATTTTAATAATTCAGAGGACTAGAAAGTTCAGGGTGTGTGAGACTGCGTGTGCCTACATACAGTATCTGCTTATCTGAATTGGTGGCAGGGATATTGTTCATTTTCAAAAAATGAAGAACAGAAATCTCTCCTACTGGGCTGCGGCAAACCCTGACACTTCAGGAAGCAGGATTCATGGTGCTAAAAGCCACTGGTTCGAAATGAAACTGGACTCTTTTCTGTTCTGAAAGGATTACGGTTGTGGATCAGGCATACTAAATCTGGTATCTTGACTAAAGTTCAGATAAAACCCCCAGCTAAATTCACATCATCCTTGTTTTCAAACCAGGCGGTAGCTCTACTGCAGCTGGACATGGTTACATTCTTTGCTACGAGATAACCAACTCTAGTCTTAATGCACTGTGTGGAAAAAATATATACCTTTGTCTTTTAAATTTTGCGGCTACATGGTCATACCTTGAGGAATTTGAAGTGTTTAAGCATCTCTGCCACTTTCTCAGCATTCCTGCCTTCGTTCAAGAAGTCCAGCTCCAAGGGAAGGTTCCTCCTGGCCTCCTCCACCAGCCACATGAAGTCAAAGTCAGGGAACAGCCAGGACACAGCATGCACAAGGAACTTATACAAAATAAAGAGGATTATTATTATATTATCACAATTTGTTATGTATGTATAAGACGCGTGCATAAAGTTGAAAAAAATGAGCAATCATTCCAGTACTGACTTCACTGCCCAGTACGTCACATTTGGTAAGCAAGTGTTCACTTAATATATGACTCAATTCTCCAATTTGTATTAGAATTTCAAATAGCATCCACAAAAAACTATGTACAGTAACTACAGTTAAAAACTGTCTTTGCATTTTAAATAAAGGTTTTCTTCCTCTAGTTTCCCAGGTGCCAAATTACTACACAAATTCCTTTAGGATTTTGTGAAGCAGGTATATTAGACGTTTTCCATTGACACTGTGTTACACAGTAGGACCTGCAAAAGTACAAGCATGTGTATTTTCAAACACATTTTACAAAGAAGCCCTCAGCCAGCAGGGACCTTCAGATGCTGCTGACCAGTGAATTTGGCTCCACAGCCCATGTATTACCTGACACCAGGGACTGAGACCCAGAGGTGGCTCAATCCACTTATGAGCCAGACGCTCGTTAATGGTTCTGCCAGGGGTGAACGCTACACACGGCCACTGAGGGGCACCTAGAGGGGCGCGTGGCTGCTGTCACTGCTCCATAGTTACCTCCATTACTGCAATGTCCTTGGAGCTCTGGCTCTGCACTTTGGGGTGCTGCACTTTGACAGCCACCGTTCTGCCATCGCGCAGCCTGGCCTTGTGCACCTGCGCTAAGGAAGCTGCCCCTCGAGGCGCTTCTTCGAAGCTCACGAACAACTGCGCCACCTGTCGACCCAGGACAGAGAGAGAGAAACGCAGGTGGTTTGCACTTTTTTTAGTTCTGCAGAATACAAGTGCTGTAGAAGTGGGATTTTCAAAACAAACTTGTGTTATGCTAAAAAAAAACATCATATACAGTAGAGCAAGTGTGCTCAACCCCTGGTCCTAGAGGGCCACAGTATCTGCCGTTTGTCATTCCACCTGAGCTCTTCAATACCTAACCGACCTAATTAACAACTTAACTGCACCACTTTGCCACCTTTCCTCAGTTCTTTATGCGCTGGAGATGTGAAGACAACCACTTTGCAGGAAGTGGCTGCGTTGCGGCACTTGAGGACCGGAGCTGAGAATTCGATGTACTGGAAGCTCCAGGTCAATACGGAAAGCTGCCCAGATTTGTTTCAGTAATTGAAGGTAAACTGCTGAGGCACCCAAAGGTACAAGTAAAAAGAAAAAAACATCTGGGGACATCTACAAAGCTGCTAATAATGTCATTTTTTAATTCTGGTTTTATTCAGGCACACAGGCACACAAACAGTAAACATACAGTAAATCATTAAGCGTAAGCATTTGTTTAAGCGCTGTGTCTCTGGAATACATGTAAACCATTTAAAAGTATTTAATAATGAATTCATCTGAAAAAAAAATCTGTAAGCTGTACTGTAATTCAAAGCTCATGTTGCAAGCGTATTAACACGGAATCTCCAGACACTTGCCCAATGTGTTTAAAGTGTATTTTTTATTAACTCATTTAGAATAATTTCTTCCTCTATATCCTGCTACAAAGCTGCTGTACATTGATTTTTGGCACAGGGAGAGAATATTGACATATGTATTGCATTGTACACACTGCATGTGAGTGTAGTTCCACAAATCTCAAGGGCAGGGAACCCTCTGGAAAGCTAAATGTATGTAAATATGTCTTGAAAATAATTTACTAGAGGCTCTTAATTGATGCTTCTCATTCATATTAACATATAACTGCTTCACTGTTTCCTGTTTGTATTTCTTATTGTAATACTGTGGATATATTGCAGTGAACTAAAAAAGAAATACACAATACACTCCACAGCAATTAATTAAAAAAATAATTACTTTTTGATTAGTTTTATGACTTTATATACCCACATTTAACAAATGTACATATCTTGAATCTGCAGTATGTGCTATATGCACACAGGAACAAATGTTATTTGTCATGCTATTGTCGAGATCTCCCTAAAAGAAAAGATATTACAAATGAACCAGATGGAAAGGAATCACCGAGGAGCACTTTGTCAATCTGTGTTTGAAATGTTTATAAACAGCACAGAGAATTTAATATCAGTTCCATTGTGAGTATTAGGGAAGTCTTTAAGCATTTCTTTAATATAGCTTTTCCCATCAAACTGCACCCTACTGTATATACTGTATATATAACAGCCCTGGAGATCTTTTAGTGCACTGCTTTCTTTCATGCAAGGGGTCTCTCTCAAACCCACAAAAGGGTACAGGGCTCAGTCTGTTCCAGAAGCACTTTTGAGTCTACAGTAGAGTTTCACATTGTCGTTGTTCAGGGGACGGGACTCAATGTGCTTTTTTTCCGCAACACCTCACGCTTGTGTCGGCATTTCTGTGATAAACCTCTCGCTCTCCTCCCCCTCTTCTGATTCCAAACGCATGTTCACGTTGCGGGCTGACCATTACTTACATAAGGACGCGAGCGGTCCTCCAGCGTGACTAACCGTTCAAGGCGAAAGTTTAATTCTGGCACGATCTGTTAGTGTTGCCCCCACTCTATACTCTACAACCAAGTGTGTTGGATTTCAGTTGCTGCACATCAGCGCCCAGCCTGCACTGTGTGGCGGCTTTCTCTTGTGCTCCGCACCGCCTGTCAGGTCTGCAGCAGGCCCCCCTCCAGGACCACCACAGCTTCCTGCATCTCGCTTGCGGTGAGTGGTCCAGTGCCACCTCTGCAGGCTGACATGCTGGCCTCCCATCTGCTCCTCCTGCCACTTGAATAGCTCCACCTCTCCTCCCTCTGCGCGTGCCACTGCCTGTCAACGTGACACGCGCTCCAGACCGGCTCTCCCTGCCAAGCCAGCACATACAGGCTTCTCGAAAATAGCAGGCATATCCCTGGGCTTACTTCCAGAAGAGCAGAATCACACAGACAATTTTTTGAAATGGCATCACGCTTTTCTGAGATCTGTCTTTAGCTGTTTCTGCAGCCTGTGAAAGGAACAGTGAAGTTTCCACACCAAAAACGTGTCAGCCTGTGCAGGATTCTGTGGCAGTTAGACAGTCTTGAACACTGTCACGCTGAAAAGGTAATCAACAAGTTAAAAGCACTGTATTACAAACAAAGAGAATCTATTTCGGAGTCTGTTTAGCTTCAAGTTTCAAAGTGAGCTAGGGACAGGTTTAGAGGTACTAATCTAGCAAGATATGACAAAGGTACAAAGACAAGCCAGTATTTTCGCACCTACTTATGATTCTGGAAAATTAGAGTTCACCTGAATGCACAAACAAATGATGCAAATTTTGTCACTCAAGCAAAAAGCTTTAGAATGCAAAACAGCATTGCAAAGAACTGCTTCAGGGGATGTTTTTATAACAACGAGAACAGTTCTTTCCTCCTCCTTCCACACTGCAATTCTGCTGCAGAATTGAAGGTTTCAGGAACGCTGCCGAGAGACAGAGCTCTGTGCAAGAGGGAATTCCCATCCATAACCCCTTTAAAAAAAGCAATGCCTGAAAACCAGGTCAATAGGTCTATTGATCTGCTGAGCCTCCGATTCTAGCAGAGACCACATTAAAGCCGACAAAAGCTCACGTGAAGGGAGTGGAAATTCTACTGAACAGCACTATGAACCATGGAAGTAAGCTACTTTCTGTGGATCTTATTTCTGCCAGGGCAAACTAGATCTTATGAAGGATGAATGCAATCTTTTATTTGCCTGGTTTTATGGTATGTATTCAGAAACAGCATTGACAAATTGAAAATTTAATTGAACCAATAGTTTTTATTGTCTATGAAGTAGCTATTAAACTCCATAGTAGTTTTGAACAAGTACTAAGTGTCTTTGTCCCTGTTATCAATCACCACTGCAGTGTTTCTGCATGGCTAGATATTTGTCTTGCTGGCTGTGTAACAACATGCCATCCGTTTGTACCAGACAAGTAGAAATAAAGCCTTTATTTTCAGAGACACATGAAAAAGTAGCTTTAAGTGCCAGATCATAACTGGTGTGGTGTCACTCTCGAGATCCCAGTATCTCCAGAGGTGTGGGAAGAGTTGTCTCATTAACAAGTTCAAAAGCAGGCTGGACTGTGTAAGATTTCTAGCTTTATCTGATCCGACTAAAAATCATCTAACTTCTATTTCTGTGTGAAAGATTTAAAAAATAACAGATAAACACACAGATATACGGAATAAACATTCTCTTTTCAGTGTGCAATAAACCTTCACTTGTTCCTAAACATAGATGTCCACTGATTATTTGATTATCAAATGAATTTCATTGCATGATTCCAGAAACAACATGGAACGCATGAAACCAGTTCAGCCATAATGTGTCATGACAATTTCCTTAGCTATTTAAAACAAAATACTTAATTGTGAGGTTCTAAGATTTCTTAAGTATGACGGTCAAAAGTTTTAGAAATACAAATAGCTTATGATATGTTTATCTACAGTATAGCAGTTAGTCGTTTCTAATATGGCAAAGTTGCCTAGTAAGCAAATTATTAATTTATTAACGTAACTCATTTTTTTTTTGCTCACTGTGCATAATAACGTACTACGTACTAGATTTACTAACGTAAATCTACTAACGTACTAACGTAACGTACTACGTCTAGATTTTCATCACTAGCTTGAAACTGCTTCAATGGTTCAATGGTTCAGGATCTCAAAGGAAACAGCACAACCTCCATTCCCACTCACTGTCAGCTACTGTACATCTCTAGTAGCCTCACCCAAGACAGAAACAGGCTTGTGCTTTAGTACAGACATAGTACAGTGATCAAGGTACTCCAGGGACCTATTCACTTCACATGCACATCCAGGGAAATAACCTCGAAGGCTGATCATACAAAGCAGCCAGATTGCCTTGTAGAGCCATTTGCAATATCAGCGTACTAATGATATTTATCATGGATCGTCCTCCAGCAAGGAAGATCTCCATTTCTCATTATGCAAGATGCAATGGCTCAAAATATACTGTTCATGCCACTGACCTACAACATAAGAAAAGGTAAGGTAGGTAAGAAAATCTAAAATCAGTGCTCTGGCACTTACTGCTGGTAGAATACTGAGAAAATACTTCATACATCCAAGGCAGAATACTAAACAATAAGAAGGGTCACAATGAAGCAGAAAGTGTGTGTAGAACTTTGGTGGCATTTTAAAAAATAATATAATTTATTAATAACTTTGCACTACAGGGAATAATATGTGAATTCTGCATGGCTTCTTTTGGTTTTCAGTTTTGTTATAGCTCTATGCTTCATGTGAGAGTAAATTACAGGAACAGGCCCGAATTCAAAATGGCTACTTCTCTTTCACTATTGAGCAGACAATTTCTCCGCCTTACACAAATACCACCTTCCTTCCTCCAACAACGAGCTGACAGTGTTTACTAACCAGAGAGACAAGAGAGAGCCCAGAGGTACACAAGGAAGAATATCTATGCATGGGATTTCTCACAAAAAAATAATCAGTACACAATAGTAACTAATTCACAGTAAAAAAGAGGCTCAAATCCAGATTCAGTAAAGACATGCATTTAACCTAGAGAACGGCACAGTTTGTTCACTTTAATTTGGGTTTATTTTTGTCTTGCACTGTGCCTGCGTTCCCAGTGAACTAACTGCGTGAGTGAAAGTGACACACTGCCAGGAACTGTTCCTGAGCTGCAAACAAGGTGAGCTGAGCAGGCTGCCAGAGATCAGAGGCACGCCGCTCCTTGTGATGCCCACACTCACCTTGTCCCCTGCAGGGGGGGAACCCTCCGCCATCTGCAATTGGAATCTGGATCAAGCTCAAGACAGACCCCGCCCCGGCAGCACAGCCCCCTCCTGCGGGGATTGTTGAAGAGCGCGTGTGCCTGTGTGGATAACTGGGCGCAAATGAACCCACTTCGGATAAAAGTGTCAGCCACATACATGAATGCTAATAATTAGCTGGTGTGAGATTTTGAAGGAAAAAAAATGGGAGTAAAAATTTAGAGACTCTCTCTTTCTTAGTCCGAGTATTTTTCTCTCAGGAATTTTGGGATCAGCATTAGTGTGTACAGTACTTTCCTCTAATGGGCTCCTGCTCCCAGTGACACCTGTCCAAGGCCGCAGGTCCTCAGTCAGTTCCGCACAGATGTGTTCTGCATGTATTCTGACAGAGAGGCATCTGGTCACATCACTGTAACAGCCATCGTGCGAAACTTTAAGAAAACAACAGCAAGCTGAATAAGAGGTATATAGTGCTTGGATACACGAATAAAACATGTTTGATGATAAAAAATGAAATCATTGCAGTGGTGTAAAAATCAACTCCAAGCAGTAGCTATACAACTGGTAATGTCTGGTATTGCATCTTACAGAACCCGTTATTCAAGGTTTTGTACAATGGTAGTTTTCAAGATATTATTGTGCAATATACCGTATGAGGTACTTGCTGCAGGTAATACTACACCTGTTTCTGGAGTATTCTGTCAATGATTCCAACCGCTCACACCCAGGAAGTGAAGTCACCCACTACTCCCCATTAAGACAATTCTGTTCAAAAGCTCAGAGCATTCCATGTTCATTCATGTGACAGAACTAAACCAAAATTACCACAGTGAATGGAAATCTGTTGTTATATACACCAGAGCAAGTTTGAAATTATTTTATTCTCCTAACATGATTAATACAGCCAGTAAGTCCAGGTCCTGTCCACCCATTATCCAACACCAGTCCCATGAGAATCTGATGCAATTCACAGGCCCTTACAATGGAGAGGAACCAACAAGCAAAATTCTCTGGCTCCCTGCACAGTCGTTGAAGGAAACAGTAAAAAGAGATGTACTGTATAAGATATGGAAACCGCTCAGGGGTTCTTGCCTATTGGATTAAAGAAACATTATCAGCCATAAAAAACCTACGTGCCTGTAGATTTAACAAACAGACACCCTTATTTTGTATATAAGAGTGAATTTTAAATTTTGATCTGGGGCCAGACATTCCCAGCAGGGAAAGAACTCCTTTGAGGGCACTTAATTACTAAAATGACTTCAGCTCTAATATGCAGTAAGCACATTTATAAACTATGTGAATATACAGAATACTAGAAGAAATAATGATTGCACACTTAAACATCTCAGTTTTAAAGCTTTTGAATGGTTGGTGCTGTTGTTGTTCTATGCCTGTTTTCAATTTTGTTTTTACTATTCAATCAATTCACCAAGAACATTTACATTCACATATGACCCAGTCCATCCTTTCTAAAATTATCTGGTAATCTGCATTTTTGCAGAAGCTTATCTAAAGCCACAGATGACTGGGACCAGAGATCTGTGTGTGCCTGCGAATGCTGGATAAAGCAACTGACCCTTGACTTTCCAGAGTGGAACAAAGTCATTATCATTTCACCGCTAAATCACAACACAACATGAGTGCTGCAAAATATTTAAAGAGTGCAAAAAATTCAGTTTGGCCCACTTTTGGGTAGTATTAACATATTTATCACTGACTGATCAAACAGAGTCCTAATAGTTCAGGATGGCAATCCATGAATCATGAATCCCCCAGAGCTAAAAAATCAATTGGCAGAAGAAAACACTTTTGTAAATATACCTCTGAGCCAGCTGTGTGCACAATAATAGTGTCTTCGATGCAATACTTTAGAAACAAGCAAAATCAATTGCAAGAGGAGTACATTTTGAGTTCAGAGCTTTTACCATTAAATTGCAATTCTGCACCACAAAACACATGTTCTGTATGTGCTGTACATTGTCCTCCTAAAACTCTTGCAGTAATGATCCAGTTCTGCGAAGCTGAAGAATTATATTCCGTTGCATCTTTTCCCCAAAATGAATGTTCAGGTTTTTTTCCCCGAAAAATGTTTTTTTTTTCAAGCAGCAACAGAAAAGCAAAATTAATGTAGCCTTAGGAATCTTACAAATAAAAAACAACCAAGTACTGCCATAAATAATTGAAAATGTGACTTTAATTTTCACAGCCATTTAAAAAACAAACAATTATAATTTGAAAACTGAGGGCCCAATTTTCCCTGAGGACAAACTGCCCACCTGATTAATTTACTGTGGAGTGGACAAATACACCCATAGTTTGTCGACAAGGAAAATAACATTCTGAATGTTTTGAACACTGATTATACCTGCCAGACCCTTTGCATCCTGGACCAGAATTCATTTTGTTATTTTGACACCATGCCTGAGAGTTCCCATGTTTAGTGTTTTCTGTGAAATTGACACAATTACAAAAGAACGCATATGATAAAAACCATATATGTTCTGTCCTTAAACAGAATTATACTGTATGATGTAGCCTTTTCACCTATTTGAAAAGGTTGTTGGGAGATTTAGTAGAACGTTTTGCATGGTACCTCTAGGCGAAATTAAATTGTATGACAAAACAGTGAATAATAAATATTAATTCCATGTACTGTATTTGTTTCATGTGGAAATCACCGACTTTAGAAAACTGAAATCAAACTTTATGCCATGGTTTCACAGCATGACTGCAGACAGATGTCCTGCATGTCCAGAACTGACCTATTAATGGAATGTTCAATACAATCCAACCACTGCACAGCTGTTATTCTCACACTTCCGCTCTCTCACACACAGAGGTCTCACCTTCATTCTGGATTAACTTGGATTTCACTGGTAACATTCCCATTTAATGACAAATCCACACGGCAGTTTCTGCCATTCCAAGCTGTTGCCAATAACTGCTTTGGTGTTATTGCTAGAATTTTAAAATCCGGATTATAACATCAGTTTACTGATTCAAAAATATTATCTGTCACTTAATCTATTCTTTATAGGCATATGGATACATGGAATGTAGATACAAACACATACGCCCACAGATCAACAGGGTGTATAATTGTGACTTTGAGGGTTCGAATGGTTAACCTAGTTTTGACTATTCATTTATACATGTAACTGCTGGTCTGGTCAGCCTAGTTTACATATTTATCTCTAACATTAATTTGATTTCACAAAATACTCAGATTCCGCTCCCTTTATTTATCAAGGTGTGCCTTTTTTTCCAAATTCTTATCAAATCACATCTCTGGAAACAAACAAGTCAACTGTCTTCACTGAGAGAAAAATAGAAAAACATTTTTTTTTTCTCAAAAACCTTTTGTATATTCTATTTCCTGTTTTAAAAACAACTTGCAGATTTTTATACATTTGCCCAGCACAACTCCAAAGACTGTAAATCTAATGTGAACTATACAGCCTGCCTCTGTAATTGAAATTCAGCATGTTGAACAGACTGCTCATTAGCCTTTCCCTGGGAAAACTCAGTTTTCAATTATAGAAAAATCACCTGACTCCAGGAAAATACTGTTCGGCAGGTTTTACTGCAATGTGTTGTAAATGTTATCTTATTTTTAGAAAAACAAAACTACAATACCTCGCAACATAAAATTTCTCCTACTTCATCTTCAAATATACATTTTCATTTTCACATGCAATATATTTGAATACACATCTGATTCAAAATTTTCCCAATTGAAAAACTACAGCATTTTAAGAGCAGCTGGCAGTGTACATAAATTACATTCCTAACTTTTGTCTTACTCTCATTTGTTATCATTTCTGCCTGTCATTTCAGCTTAGCCTGGGCACAAAGGGAATATCTGTCAACAGGACACAGCTAGACTTTTATCAAGGGTTTGTTAAAGCAAACCAGGTCTGTATCAGCCCTTTAAAAACACTTGGAGCGGAAGCACATTTTTACATGCTATTTTTAAATGTTAGACACAAAAGAGCAGGTTATTTAAAGTTTGTGAACAGTATTAAAGAAAAGGCACATATACAGCACCCTCCAGAAGTAGGCAAAATTTACGTCCAGACTCTAGATTTTCACCACCATCACAGAAACACCCCTAAACACCCCACCAGCCCAGACAGAACTCTGGCACCAGAGGACCCCTCACTGGGAGACCAGGGAGAGTGACCATATGCTATAGTGCCCCTTTTGCACCTGTCCAATACGTTTTGAAAGACCTGAAAGAGAGAAGAGATCCACTGATATCCACCTGTGTCATTTCAGTTACCCAACGACACATTCGAGAGTGACAGTAGCACTTGCATGTTGAGCTCACATGTTGATTTCCTGTTAAAATATTCTGAAACTACTAACATGTACCTGTGACTCATTCTGTGCTGCCTAAGAAGGTCTGTTGTCACCTTCAACCACACTGTATTCTGAAATTTGCGAAAGAAAACAAAGAGCACACTTGAGAAATAACTCCGTAGCTACAACACAGGGAGCGGTGAATGGGACACACATTCTAAGCAGGAAAAAAAGGGAGTCAAGAACTCCAAAGTAATAAAAAAATAATAATTATCAATAATCGTCAAACTCTGATGAAAAGTACTGTAGGAATAAAATCAAGAACCAGTTTTGTTCAGGATTTGTTCTTCTTGGGGAGCTGAGGGGTGCTTCTTTGCAGGAGGTGAAGGTCTGATAGGTCAGAGGTTAAGGGTCATTGCGTTCTGCACTCTATGAGCTTCAGTGAGCTTCAGTACAAAATCTCCAGCACAGCTGTGTGCTGAGGAGAGGAAATCTCTCAGTGTATATACAGTATATAAAAAAAATATATTTATTCTTGGGCGAAGAGCTCAGAAAAGAAGAATTGGAAATATGTCTGACAGCCTTAGAAAAATGTTTTTGTAGAGGATTGTCTATTTTCTCCCCAGCCCTCCTCTCACAGCGTCATGATGTGGCGTTAATCCTTCACGTCTCTGAGCTCCAAACACCCACAGGCCCTCATTAGAAGGAAGAAAATTCATTGCCAAAAAATTGAGATTTCATGGTGGCTGAATTTGATGGCATTACAGTTGTCTGAAGAAAGCTGCGCAGGAGTGACCGTAAACGCTGCTTTGCCGGAGAGGGCTGCTCTCCACTCCTCTGCCAGCTGCAAGGACCTCTCCGACTCGCAGGGTGGGAGAAGAGCCACACTCTGGCGGCACCCAGAGAAAAAACACAAAATCCTCTCTAACTTCCCGTGCGATACCAGGTGTGTGAAAAAAGGTTCTAATTTTTGTCATTAGAAAGAGGCTTCTTGAAATCCCCAACTCTTAGCGGTTGTAGACTGCAGCATGAAACAGCGACTGCGTTTTCTTCTTGAACCCAACTCGCAAATTTCCTGCTATAAATGAGTATTTCTATTTTGGTAACAAAGTGATGAGACAAATGAGAAATACATCTTAACACTAAACGATTGCAATACAAAACAGCAGTAATTTGCGACCACGCACAGACTGATCATAGCTGCCTCCTGGGATGTGTGCCATTTTTAAAAAAAGATGTGTGACACAGAGTTCCCCTATTCTCCATTTCCAGCAGCAATCTGAAATGCAAACACTCCTTAATTTGAGCACTCACTAACATGCTGCTTTCACACACCAATAAATCTTTACTTCCACTTATTTCATGGTCAACTAGCTAAAACCTACAGCAACTGCTGCAGGGCTGTATGTAACAGACCATCAAGTGACACAAAGGCTCTCTCTCTCATCCACACTGGATTGCTTTACAATAAGACAACTTTCAGGTTAATAATAAGGAGGTGCAAAAGCAAAACATCACATTTTAACTGTTGTCAAATGAAGACAGGATATAATGCCTGGGCAATTATTTCTTAAACAGAAGATGCTGTAACGAACTCCCATGACATGATGATGAACAATTAAGAGCTTTGATGAAATTCTGTTTTTTTTTGTCTAAATACTTTGCAGGTGATTTTCTGAACTTGACAGCTTGACAGATATTAAAGATGTATTATATTTTAAAAAGCAAAATTTCAAACAGATTAGCTCCTGTCTAATAATGATTTATTTTTGCTTCGGTGTATGTGGTGATAAAAGACGACTTTTAAATACTTGTGATTTGCTGTACTGCTGCGACAATTGAGCAGCTGCCTTGTCTACCAACTTTAACCTTAAAAGTCAACTCATTGCTCCTGGAACTGCTCCCAAATGTCATTTCCTGACATAGAATACATTTCCAAGAAACAAAAAATTTCCTTATGTTCTTTGACACTGTTCCCAGCAGGGTTATTCTTAAAGAGTTAAGCTCGCTCTCAAAATCATTGAATGGTTTATATATCATTCTTACATGCATTTCTTTCTTTTTGACATGTCTAGGGTGATTAATGATTTTGCTAGAGATGATCCAGTGGTAAAGACAGTACTTATTCGGGGATTTTAAACTGTCAAATTAACTGAGGTCTGTGCCCTAAAGGTACCGTATCAATAGTTTAATTTGATTTCATTTTATGGTATTTCACACAAGACCATAAATTTGTCAAACCATACCAATTTATTAATGAAATCTTTTTTTAGAGAATGGATACAAGAAAGAAAATACCTTCTGGCCCTTTTTGTGGTTTCACGAAATATGTTCTGATGTACCGATTAAAGCTAATAATTCTCAAGTGAAAAATGAAAAATAAATGGTGTAGCTTTTAGCATAATGGTTACAGGGAGAACAGGGGAATAAATGCATGTAAGAGGAATATTTCACATTGGACTTTATCTGTTTTACAAACTCAGACATGCAAACTGAATGACGCAAAAATCAAAAAAGGCAGAAAAAAAGCTTTTACAGACTGGTCTGCTTTCAGGATTGGACCTCTGAGAAATACGAACAGAAATCAAGAAACACTCACACCATGAGTAGTTACAACTATTTAAACAGGCAATGTGTTGCTAGAAGACACCATGGATTGCTCAAGTAAAAACAAGCCTCAGCAACAGACAAGTAAAAGTCAGTATCTATGGGCACTATCACCACCGATAATTCCAAGCCATCTGCGTATCCGACTGTCCATCTGTAGCTGCAGCTGATGTCTGAGGGTTATACCAGAGGTCGATGACCCTGACCCATGTGTCTGCATTGTTACTATACATCAGGACACCCTCAAAGTGCTCAATCCTTAATTCTGAGTGGCATTGTAACGTGCCCCGTGAGATCTAAATTTCTTTACATAAGCAAGCTGATGCATTCCAGCCTGAAGAACACCCAGCACTTGAATTCTCTCAGCAGTCAAGATTCATGCCATCACTGAGTGGGGGACAGGCTTCTCGTTACTTTTGGTGTTCCGATGACTGTATCTGTAAATTGTATCTACACTTTGCACGTGCAAGCCAATGAATTTGTGACATGCCATGCTTGAAAACGTTCCCCTGCCACCTGTTCACATTCAAAAACAGAGCTTTCAGTGGCAGTAAAATCAATGCATGAATCACAAAAATTGCCTGGGTGATATATTTATAAAATGTGCATTTTTGTCACGCTCAGTTGTCTTTTACAGGGCACAGCGTACTGTGATAGTTGAGTAATACTCTTCCTTCATGACAAATTCTTCTTGCAGACTGACACAGAAACAGATACAAAAACTTCAACATGTATTTCCATATGCTTACACAGAAAAGCAAAGAGTGTTTACAGAAGCAGAGCTTAAGAGCTTAGATCTACAGATTTGCACTTTAAAAGCAATTTAAACGTAGCTTAACCTTGCCCTGCTGTTCCTGTCTGACGGTCTGGCACTCTTGTGTTCATGTATTTGCATCGGTTTGATGTGTTATTAGTTTTGCTAAGTTGCAGATCCTCACTTGACCTGCAACACTGTACTGTATCGATGTTTTCTTAGGCGCAGATGGTAGACAGCTTTCGTAGCAATTTAGCTCCTTTGCAGCTGTTTTGCAGAAAAGAAACTGTAAAAAAAAACCAAATTATCTTTTTATAACAACTAAAAATGTGCACCGAAAGACAAAATCTAGCACCTGGCAAAGACACCTTATGACACTGAGCATTAAAAATTTCAAGTAGATTGCTACTACATTTTTAAGTCACATCATGTGACCAAAAGCAGTTAGCCAGCTCAATTAGCTGTAGAGTTCAGTAGGCAGACTTATGCAGAGTATGTCTTTCTTCTGTTGAAAAAATAAAGAAGCACAAATATATACACGAATACCAAACCACAGATTTAGGTATTTTCCCAGAAATTGCAGTTTTTCACTTAATTATTTTGTAAGAAGATAAAATGCTAACACAGAACAAATCAATTTCCATTTTTAACATACAAACGCTAGAACCTAAGATATAATCAGATCTCAGCCAAATTGTCATCTCTTGGCAAAAGTTATGCACTTGTTTCAAAATTATTTCAATATCAAGCGGGCTTATCTGGCTTGATGTTTTTTGTTTGTTTTTTCCTCTCTCCCCATAAACTGTTTAAATTTCTTTCAAGTGGTTCTATTTAATTATGTGTGTCTGCCTTCAGTTTTGACTATACCCTTATCATAGTGTGCAATAGTCAGAAGCCTTAACACCAGCCTTGATCTGCATATATTTAGGAATTCTACCCTGCAAGCCATGTTAAACTGTTCATATTTCTGCAGCATAACATGCTGGACACAATGCGAAGAAATGCACAAAAAGGTAAAAGTGACTGGCTCATCCAGTAAAGACACTCATTGGGCTTTCAAACAAATCTCCTAGAAAAACACTGTGCTGTGTGCAGCAAGTCACAAGAGGCCAGAAACTCTGAAAGAAGGTTCTGAAATTCAAGACGGAGAAACAGAGGCCTCCATCTAATGCACTGTTCGCTATTATGATGAATAAGAGCATCATGACCGTCAGAAAATGATACGATATATCTTACATATTTTAATGTGGAATACAGGCATTTCCCTTGGCAACAGAGAAATTCTTTTTAATGGCATGTGCAAAAGTGAGAGATTTACAGAATAATAATCTGTTTCCTATTGTTAACAACAAGCTCCTGACTGATTAGCCAATCAAGGTTCAGCTGGCTGTGCCTCTGTGCTTAAGTCCTTTGGAAAACGAATCTGCAGCTGGCAGAGAGTGAAGCTCACAGGTGCTGGATATTGAAGACCCAGCTCAAGCCCTGGCACAGCATCAGAACTGTATCATCTCACATAGTTTTTCTCATTGTCTTGTGTACAGTGAGCTGGTGGGTTACAATGTCCCTTTCTCTTCTGCAATTAACCACTAAACTGTGAGAAAATGCTGGTGAAGAAGAGCTGCTGATAACTCTTTCACAGATGGTTTGAAAGCAATTGTGGATATGACAAAGATTCACAATTGTTAGGGTGGGCATCTGAAACTGCGTGCTTCACAGTGTGCTTTGGAAATCCATCTTCTCTTCAGCGATGGGTTTAGCGATGTGTTTTCAGAGCTGAATAAGAGTTAAAGAATCGACGAAGACACTCCCTGCCCTGCCTGCAGGCATGGAAATCTCTTTTTAACTTAGTCAAAAGCGAAACACAAGGATCTCTGCCAGGGCTGGTCTGCTTGCTGTACGACTGCTGCCTACATCTGATTGACTTTGTTTAACACAAAATGCTATTACACTCTCCTCCCAGCACAGCTGCAACAACATCTTCCTGGCTAACAGAATAGTTGGTTTAATGGCATAGTATAATCATAAATGTACATCCTGATTAAGGAGTTCCAGGTTCAGCTGAGAGAATTCTAAAAGGGCACTTTTTAACGTTCTTTCAGCTCTTCAATTTCCTCACCTCATCTAGGGCATGAACCAAGTGAAACCTGTGTCGTATAAGGAAAAGTCTTACTACAGCAATTGCTAGACTTTTCACTGGATCAGAAGGGCACTTCCTGGAAACAAGGTGCACTATGACCTTGAAGATCCACCGTATCATTTCACCCTTTACCCTTTTCCCTGAGGCAACTGCTCCTAGGTCACCTCGATAAACCCACAAGAAATGTACAAGTGAAAAGAATGCAGGTCTCTTTTTACCCATGAGATATCCCCAAAAGGATAACCTGGCATGATCCCAGACCATAACCAGTCCAACAATCCTTAAAATTACTTCCCTGCTACTACCAAGAACAATTACAATGTGTTTTTAGTAAGTATTGCATGCTTTAAACAAGAATTCAGTCAGAAAAGATTTTTAATTTTATTTTTTACCAACCTTTTTTGTAGCCATACGTGTATGTATTATTTCTGACAAAGGCTAAACTGACAAGAGTGGTCCCTAAATGTTTAAATTAAACTTTATGTGGTACAAGACAGGAAGGGCAGGTTGAACCTTTTACTCATCCAGACAAATTATATTTTAAGGAGGGAGTGGGACAGTAATCTTCACATATTAACCTTCTAATTGCAAGTGAAGGCAAAATTACAAAACTCCATAATTATTAATCCAGCTGACACCAGGCAACAAGTAGCAGCGATCTTCTACAAGCAACATGAACATTATTTCAGAGCTACTGTCCATAAAGTACTGTAAATCACAGTTGGAAAATTTAAGTTTTGCTCTCTGCTTTGATGCAAAATAACTGGCCTTTTTATTTCTATAAAAATAAGAAAAAAAACAAGTCACAAAAATTAGTTAACGATAACTAAGCTCCATGTTCAGTTTGTGGCACCTTTGGATCAGACTCTTAAGGTGCAGGAGGCACTGAAAGGTGCATTTGAGTAACTCTTTACATCTGCTCCTGATAGCAACAGGCAGGGCTGAGAGCTGAGAACAAAAAGTAATAATAGCAAACGCTGAAAGGAAAAAGGGTGAAAAGAGTCTCAAAGAAAACATCTGTGGAGACGACACCATCATGAGTGCCCTGCTTTGGAGCCCAATTGTAGAACTGGGACTGGACTGAACAATGACAGCACACAGCACACAGCACACAGCACACAGCAAACAGCACAATTAACAGAAACAGAGATGGAAGACTCTTAGATTAGAAACAAGAACCGTTGCATGTTTTTAATTCGCATAACACACTCTTAATACGGGAAAAGCAATCCAAGCGACATGACCTACAGTACCTAACTACAAGATGGCCTCCCATTAGGATTCACATATCTGCACTCATATAGAACAAGACACATCATGTAGCACAGGTATGTCATTGGAAAGCCCTGGCTCGGGCTTATCTTATTTTACATAAATATTAATAAAATGAATATTTACTTTACATTAGATCAGAATACCTTCAAAAAACATATATATGCATGACATTTTAAAGAAGAAGACAGATATAGAAAGAGATAGTCACAATGAATATGTGCAGAAAAGTATATATTAGTGTTTGCTTTATTGACACTGTAATGGCTATGGTGATGACAGATCTGGGCTTTGTTCTACTGTTTAATTATAATTTGCTGTAATAAGCATCTCTGAATTGTTTCTCCAGATAAACAATGAAATCTAAAAAGCATACAAAGCCACATGTGCGTTTTGGACACTAATTGCACGATACACATTTTAGCAGCATAAAGAAACTGGGAAGGTTAATTTATTCTTGAGCTTTAATTCAAGCTATTGTAATGGATTCCCAGATTAAAGTAGCTACTTTCATTAATAATGGCTAAAATAAATAACAAAACTTTGTATCACTATTATTATCACACCTATGTCTCATTTTTTTAAGCAAAGTTACACAGACAGGAAACAATTTAAGAGCTGGTGAGGTATTCAATGATGAGTTTTGGTTTGGAATGCAATTTAAATACTCCCTCTAAATGTCATTGTGGCACCTAGTGCTATATCTATACCACACACACATATATATATCCAACAATGCCTAAATAAACTTGCAGTGTTTTTAATACTTATGTCAGGGAAAATATATGAATTCTGAAATACATCCAGTTAACAGGAGTAAATGCATTTTGTGCATCATGCTTTAATTTAAATTAACAAAACAAGAATGCTGCCTACACCTCTGGATTACTCAACACACTGCTCTCCTTATACAAAGATGATATAAATAATGTACGATTTTCGCAAGTGAAGAGACATTATTTAGACAGTTGACTAACACTACCTTAGGTTCATACCAAGGTTTTCATAACACATCCTGCATAGAGACCACTGAATCACCCTGAGCCATTTGGGATAAAACAGGAGAATGCACTGTCTGAGAAAAAAAATGAAAATATTATACAGTAGGAAGATCCAGTGAGCTGTTTATTAAAGACTTTCCTGGGGTCAATTTCATTTTCACCTTCCTATCACTTTTCTTTGGAACAGCTGGTGTGGGAAAGACACTGGCAAAGCATCAGAGTTTCATGTTATTCAAGGACCAGCATTCTTCTCTTGCAGGTCCGTTAAGATGCTTACTAAATAGCAACAGAGAGGAGTAAGCTTTGTTTTCCTTGCAACAAGGAAGATCAAGAGATACACAGATTACCTGGAGGAAGGGAGATGATACATAAAGTGTTTAAAGAAATCAGGAGTAGTGCTGTTCTTCCTTCTGCAATATTTGATATAAAACAAAGAGGGGGAATCTCCAAGATATGTCATTCGCATCAACTGAATTTCCCACATGGATTTATTTTTTTTATTATTATTATCATTATTACATCTGCTTTAGGAAACAACATCCAAGTCATGTAACAGGAAAATAACACATTTAAACATTTTCACAATACTCTTAAAGCTGCTCTTTGAAGTCCTTTAGATAACCAGTTAACTTCATTCGGCGATATCCTGCTACTCCTTTTAACACTGGAAACTTTATTTTGCTTCAGCAAAAACGGTAAGCAGCAGAAAAAGCACAGCACTGATGGATATAGGGGGGATAGAAGTGTGAAATGTCATTGACCCGATACAGAGGCGCAGAGCTGAGTGGCCCTGCCAGAGCTGCAGTTATTTAGGATGTAAATCACGCTCTGAATGGGCTGTAAAACAGGCAGGCCGACTAAACTCTATGAATAGGAAAGTAGGTACAGCTGGGCTTTTCATAATCAACATAAAAAACAGATTAGTACTTTAAAGATTAAACATTATCTTTTCACCATATGAAATAAATCAACTGCACTTAAGATGTCATTAATTTAAGACACTATTGTGAAATACTATGGCACGTTACTGAGACCCCGTTCGTGTTTTCTTTCTTGTGTCTGTTTCTGTTTTGTTTTCACAAAGTGTAGCAAAAAGAGACTGAAGCAAAAACAGGCTGACTTAGGAAGTTTCAGCGCTGAATCGATGTCTGCATTTTCCTTCATTAGAAATAAGATTTAAATCAGCGACTCCTTTATACTAAACCATGTACAAAATGTGCAGGTTTAATCCTGTGGCTGAAACCGAAAGGCACACAGCAAGAGAAAGCAAGGAAGAAGGTCACTGAAACATTATCATCTCAGAGGCTGTCAGATCTGAAAAAAGCCAGCAGTGATGAGTGCTCCTGAGTACAAACCCAACTTATACTGGGCAGCTCAAGAGCTCAGTGATTACCTGAATATTTTTCAGAATTATTTGTAGCACAATCTGATGATAGACTGTGAGGAAGGCTGGAAGGTAAACGGTCAGAGACACAGACAGACAGGTAGGCAGGTGACAGTAAAACTACTGCATTTATTCATACAGATATTTTATACATGAACAGTAATTCTCTTTGTTTAATTACCATGGTTTAGTAAGCAGGATTTATTTTTGAATATCTCCTCCATGCTTCTAGAACACTGATTCACTCTAGCGATTTAAGTGAGTTCAGACATGGGGTCTTTACAATGCATCTGCAGTGCATATGCAAACCACATAACAGAGCCTTTGCTTCTCCACGCTAGGATGAATGATTCTTCAGTAAAGACAGGAAAGGTATCACTGGTAAAGAAGTACGCTTTAATAATCAATGGATTTCAGATGAAGGATACGATCAGTTTTAGTTTGTGCTTATAAATAGTAATCACTGTGCATGTAGGGAAATCAAGGACACAAAACTGGAGAAAACAGTCAGGGGTTAAGGCTGCTGAGAAAACAGTACACTTACAGAAGGCTTGCTTGTTTTTTAGGTACTCACTAAAATATGCAGAGACGATTGAAAGGAAAATATTGGCACAGCCTTTGCCATGACCGTGGTGCAATGGGATAGTACCACATGTACTGTACATTTCTGCACTGTGTGTCATCCTGGGAGATCAATACTGCACTCCAATCACACTGCAAATGTCCTCTGCCTCATTACAAAAACTGGAGCTGTCAGTGATTACAAATTCTGTGCCATTTACTGTCTATGATATTAACATTTCTAACTATCTCTTTCTTTTATTCCTAGAGGATGAGCAAGCTTTAAAAGGTCAGGCCCAAATTGGCAATACTGTACTATGATTTTAACGCTGTGGAAATTATGTTTCTCTCATGAGATCAAAGAACCGAACACCTTATAAGGACCTCAGGCAGAAACAAGCTCTTGCAGATATTCAGTGAGAGAGCAGACTGCAAACAGAGTGAAATCAGAGTTTTGAATCACCACTGTACTGTTTGTAAAGTGATAACAAAAGACTTGACATTGTGATGAAAGTGCTGTTTCTGTTCTGGTTCTGGTTGCGTGGACAGAGGGAACACAGGTCACCCAGGGGTCTCCCTACAAAGACCTGGGTTCCAGAGCTCACACAGAAAGGGTTCTGCTGTTTCACTTGTAGAAACTGCTACACTGGCTCCTTATTTTGTTACACTGCTTATTAGCAGAAGTCTTGCAGGAACGGCCTTTAAATTTAAATTAAGTGCCTCCTTAATATGTAGCTCTTGAGAATAAAATTATAGAAATTGATCGCATTGCTGCAGCACAGCAATGAAACTAAATGGTTTAGTACAATGTGTAAGCCATCAGGAAGAATTAACCCTGCGCTTTGTTTATGTGGCTCTTTTCCTTCTGTCAGTAATAATATGTCATCACCACAATGCATTCCAGAATGGTACATTTGCTAAAAGGCATTGTAAGAAATACTCAAGAGTGTTTAATTAACATTAGCCTCAGAAAAAGAAGCTTAAAGACTAAAAATGGGGATTTTTCTTTGTGAATAGCATGGTTTTATAGCAGCAAACCTGCTGATTGCATGCAATGATAAGATGTGCAAGAGGGGCTCATATCTGTGATTCCATCAACAACCGGGGTCGGCCAGAGACGCTGCAGTGTCTTTCTGTCACGGCAGTCAAGGCCGCTCTTGGGGCATTGCAATTTCCTCTCGGAAAGCTCTAGCGTGAGTGCCCTGGAGCCCGCTTTCTTTCAGTTGATTCCTGTTTAGTCCCCAGAAGGGAGGAAAACCGTGTGCCTCTCTGACAGAAGGAGCACAAGACTCCAGATGCCCACACTGGACTGGACAGGAGCCTCCCTCCTGGCTCGCCATCAGCACAGCAGCAGCCCCCCCCCCCACCCCCCAGAGAGGGTCTCCGGGTCCCAGTCAAGAGGTAGTGGCCGGCCGACGCTGAACACAGAAGTGAAATCCTGCTGACCTTTAAAAGACACTGCCTGTGCACCCATGAGAAAAAGAACAAAGAGGAGGTTGAAGCGATAGACTGAAAACATCGCCCGCCCACAGGTCTGCATTAGCGATATGGGGTGATATAGGGGTGATACGGGGTGAGGATGAGACCACACATTGCTGAGATGTGGTGCACACAGAGATGGAAGCAGAAAGACCATTAGCTTTTCTCACTTAAAGAAAAACCATTAGAAGCAAAGCAAGACCAAAACATCGTTAGTCCGTTAATTCACCCTACGTTCTGCAGCAGACTGATGTACAGTTTATTAAACATAAACCAGAGATGTTCTGTATGACTGCATATGGCAACACAGGACTCTGTAATTAAAAACAACAGAAAAATGATTGAATAATAATAATAATAATAATAATGGTGATGATGATGATGAAAAATGTTTCATTTAAAAAAATTACATTTGGCATTTGAAATTAAAGGCTGCAGTACACACAAAGACCGCTGAAAAAAAACGACTCTTTAACATTTTTCCTTCATACAGATGGTCTATGAGAGAGTTTTCAAAGACCCTGCTGACTAAATCAGCAAGCTGAAACGTGAAAATTAAGGTTGTGCTGACATGCTGCTCCCACTGCAGTGGTAGAGAGGGGCGCCGTTAACACCTGGCAACCCGGGGAATAGCTGCTGACCGCTGAAGTGTCCCCATACAGCTCTGAGAACATGGATGAAGTACCAGCAACAGATGATTCCCGAGGGAAATCTCGGCATCGCTGGGATGCTCCAAGTGTAAACAAGGCAAGAAAGCCTACTGTGGAGCTCCAGTATTTGAGAGGGCAGTCTGGACGATTAGAAGGGCTCTTCTCACTGTAGTGAGGCTATAGGGTTTATGTACTCTGCTGCACTGATGTGCTTGGACCACTGCTCATGTTTGCTGTGGACAAAGTGCATTTGAGCTGCCTTTCCTAGTACAAAAGAAAACCAAGGCAGAAAACCATTACTACTTTCTTCTTGTCATGGACGCATACGGTATACTTACAAGTGTTTATATGGGAAAGTGAATACAGAAAGCCCACAAATAACAAATGAATTATTCCATCAGATTTTTCACACTGAAGAAGTACCTTCAGGCTTTTCATTTTGATGCAAAATGTGTTCTTCTTACTGTACCTCTAAATAAACTCCAGAAAGTTTTCCAAATAGTATGGTTGAGTAACATTTTTCTCTCGTGTAATTTATCTTTCCAATACCTACATTGTTTTTTTTTTGCTAGATTTGCAGTTTTTACATCTAAATTAAGTAAATGGCGGGTCTGTAAATGCTCAGTTGAGAGTCTCAGCTGAAAAGACAATGACTCGAGATCTCAGTGATATTGTGCTGAATGAACAGAAGCTGTCTGAGCTGACAGAATAGGCCTTAGTTCCTCTGTTGTAGAGGACAGGATATGTCAAATGATAATATCTCCCAGTACACAGTGAAAAACCCACTCAGCAACACATTTTCGATTCCTGCAGCTAAGACTGAATACAATGATTCCTTTTTTTTCTGGCTTTACATTTTGTTTGAGGATTATCAGAACTTCTAGAGATAGTCGGCAATCCTGTCTTGTACACAACACAGTGTAAACAGGAAAAATAAAAACGTTAGCTTTGGTTTATTAAGCATTATAACAGAAGTCTACATTTTTACCAGGTCACACCTTCTCAACACCCTAACAATTTGTTTTAACACTACCAACATTTTGGCACAAAAAAGCCTTCATCGGGTTGTGTACATTTGTTCCACGTAAATCATATATCACCTGATGTTGATTAGCTGGAAGCAAAGCACTGAGTGAAAAAGGCATTATTTCTCAACTAAACAATCAAGTAGAGAATTAGTTAACTGTATCATAAATATACCCCAAATTGCTTTTTTGTCATGTCCATCTAGTATGGAGCTGTAAAAATGACATTGCCATTTTGTTTCAAACATCTGCATCACACAGATCACACACATCTGCAACTACAACCATGCTGACAATACCACTGTACCACATAGACAGTACGTGTGTTGAAAAAATAAATTAGGAAGGAAGAAAAAACAGCAAATGGCAGCTCCACATACTGGCAGTGTTATTTTTTGTCTTTACAGCCAGCCTTTTGCCCTTAAAAACGAAAACTCCACATCAGTGAAACAGCCCTGCACACGGACACATTTCTTGCACATCATTAGGAAAATTATGCACGTTTATACGCTCAGCTGGCAGGCATATAATTGAAAATACAGCAGGAGCTACAATAAAAGCCCCCATCTTACATAACGACAGAGCAGCACAAGGCAGTATGCTGGGACTTGTGTGCCATCTGTTGTTTGCTGGTCTAAAGTGATGGAGTCAGGCCTCGCACTAGGCTCTGCCTCTGCAAGGGATTAAAGTGCTGAGCAATTCTCTGCTCAGTATCATCAGCTGGGGCAGAAAAGCTCCAGTTTCTACTTTGCTGACTTTCCAAAGATTAATGAAGTTATTCTACTTCTAAAGCAAATAAAAGTAGTAAAATCAGTAGAATGGTAAATATATTTTAAAAGGGCTTTTATATTTTCTAGTCTCCCCCATTTTTAATTTCGCTTCCACTAGTTCTAAACATACAGTTTGCACCAATAATTCTGATCCAGTTTATCCCTGACCTCGTGGTCAAAATGACTGTTTTATCTCCTCAGCTCTTATGCTAAATTCACAATAAAATAAGACTTTATACAATTTCGCATTTTCAAGGACATCAAGGAGAGCTGAAGCCTCGCAAAAGCACTTTAGAAAAGAAAAATCATTGAGGCTTTTAATAAAAAAGAAGAAGAAGTAACAGATATGGGACTGGAAGCCAATGCATGTGCTAAATATAGTAAAGCACAGTATGTGGTTAAGGCTTTTGCTTTCAACTAAGATGGCATGTTATTTCGGCTGAAGGGATTTTACAAAAACTAAGTGTTTATTATACTGAGATTACATTCAACTGAATACTGCAGCATAGCAGAGGCTGTTAAGCAAAGGATATTGTGACTCCACCTTCGTGAGTAGCTAATGTGAAGATGGACCCTACACAGAAAGCACATGGTCCATCCATCTATTAACAGAAAGCTGCTAGATTGTTCCTGGTAAGGCTGGAACAATCTACAGGAACCGATCCTGGAACACAGGGCACAAGGCAGGACCACACCCTGGACTGGACTGCAGTCCTGTAACATCCTGGAGAGGACACCTGTCCATCACAGGACACAAGGCAGGACCACACCCTGGACTGGACTGCAGTCCTATAACATCCTGGAGAGGACACCTGTCCATCACAGGACACAAGGCAGGACCACACCCTGAACTGGACACCTGTCCATCACAGGGCACAAGGCAGGACCACACCCTGGACTGGACTGCAGTCCTGTAACATCCTGGAGAGGACACCTGTCCTTCACAGGACACAAGGCAGGACCACACCCTGAACTGGACACCTGTCCATCACAGGGCACAAGGCAGGACCACACCCTGGACTAGACACCTGTTCATCACAGGGCACAAGGCAGGACCACACCCTGGACTGGATTGCAGTCCTGTTACATCCTGGAGAGGACACCTGTCCATCACAGGACACAAGGCGGGACCACACCCTGAACTGGACACCTGTCCATCACAGGGCACAAGGCAGGACCACACCCTGGACTGGACTTCAGTCCTGTTACATCCTGGAGAGGACACCTGTCCATCACAGGACTCAAGGCAGGACCACACCCTGAACTGGACACCTGTCCATCAAAGGGCACAAGGCAGGACCACACCCTGGACTAGACACCTGTCCATCACAGGGCACAAGGCAGGACCACACCCTGGACTGGACTGCAGTCCTGTTACATCCTGGAGAGGACACCTGTCCATCACAGGACACAAGGCAGGACCACACCCTGAACTGGACACCTGTCCATCACAGGGCACAAGGCAGGACCACACCCTGGACAGGAGACCAGTGTGTTACAAGGCACGCAGTTAGGATGGAACCAGAGCACCCATAGAAAAAAACACAAGGAGAACATGTAAACTCTACAGAAAGCGAGTCCCAGTGTGAAATCAAACTCAGGCCTCAGTAGCACTGACTGCCACACCACTATATCTCCCACATAGGGAGCGAACATAAATGTATACCTTTGAAAAACAATCACGAGTGAGCTTCTTTATCTTCAGCTCACATTATTCTGCAGTAAATACTTTAGTTATACTGGATGAGAGGACACAAGACACAACAGCACACGGATATTCAATTGTCAGGGCGCCTACTGTATGTGGATCAGATACTGTAGGTGGAGCATAATAAACAGCACACGTGACAAGTGCAGCTCTGCCTGTCCCTGACGGTGCGATGCCAGCAGCTCGCGGGCTTCGAGCACACACAGCTCCAATCCTAGGCAGCGGATTAAATGCCATGGCAGAGGACCTGGTCTCTTGTGCAGTGTCTGGGTGACATCACTTCTCTAACTGGGTCAGTGCATGAGCCCTCCACCCTGCTCATCCTGCTCCAGACAGGAGCAATGGAGCGCCGAGCAGGGAGCAAGACGTCATGACCCAAAGCAGAGTCCAGGGACAAAAAGTCCAGATGTCCCAGGCTCTGCCTTGGACAGGCCAAAGGCTGTTTGCTTTCCAGCGTGAGAGCTGGAAAACTACTTCTTCCTGCAATAGCTATGTTGGCTTATTTTCCTGGCTAGGCAGTTGGAAGACCTGTACACAGCCATGAGGAAAGGCTGCTATTTTTCCCCCAGCGAGGGTAACTGTTGTTTTTTTCAGCAGGGACTTTTTTGTTTCCTGGCTAGAATCTGGAAGAACTTTTTCTTCCATAGCTCGGTTTTCCCCAGCATCCAGCTGGAAGAGCCCTTTTCTTTTGTAGTGCAGGACTGTTTATTTTCTCCCGAGCGTCCTGTGAGGAGAGCTCTATTTTTGCCACAGCACAAAGCCGTTCATTTTTTCCAGCAGGAAGAGTCCTATTTTTGGATACTTTTTTTGATACTACAATTAAATTTACTATAAGCCTTATTTTTCACTTTAAATATTTTATGAGGAGTGTCTGTGCTTGGCGTCCTATCTACAACCTGTGCATAGAAATGTCCATCTGTTTACATGTGATCACAGACAGAAGAAACAAAGACCAAAGCATATTTTATTACAGCTCTTAATGTCTTAAGGCTTCAGGGGAAGTCCAGCTCTCTAACCCTTTATGTTAAGGTGCTGTGCTGGCAGAAACACAGGAGATAACAAATAGCTGCAGCTTTGTGAACGGGCCTTGAATTTCAGGAAAGGTTAATTGAACTGACTTTTGCTAAAGGATGACGAGGCGTTCGTTTGGTTAACCTGAATTCTTCAGTGCTGCCTACAGCTCCGCAGTGCTGTGATTCTTTCTTCTCCAAGCCCTGTCCCCCTGTCCCCCTCTGCACTTCTCCAGCGTCACAGCACAGCTGGGCTGCGTGGGCCAGCTGTCTTGAGTGATAGGGCTGTCACCTTTTGCCTGCCAGACACACTCCCTGCTGTCCACTGTTCACTACTCACTGCTCAGCTACTTAGAAAGGCTGTGGCCATCGAGCATCAGAATACTGCATCCATACACAAAAGGCGTAAAGATTCATGTCTAATATATCTATATACTAAATAAAATTACATAGGATATGTTCATAGCTATATACACTGATA
The DNA here is from genome assembly GCF_055471065.1 of Atractosteus spatula. Lineage (NCBI taxonomy): Eukaryota > Metazoa > Chordata > Actinopteri > Semionotiformes > Lepisosteidae > Atractosteus > Atractosteus spatula. The sequence continues at coordinate 2,346,424 of NC_142714.1, read as the reverse complement.
CTTATATATTCCCTCCATAGAAGAAAAACATTTTCTCAGAACTGATTTCCATTACCACTGACATAACAGAAATCTGTTTTATTCAGCTAGAGCCACTGCACTCACTACCACAAGCAAACAAGATGAATCTGTTGTCACTCTGTACAACAGTATTAACAACCAGCGACAGCTGGCATAATATATATAGTGAATAACACAAACCAATCTTTTCTGCAACTTACTAGAACTGTGTGAATATGCCATAATGTTCTATTGTCAATGGTCAAATTAAATAAAGTGATGTCCGATAGCTGTAAGTCTTGCCACCCTGTGAATTGATATCCTGCTGACACCTGATTGATGCTATTCAACAATACATACAAAACAGAAAGTATTGTTCTTGAGCTCTTGGATTTATCACTAGAGACGTTACAAACAACCTTATAAATACAGCATAACATAAACAGACCCCTGAGAATATTGCTGTTTGTCTTTTACAATTTTTTATATCTCATATGAAATCCTAAGACGAAAAGTAAAAGATGTGCCTGTTTCTCAAGGATGTGCTGAAACTGTATAAATGGTTTGAACTAGAACAGTGATGTGTCTAGTGTTTAAAGAAACCTGATACAAGAAGATGCAAGGTTTTTAATGCCAGTCTACAACCGGGGAGCTGCAGAATATTGTGTTGGGCACATAACATTGGTGAGAATTTTAGTTTGGAGATCATAAGAACTAAATCAGCTTGGGGCTTCCTAGTGTAAATCACAGGGGCTCAAAGTGTCATAAATGTTCTGGAATGTTTGCAGTTTCGGAAGTCCCTGGAAAACCTCCCAGATGAACTGTACTTCAACCACTCTAACACTTCCAGATTAGGGCCCATTACAGCAGCACCAGGTGTTCACATGTCAGAGATTTTTTAATGAAAAACAGATGTGTGACTCTTCACCTTTATGTGTGATTATTGATGGAAAAGTCAAATGATGATACGAACAGGTGTTCTTCGGAATGGAAGGTATTATCAGCTGGTAAGGTGTAAGTGATGATGATAAAAATATACTGAGCAGCCTATTACTGTAATTATTAATGTAATATTTAATACAACTGCCACATATTCTGATAGTTATTATCAGGCAAATGACTATTTTTCAAGCATGTGCACTGGCCTTTTGTTGAACAATAAGTAAGAAAAAGAATAAGTAAATTCATTCTGCTACTATTCTGATAAACAGAGCATACTGGTTCCTCTGTGTTTTTCTTATTGATTTTCACCTGGCTTGACATTCAACAGGTTAAAGTGATACATGTCTTTGCTAATCTTATGCTGAAATAAAATAGTTCACATTACACCTAAATCACCAGTGCTAAATTCACTCCAACTAGAACCTGCGCCATAGGCACAGAAGCACAAAAGCACAGAAGAAGCTCCTGTACACATATAAATGAAAAAACGTATCACAGGCCCTGTGAATAAAGTGATGGAGCCTTTCTAATGACCTGTCTGACAGACAGCACCCCTGCAACAAACACAGTTAACAAAGCTTTTCCTCAAGCTAGCACTGACCTCTCTAATCCATGGTAAGTCACTTCTTCTCCAGCCTTTATCATGAACATCATGACTGTGCAGACAGCCACTGGGATTTATGGACAAGGACATCTATCAGGGGATGGGGGATCTGAGTACAGTGTGACACATATTGACAGTGATTTGCTTCAAAGAGGTGGCATGTGCCAATTACATAGTTTGAGCCAAAGTGGTTGAGGGCACAGAAGGCCGCCACTACCCTGTGACCTGACTCTGGGACAATATGGCTGTGGAGCTGAGAGAACCTCCACTGACTGTGTCCGTGCTTACACAAGGCACTACTGTATAATGCTGCACTCTAAAAGCCACCATAAACATGAAACTGCAATAGATATTATGTATTGTTACATAATTCAGTGAAGATTTCATAGACTCTCAATGAGTCACAATTGAGCTTTAACAATCAAGATTTTAGAGGGTAAAAGTTACTGGTTGACAGCAATATGAAATTATCTCCAACAGCAGGGATTGAAGGCACTGACTGTACTAAAGGGAGTCATTCATTCATGTGAGGGTTCAAGTAAAATTCTGAAACTGATGTTAAGGACAAGTACTTATTTAAAGACACAGTGAGAACACGAGGAGATGATGCTTTATGAATATTTCCTTTTCTTAGCTTAAAATGGAGCATAGATGTTTGTTTCCGTGTCACTATTCAGCTGCACAAGAAAGTAAGAACTGTGAAATTGTGAAGTTACTCTTTTTTAAACATTCTACAAGTAAAAAAAAAAATCAATGTTTGTGTCAAGAGGAAATTTTGTAGTTTGGAAAGTGTCAGCTATTTCACCTCTTCTTGTTTTTCTCACCTTGTACATGTCCACTCTATTCATTCACCTGTGTTGTTTATAAGGAAGACACTGTAGATGGTATTGTGGCCAAGGGATCTGGAGTCGATTGAAAACTGCAACATTTTATTTGGAACAAAATGTAAAAAACTTTAAGGTTGAACCGCTTGAACCGCTGACCCCTACTTGAATGTCATCTGTGTTCCTCGGATTCTGGCCTTTATGTTCCCAGAACAAGGCTCCCACCACTGGGAGCCCTTGTGAGGCTGTGCTTTCCACTCTGGTGCTCCAAGACTGTGGAACGATCCCCCTGCTCATATCACAAGTCAGTCAGCCAGCCCTTATTCATCTGCTCTTTTATACACCGGCTTTTAAAATATCAGTGTTTATTTAAAAGAATGATCTCTTAATCAATATTTATGTTAATACTGTTTGTGATGCAAAGCACATTAAACACTGGCCATAGCTGCCTTTAGCTCTACCCAACTGTTACAGGCTCACATTTACAGGAAGCTGCTGTGAGCTTTCTTGCTGGCTCTGGTTTTGAAACAAAGTAAACTGTCACAGATTCTTATATTGCGACACCTAATTTCTTTGTTAAAATTAACATCTGAGATGGACTGTCCCTCTGACATTGCACCACTGTTCCGCTCCAGGCGGTTTCAAGCACCGAAAAACACTCACCTCATGCAACACTCAATTGCCTGCCGGTGTGACAGGGCTCAGTGGGATTCTGAGGCTACACATTATGTCATCCCTTAACACTGTGGTGACCACAGACCAGCTCCCACTGGGAACACTGGATTCCCAAGACGCTTTTACAATCCTGTCATTGTATAGAAAATACTTCAATGCATTTTTCTTTGCTATTGGACTTCAGAATTGTGTTTTCTTATTGTCAGGTCACAACTAGGAGTGTGCATACTTTACTGAAGTCAGTGTGATGTGAAACCATCTGATGATTTTATAGAGGATTGTGTGAACGAGAATACAAAAGAATTCATTATTAACAGTCACTGCAATCAGCCCAACTTTTTTCCATACTGTGTTATCGCAACGTCCTTATCTGAAAGGGTACTGTTCTGTGCATAATGACTGTGGTTTAGTCATGACCTTGCCAGAGTCCAAAAATAAATACAAACGGCAGTGTGGTGTTTTACATTATTTTCAAAGAAACAGTTAACAAAAGAAAAAAGCCATTCCTATCCTTTGTTTACAAACTATGTATGAAATAAATGAAGGTCAACTGTGCGCAGACTACAAAGTCACACTGCGCAAATGGTCCAAATTGAAAATAATTGATCTTTGCCCCTCATTATAAGCAATGCTCTGCCGACTGCAGCCAGTAAGAGCAGGGAGAAAAACTGAGCGAGAGGGGCAGGGAGAGCAGGGGACTCTTATTGTGAAAGGCCTCGGAGCAGATCGCTCTCCTGCTTCACTGAAATCAACCAGGCATGACAGGTCCATCTACAGCTTGAAGTCAAGTAAGGAGGATCACCATCTGAAAATGCCTTTCATTTTCTCCATGAGAAAGCTCTGTTTCTGTAAGCCAATCACGACAGAACTATATAATGGATTACGTAAGGCTGCTGTTTCTGTAACATCAGAAAGTTACATTTTCCACTTCAAATATAAATATATACATATATATAGCTGAATTTGCATTAAACATTCTCAGTGTTGGGTTGTATACCATAGACCTGTAAAAGCTTATATTCTCATCCCTCAGATGCAGAGCAGAGGGTGTTTGAATAATTTGTATTTCAGTAATTCAAGGTCATGCCATCCAGCTGTAAGAGTAATACTTTGTTAGTCTAATGTATTCATATCAAGGTCAGAATAGGAACCACCTTAGTCAGCATTACATTAAACACTGTGTAGGTGATGTTTCACTGCTATGAAAATGTGGGCATTACCGCATGCACTGAAAACTGTGCATTTTCAAACAGGTGTAGCTAGGCATCCTTAGTGTAATTAACACTGCCCCCTACTGACACTTTCTATATATTCAATTGGAAAACATGCAGCACTCCTCAAGTTGTTGTAAATTAACCCTTCTTACGTCCCACAATCAATTAACGATTATTGAGAATGAAAGAATCAGCGTATGGTACTTTGGACTGTTGCTGTTTTGGACACATAAAAAATACTGATTGTGATGTTATTTCTTCCTTTGACTTTGCTGAGGGCGCAAATGACATGGGCTACTGTATCATTTAGCATGCCGCCTGTTCAGAGAGAGTCCCCCTCCTCGAACTGTGCTAGTTTGCATCACGCCATTCTATACGTTTTCACAACAGGTTCGGGATTGCCCCACACCCACCCATCCATCAGACACCACAGGTCAAAGTAGGTCAAATTAACTGTGCCAGAACTATCTTTACACAATTACTGTTTTGTCTGAGCATGATAACACAATGAAGGTGACTGTGTACACTGAGGAAGCCTGTCTTCCTCATTTTCAAATGCAATGAAAATGCATTTTTATTTTCTTGATGAAATCCTCTTTCTGACGTGTTTTAAGTGGATCTGAAAGATTACACCAATTACCTTGTGCACAGCTGCCATGGGGCTTCTGATGAAAATATCCTTAAAAGCCTGTCAAACCAGCCCTTGTCCACTGCCAGACTGCTTCTCTGACAAGAGCCGAGCAAACAAGGAACTCATGGGCTCGAGGAAGGACCTGCTCTCCGCAAAGGGCATTGACATTTTTCACCTACCGTGTGGACAAACAATGATATAGTAGAAATACACAGAACGCACAAAGAATTAAATTCATTTTTCGCCACATAGTTTCTCCTTTAACTTTCTGCACATTCCCCGATACAGGTGCTGCTCGGGGCCGTATTCCCGGCCTCATGCTGTAACTTCTGCACTTCCACACACACCTCACAGAGTAAGGGTTAGGGGTAAGAGTGAGGGCCCTGTGCTGACAGTGTTCACGCACGAGCCTGCAAAGCAAAGCACGGAAGCAGCCGGCTGGCCCTGACCTCTTCGCCCAGGTCTTCCTTTACGACGCGCGAGACCTCCTGGAGAGAGCTCTGGGGCGCCCTGCTGTGGAGCACCTTCAGCGTGCGGGTGTACTCCTCGGGCAGGAGGTACTCCAGAGCCCCCAGGTGCTGCCCCACTTTGATGAAGGTCCCCCTGTTGGCACAGCACAGCTCCCTGAGGCGCTCTGCAGAGCGGAGGTGAACCTGCGACACAGGGGACAGCGTCAGCACTCATATTCAAACAGCGGGTCGTGAAGGAGCCACTGCTTATGAGAGCCCACCTTTAATACACTGACCACAGTCGCAACACTTTTACTGGGGTTTTACTACAGTTTTGTTCTGGTCTTCTTTGGATTTAACATGCTCTCACTGGGCTTTACCGCACTGGACCATGTTGGGCCATGGACTGTGATAAACATTTCTAAGGAAACAAATCAAGAGTAAAACCACAGTAACTCCATGGTACATTTAGCAAGGTAAACTTTCACAAGGGGCACCAGTTTTAATTAATAAATGTTAGACAGCCAGAAGTTAAATACAATTCTATATGGTTTTATATTGAAGCAAAATTAAACCCAAATTCTGTTAGTATTTTACTCAAAAATAAATACTGTTAGACGCGGAAGATAAACAGAAGATTCAAAACAAGTGTCTCCTTCAAGGAGATCCTTTTGATGACAGGCCATCAGATAGAATGTCATTTTATACATGGGCAATTTCCTCATCCTCTCTGCTCTACAGCCTTGGAAGTTGATCATTTTCATTTCATGTGTCCCCCTCGAGACTCACTTGAATGAAGGCAGGAAGACAAGACAAGCATCTCTTGCAAATGCACCTGGAATCAGCCCCCATGACCGCCCCCACACACACACACCCAGGACATGTTTAGCAACTGGTTCTGGAACCAATATCTGAGAGACAGCTCCTGAGCAACATAATGCTTAAACAAGGGTCACAAACACTGTGTACTCTGGTTTCCCTCCTGGTTAGGCAATTTAAACACTTTCTTACTTAGACGCATATAGGATTTTTCTTAAAATGTCTGACAGTTTATTACTCAAAACATTCACCTCACTAAAGGTACTACTACATATTAAACACTTTTAGATACTGATTAAAAGTATTAAAATTAATGAATGCAGCTGATGAAATAATTACAGCATCTCTGCTTTGTTAGAAAAAGTGAAGCCACAAATTGAATTTAAATCCCCTGGTTTAAAGGCTCATTAAACTGTATGTCAGTTACAACATCATCTGTGTAACAACCTCATAACACACACTTTAAGCAAAAGAATGTTCAGGAACATACAGTGTTTACACAGAATCCCTGGATCACTTAACAAGAAGTTATTCATAACATACTGACATTTATGATTGCAACTCCTAAGGAAATGCTGGTGAAAAGCCCACATAATTGACCTTTTGAACACTTTTCTTGTGCGTGTGCTCTGTTCGTTAGGTTTTTGTAATGTTAATCTCTGCAGTATTCACTTCATCATTTTACCAGCTCTCTGAAGCGATGAATGCTGAAACTCTGACTGAAAACAGATGAAATATCCTTTAAAAAAGGGATGTTCATGTGCTGTTTCCTTAACCGTGCTTCCTGAAATTATTGTTTAAAGCCTCGGAAACCGCAGCTCCATTAAAAAAGAGTCTCATTCACAGGACATGAATTTTGGATTGTCATTGCTATAGAGGAATTCACTTTTAACAAAAGCAACAGATACACGTTTGATACTCAGATCCTTACAGCGAATTGACATTATGACTAAAGATTTTAAAGCTACAATCTTAATTTTAACAGTAAACTCAGCCGATATTTAAACATTAACAAACGTGTGTTTTAATTGAGTCTTGCGTTTTACAGATCTTAAATTCCTTTGCTGTATTTTTCTTATGTGTCTTGGACTTCTTGTTAAGACCAAAGTAAACAACTTTCGGTCTCCTTGGATTAAAATTAATCCGGCTCCATACTGCGTGGTGGATTAAGAGGATGTCCTGTGGGCATTTTCTAAGATACATACACATTGCCTCAGAGCACACCTTGATAGTTCTGTGACACAGAAAAATTGGATTTTCTTTGCCTACTGCAGGCACTACCAGAAATTTAAATAATTTCTGAAATAATTTTAGGTAGAAGAATGTACATTGAATATCTTATCAAAAGAAAAATGGGGGGAACCGAACCAGAACTGGAGAGCGGGTTGTTAATAATCCTAATTATTCCATCTTTAGGCTGTGAGAGTGAAGCGGAATATTGGGCTTGTCTTTCTCTTCCCGAGAGTCTCTGTTGTTCTGAAGAGGAGGACGTTTCTCTCTGGTGGTTAATCCCCTGGAGAGAGAAATCTGTGCCACCTGTCATCTCAGAGCTCTGGCAATCAGACACACATACTATTGGCAGGCGCAGTGTTTCCTAGTGCCTGCAGCCAATACAGACCTATATCTCCCAATGATGGGAAGCTGTGCATTCAGATAAGGATCATCTATACGGTGACGCCGACTTTTATGGTGTGTAAAGGAAAAGCTTTAATGCCTTTCACCATGCTTTAGCGACACAGAAGACAGCCCACTCTCTTAAAGGCACAGTGCCCGATTCTGACCACTTACAGGGACAAAGAAAAGAACCCAGTGCTGCTGTCGGAATGTTTCACCACTGCTCCTGCTGTAGAGCTCCCTCGCCTTGGAGCAATTTCTGTTCCTATTTATTTCTTGATGGCCATCAAAATGCAACGGACATCACTTACAAATAAAACCCTTTCAATACGTACCCTGTATGATACATAACTGTTCTTTTTTACCCTGTAAAATGCATCACTGGTTATATTTTAAAAACTGTTCCAGACATTTCAACACTTTGCCGGAAAAAAGCAGGCCTGAAACATTTTCATTCGAGAATTGGAAGGCACAGTGGCGGGGTGTTCAGTGCTGTGTCCTCACATGTCTCCCTGCAGAATGCAGTGTGGGGAGCCTTCCGTGTAATATTTGCTTGTTCCTTCATGTTCACATTGGTTTTCTCCAGGTGCTCTGATTTAACCCCTGTCTCCAAAGGCATGCCGGCGAAGACGACTGCTGTCTCTAAATGCCTGTGATGGGCGCCCACAGATACGGCTTACCCCATGTGTTCCTGCGATAGACCCTTGTTTGCTATGACCCTCACTAGGAATAAGCTACTTCCTGACAATGGATGGATTTTTCAGTGACCAAATATTGCGCCTTATTTCCCTCAGCGCATACTGTGACCCAGTGGCCAAATTTATTTTCCCTTCCAAATCCGTAATTGTATCACAGTGCATTTCTTGTGACTTGTATTGCGTGTACTTAACTCCCCAGGTTAAGCAGTTGCACAAAGGCAATGCTGGAGCAGAAAGGCTTGTCAGATTCCTTCTGCTGCAGTGAGAAGACAATGAGGTTCAGCTCAATTAATGCTCTTCTCCCGATCCACTGGCAGAGCAGCAAAGAGCTGAGACAATGACAAGCTTGATAATTGCCAGGGACATTAATGACATATTTCAGTAGCAGGAAAAAAGCCATTAGATGCCCTTTTAAAAGGCACTGCAGAGCCATCAGAACCTATTATCGTGAGTTGACTAATAGAAGCCCAAAGGTCATTATAATGTCATCTCTTTTTCAGGGAAGAGAAATGTTGCATTTAAGAAAACATAAAAAAACAACATCTTTAGAGTTTAAATTTTTATTTTTGGAAATCTGATACAAGTAGTCTGTTTGGAAACTTTAATCATTAACTCTACCCTACTGAACACCAGAAATTACTGTTTTAACCAGAATTAGATTCTATTTACTATGTGTTGCACTGCTCATCTGACATGTTCTACAGCTCATGATGGGTGAGCGTTTTTCTCCGCAAAATCAAAAGATTTACCCAAGGCTAACCTAAAAATTATAAAAACATACATAGGATGTGGTTGTATAATATTGTGAAAATGCAAGTAGGACAGTGTTATGGGTACTAATATAGTCTTTTATGTTTTGCATATTAGGCATTATCAATAATATTAAGATTTAAAGACAATTGCACAGAGACAAAAATGCATGTAATCAGTGGACCTCTGCAAACAAGAAATGTTAAAGACTCGCAATGCCTCCAACCAAAGGTCTTAAATGTGGATTCACAGTGAACCTTCTGTCAGCTTCAGCTTTTCTCCTTGTCCTTAACTTTTTTTGAGCATCTTCTTTTTGTACTGGCATTCACGAAGATTAGAGGGAAGAGAAAGGTCATTTCAGAAGCAGGGTAATTTTACAGCATGGACAGGGTTTTCTATGCTCTCACTGCCATAACTATTAACTTAACTATCAGACCCTCTAAACCTGACGAGAGAGACATCTTCTCTGATGCAAACACAGTGAACTGAGAGGACATACAGAGTCAACTGATTGAAACAAATTTGACTCTGAAATGTTGTTAAGAATTGTGCTTCGTTTAAGGGTCCCCTGACCAAAGACAATGGCTTCCAGCATTTAAAAATTTAATTAAGCTGAGACAGAGAGCCACAGAGCAGAAAAGGGGGGAAATCTCTACATTCATCCATTTGGTAAGTGCTTTTCCAATTCAAGGTTGTGGGGGAGCCGGAGCCTATCCTGGCAAGCAATGAGCGCAAGGCAGGGTGCACCCTGGGCAGGATGCCAGCCAATCACAGGACACATGCAGCCACTCACACCATGGACAATCTTCCCAGAAGCGAATTAACCTCCCAGGATGTCCCGGAGGACACCCGGGACAACACGGGGAGAAGACGCAAGCTCCACGCAGAAAGTGCCCCGGAACAGACCTCGGGGACCTCGGGGCCCCTGTGCTAACCCCTGCGCCACTGTGCCACCCAGGGGGGATCGGATCACCTCCTGTTTAAGGTTGAAGGTCAAGTGTTTGATGGAGAGCAGGACACTGTGGTGGAACAGGCAGAAGGGGCAAACAGCATTTTGTATTCCACGACTCAAAACCATGTTCTGTCAAGACACATTGCGGCTTTCCAAAGAAAAGCTGGCAGGCAATTTGTCCAAACTTGAACTACTCATTTTAAGTAATGTCTTATTGACTTTCCATTCATATACAAAATGCGTTGAAGGTAAAACTCTTAATCAATTCCCTCTAATGCCTCCTCTCTGCTCCTAAATGGGAATGCACACAAATTAATGCCCTCTTGATCAATGTACCTTCTGCAAGATGTGTACATGGTCATGAAACACTCTTTTTTTAAAATCTATGTTTTGTTTCAAACAACAGCTGAGTGCAACACATGACATCACTATACCATCTTCTGACATTTTTCTCTCAGAACAAGTTGATTATTCTGGAAAATATGGATGCACCAAACTCTCTTTTGATGTACAAAATAACAGGTTATCACACAGATGAATTCCATGCAAAAGGTAAGTACATGGAGATGAAGATTCCCCTTGAAGGAAAATTTACATTTATAGTAGCTTGGTGTGTGCCTCTCAGAAGAGTTCCTAAAACATTCCAGACTGTGAAAAGGCAATCACATTACTATCCAAATAAGATCTGCACCCAAGAACAACACTATCAGTGAGACTAAATTCCAATAGTGTGGATGACCTGTGAGATGAAAAATGACTCTTTTATTAAGCAAACAAGAAAGGTAAGTCATGTCATTCGTTTACATACCTTGTTTGAAATTTAAAATGCAGAATTGTATTAATTTATGCCATTGAAATATTGTCAGTATTCAGAACTCCTTATAAATTGAACACTAGTAAGTTTAATATAGTTTTATACATTTTGTAGATTTGCCATGTGTATCGGGATTGACAAGAGCAGGTAGCTAGGTTACATAACAAGACAATAGTAAGGTATTAACCCTACTGAATTAACTGTGCCTATATCTTGCTCATCTTTTTAACTGGAAAATTTCACTGACTATGTTCCAAACCACGGTAAAGAATGGTATGAGTAAAATAATTTATCTCCTAAACATTGGATTGCTTATTTAACCCTTTGTATATAGAGTTTCTTTCAATGCAGAAGGGAGCACACAGAAGGTTCTGACACATGTACCCACTGATGAAGATACTTTAGGGTTAATTGAACATTGCAGGTGAATTAATTATTGAACTTTTAACGCAACAGAATAAAATATTAAATTTGGCAGTGCAACGGAGTACATACATTAGTGCTTTTTTTTTAGTGGCGATTCCCAACATCAAAAATGAAAACCTTTTTACATTTCTAACATTATATTTAGCTCTTAATATAATTAATCTTTCATCAGCATCTTACCGACCATTTCCCACCCAATTGGGTACTACAAAGAAATGCTTGGCCTTGTGCCTGAAACACATGCGAAACCAATAACAAGCAGACAGACAGTTTAAAGTCTCTACTGCATTCTTCCTTTTGCTCAGTCCATCTACTACTGCCTACAGTTACAGCCAGATGGAGGTCTGCAGTGTCTGTTTGAAGAACTCCTAGGTATGAAAACAAATTAACATAAAGTAATGAGTCACCTGGGGTGAGTTAAAATGCATGTGGGCCCCTAGTTGTGATAGGGCAATCTGCACAGCTAACACTCCTACACCTTCATGGTGTAGGATATAAATCATGTTCCCTTCAACAGCAATTACTAACCCTTTCCCACATTAAGGGCAAGCCTATAACTTGTGCTTCAACAAACCACACGACTTTTAAAGACATTCAAGATGTGGCAGCTGGCCCAAGTTGCTCGTTGTTACATTAATCCCATAGGACCAGGATGGCCAAGTCAAACTCCAAAGTGGTGTGGGCTTTTCTCCTTTCCTAATTATCAACTGATGCTGTGATTTACACTATCAAAAGCTGCGCCTGAGGTCAGCAGAAGAATATTAGGTGACTCAAGAGTCAGAAGCCATCAGCAAATCATTAACTGCCTTAACGAGGGCTGTTTCAGCTCTCTGTCTCTGTCTAAAGCGCAACTCAAAAGGTTCAAAGAGCTCATTAGATACAAGATGAAACTGTAATTGAGCTGCCATTGTCTGTTCCACCATTTCCCTGAGAAATGCAAGCTGGAAATAGGACAGTAGTTGTTAAGCACTTTGGGGTCCTGGAAAGGTTCTATTTTACACAGGTGTAACAACAACAGACTGTGAGACTAGAGGAAGAATTTAATGTCCCAGGATCCAGAGATTTACTGAAGGGGAGCCAGCCTTGAGTACAGGTGTAGGACAACAGAGGTAGGAGGTCTCATCTTTATTGTTGCCAAATCAGATGCCTAGGCAGCCTTAACAGGAAAAGGAAGAGAGGATCTTAAACCTGAGGGAGCAGGAGGGGGTGTGGCTGTCAGAGCTGCAGTGCAAGACCGGTCATCTTTGTTCACTGCATTTTGTGGTGAAACTATGGAATAAATGTGGTACGGAGTTCAGAGGAAGGGCGAAAAACAGACTTATCAGCCGGTTCAAATATAAAAACGCAAGAAAGGTACAGTAACAAGCAGGGGAAGGCCTTTTTTGGTTTCTAGACGCTAACCGATCCAAAGATTTAATCGATCTGTTTCTTGAAAGAAGCCAGGGAATTGGTGTCAACAACACAGAGTCTCCACTCTGTACTGTACCTCCTGTGGCTTTACATGTGTTTCCCTGTAGCTTCCACTTGTGTCGTTCGGTCTATATTCCACTGCTGACTGAGTCCAGTCGACAGTCCCATGGGCTGATGGGCAGATTTCTGGGGATGGTGGATGTCATTTTCTTTCCTTTGTTATTGGGTATTACTTCTTTAATGACCATAAAAATATAACATATGAATATCTCACATATAGAGAGCAGATTGCTCTTTCTACACAAGTATCGAATCATGTAGCCTAGCACAGACTTATACTTTACCTACTGGAACTAGAGCAACTGGAACTGCAATGAAAGAAAATCAACGTAGGATACAGTATTCCTCTAAATATGAGGAATACCGCACTTGATTTGCCAATTGTTCAGTCAAAGAAATCTGTAGAAAATTAGGAGATGGAGTCGTTAATGGGTAATATTTCATCACATGAATTTCCACCAGAAAGGCCATAAAACAAGTGCCTGTTCCATGATCTTCATTACCTTTAAATACAGATTTTCCGTTCCATTATCAACACGGTGAAGCCGGGGTAAAAAGCCATTTGCCTTTGTGGAATGATGCTGCTCTAGCTAGATTCATGAGAATTTCAAGATGTTAAACTGCATCATTAGCATGAATACCAAGTGATAAAGTTTATCACCTCGATACCTCAATAATGGAGAAACACGTTCATCATCATATTAGTTGGTGAAACATCCACTTTACATTTTATAATAATTAGTCACTTACTTTTCAAAGTTGCTGATGTAGATAACAGTTATTCTATGCTTTTCGATTTCCTGACTAACGTGCCATGCACAAAGTGCTGTTTCATTTAAAACAAACATGTAAAGGTGCATCAAATCACAGGATTCTGACATCCACGATGAGTCCTGTCACACATTTTAATTAAACGTGTACAGAAACGGAGTCATAGACATACACCCAAAATAGACTTTAAAACTGCACATGGTTTTCATGTTTTTTTTATTTAGGAAGAATTCAAAGGTAAAGTTTCCTATGCAACTTTAAAGTGTTTCACTTTTACTTTCATGTTTTGCTAAATGTTTAAAAGTGTGTGACAGTTTAGAAAGGATAAGCACACTTGACAGGAAACTGTCACTATTTGTCTTTTTTATTATAATTTTTGTTGTTTTTATTGTCATTTTAATGTTTTCAAACAAACACTAGCCTGAGGAATAAAGAAAAGTATTGCGGTTTGTGTCATTATCATATGCATTAGCAGGTGAATACACAATGTATCTTTGTTCTATAACAAAACACACAGCACTAGATGAATGAAGCTAATGTTATTCTTACTATTCACGGAAACACAAATAAGTGAAGATGCCTGAGCTGATATTTCTTTTACTTTATTTGGGGAATTTAAAAAGCATAGTAGTCACCACTCAATCTAAAACAAGGCACTTTCTTTCAGTGAACCACGTGGTCGGTTTCATTACCACTGATGTTAATTAATAATAGTTGCTAACCATGACGTGGCTGGGGAGACATGGAGATCTGTCATCTGACAGTGGGATGCCGGTACAATGAAGCTGGCATACAATAGTGCAGTGCATACAATATACTAGAATATAATAACTTTCACTTTACTACAATATCATTCCTCTCATGTATTTCAATGTTTTTAACATCAATAACCTGTAGTCAGGGACCAAGCAAAAAAGGATGGGAAATAAGGCATAGATCTTACAGTTTACAGATTGCAGATTTCACCCTTTTCAGAGGGGGTGTGTCAGAACTGTGTGTGCACAGATCTATCCTTCACCCTTGTCAGAGGGGGTGTGTCAGATGGCAAAGGAAAGCATGGCAGCTTCCTGAAAAGCTCTGATTTCTACAGCTCTCAGTCATGCATAACATGTCAGCTGCTGGCACTGCTGTCACCCCTGTGATCGAGAGAATTCCGGCAGGACTTCTGCTGACAAAATAAAATGCTGCAGAAAATGAGGTTTGCTTGCCAGGGTCCCAAGGTGAACTCCACTGGGAGACTGTAAGAGTCTTTTTTACAAGGAACTGTAAATTCAGAAGCTTAGCAATGAGCTACTTTATGGACTATAATCAATTTCATTATATATAATTGCCCCTGGATAGTAAAAGAAAATCGATTATGGTGAATGCAAACTAGGCATTTACACTGGTGCCTTAGCTGTAGAAAGGTCTGGGCAGAAGCCAGGAAACTGAACCAAATATCTTATTTAGAAAGCAAGAATGTTAAACTGTTTATATGTTATCCCTGTGCTTTATTCTTCTCTAGATGTTTTTTTTAATTTCCCTATTAAATATATGTCATTAGAACCATTTGCGCAATGCTAGAAATTACACTAGACTTCCGCCAGACACATCTTTACAATTCTCACTGACATTGCACATTAAAAGGGTGATATAACATTTGTGCATTTATAAAAAAAAAAGATACTGCAATGATATAAGTAAGTTCATCTGTCTGGAGCACTGATAAATGTCTTTGATTCGGGATCGAGCTGGAAGCGGACTTTCTCCGCAGACTCCCGCTTGGCAGCAGAAGAGAGCCGATGGGAAGGCAGCCTGCGTGTGAACCACGATGGCGGCCTCTTCCAGGGTGCAAGAGGGGATAAGCACAGAGGCTGTGGTGACCCTGTGTCACACAGGCCAGTGATTGTTATTGAAATGTTCTGCTGGGGGCTGACTGGGTCAATGAGAATAACTGAGACCCTATGCTTCATGTGAATGGAGTATATGTTTGCTTTTCATAGACTATAGACTTCAGCAGTGGTGCATAACTCCCTGCACTCACCTGCATAGCAAAACACTGAGAAACAAGGAACAAGAGGTGTGGCAGAATACAATTCTCTTGCAACAGCCATGGGTAATAACTGAGTACAGAAAATATAAATTCGTTTAAAAGGCTTAGAGCTGGGAAAATGCAGTAAATTTAAATTTCAGTAAATTCAGCTTTCTTCCATTCCTAAAGGAAAAATAAAATGGTGAACTTCTAAATTGTCAGATGTGTTAAATATCTTAAAATGCTCTTCCACAACCCCACACGTATCACAAACCCCTGATATATATTCACCCTGCTTAGCGTATTTAATGAACCTGTCCTTCATAGCTTCTATGGTCAAAGTGTGACTAGGCTCCAATCAACTGAAATACTGAAACAGCACTACAATACAGGAAACAGAACGGGGTAGGAAACTTATGAAATGTCTTCCAAAGAAAATTCCACATGACTGTAAGGTCCTGCTATCACACCTAAGCACTGTATATTAGGAACTGTCTTAAATAATAATAAAACATTACTCTTGATAAAGCCTTATTTATATATTTATCCCCTTATGAAAATATATTTAGTTTGGTGAAGAGGAAATGTGGCAAAACAGCTCAAGACGCAGAACTTAGTGACACCTGGGAGCGTTGTCTGACAATTATACAAGAAGAAAATTCAAGAAGAAAAACTTCAAATTGTCCGTTTGCTCTGAACACAGGAAAACAAGACAAATATGAAGTACAACTTATTTGGCAAAGCAGAATCAGTAACATTCACATTAAGCCATATCATTTTTTTACCCTAGAATGAAATCTCCCTGTTAACCTGTCGGTGTTCCTCTTCAAGTTACTTCACGACAAGAGCGTGGGCTGCCTTCACACCCAGGGACCCGAGGTCTGTGCTGGTCTCCTGCGCAGGTATCACCACTCTGCTGTCTAGCGCGCGGCTATGGAGTGGCGGGGTCATGAGTGGGCTGGTGCAGAGCTGGGCGCCCGCGAGGCTCATGGGAGCAACACATCAAAGACATTTTAAGGTCATTAGCTCCATCATCACTTTACAAATAGATAACACTTGAAAATAACAGTTATTTAAAACAGTCATCACAGTCTTCTCCTTCAGCTTTTATGATAAAAAAAGCTGTTTACTATCACTTGTCAATATTGGTACCTAAGCAAAGGCAACAGACTTTTTTCAGTCCTATAACTACTACATGTTACAATATAAATATTAACTGTTAACATAGCCAGAGACTGTGAAGAGTAGTCAGTGACAGAAACCACTAAATACACTTCAATATGCATGAGGTACAATCCTGATACTTGTCTCTCATCCAGAATGGTGATGTGTGAAACCAGGCACGCAGTCCTCGCCACTTTCATTTAAAGCACAACTCTCAGCCCATCCCTCATCATCTCTGCCACACGTGAGCTGCAAGGAAGCCACTTGTCAGACTGCCTCAGATACCTCTTATTGCCAATTGAACATTTTCAATTTTCAGCCCTCAGCCTGCCCCCGAATGAAATCTACAGTTAATGTATTGCAGCTAAGTAATGGGAAAAGTAGTTCTACACATTGCTTGACAGAGAACTTAAAAGAAGCGTCACAACTGTCACTTCAAATATTGAATTAATCCATTCTTGCATCAGTCCCGATTCCCAGCCAATGTGAGGATCCAGTCCTGTAGCAAAATGGCCTCGCAGGTGTTCAGTGGTTTAGCAGGATTAGGAAAGTAGTGCTCCGCCTGCATGCTCAGTCTGGATCAAGTCCAAAGCAATGTCTGTTGTGCAATAGGTTATAGTTGTCTTTTCGAATTTCTTGTTAGGTTGTAAGTAATGGGAAGATAACATTTCAACAACAACAAAAATGTATCCCCTACATTAATTTTTTGCTGCATGACCTACTTTCTCACAGTAGTTTCTGAAATAGCAGACAGTCACAATTAAACCATTTGCTCCAGTGTTATACAGCAGGGTGATCTGAGAGACTTTAAATGCTATTAAGGACAGATGGCAAATTGCTTCCCAGCATTCTCCTCCCTTTATAACACTTATTTCAAAGATGCCGCTGGGAAATGACAGGAAATGAACACACAAAAGCAAGGTGTAGAGTACACGTGTGTGTGTGTTATACAATTCCTTCTTTTCCTAACAGTATATGATTAGTAACACTGTATTCACCAGCGCAGCTGATAAAAACTGAAGTTTAAAAAAAAAACATACTTGAATCTTAAAAACCTTTCAAAGGTAAGTGCCGAACAGTTATTCAGAAGGCTAATTAAAATTAAGTTTGGGACACTACGATACCCAGCAAAGCATGTACTACCCATCCATTCTTTGACAAGATGGGCTGGAACTTTCAAAATACTTCCAGTAATTGATTTTTGTTGTCACGGATACAAATTATTTTGATTAATGAAGTATGAAACATGCCTAATTATTATGCTTATCATTAACCACATTATTCAGTTCACAGCTCCTCTTCCTCTGTTACAGCTGAGCTGCCGAGCTGTCACTGCAGCATGCAAACAGAGAGAGTTTCAAACCGCTACCCAGTTCTCTCACAGCTTTCAAGCCAAAGGCAGTCTAATGCATTTGGTACATTCATACAGTATGAGCTGCCCTAGAAATGAGAGAGGTTAATTATCCACTGATTGTTTTCTTTACATATTTACTTGGTTTGGAATCGGTAATGAGATGGATGCAAATAAATTGATTATTAGGTCTGTGTTTATTAGCACATCCTAGACACAGGCACCCCCCACGCCTTCCCTACCAAAAAATAAATGAAAATCTCCTGAAAATGCCTTCAAGCTCACTTAACCCTGAACAGCTTTTAGAATGAACATTTCTTTAAAGCAAACCAAGAAGGAATTTCTGGTCATATTCTGAATGGCAGTAAAGAAGCCTGTGAGCTCTTCTTTATTCAGGCTAGAACAGTATGAGAAAATATAGCTTGAAGCAGATCTGCAGCCCTGGATTGCAGTTTCTCCAAATATATTTTCCAGTGCAGACCGAGATGCTGCCGTTCCTGGTAACCTATGCAAATTCTATTTGGAAAAAATGGAAAAGTGATTTGTATATATCCTTTGAAAATGTGAAAAACCTTAAAGTGTTATTTTCTGAAAATCTATTACTGAACAAGGACGTCTTGATCTGAGAGAAGTCACCAAGGGCTCATGAAGAACAGATAAAATAAATTGTGATTCTGATACCAGTCACTGAACCAGTTTGGTCACTGAAGCCTGAGAGAAAAAAAACTATAGATGCCAGCTAGCCTCAGGTGTTAAACTTAATTTTTACATTTCATCTTATGTTTTGGTTCCAATTAGACTTTTGTCTGAAAAAATCAACACACTATTAAGAGCAGTTTGTGATGCCACGTGGCATGACAAAATTGGTTAATGCAGGGTGGTCCAGGACACCAAACACACTAACATACCACTGTAAGGTTCAGTGCTCTTCATTCATAAGAAACAGTGCTCTTCATTTATAGTGCAGGGAAGAACAAAAACTAAACCAGCCACTGCAAACCAAAATACCAAACAAAAGCCTAGCTCTTTTTTTAGTTGCTAGCTACTTGTTCAGTCCCTAAACATCCCAGCCGGACAGCTAAGCTGCTTACCAGCTTCAAAGCAAACAAACTACAGCCTCTCCCTGAGACTCTTGATGAACAAGCAGTGAGTCTCTCTCTGAGGCGTCTTCACAAAGTTTAACTCCCTCTCTCTGAGACTTGTCATATAGACTTCGTTCTCACTTTGGGACTTTCTCACAAACACTGCCAAGAATCAAACACTCATAATTTCTTCCCCAGTTCCTCACATTCGTGGTCCTCTCTGGTGAGTTTGCAGACAGTAGCTCTGCCTTCCGTCTTCAGTCAGTCTTTCTCACTCTCACGATGATTAACTGACCCAAGCTTCTGTTTCCTGCCTTTTAAATACTCACCTGACCAATCATCTTCCCACAACTGGTCAGGTGACTGAGGGCAGCAGCAGCTCATTCCCCAAAGGCTTCTGGTTAATGTGGTCCAGACAAGGCTGCCATTTTGTCTGGACTGGCTGTGCCCTCAAAAGATGTATTGAGATGTATACCAAGTTTGAGATGTACAGTACCAGTTTATTCGTCGGGGTTTTTCGTAAAGCTGAGTCATATTACTCAAAAAAAAGTCAAAAGAACACAGCACCAACATCATAAATGTCTTTCATTTTGTTAACAAATGAATAGTACAGCTCCATAATAAATGTTCACATTACACAAGAAAACAGCTGGGAGCAACACATTACTAGCAAAGTGGGTCAAACTTCTTCCCTGTGTTTGGGCATCATATTATTGCAGTAAAAGACAAAAAATTCTTACACTATGGGTTTATTAGTTTCGTAGGAGGCTCAGGTCCTTTGGTCCTTGTGGAACACTGCTACGCATTTTTTATGAATCAGTGGTGGCAGCAGCCATCTTCTACGCTGTAGTGTGCTGGGGCAGCAGCATCATGACAAGAGATGTAAATAGGCTGAATAAACTTATCAAGAAGGCTGGCTCTGTGTTGGGGATGAGCCTTGACCCCCTGGAGGTGGTGGCTGAGAGGAGAATGCTGACCAAGTTCGCAGCCATCATGAACAACACCTCTCATCCGCTACATGGGACTGTTAGACAGCGGAGCAATTTTAGCAACAGACTGCTCCAGCTACGGTGTTCAATGGAACTTCCTCCCAGCGGCTGTCAGGGTGTATAACACTGCCCCAGGCTAAGCCTGTTAGCCCTTCATCTGCTCATCTATGGACAGCATGTTGCATTTGTGTACTTTTGGACATTGCATTGATATACTGTTTATACTGTGGTACTTTCAATTTGTACCTACCTATGCATATTTTGCACACATCTATTTTGCTAACTCTATTTATTTTATTTTGTATTCTATATACTTATTTAATTACTCTAATGTTGTAGCTAATTTTTAATTTTAGCCTATCTCGATGTCTGTCTTGTCTTTCTTGTACTGGGCTGCTGTAATGCCTCAATTTCGCTTCGGGATTAATAAAGTCTTATCTTATACATGTTAAATGGCATGAGAAGGTTTTTATTCCACTTCAAGTTTGTTAAACAATATAACGTACAACAATAAAATAATAAAACATATTAGCAAGTCAGAAAATGTATATCCACGTGCAAAGAAAAATGGTAGTTTTTCTGTGTAGCAAAGATCTTGAAGGCTAAAACCATGATTTCTTCTCTTTTCTTCACGATCTGCAGAGCTTGAAATCAGACATTTTTTTAAAAGAGCAATTGCTTCCAAATAATTACAACAGCCATTTGCCTTTACCTAGTGCCCACTCAGCTGTGACTTGTAATTTAAAGGTTTAATAACCTGAACCAGCTTCTGTGGCTTCTGATACTGAACTCCTGGGTTGTGCTTCAGTTAGAAACAGAGAAGGGTATTCTAATGGCCGCACTATTTTTAAATTGCAGATTTCAGGAGTGAACCAAACAGGTAAGAACTGATACAACACACAGAAATCATCTATTTTTAAGACGTACCAAGACAATAAAAATGTAATATAATATACAGTATGTATGTAACATCACGTAAATACTTTAATTCATTAATATTAATATTAAAAAACAGGTAAAAACACTTGTTATTCAACTGTGAAATGTGCATTTCCATTCATGTCCATCTAGAAAACTCAGGGCAATCTTACTCAGTCATGTCTTGTTGGGCACCTGACTGGATTAGGACAACCTTCCAGTGGCAGAAAGCTACCAGAGAGAGTGATAATGTCAGGATCGTCTGTAATAGCCAGGTTCTAAACAGCACTAATTATCTGCTGGTTCTCTCAATTCAGGCTCAATTTGGGCTCCATTTGGTAACCAAGCACTTTACCATTTAATAGGCACAAAGTGCAATTGGGTCTATTGTTGTGCACCAAGTTGCTTCAGATGAGATTTTGGATGGCATCTGTTAAATGAAGGCAGATCTGCCTTTGTCAACAGATGTTTTGGGACTGGCCTGATTTTAACAGCTGATTGTTTAGCAGCAATGTTTCTTAATAATGAACATGTTTCCTGCTACTGCGTTCCAAGAACATCCAGAATGGGCACAAACGATTTACATATAATGGTGGGCAGGAATATTACCGTTCCAACATTCCCCACATCGCGTCTTGTGCAAGGTGTTTCAAAGTCAAAGTTTTCTATGGACTTCTCGAATAATGTTGAGATTATTTTTGTGAAAAATAATCTCATAATATAATAATTGAGTTGAAAACTAATTACAGTGCTGCTCTTTTAATATTTCCACTTAATAAGATAAACGAGCTGGTGGAGTCCGAGTATCATTAAAACACCTTAAGGTAAAATAATCCTACACAGATCATCAATAATCTGAAATATAGCAAAATTATCTTAATCAGAACCCAGAAGATAATATTTATCAAGCCTCAGCTTTGAAATGTTAAACAATATTCTGGGGCCACAATGTAATCATTTTCTACATTCAACAGGGCGCTCCTGGTATGAGCTGCTTAGTTCTTACACTGTGATTTTTATAAAGAGCATGAAGAAATGTTAATACTAATACCCTTGCATTTAATTTTTTTATTTTATGCAATTAAACCAAAGCAAATAATATATTAGCATAAACTGTAAGAACTGCACTCACTGGTATTCAGTGTTTTAGAATGTATACAGACATCCCTCAGTCGGTCTGCTTGCCAAGATGAAATTCTTCTTCCAGAGACTATTTCCCCAGGTTTATAAGTGAATGTGAGAAGCTGTCAGGCCATCATATGGGTTTGATGCAGCCTGGCTGATATTTAGGATGGGGTTTGTTGGCAGAAAACAGAACTGTTTGTGTTCTCTGGATTTCTGTCGCATGTACACAGTCAATTCACTGATTTTACTGTGTCTTCACTCTTCATTAATTACGTACGTGCACTCAAGCAAAAGGCCACTGGACTGTAAGGTATGCTTGGAAGTGATTTGAAGACACTAATAATAAATACACCGTATTCAAGGACTGGTTTTGGGTCATGTTTTTAATAATATCACGGGCCCTTTTCGTGGCAGGGCTGTTTTCTTACAGGAAATAATGTACCTCGTGAATGCATTACCAAATGTCAGATGCGAGAAACAAAAAAGAAATGAACAGTAGCAATTTAGCTCTCAGCCACTGTTAATTTCATGCCCCGCGTTTTGTTGTCATGCATCAATAATTTTAGGCCAATTCAGCCTGCCGCTGAGATATCCAGCCCGTGTTCTCATCACTGTGGCAAACAGCAACGGCTGCCACCGAAACTCCCTCAAGTTGTTTTCCTGGAGTGTGGCTTCAAAAATCCATATAACATCTGAATTTATAGCACTGGATCAAAAACATTGCACAAGGCAGTAGAATCCGCTTTAATTTTCCCAGCTTGACAGTCAGATGGCCGCTGCAACTATGCGAAAAGATTGTGGTTTTACTGCGAGCCATATCAAGGCAATCCACTTCATTTTGTTAAAATGGTAATAAATGTCAGTCTGGCATTATTATTTTCATGAATCATGATCTACTCCAAAAACATTCACTGTTATGGTTTGAAGCATCTGCTGGGCTCATGACATTTAAAAATAGCAAGTGCTACTTACTTGTCATTTCCTGACAAGTCCGCAATTTGCACTCCTAAATTTTGAAAGGGGGTTTCCTTGCATTTAACCAGACACTAGCGCTTGTGGCGATATTAAGTTGGAAATAACAATACACTAATCAAGGCTATTTCATGAGCAATAATACTGTAAGGGCTTTTCTTGTGGCATCAAAAATGAAAATGCATGCTGAATATTTTTTTAGTAGCAGAACAGAAGTTTTCAGGGGTACTTCGTACAAATTGTTCGTCACGTTAGAATTTGCAGCTTTTCTAGTACAGACAGTGGGGGCTGAATTAAAAAAAAAAACAGTCCGTGTTAGTGTTCACACACTAATATCGATCCTGAGTCTATCTTGGTACTTCGGTTGTGCTTGTTTTTTAAGTCACTGAGCCCTGTCAAAAATAGAGACTCCCGAACGACGACTCCAGCCATTAATCACTTGTGAGCTAAGCCAGGTTCCAAGCCAGGCTGATCAATTTAACCTGCTGAACCATCAAGAATCTCTGATGTGCCATAATGTAATGTATAACCACCTATAGAAGAAAACTGAGGACAGGTATGAGAGTAAAAGCCTAGAACATTTTTCCTTCAATAACAATTATGGTTGCATTTAATAAATTCATATTCGATATTTATATGTTTCGTATTTCTTTATTGTCTGGTGCTACCTTTCTCTATTCAGAGAAAGTCTTTTTCTTGCGATGAAAGTCTTAAAGGTTACTGTAATCTATAATCACAGATTAGCTCTCAAGTCTACTAGAGAAAAGTGTCTCCTTCTCTCAGCCTGAAATATGTTTCCTCTGAAACTCCTCTAAGAAATCCCAGAAGGCACTGACAAAGTGAACTCAGTGGACTTCTTCTGGATCAACAGTCAGAATGGAGATGACAACACAAATGGAATTTAAAAGGAAATGCTTCTAACACTGAAGACTGAAAACTGTTCTTTACACAAAGGGTTGGGGGAGTCTGGAACACATTTCAACCAGCTTCTCTGGGATCATTCCTAAAAGCAGCTAGATATGATCCCAGGGGCCACACGCTATTAGCAGCCAAATAACTAGGTAAGCTGAACAGCATCCCATTGTTTAAAACCTCATGTTCGTACGTTCAAATCAGATAGCATTTCTGGGAAATGGAGTGAGTTCTTCTATAAATAATTTATAACCATTCTGTAAACCCTCGTCAGTTGATTTCACATATGGAAACATATTTTTGAAAACACAATAGACATTGTTTTATAGAAAAGGGTTTTTAATGTTTGGAAGAAAGGCTGGAAGGTTTAATGGTTCACCAGAGACATTTAAGATCTTATATATTTTAATCATTGAGAATACTTCCAGGCAATGCAGACACTGTTACTCAGTTATTTTAGCATTTTAAGGGAAACGTTTTACATTGTTGTCTGATTAAAATTCTTTCCTTCAGCCATCTTTACTGTGACTTTGAAATTTCACTTCCAGATGCGAACAATATTGTGAAGCAGAGCTTGCTATGTTTTAGCCTGAGAACACAAGTGAAATAAACTCACTTTATTAGAGATCCAACGCCTGATAAAGAGGAGGAAATCTTATTGTTTGCACGAAAAAGTCACCACCTTTCTACACAAACTGTTAGCTAAGCAGTTCTTCAAATACATTCAAATGTATTATAAAAGGATGCACAGCACTGTTGACCTCTATTGTAAGATGGTACAATTGGTTTATTTAGTTCAGAACACCTGACACTGTGTTCTGTCAGCTTTTTCCATTTCCAGGTGTCATTGGAAAAAAGACCCCCTAGGGTCATAATAAATCTCTTAGCAAGCAGAGAATTATACACAATACATTCAAGGAGATTTTAAAAAACCGACTATAGACTATAAACTATTATTCTTAAGAATAATGGCATGCTATAAATGTAACAGTTTTGTTTAAAGGAACTTCTATCATCTATAAAAACAATGAATCATTAGACGTGTCTCCTAAGTGACATTACAGACAACAAAATTTGTGATGTCCTTCCCAAAGTAAACACAAGACCTTCTCAGTAATGCAATTTAGACAGATTAACTGTCTTAAACATTTAAAGCGGACTGCAGATTGAATTTCAGACAGTCCACCTAGTTACGAACAAGGCTGACAATGTCTGCAGGTAAGCAGCAGTAACCTCATTATTATAATTAGATCTTTCCCATAACAGAGCTGCTTCTTTGGCATCAGGCAGTAAGCTGAAGGCACTGGCATGTCTAAAACTGATAGAACTAAACTGCCCTCCCTTGACAAACTGATGAGAAAATGCTAACACACTGTTCAGAAGAGCAGCCCTTTGTTTGATGCAATAATTAGAATCTGCTGATTTAATGTCATATTTACGAGCGGATGTTAATGTCATATTTACGAACGGCCGATCCTTAGTTATAAGGATTGTGAAGGAAGCTTTTTAGTAGTTTTTTTTTAATTTTACACTATGCTAAATTTTGTTTTCCTGTAGTTTTCCAATTTGCTCTAATTTTATTTCAAGAAAAAAAAACTGTTGGTTATTTATTCACAGTTTCGGCAATCCAGCAATTCAATATGAGAAAGCACTGTCGTGTTGTGTAATTGTTATTTTCCGATTCAAACAATTTGCTGCTAAACTTAGCACCTTCCAAAGTGTGGAAAATATCACATAAGAATATTTAAATGTTTGCTCCTGAAAATAACATTCTAGTTTTCTGAAACTATAGACAAAAACAACATTTGAACAGCCCTTTGAAGTTAAATTTTTACACTGCTTACCCTTAATTAAAATAAACAGCTAATAACTAACTGCTTCCCATCAGTTAACTACTAACTACCAAACAGGTCAGATGGGCTGAATGCCTCCTCTCGTTTGTAGCCCTTCTTGCATTCTTCAGAATTGAAGATGGTGGCTTGGGTGGTTTTAAGATGGTGCTGATGCCCCTCTCGTTTAGGCCCCCCAGAGTACTAGCTAAGAGGGGGCTCTTGAGATGTCACCTGCTGCTTCAGGGACGACAGGGGATCCCATGTAGCCAAGAATCACAAGACAAGAATGAAACTGGAATGAAGAATGAAGCAGGAAAACACAGCTGAAGATCAAATGGTCACGATACGCCCAAAGGAAAGACAACAGAATGTAGGCTAAAAGGCAGCTGCACTACGTTGTGCGTATATATATATATATTCTCAAGAAAACCATTTAATTCTTCACCATGTTTTTTTAATTTTTCAATAGGAATAAGCCAAAGATCATTCTTTTATAGTTTTCAATTGCAGAGCATACAAGGTCAGACATAAACCTTTGAGTATGGGTAGCAAAGATTGTTCATGAGGTCTGAAGACTCTTCTAGGGAATTTGCAGGTCTATATTGAAAAAAAGCATATGCATTGTGGCATGTGATGTCCTGTTTTCACAACCTTTGCATTTTAAAAAGAGGCTTGGAACAGAGTATTTTAGATTGTTCACAGCTTCTGACATTTTTTTTCATAGTCTTTAAAGGTCTGTATTTTAATTTTAAGAGACAGCTACATTCTCCACAGAAAGAGGTGATTAAAAATGTGAAGGTGGGATAGAAGAAGGGCTTTATTAGGCAGATATTGATCATTACATCTGCACCACACTATACAGGGAGTGATACGCCTGCATGCTTAAATCCAGGTGAAACTCAAACCTTGTCTGCTAAGTACTGCCACCTGGCCCCAGAACACTGGGACAGGATTTCTAAGGAAGCTCAAATCAGAGAGGTATTCAAGTCAACTGTGAGGGGTGAAATCTGCAGACAGAAAGAAGCACTTCTGATCTGATGAGTTTCCTAATAAGCGGTGCTTTGAGGAAAGGAGCTGAATGTTCTCTCAGCCCTGTATAAGTTAAAATGACAGCAGCTGTTAGGGTCTCTTTGCAAGATATACAATACAAGCAGCATAATCAGAAAGGCTAGAAAGGCTATGAAAAGGCTTGCTGGTGCACACTAACAAAATGCAGGATCATACCAAAGCACAAATGCGTTACCATTAGGATTTTTTCATGATCTCCTCCATCTATTGAACTCTTTATTCACATTCCTTTCTAATCAAGAATTCTGCTAATTGTTGATGCTAAAAGACTGTCTTCCTCACCAGCTTTTTTCTCCTATACACCATTCTAAACACGGAAAAAAACCTAACGAGTCCAAACCAGTCGAACAAGTTCTGTTTTCTTCTCCCACTCCAAAAATGCCTTCTATTTAATATTTTAATAGAAATAGTAACATCAGTAACACCCATCAAAGCCTGTAACTTTTAACAATTATTTGATCAAGACCTCATGCAACCCTGTTATTTACAATAATACTGCTACGCTGCTATAAGAAGAATTTGGAAGTCTAGAAGTTTCCATACATTTGTATTTAGGCACTAAAAGCAGCTTTGCAGAGCCATAAACCTAGCTGCCATTTCATGGCAACAACACACAAACAACACACTAAGGATATACTGCCAGAATCTGCGAAACTTTGGACTCTTAATCAAGAAGCTTTTAATGTCACTTTGGTTATTATTAGAGGTTTCTGACTCTATGCTGCATAGTTTAAAAAGAATACATATTACCATGTCTCTTTGTGTTAAAATAACCTCATCTTACATTGTATTTTCCTCAGGAAGCAGATAAGGATATAGTCCTAAGGCCTGACTTGCAATGCTTATTTTCGATTTCCTTCTGTCCTTCTTGGTTGTCTGTGGCTTGCGCGATGCACACAGCACTAAGAATCACCCGAAGCCTGGAGATAAAACAGGCAACAAATTATTTTAACAATCCTTCTTTAGATCCTCTGGGCAATGTGCTTTTCACTGCTGTTTTAAAGAGGACAGCTGGAATGAAGATCAGTTTTCAAACAATTTTATTTTAGCAGAGATTGCACAAAGAAAAAATAATTGCTAAGCTTATCATTGACATTACAGAGTGAAAAGGAGTGCTGAAAGGGGAACTAAAGAATATACAGATCAATCCAATTCTTTAAAGATACACTGAACACCATTGCAATGATGGTGACGATCTCAGAAATCCTGACAGGATGACGGAATTTTATTTGAACTCTACTAGGTGAAAATGGGTGTGGACAACAGGAACCAGGAACCACACTGATTTTAGGTTTTCATCTTGTCCCCTGAGCTTCCTCCCAGTGATCAAAGGCCCTCCTAGCACAGACGCCTGGCTACCACACAGTTCAGAGGTCAGGGGGTGCACTGACAGGTTCTGTGTCTCTGACCAGGAGGGGGCACTAGAACCGGGGGCAAATACACAGGGTATCATTATACCTGGCCGTCTGCATACAGCCAGTTGATCAATGGGCCCTGAGCAGTTACCTCTGCTCCCCCACACAACCACAAGAACGGAGTCGGGGTCTGGCTAGATCAGTCAGGGAGAGATTCCTCACAGAGACAGAGGTAGCTGCACTGGACCCCGGTAAGGCATCACTCCGGCATCACCTCCCCCCCCCCTGCCCGACGCTGGACTTGGAGAAATCATCGCAGGGCGGCAGCACGAGGCACCACATTGCTCAGGGTGGCCAGGGCTAAGGGCAAGCATGAGAACCACCGAAGCACCGTGGAGCTTCCTCACTCACTGAACAGAGCTGCTTTGGGAAAATAACGCTGCTGGACGCTTCCGTTGGGACATTGGTAAACGGGGTCTGTGGGATTCTTGGAAGTCTGTGAGCGAGTGCCCCCGGTGGAAAAGTTGTCTTATGTGCTCTGTGTGATGGGAAGACTGAAATACTGGAATAAAATGGGATATTATGCAGGATGACTGTCTGGTCAGTCGGTGCACTGGAGGCTCTGGGAGGTCAAAATAGCCTGTCGCCAGGAAAAGAGTCCTAGCACCCTTAAAGTTGCTAGGTAGCGTAGCTGACTACAAAGCAAAAGCAGCGAGAATGCCATAGAGAAAAGATACAACAAATCAGATAAAAAGCAGTGTGGTAGGAGGTTTCCAATTATGAAGTCTACTATTTCCAAACACCAGGATAATTTGACTCAAACTGGGGGATTAGTGCTGGATAAACCTATACAAAACAAATCTATATGTACAATGTTACTCAGACATTGAATATACTATATAAACTAGGCATGGCGATGACAAATAACTGTGTGGATGATGCAGCATTGCCTTAAGAGCTAGAAAAAGGATGCGTAGTCAGTTTTGAGATGGCCTATTCAATACCGAAAGCTTCTATTAAGCACTATTTCCAGATTTTGGGTCTGCTGGGTCATGAACATTATTGCATTCCCTGCTTTAATGGAAAAAGGCTTGCAAAGCGTACCACTTAGTGCCTTGCATATTTCAGTCCTTTACATTTTAATCCTAGTTACATTGAAATAATTTGTGAAAAACCCTTGTTTATCTACTGAAAGCATTTTAATTAGCCAGCTAGTCAGCTTTTAATGAGCACACGCAGGGTTATAAAACAATTAGTTATTGATTATGAGATGAATCATTTGTTCCAATGCAAGCTTTATTAATTACAGTGGAAAATGCATAATGAAATGTTTTCTTTTAGCTGTGTCAGGCATAGTTTATATTAAGATTGTTAGGGACGAGAGTAGGCAATGGTAAAAGTGACAGAAAAATTAAGATTTATATCAGTGCTTAAATTACTGTTGTCAGCATTCCTCAGCTCTTCCAGGGAATACAAATCTGAAATGCTCCAATTTTCCAGATATTTTCCCAGCTTTGTCTTAAACAGCAGTAAGAGAAGAATTGTATTCAGGTCACCAGGTGCAGTGGTTTAAAAGAAAATAAGGGTGACAATGCCTGAAGTACTTTATTCCTTATGAAGATATAGTAAGAAACACTCGTATTTCAGAAATGTCCACTATACTTTTTAGCATTCAACTGATTTGCATTACAAAGCTTTAGAAATGTTCTATTCCTACAAATACCACCGTGAAAGGTGTTGCCACCTTGTGTTCACAAGCAAAATTACATGGTACACGGTGAAGCAAACCAGCTCTTCCATGTTTCCCAGTCCTGGAGTATTATTGTGACTTCTGGTTTTAGTTCCAGTTGAGCTGCTTTTAACTTAGGTTACTGAAGCCTTCATTAAACCAGCTGTTTGCTTTTGATTCTGTTTTTCTGCAATCAGGTTTTTCAGGTATTTCAGAAAAACTGTTTTATCTGTGTTGTCTCCAAGAAAAGTAGCTAATGGATTTCTGTTTCACACAACTTTAAACAATAAACCTAAGTTACTCAAATTCTGAATCCCACCTTCTGGCGCAGTGATAATTCTAATTTTTAACCTTTTTATTGTTCAAGGGTTGAATCTGATTTTCAAAAGAAAATAGTTCAATTATGAGTTTCAATAAGCTTTATTAACCTAGAATCCAGCTGTAAGAAAAGCTCAAAGTCACAGAAATAAACAAAAAATTCTAAACAGCTAGCATTTTATACTAACAGATATTCTTTCTTTTTGCCTTTTTTCTGTTTATTTCATCTCTATACTGTAAATCTAAATAATTTATCAAATGAAGGTAAGACCAAACATTGTGAGGTTAACGAAATGCAAAATTCATCTTCCTAAATTCAAAATTTCCTAAGATCTATACAAAACTAGAATTATGACTAGGGAATCACAGTAAATACCAACAAAATGCATCTTATTTCTCATCATGAAATTCCTTGCTTGTGTTGCTTGTGCTGTAATGACATCTTCTTACCTGGCTGAAGGTGTTATCTCCTCAATACCAGAGCAGGGCTTTGTCACGGCACAAGTGCCTCGTTACGACTCAAGTGACACTTTCTGCTGTTTCTCAGACATTTATACTACACGATGAATCCAGTAATATGGAAAAAATCCTTCCAGATACATCGAAGGCTTTAGCAAAAAATACCCCCTAGAGAAGGTACTGCAAAGATGTTAGAAAGACAAACCCATGCAACCTACTGTACTCATTCATCTAATGCTCCTCAATAACAGCGAACAAAATAGATACTAGAATTGAGCCCTCACCTGGATGATGCCCAGAAGCCATTGTGGACAGCAGATCAGGTATTGAGAAATCACCTTACTCCTGAATTAAGGGAGAACTTTTGGGGAGGCCAGATTGATAAAGCCCAGAGTGGTATTGTGCCAGGACACTGAGGATGAAACACCTACTCTTATAAACTGTGTAACGGGATCTTTAATGACAAAGAAATCAGAACTTTGATTTAACATCCCATCTAAAAACAAAATCTCCACTAAAGAAAAATATCCCCTGCCCTGCACTGAATTAAAAATTTGGGCTAACATGGAAGAGCACCACCCACTGCACACACACTGCAACTGCAGCAACGATTCTGTCGATGGTTGACTTGGGCATGATGCGTTACCAGAACCTGAATGCTCCAGCTCAAAATGACAAAGTTTCTGATTTTATATACAGGTGGAAGCACTTCCTGATGATCAGCTAATCATGTGCATTTGTTTATCAGCAGCTGATTCTAATTATGTTCTTCGCTGATGTGGAAGCAGTAAGGTACACTTACTTTTTTAACATAAGGCTACTGAATGTTGGCTGATTGTTTTGTTTAATAAATAACGACAAAGTCAAATTGGGTGTTATCTATCATATGAGGTTAGATTTATCTGTTTATTTATTGGTGAGGACTGGGTGAAGGTTAGATACTGTATGTCTTAATATGTAAAAACCATAGAATTATAAGGGAGTGCACATTCTTTTTCACATCACTTTATGTATATATCACTATTGGTAAATGGATCAAACATCAGTGTGGATATTTTTCATTCCAATACTGCTCTTAATTTGTGGGTAAATGCATTACTTCATTTAACATTCCAATTTTTTAAAAATAAAACTACAGTAATACAGGAACATGTAAAGGTTCATTCCGTGCTGAAAGGTTAAACAAGAAACAGTATTTTGCTATGAAGGCTCCTTTGTAGACAACGCATGCTGACGCAGCTCCTTACTCGAAACTCTAAAATAAAAAAAACACCTTATACATTGAATCATTCCAACTTGGTAAATCAAAATAATAGCATTACACCAACAAAAAAAAAACAGAGCAGGTGTGAAACTAACTCAAGGGAAATCTAAAATATGGCAGCTTTTAATCTCAGGACAAGCTTGTGTGAAAATGGCCATTAACCGCAGACTTGTTTTTAAAGGCAGCTGATAAAACACTAACATTTACACCTGTTGTGGCTGCCTGCTCATTGCAAACCCATATCCTACTTATTGGTGCTTATTGGTGTTTTTTTTAAACCCAGCATTTAATATTTATTCAAAATTGAAATATTGCCACAAAATAAAAAAACAACCATGCAAAACCACTTGTTGCATCTAATTAACGCCCATATAACATTTGACTCTATCAAATTTAGGTGCTTCACCTTCCAGCTGAAAGGAGCTGCTGATTAATGTCTGAAGATATTCCCGATATGCTGCCTGGGGGCTCAAACAGGCTCAAGGCAGACTGAGCCCTACAGCCCACCCACTCCCAGAGTCCGGGATGGGACTGGGACGTACCGAAGAGGATGAATGCCGGGCCTGTGGTCCTGGACTTCCCTGGCAACACCAGCCCCCAGGTCTCGTGGTGTGACGCTGACCTTGCACTGGGTTGCCAGAGAGCTACAACGCTTCCCCAGACAGCACAAACCCTGCAGAGGGCTCTGTGGGAGAGTGGCGAATGGTGACCGCGCATTTCGGAAGAAAGCATCCGAGAAATCCTGTACCCCTATCCCCCACCATCGTGCCAGTGCAAGAGCAGTATCCAGGAAGCCGAACCGACTCGTCTTTGGTACTTCATAAACTGGAGTTATAAAAAGGAAACATAAGTGGTCCAATTAAACCAGGGGAAAAAAGCAACCAGGGAAATAGCCTGATGTCAAACACAAAGAAGATCAGAGCAGTCACAGTTTTGAATGATATGGGATGTCAAAGGTCAGTGTGTGATTCCATCTTGAATGAGTCATTTTTAGGTATTTCTTAAGAAAAGCTCCAGGCCACACAGAAAAAAAAACAGCTCATCCAGGTAAAAAAAAAAACACAGCTGACTGCCAGGAACACAAAGAGATATTTTTAATCATGTTTTAAGAGTCCTTCCAAGACACACCGGCAGAGTGAACTCAGTGGCAGTGGCCTGCTGCTCCTTTAAGACGACCGTGCTGCTGAACACACTCTGGAACAGCCTGCCTTCTCTGGAGACCATTCCCATTAGGAAACCCCTGAAGTTCACAAATGGAAATCACACAAAAGTGATTCTTTACTTTAATCTGCATACAGCAGAAGCCTAGGACCCATAGAAATCAAACCTTAATTGCGCTTGTTGTCCAAAGAGATCGAAGAGCTAACATTTAGCATTCAATAAAGAAGGGACAGGAGGGGCTGCTTCATCATATATTGTAAATACAAACATCTGTAATCGAGACGCTGTCAGCTGAATATTAGAGCACACGTCTACGTGGAGAATGAGGCAGCTTTATGATTTACTGTGCTATAAAGAGGCAGACATCCACTGGTAACTGTCGGTGTTATGTGGACACTTAAAGCTAGCTGGTTCTTTTAGAAATCTAACTATATAATCTACTAACTTAGTTTTCTTTACTCTAAATGCATTACACATGGTTTGTTCTGTATATTCCTTTATGAAAGTCTTTAAGCAAGGGTTATGTCCATGTTCTTCTAACATGGGGAAATCCTTTTTAATCAGACAGCACCAACACTTAGCAAAGCATACAGAACATCTGGGCAAATAAAATCACTAAATAGCGATTGAGACTGAAGTGCAAAGTACACCATCCCCTCAACATTATTTAGATGTAGTTCTGTCACATTTAGCAAATACAAAAATAAAAAAGCCTTACAGATGTGTCATCGCCAAAGTGCCTGGAGCGCTTCCTAAACTGTCAGACAACAGGAGTCCACAAAACTGACATTTCTCTCTGCTCAAGTGCCAGTTGATTATTTTAGTACATATTGTCATTTAATTATCATAAAATACCTACTTATTACTTTCAAAGGCAGAGCCCAAAGTATGTGAAATGGCATTATCTGCAGGAAGACATTATGTCTTTGGAGCACACAGAAACCCTTTCTTTAACCTTAATT
The DNA here is from genome assembly GCF_055471065.1 of Atractosteus spatula. Classification (NCBI taxonomy): domain Eukaryota; kingdom Metazoa; phylum Chordata; class Actinopteri; order Semionotiformes; family Lepisosteidae; genus Atractosteus; species Atractosteus spatula. Next base: position 2,312,099 of record NC_142714.1, on the reverse strand, counting down.
TATTTCTTTAATCGAGATTGTTCTAGTCAGCAGGCCCCTTTGATCTGATATGTATAATTCATTATGACTAAGTAAGATACATTTAATTTAGAAATCAGCTGTTCATTTTTTCTGTAATGATATGCAAATAGCTTTAAGGAACGTGAATTCCCTTAGCTGGAATCTTCCGAGTATGAAAGTATTTATGATTGCATAATCATGGGCTGATAAAGACATTTGCATTAGATTTTTTGCTTTATCTATGACATTATTTATTTTGCAACAATCAAAATTTTCAGCAGGAGGTATTTTTTAATTAGTGTTAACTGTAAAGTAACTTTTTCAAGTTATTTTAATTTGTAAACTATCCAGTAATTGGTGTCAATACTTTATATTAATGCCAAAGTATATTGTTATATGAATGCAAAGGCCTACACATGCTGACGCAGCTCCCAACCTGAACTACTTGTTATATGAATGTGTTGTTCCTTGTTAATAAAACCAACTCACTGCAATAATTATATCAACTGTATTTAAGACACTGCAATTCAATTTTTCGCCACTAGACAGTTTATTAAACTGCCCAGAGTCTGAAGGATTGATCACTGTGGGGATAACGCAAAATCTGACTGTGATCTTCACTTATTTATTAAGAACAAATTGCTCACTTTATAACTTTTGAAAATGTAGTACAAACTGTGCTGGAGGATTCTAACCATTGGTACTGGGACCTTTGACATTGCAATGTCTGACAAACTTGCCCAGATATGAGCAGGGACATCTCTCCACAGTCTTGGAGCAACAGAATAGACAGTTTAGTCTCCCAAGATCTCACTGTGTTTGGAGCTGTGTTGTAATGAAAGCCAGAGTCCAAAGAGTACAAAAAAACATGTAGGTGTGCAGGAGTTAATGTTTCACTGGTGTGGTTAGAAGACAACACACCTTCAAGCCCTTAAAACTGAGCATAGTCTCAGAATAAAACTCAAACAAGTTCTGAATTTTATACTGAAATCTACAGGGAGCTAAAATGTCAAAGATACAGATTTTGTAGATTTCGTATTGTGTATTTTACCTTTAGTTAAGAGTAAAAAGTAAGAGAATATTTAAAAGTATCTGAATATAATGCAAGTTGTAAAGTATCTTTTTGAGTATGCCAATAAGCACTACTATACAGGAGGAAGCCTGGAAAAGACAAAAGCATGCATTAGCTTCCCTGTATCGGAGTGGGAGAGAAGTGAATGTGTATGAGCAATTTTACAAATCTGAACAAAGACACATTTACCCAATGCAAATGTGCTTTAGCAATTTTAGTAGATGGACTCATTCCAACTCAATCAACAGTCAAACTAAAGTTGAAAAAAATAGCATAACTTTAGTAAGAGTTTAAAAGCAAAAAAATGTTTTAATATCATCTAAGAGCTGTGATAATGTGATTAATGTCACATTTCATGCATATTTCAATTCGTCAAGAGCATAAGAATGGACAATATTTAATACCATGCCTACAAACAATCTGACTCAATGGTGAAATACAGACACTAAAATGAAGGGCTCCAAAACCAGGGCCATGCGGGACACCAGATGTGACCAGCTCTGTAGAGGAACAATGCTCAACTTGCACAAATTGTTTTCTATCTTCAATAAGATTTAAAGCACAACTAACAAGCAGACCACAGATTATAAATTACAGTACAGTATGTGATCTTTATCAACACCAGGCATATTCACAAGTAGAGTAAAGCCACAACAATTTAGGAGAGTACAGAAGTCTGTCAGGAAAGAACAGTACTGAGAGTCAACATGGACACTAAAATCTCCTAAAATTAATATTCTTGGAAAATCAGGAACTGTAATTACAAAGGATCAGAAAACATTGATGAAAAACCGAATCCTGCTTTGGAGGACTACTGTACGTACAAGAAGCATGGTTACAGGAACTTGCTTTGGTGCAATTCATTCAAATTATTTAAATATACAGTAGGTGCAAACAGTGGTCTCTGAGCCGTGTTAATGTGATGCACAGCTACCTGTCCAGCTCTGCTATCCAACACTCTGGATTCCTGCAAACAAAAGTATCCTGGAAGAGGAACCTGGTTTAGTACAAAGCTGTCATTGAGATGATACACCTGAATAATCTAGAACTTTCTCAGTGATAAAAAGTAATTTAAATAGCAAGGCCTTATTGGTCAAGGAGAGCTTTTTTAAATAACTGTACTTTAGATGCTTTTTCCAGAGATAGAATTAATGTACAATTCCACCTCAAAAAGACTGTACAAACAGCTTCAATCAATTCCAGGGCATCGTGGTCAATTAGAATGTTGACTTGTCCAACAGAAACTGATGCTGCATTGAACTACACATTATAAAAATCTATGACCAACCCCCCCGTGCAGATATATGGGACAGTGCAAGGAGACAGATGCCTACGCTCCATACAACAGTATTTTCTTCCAAAGAAATAACTGTTTTACATTGAGAATGAAACAGCTGAGACAGTGGGCAACTCAGAGACACTGCAAAGTCAGCAAAATATGAATATAAATTTCTGATGCTAAGAATTCCATGGTTAGCAGCCAGACACAACTTAAATAACTTCATTCCGACATCCAGACAGTACAGCCTACAGGCGACCCAACATAAACACCAGCAGGTACGAGAGTGCAGGTCAGATCCAGTCTTGATGGGGCAATTGCACCAGAGTAAAGGGCAGGGATAGAGATGCTGAACTCACCTTGGGGCGGATCTGGAAATTTTGACACTTTAAATGGCAGCTGTAAGATTTAATACACAGACAAAAAAGGCCAAGGTGATTTTCCACTTCTTTAAGCTTGAAAAGAACAGAGATAACACTTTAACAATTTTCATTTGCAACTCAAGGAGCGGCAAGTAACTGAAATAGCACTGAAATCCCCAAGACTTTATTGAGAACAAACAGAGTGGCAGGAGTTGTGGAGGTTGTGAAGAGGGCAGGTTGTGATAAATTCAGAAAGTAGGGAACGAAATCTGATTTGAAACGTGTGGTTCTATTTTCACACCACAAGAGAAGATATTTTCTTCTGGGAAGTATTTCTCTGTAGTAATTCATTTTTTTGTTCACTTTCACAGTTAGCTTCAGGCAGAGTGGGCAGATGGTCTCAGTGGTAGATCCATAGCTACAAGCAGTACAGTATACTGCTACTGTAAGTGGCAGGAGCAGGTTAATGAATTCAAGCTACAAATAAAACAAGTAATGTGTTGGCTTTTTATGTTGTGCATTCTGTTCTTCCAAGTCAATCAGTGGTATTTAAACTGAAATATGTGGATCTGCAGAAGAGAAATAACAGCACTGAATAACCCTTAAGAACTCTGAAAACCCTAATTAAATACAGCTAGTCTAAATTAGAGAAGAGACTGCTATGCAGATCATAGCATTTACAATCCTATTTCTTGCTTTCTATTTAAGATGTATGCACACATCATGAAAATTCCCTTTTGCATGTCACAAGAGAAGATGAAAGTTAGACCAGGCAAATGTCTTCCTATTATTTGAACCCGAACATCTGTCCCATGAGATCTGACTTCAATACCGCAGATTGGTGCTTCTTCAGAATAAGAGAATATCATCAGTGTAACCCATTTATCTACTTACATGTCTGCACATGTGGTATTGATTAATATGCCTGAAAGAAATATGTTTAGGTTGCTCAGGGGTCTTTTCCTCTTTTAGAAAACCTGGTCTCTACTGAAACACATACTGTAGCATGTTCCTATATAATTGGATACTTCCCTTGGGGTGCAGAAGGGAGAGGGTTAGTGACTTGCCACTTTTCTGTGCAAACAGGCTGCAGCTGATTGATATTCATCATCGATTTTCACTTATGAGCGTTTAAAATTGAGCACTGCCCCTGGAATGCAAAGCTATTTGTTTAATTTCATTTTGACATCACTGTTGTCGCTGGCTAACTACTGTACACAGGGGGGCTCAGGTTTATTACCTCAGCTGCAATTTATTTGCTGCAAAGGAAGGAAAAATGACACAGGAAAAAAAAAACAGCCCTTTCGAAGGTTCTGAATTCTCAACCAACTGGGTTCATTTTTCTGTCAAACTCTGCCGTAGGTCAAAAAGCTCCGAAAGCCAGTCAAAAGCTATTACTCTGCAGTGCCGAGAACAAAATAAATGAAAAATAATTCCCAAAAAAGGTCCACAATCTTATTAACCAACCTGATGGATTGATTCTCATCAGTTGCTACTGTAAGTTGAAAATCCTTACATAACACACTTCCATTAGCGTGAAGCACAAAGAGCTTTTGGGTGGTTGTTACACGACGTACTTCTTCAAAATCAGAAAGCTGACTGCCATCTCGCCCCCAAAGCTGTAACTGAGTGTCCAGGACAATATGGGTTTAAAGTGCCCGTTTGATTCAATAGAAAGTGCATCATTTAAGGAAATGTTTGTTTTATGCATTAAAACAATAAACGATACCCTTTTCCAATCTCTCAGCATGAAAGCCTTAACCAAAAACAGCAACCAAAGAAGAAAAAACTAGTAGACTAGATTAAAGGCTCAATAAAAAGCAGTGCCGATCAGAATCTTCTGTAGTGGTGTAATACAAGTGTTCTATCAAGCTGGAAGAAAGCTCTGTACTCAAGGCCTTGCGTGTGTGTCGAAGCCTGTGTGTGTCCTTGTTTACTTAGGAATTCCCAAATACTTTTCTCTTTATACATGCACGCCTCCATCAGCTTAGAATCACTAACTGTTCATCTACATGACGTCCCAAGTGCATTATGAAGAGGTCAGGACCCAAGTGAGTGTCCATCTGAAATGTGCATCCTTAGAACCACCCACACTTAATGCACCATGAGAATTCTTTTCAGTTTTGAAACCAAATGAAGGTTTTGTGCAAAAGTTCATTTCTTGGCATGTTTCTGCAGAAGTTTAACAACTTCTGCTGATGCTGGTGTGTACAATGGTTGTCACTCTTTTAATGTCTTTGTGTGACTTTCCCTCTGTGGCACATGTATCACACAGAGTCTGAGCACAGCGCCTTCCCTGCACAAACTCTAATGTGCACAATGATGGCAAATTAATCAGCATCAAAAAGCCAGCAAAGGCAACCACAGAGGTCAAGGCCAAAGAAGGACAAGCAGAGAAACAGTATTCACACCCCTCCATTATACAAGGCTCAATTTCCTCCATAACCCTCAATTTAGTCCATTGTACAGACAAATTCTGTACCCACTCATTACAAACAAGTCAAAATTACAAGGCTAGCGCTACTGAAAAAGAGGTTACAGTTTTCCGTGACGAAGGTTCCTTGCCTTCCTTTGGTATAAATTACTTAAAATGTGGAAAAATGTTGCCATCTGTTACCTAAAGATGATAAATCGCCCTTTCTGAAATTCCTAATTTCAAATGGGATAATGTAATGGCGAGGAGCCAAAGGAAAGGACATTTTCTAATGGGGTCTTAAATAAACTAATCCTGGGCACCTGTTAGATCTGAAAGTGATGGCACATACCCACACAGCACATTACCAAATGCACTGTTAAAACAGTTGCTGTAAAGCTCTAGGACTTTGGAAGGGGAAACAGTGAAACACTGCATCAATTTAGATATGAAGCAATTAGCCTGTACTGAAATATAAAGTGTTTTGGTTCAATTAAGAAAATGAATAAATGGTGTTTGCATATATTCCATTTTCATCAGACAGAAACCCTGTTGATTTATCAGAATATTTCTGCTCCTCCATGCATGTAATTATCCACTGTCCAGTCATTGCTTTCCTCGTTTCGACTTGAGATTCCAGAAAGGGTTTTTCATTTGGTAATTTGAATCTACAGGAAAAAACAGTCATACTAAAAAGAACACAACAAGGTATAGCAGTGGGCACAATAGTGATTGATCTCATAGATATTTATAAATATCTCAAAACGTTGCAATGTAATCAAGCAGATGGGATTTCAAGAGATCAACAGTGCAGGTGCATTAACTCCTTTATTTGCAGACCCCTTGCTGAATATAAATCATTAATTTCTTGGCATTTATATATTTTCCAACACCTTCTGAAATATGCCTTGAATTTCTTTATTGCAATGCATTCGTGCATTTCTGAAGAGCTGAGTTTTCAGACTGCGCTTTGTGATCAAGGTCTACCAGTGGAATGAATCGGCAGTGCAGGACAAGTCCAATCTAAACGAGTTGGTTGAAAAGAAGTCAATGGGATTAAATCACAGAAAAGGGGAGAGATTAAAACATGATTTCAACCTTGTGCAGCAGAAACAAAAGGTTGGCTGCTGTTCTTCAGATGTTCCTGCACAGTATTTCCTTTCCTTCCTGGTGGAGGAATTTTTCACTGAGCTCAGATGCACCTTATTGGTGTTAACAGAGGTATGAGGGCAGATACTATACTATGTTGTACAATCCTGACAACTTGAGGAAACAGCTAGATCAGCTGAAACTTTCATAGGAACCTGTATCATGACATGTTACTGATTTATTGTACCTAAACCACCTTGAAGTTAAGTTCAGGGGTAGTTACAGAAGTCATAAAAATACACATCAGATGAAAAAATAGAGATAAAGTGCCTGTTTACCGATAATGCTCTTGAGGAAGAGGAAGAAAAATATTCATAAAAGAGAAAGATCAAACATTCAACAAAAGAGCAAACTTCGGTCTCACCCAGCAATTCTCCTTCTAGCAGTTTCCAAAAGCAGGCCAGCAACAACCCAGGTGGTGTGACAACACACGGACACAGCTACACCACAAAGGCCAAGACAACACCTGACTGACGGCCCTGAGCTCCGCCCCCGCCTCCTCCTGATGGACAGGTGAGGCTCCATTTCCAAGAGAGCGGTCAGACAGACAGATGAGGACAGACAGGTAGGACAAAACACAAACAGCCAACGCACACAGCAACAATACCTATTGACAATAATATCAATACAGCAAAAATACATAGATATATTAACCTTTGTTCCAGGATGACAAAGATAACTGGTGAGTAAATGAAAAAGAGTTTATCAAGGACCTCAACAGAGGTCATGCGAAGAGGGCGTAAAACAGCCCATCGTCACATTTATCAACAGCAAAAACAACCAATAATACTAATAACTCGGACCATCAATCAATTGCACCATTTAAATTATCCTACAGAAAAAAACACACCATTGAGCTCCATCTCCTATCCTCCAAATCCCTGAAACATTAATCATGCTGAGAAATGGTAACTGTTTTACAATCAAGCTCATGCATCACCAGGGCTCTCAGACTTCGGAAAGGCAAGGAACAAAGGCAGCAGAGCACCATGTCTCTGATTTAGTCATAAAGACAGGGCAGCCTGCTCTTTCTGCAGGATGAAAGAGGACTGGGAACAGCCCTGAAAGACCTGGACAGTATCAGACACGGAGAGAATCAGGAATCATGAGCTGAGCCATGCAGTCTTGTTAGTGTTCATGTAGAGGGTATTTAGCAGCGGCTGCCCATGCCCTCCTGTGAGGTCTCCTCAATAACACTGGTGCTCACCGCGCAAACGCTGATGTGTGCTGCTGGAGACCTTACTGCAGCTCATCCTCACTGCATCGGAAATTCACCTGTCACTGCGTCTCCCAGATCTCCTCTCTATTAACACTGTTCTCACCAACACTATTAGCAGTGCCCCACACCAGGGCTCCTCTATTACGAGAACACCACTAATGAAGATGTACAACTCTTCTTTCCATAGCCTGAATGACTGTTTTAATTAAGGCCATTATTGACAGTAAGCACTCATTACACACTGCGCTGGTTTGTAGATTTTATTTTAACTTGTTTGTGTACTAATGGCTACATCAGTGTTTTTGTTATGGAAGCTCTCTCGCATCAGAACTGAACAGGATTACAAAGGCTGCAACGGTCCTAAATGTTCACTATATTTTAAATCACAGGCCAACTTCCTTTAAAGTTAGTTTTTTCAGGTTTAGGTTAGTCTATACTTAAAATTAAACTAAAATCTTCACCCCATTGAGATTTTCAATTTAAATTTGGTGAAACAAGTAGGTTTAAAAAAAAATATTCTGTATTATCTTACTCTTAACAAAACTGTTACTACAGCCACTACTACTAATAACAATAATTAACCACATCAAAGGTCTAGAGTGGATAATTCCGTGTGTACCAGAGAGTTACAAAGCAAACAGATTGTCAATTAACAAAATGATCATACGGGTCAATCAATGAGTTTGGCTAGTCAGTGCTGAACTCTTTGTCTGCCTTTCAGTTTGATTAAATGTAAGGTATAAAGCACAAACACTATCACTTCCAGCTGTGCCACTTACCTTCAACACTGCCTTAAATTAAATAAAAGCGCAGAAGGACTATGATCCTTGAATACTAATGGGGCCATTCAGAAACTTAACTACAGGGAAACTACAGGCTCTGAAAACATTAATTCATTTACTTGTTGCTGTCTGAATGTATTCATTTAAAACCACAAAGACTCTCAGTATATTGCTTAAATTGTTAAAGAAATAACGAGATGAAGCAGCAATATCTGCATCATGCTATTAAAAACCACCGACAACTGGTTTGTACCTGTGAGCTATTAACTCAGACAAACCAGTGACCGGGGGCAGCAGTATGGCAATAGTGTTCAGGATTTGGACCTTGAGGGTTCCAATATTAGGTCTGCTTTTGTATCCCTGGGAAAAACTACCCATACTCCATCAGCAAGGTGCACTTCCTCTGGCTTCTTTCAAGAAATGACTGGCCAAAATCCTCGGATCAGTTAATTACAAGCACCCATACTAGACATTCTGACAGAGAGCCTGATAATACTAATAATAATTGCTTACACTTATACAGCGCTTTTCTGAACACTCCACTCAAAGCGCTTTAGAGGTAATGGGGACTCCCCTCCACCACCACCAGTGTGCAGCCCCACCTGGATGATGCGACAGCAGCAATATTGCACCAGAACGCTCCCCACACACCAGCTCTCAGTGGGGAGGAGAGCAGAGTGATGAAGCCAATTCATAGATTATTAGGGAGGTCATGATTGGCCATGAAGGGCCAATGGGAAATTTGGCCAGGATGCCGGGGTAACACCCCTACTCTTTTCAAGAAACACACAGAGTCAGGACCTCGGTTTTACATCTCATCCGAAGGACGGCGCCTTTTTACAGTACAGTGTCCCCGTCACTATACTGGGGCATTAGGACCCACACAGACTGCAGGGTGAGCGCCCCCTGCTGACCCCACTAACACCTCTTCCAGCAGCAGCCTTAGCTTTCCCAAGAGGTCTCCTACTGTACATCCAGGTACTGACCAGGCTCACACTGCTGAGCTTCAGTGGGTTATCAGTTGTGAGCTGCAGGGTGATATGGCTGCTGACATGATAAGACTTTCTCAATGTAGTGTTGTCTTTTGTGTGAGACTTTGATAGGTTTTTATTTTTTTATAAAAACAGAATTCAGGATATTTCTGTTCCAGTCAGAGATAAATGCCTTCCCATTGAATCTTGCAACATGAACCCCGACGCTCTTTCTAGGTCACCCTTCACTGGCCAGGCTTTGCAGGTTTGCAGGAAACCCAGGAATAAAGTGTGGCGGTGCCAACAGCTCCAAAGTGCTTCTTCGCTAAGAGATTTGCTTTGGGATTTCTGCACTAGATGCTAATGTACTCCACCACAGAGAAAATAAAACTATAACAGTTGAGGAAGACTTCCATTTAGAGGTACAGTACCTTAATTTAAAGCACAGGGTGTTTATCGACTTCTACAGAACTGCAGGAATATGCATGTACACTCTGGCGAATTCAATAACTCACTACCAATCTTAATTATCACTTGTTAGCATGAGGGTTTCATAATCCTTAAGGAGGTTTCATGGACAAAAAAGTATCATTCAAACAAAAGCATTTATCAAACTTAATTCATCAGTGCTTCTGATGCAGGCTGCCAGTGCTTATTGTATATCTCCTGTGAAAATATTCTTTTTACTTCAAAATGTAGCAGTACCTCTCTATAAAAAACTGGACTGAACTCAATTCTCTGCCCAGGAAGAAGCTGTCCAATTTGTTTTTTTCTTCCCACAAGCTGAGAACTTTGACTGCCTCCAAGCTGTAAACTGTGTTGATGAGAAATTTATCATTTAGACAAGGAAGCAGCAGGTCAGATTAGGAAGAGAGCACCAGAACAAGGGGAAAGGAAAACTTTCCAGTTCTCTCTTTTTATCTTAGGTTTCAAGCCTCTTGAGATTTCATACAGAATGAAACCTGTCATCCTTCACCAAACCCAAGTGTTTTTCTTCGTAGCAACTATCCCCAATCTCTTCTCATTAGAACAATGTGTCAAGGGTGTGCTCTTCTGACCTCGCTCTTCATCAGGCTTTGCCAACAAGAAGGGGGAGAACTATGACAAGAAAGTTTTACAAAAAATATAATTCTGCACAGGTAAAAGATGGAAATAACCTCTGCAACTGTAATGAATGAAATAAATATTTACAGTAAAGAACGTATTTGCAGCATAGAAGTGCAGTACATACTTCATGAATAACAGAAGGAATATTTTCGAAGGAAAAGGCATTGACGGTATGGAGCAAATTTCTGATACAAAGGGACTAGAGAATCTTCTAGCTTTTATTATTTAACTTGGTATGCAAATGACTTAACTGAACTAATTATATTCTAATGCAGACAAGTTCACAATTTCCCAGTTCCCAATTGGGAAGTCTCCAGGAGAGTGGCGCCGCTGGGCTCTGGATGCGTCAGTATACACTGCCTCTTGTTCATGGTTTCAAGGTGCAGCGATGTGACTAATATCAGAATTGCAGTGCTTCGTTACCAGGGAGTGGGGACTCGCTGGTCTAGCAGCAACACCTGCTGGTAACCAGAGGACTCATTCTGCACCAGCCAGCTGCTCCTGCATCCCTGTGCGCCAGCAGTGCCCACCCACAGGGGTGGCACCCCTGAAACCCCCAGAGCAAGTGTGACACACCCTGAGGGTTCAGGATTGAACGCTGTGCTTTCTTTCACTTCTGCAGCTCACTGGGAGTGTGGTTTACAGGTGAAATCATGATGGTATCACCCATGTTCCAAACTGGGATGGCTCCTTTTCTATCTGTAAGTGGGACTGTTAGAAACAAGCAAGGTCAGGCGTCAATGCCGGTCTCCAGAACGGAGGCTTCGCAGCTCAGTTAATATAAAATAAAACTTCCCTAGAAATAACATTGCATCAGGAAAACCTTACAACTGTGCAGGTATGCAAGCTGCTTTCTCCCTGGAGACGACTACAGGCAGCGCCGGCCTCAGCTCTCTCAGTGCTCAAGAGTGAGTGGCCCAGGCCCGGGCTCTGTTTCACACTGCCCTCCTAGGTCTGCGTGATGAAGTGCCGCTTTTACATCCTGAAGCAAAAAACCACAGAGGCCATTTCCAACCTTGTTACCTTCAACTGATATCCCTCAGAAACACTCGTAGGTACAGTCAGTAAGACTGAAGAGACAGAAGACCTAGTTACAATTTCTCACAGTACAAAAAAGAGAATTCTTAAGTTTATTTATACTGGTAATACTTTTTACACAACTAAAACATTTTTAAAGCCCAATACAGAGAGACATATAATATAGGTTATAATCTCATCCACTTTAAGACAAAGTGTTTTTTTTCCACCTCTTGTTCTGCATGAACTCCTGGACCTGCATACCATAGCAGCACCACTGAGGCTCAGCGAACAGGATTTTGCCCCTTCACCCCTCTGCTGTGACTATTTCAGATTAGAGCACAGGATTCTTCACCAGGGAATATTAGGAGCATATTTCAGCGACTTGGAGTCAAGTCAAGTGGAACTTGAAATGTCTGAAGCTTAATCTGCTGTGGAAATGTTTTGTGTGGTCCTATGTGACTCATGTAGCTAACCGAGACTGTAAGGAATTAAGCCAGGCCCTACTTGTTATATGAACTAGTGATTGAATAGGCAGGACATCTAAGTGCTGTCATTTCTTATAAAGCCATCACTAGTGCTATCTTGACAGCAGCAGCTGCTGCCAAGCCATCCCAAATAAAAAACAACATATACGTACAGTTAAGGAGCATAAAAATTCAAAGCATGACTTAAAAAAGAACAAGTGCAGTGGCCTTCAGACTGAACTTCTGTTACACAGCCTCTTAAGATGTTTCAAAGAGGCAAGGAAAATAAGGTTAATTATTTGTGAATGAGGTTAATCATATTTGGAAGGTCTAAACCGATTCGATTTTAAAAATCCTTTATGCTGCATCTTCCCTAATTGCAGCAAAATCCACAGAGTACAAAAGGTATACAATATTGGACTGTTGCAGGATATATCCCAAGCAACCCTTAGAAATTTACTAATATGCAAAGCAAAGAAGAAAGATAGCTGTTTTCCATTCTTTCTGCACCTGCTATTCAAGCTGTATCTCAAGAGTCTCCAGATAATATTAAGGATTTTGTTTTGCAATCAAGCTTTCAGTTCAGTCTGATTTTTGCAGTGACTGGTAAGTACTTATACAGGAAACGACACAAATGAATTACCAGTGCCCCCATCACACACATCACTGCATGAGCTTTATTCTTTGATTAATTGGTCCACTCTGCTTATGAGACAAATGCATCACTGGTTTAAATTAATATACAGATCTTTATTAGAGAAACTAGCTTCCTATCTTATTAATTGAAGTTTCTATGCCATCCTGCAATTAAAGATGTAGTGCTTTTAGCAAGCTGAACTTGCCAGGAACAGCTACCTGTTTGGATCTCGTCTTTTCCATGTGCCACTGCCAAACACTGCACCAGTCGGCACAGTGAGCTGAAACTGTCCACCTTCGTATCTCAGGGTGCTTTCAGTTGTGTGATTTAATCTTTTCTGCCTGACACTTGCAATTGTTAACTCTGCCACCTCATGCTATGTCCTGTCCTGTTATTTCCTTTTTATTGATTGTCCTGCTCTCTCTTTCTGCTTTGTCTTCCATACAACATTGGTGGCGACCTCTTGGCAGGGACACCACTGTAAATGAGAATTTGTTCTCAAGTGACCCATATGGTTAAATAGTGGATTATTATGATGTTATTTGTCGTACTGTCTAATGGAGTCTAGAGGGAGCAGTTCCTGACTGATGCAAACTGCTGCAAGGCTTAGCTGGTACCGAGCCTCTGTGCATTCAAAAAGCTTGAGCATAGAATTGCATCACCTCATTCTTCTGAACCTGAGCACGTAAGTGCTACAATACGACAAAAGGAAATCTGTCATAAAAGCAAAGGGGCCTGCAGAACAATACAGAACTGACTCATGCAGAAAATAAGGTTTCCATGCCCACTACACTCCTCCAATACCCATGCTGCTCTTTACGAGAACACGAGAAAGGATACAGAAGAGTGGAGGCCTTGCAGTACATCTCCATCACTTAGCTGCTTGTGTCTTATTGACCCAAAGGTCTCATCCAGCTTTCCGTGAAAGGTTCGAGGGCCCTCTTTCAAGACTACAGCTGGGCAGCCTGTTCCAGACACAGCCATTGCTTGGATAAACTGTAAACAAGAATTTCTCACAATGTTTAATTTGGTGATTGTTCCTTCATTATTTAGTTAGGCTGCTTATCTAAAGGATAGGGTTCTGGCTCACTGATGGGCAGTCTTCCAACGATTTGTGGCCACTTCCATCAGTGTTCCATGTTTCCCATAATGAAAGAATGCTAATTCCATGAGAATAATGCCTGGTGCTTTCCATGTTATGGTGCAACAAATTAATTACATTCAGCCAGGGCTTCCAATATAGGCCAGTGAGACCCCACCACAAATACAAGATCAATGCATGTGACAGCTGCCATATGGCCTTTCTGCAGACTGACAATCTCTTTCAATGGATCTCTCATTCTAGCAAATCAGCTTTACCTACAAGGAGATGCAGTTGTTTTGTTTTTGCTGTTTTACAAATGCTTCATTTACAGAATGAAAAGCCCCTTCTGCCAAATGTCATACAAAGAAGATCAGCATTCTAACATTATTCGTTGTATTGAATTTTTATTTCTTTTCCTGTTTCTTTTTTCCCCGGTCATACTGACATGATGGATCTGGCATATCCTTTTATCCTTTGTCACATTAATAACTGCATTTCCCACAGGAATATGACAATCTGCCGTATCTAAAATAAAATACACTTAAATGAGGGGTTACTCAGGGTCAGGGTTTTTTTTAGCGCCTAAGTAACTCTTATGATCAGTTGAGATTTTCCAATTTAAGAAGAAGAGTGTAAAAAGATTAATTAATATTAGGCAACACTTAGGATACTGTGATTTGAACTCCAGAGAAGGGGATTTTGAAACACATGAGCATGTTAAGACCTTGAACTGGAGACAGTCAGATGCAGAGGGCCAAGATATTTGGCTCAATCTTCTGCTCACTGCTCGAGAGCTGCCTGGCTTTGCCTCATCTCCACGGCTCGGAGTAACAGCTGAGCGTGAAACAGAAGAACCTCTCCTGCTCAGGCAGATTGTGCAAATGCTTGGAGCTCCACGCAAAACTGTACGTGCTTAAATAAAAGATTTTTATTTTTAATTTGAACCAAAAAACAGAAGATTTCAAAACTGAAGAATGTTGCATTCCAACGGCTCTATGATAGAAGCTTTAAGGTATTAAAGCAGAATGATCTTATTCAAATCACTTTCTTTGCTCAGAATTTTATACACAACTGACACAAGAAGCACAGTGCACTTTTTGCCTTTTTGACTGCTAGACCACATTCATAGTTAGTTTTCTTATTACCGCCTACTGTGTATTCCCAAACAGAAAACACATCCCCGCGCGACTCAAAGAGCACGTCCAAGGTGAGCTGCTCAAGCACCGAAGTGAGAAAGAGAACGCGGAGCGCTGTGCTCCTGTGCGCCATCGCGGGCGGTGACCTATCCCCCCGAGCCGAGCCGGCGGAGGATGGATGGCAAAGACCTCAGCCAAGCGGCAGGGTGGAAGTGATGTGTTTTGCCACGTCCTGTGTGCTGAAGAAAACACATTACATCCAGGAGAGTCTGGGTACACGCTGGCAGGTGTGTGTTAAACACCTGGCGGCTCGTTCCTCTCACGGCATTAAATAACACAGCAAGCTGACGAGCAGTTAGCAGCCGATGTTTCTGCCACATGTGTCTCAGCACCATAATCAAGCTGACGAGCCGACTTTCTCGGCCACGTGAATGGTTTAAACAGAACAGCTTGCTCTGTTTAACTATCGGGAGCCAAAGCAGCAGTCAGGGGGCTGCCCTTTTAGAAGACAGGCTGTCTACCTCCAATCCACAGGCCAGATCACCATCGCGGCTTTGATTTATGAAACAGCAGTGCTTGTTGTTCTACTTTTTTGATTAGCCTGGCCCACTACGAAAACACCTCTGAGGCATGGCATTCCAAAATCTGATTCACACTACCCTCTCGTGATGTCCTGGCTCTGGATGCTGGTCTTCTCTGCATGGAGGGACTGCAGTGACCGCAAGGCAGCCACTAGAGGCCGCAATGCAGACAGTCTCCAGGAGGAAACTGAGCTCCCTGGTGTATACAGAACACTGGGTGACAGAGGGGGAACTGGAGTGAAAGGCTTCTGTTCAAGCTTCCACATTCCACTCAAACACATTAGTGTCTCTCAGGGCTCTGCATTGCTCCATCTACCAGGAGAGCTCCTTCTACAAACATACTGCACAAACCCAGCAGCCAGCACCAGTCACCACATTCTTCATGGGCTAACCTGCCACACCTGACACTTCAAACTGCGCATGAACATGTGCACTGTAATTGAGGAAATGCAGGGATTTTACCAGTGTACAGTAGAAGGAGTCTGTACCATATTTGCACTATTTAGAAAAGAGTAACTTTGTAAGCACTAAGCAGGGATACAGGGTGTCTGTCTCTCGATATATGTATACAGTATATCCATAAATATATAAACACATCTTTATCTATTTCATCATATATTTCAAGTGAATTATTTACAGCACTCCATGTATATGAAGTTGTTGTTTTTTATTTCTGAGACAATTATTTTCTACATAAATTATTTACAAGTACTGTACATACTGAAATGGAAAACAGATACAGAATGTCAAGAAATTAACAAATACACCAGCATGTCAAGAAATTGAAAAACAAATGCTTTACTGAAAATGCTTGATTTTAACCTATGTCAAACAGTTTTCTTTCTTTATGGCAGGCTGCTAGACTTGTAGGACAACTATTCCGTTTTCTCTAAGCTGCGTGGCAGAAGGACATCTCACCTGCAGCTCTCCAGAGTCCTGTTTACAAGGGAGACTGGCCATTGTCTTGTGTGTCCTGATAAACTGCTGAGCTGTGGTTTTCACAAGGCTGGAACAGCAATCCTGCAACAGTGAGCACTGCATTTTTTTTCAACACATCATAGAACAGCAGGCCAGATCAATACACCATCAGAAGCCATCAGGCAGAGGTTAAAGGGGGCAAAAAGGCCCAACTGACAGCAACCAGCTGGGAAGTAATAGATTTTCAGCCTTGAAGCTGCATGGGAAACCGATTCCGTAAGATCATGGTATCTGTCATTGGCTTCATTCATAAATTAAAAACAGACACCACACAGTGAAGACAACATGCAGTGCACCTCCACAGAAAAGCCATCATTCTAAGATTAAACTGCATTCTAATTAAGACTAAGAATTCTGTAAAAGATAGCACTATCAACCTTGTCTTGTCTTAAACTGCCAGATCCTTCCTGTCAAATACACTGCAGGTATACTCGAGTCAAATTCATTACCAGGTATTTTTTTCTTTAAAAATATCAGAAAGGAAAGAAATAGCACAGCACAATAATCTCTCTTGCTTGTCTTAGGGTTATGCTTAACTACTGAAACTAAACAAGCACGCTGGTAGTGTACTTTCAGAAATGTTTTCAGCATGTGGCTTTCAAAAAACAGCTATATAATGCCACACTGTAACTGCAAAAGAAGCACTAAAAATAATTTAGAATGAATTATTATTATTATTATTATTATTATTATTATTATAATAGTTCAGGTGGGTAGCTGCGTCAGCATGTGTAGGCTGCAAAGGAACAAGGTTTATTCCATGCTGAAAAGAGAAGAAAGAAAACCATTTCGGCACCACAGCCCAAAGAAGGCGCCACAGCAGAAACGTTGTTTTCTTTCTTCTCTTTTCAGCATGGAATAAACCTATTACTTGTTCCTTATTATTATTATTATTATTATTATTATTGGGCATACATGCTTTGATTTGACTATTCATGTTTACCAATGCCAAAAGGGTGACAGCATGGTTAGAGAGGGCAAGTGTGTGGCAGAACTCCATGAAACTTAGAAATAGGAAATACACCTGGAATACACCACAATGCCTTTGTTAGTAAGAAATGTGTACATTGTGCTGTAATTTAAGCTCTTTTAAATAAAGCTTTCACCTGGTAGCTGATGACTGGAGTAAAAGCTGGTACCTGATGACTGGAGCTATTCAGAATGGTTCCTATTCTGTGGGGAACAGACACACGTCAGTGACGTTGTTCAGCTCTTCCATAGTGGCAGTTTTCAGAAGACATTCACTTCTTGCTTAATACTAAACTGATAGGAGCGGAGAACAGGACACTACATCCTTGTGAGTGGTCTTTCTGTTCATCTCCCCTAAATAGCTTCTGATACAGGAAACTATTCATTCAGAAAGAGGTGAATGTGAAATCGTTCAGAGACAAGCAGTGGCTGGCATAGAGACTATCAAGTGTCTTTCTTGGGGGAAGCAGTTTCAGGCCAGAATGGCCGATACACAGTGATCACAGGGAGGGAGCAATAATTTTCTTCCAAGATGCACATATGGAGGTTTACAGGTTGTCATAGAATGTCACCATCACACATTAAGAACTTTGAGGAGCGTAAGGAAAATCCACCTAAATTTAAAAAAAAATGATCACATAAAAATGTTCTGCAGCCAAGTGGTTCAGTCTTTAAAAGCCATTATGAAGTCACACTTCTGAACTGAATTTCGTTGCTTCTTTCTTTTCTCTCACAATCTCTCAAGGATTTTGTTTCATTAACAGTTCTGTATTTTCTCACACATGATTCCAGATACTCCTTTTTCTAGGTAAATACTGCTAATACTACACAAAGTCTGTTTTTCAAAAATAAAAACAAAGTTTCACAAGTAGTCCACTCTGTGGAGGTCAACGCATCAAAACTACATGAAGAGACTGGACACAGTGGTCACACCCGGCAGCAATCGAAGCTCTCAGCTCTCGAAGGACAGGAGTCAGACTTGACATCATAGGACGAGCAGAGGGTGCAAAGGTGATCAACGTGAAAAAGTGTATTAAAGTGATAAACATGATTTTGATCTTCAGCCATTGTGGATTTCTGAGAGCTAGTAGGTATCCTTTTGAAATTATTACATCACTCTCTTAATTATGTAAATAAAAATCGTAAAAATGCAAGTATCAGAGAGAAAAACTCTTTTCTGCATTTATGTTGACTTGTTTAAAGCTTCCTAAGGATTTTTAAAAAATAGGAGAAAACTGGCTCTGCAATGCAGAAATACAGAAAAATAACCCTGTGGCAGCACTGGCTGGGCCTGTGATTATAGACTCTACCCTGAGATACATAAGATCTCCCAGCTGGCTCAAGCAGGAGAGCTGCTCACTCTCGGTGCAGGGTGAGCTCCTTGACCCAGACTCACGGACTCGAGTCGGGGTCACGTCTCTAGCCAACTGTGACCCCAGGCAGAGGGGTGAGGGAAGGGCTGGGAGTGGTCATTCGGGGGTTTCTTTGGTCCGAGTGAAACCCCCAACTCCTGAGCCTACTCAGCCTGGAGTTGATACCAGTGAGGGACAGGAGATCCAGTCAGTGAATCAGTGCAGACTTTGTGATTCCTAATGAGGAACAGGAGAGGGTCGGAGGAGTCTGTCTGCACTTAAGGGGTCGCTGCTTTGAGCTGAGACAGGGCACATGTCACTATTTTAAACTGACTGCATACATAACAGAAAATAACTTGCTATTCTATTTCTTTGTAAAAAACAATGTTACCAAGTGGCGGCCATGCTACACGGGTTTCATCCTTCCGTTAGAATCGAGGTGTTTTTCTGTGTGCATGCATATCAGTAAAGGTGTTTCTCTCCAAGGCTATGCCATTTTTACAGAAGGAAGCAAAGCCCTTTAAGGTTAAATACCAGTTTCCTTCTGAAATGTAAAGGTCAGACTATCCCTGAAGGCATGAGCAAACAGTTCTGAACAACCGGGACAAATGCGCCTGACTGGGAGAGCAAAGGAAACAAATTTTTAAATAGGTCAAGCAGTCAAAATGGCAACAGGAAATGTTTACAGTGCCATATTTGTCTTCTCAGCCTCACAGCTTTGGCTGTTATTACAGAGCTTAAACATTTAATTTGGCCACCAGGTACTGTGCTCTATCCCTTTAAAAGCAGCTTAGGTGGTACCAAATGTAACTAGTTTGAAATGTGACTTAATGTCATGTAGGAAAAGGGGTTTGTCAAACTTCAACTTGCTTGAAACACAATACTGTAATCGTGGTTGATCTGACGTATTGAGTTTTTCTTTGAAATATCACTGTTTACCAGAGCACAAGCTTGCCATAAATCTTCAATGATATAGCATGAAATACAGTCACTCCACAATAATGACAGTCCTTTCCATATCTCTGAAGACATCTTGGAAACAGAAACAACAAAAGATTGCAGATAGGAATAGATTTCAGGGATTAGTCAAAGAGGGGAAGGGAAAAGCACAAGCTACAAATTCACAGACAGGTCTGTTCTGAAGTCCCTGATTAAATTCATTTCTTTTATTGGAGGAATGCATTCACCGTTGCTGTCTAAACAGACTTCTTAGCTGGGCCTTTCTGCTTATTCGTTTCATACATACATGCATTTATTTTTTCCAGTTTTCACACTGTGTGTGCTGCCTAGAGAATCACACACACACTCCAGGACCAAACTTTGAGTTCTGCACTGCAGTAAAACCTCTGAGTATCTGAGAGGCGAGCGATGGAGAAGGTAATTGAACCATGCCTAAGGCTTCTTCAGACAGTCAGCTGGTACTATATCTCAAATGGCAGTGCGTTTGAGAATTAACCCACCATCATCCGAAACAGGATTTATTTCAAAAGCACAGCTGCATTTAAAAGGACAGACACCTTGCATCTTACATAAGCTGTTTTACAGGCCCACCTTCTCTCCCCTCTTATTCCAGCAGTGCACTCAGACTGCAGAACACTCTTTGCAACTCAATCAGGAAACGTGAGTGCCTGTTTCCAGGTCTCATTTTAAAACCGCCTTTTTTTGATGCATGATGTATATTCAGGTGTTTTTTTTTTCCCGATTCTTTCAAGATTTTTATTTTTTCCCCTGAACTGTTATTGGGCAGTGGTTTAGATACTTGCCGCAAGAATGAATAAGTATTAAACACATTTAGGAGGATTTCACTGCATCATACAACAGGTCATGAGATGAAGCAAAAGTAGACTCATAGCTGCAGGATTCATAGTGTCATATATCAGAAGGCATGCCGATCCCTTGAGGACATTACTTAACTCAGATCGCTTCAGTAACATTACCAGCCAGGGTATATAATGGATGTAAATGTGTAAATACACAGCAAGTCGATTTGAATAAAAATAGAAGCTCAAGAAAATAAATATAACAATACCAATAAAAATCATTCCACTTATTCTCACTAAAAAATGAAAACACACATAAAAATGCTGTTGTACCTGCAATATTTCATTTGTGATGTTGAAGTATTGTGATGGGCCATTTTTATTACAGTACATCGTGGGTCTCCTTTAAAAATTCCAGCATTTTGTAAAAATTGATTTCCCGTTTTCTTTTCTCTTATGGGTTTGATATGCCAGGCCAAACACATGATTCACACAGACCCTGAATTAAGTCAGAGAGGATATTGGATTTATCCATTCTAAACCAGGCAAGTGCCTAAATGCTCTGTAAAGGCATTTTTTGAGACTAAGAACAAGTTAGAATCTCTTCCCTGTAGAACAGTTACTAGTCTACGTGAGCCTCAGTTAAGATAGAACAATTTAGCTGCAAGTCTTTATATATCACACGTGTGAGTCTTCAAATCACAAACCTTGAACTTTTTTTGCTTCATATCGAAATCTTCACAGTTTCTAATGCAGGCCTTTCAAACTATCACATGAATTAGACGGTCAGTGCTGCATATGTTGTTGAGTTATTTAAATATATTGATTGCATAAAAATAATACATAAAGTATGAGTAGTTAAAAACATACTACAGACTGTACACGTTTAAAGTACAGTTTAGCAGTACAGTACAGATTACTTCAGCTTGTTTAATGCAAAGCACATTTAGTACAGTACTTGTTTAATGAGAAATAACATACTGTTTGTTAATACTGTATTATATTTTTTTAATAAAAATACATCAGTAAATACTAGAAACCTAATCCTGAACTTATTTTACGAAAAAGGAAATAAAACCCCGACCATCCAGCGGAAGGAGTAATGTAGCCGCCTGCGATCCTGCGCGGAGTCTCGCCCACACGGTGCCCCACCGCCTGACTGACGTTTACTGCGGTTTTCCAGAGGACGCCAAATTACACACTGTTCTTATTAAACGTTAGAAGACAGGTCGGTGGCCTTATGAACGAAGACCTACTATACAAATAAACCAAACTGACGTTGCTCTCCCACTACTACAGTTCCCTTAAGCCGCCTAAAGTGGGCTGACGTCTCAGACTTAGTCACTCTCGTCACAGGTGAGAAAAATACCAGCGTGTGCATGAAACCGCAATCCCCAATCACAACAAAACTCCAAAAATAAAAATCTCAAATTTTAAATTAATAAGATATGGGTGTGCTTTTTAAATAACTGTTCCCATAAAAAAAACACCTCTTAAAAATCTAGCGCACCTGCAGCAAGCTTCAAGTTCTTCCAATCAAACAAGAAATTAAGAGTAAAATGCTTAAATAACGTTAGAAGCTGTTTAGTTCTGTACTCCGATCTGGGATTTTGAGCCTAAAAGAGAGAATTAAAATGAGTTTTTTTAATAGCACGACTATGATTCTAAGAAGGCAAGTGGGCCAAGTAACTGCAACATGTACAAGCAGAGCACCCCGGTGCTAGTGTCCACTGCGAGATCTCCACCCTCCGCCTAAGAAGGATCTGAAATCAGAAATGTCAAATCGGTTCTCTAAAAAAATTCTACCCTAAAGCAAAGGTATCTTTGAATTTTATGAACAAAATGTCATTAAAATGAACAAAATGCATATCACACAGTAAGAGCTCTTGTGAAATCTTACTTACCTCTGACTTGGCAGCGCTGTATTCCTCGGTCCCATATTCAAATCTTCGGAGAGATGTGAGGTAGTCGTAACTGATAACTGCGGTCTACAATGGAAAGGTACAGGTATATTAACCTAACAGTGCTTCTGTAGGGTACTGGATAAATACTTTCTTCAATGAACAGCAGGTTAAAGAGGCAGCACATGCGAAATTAATGTCAGGTCATCCTTTTGGTTATCTTTATGTAAAAAAAAACAATAACCAAATTCTTAATATGGGAATACCTTCAGACTATACTACACTCCTAACGCACTGTATAGTAAATCCCACACTACTGTCTCTTCTAGCATACTAGCCTCCATGACGACTGTCCCTGCAAGAAAAAGCAGATTGGAAACTGTCCTACGCTGACTGCACATGAAAATGTAGAAGAAAGCTAGAAAGGTTGAACCTAACTAGAGTCTGCGTTTCTCTCTGAGTACCTTCGAATGTGTTTGGTGTGGAAAGTGTGCTATTCATGCCAGTGTCATTTCTCCCAACATGGACAAAGAAGAACTGGCTCCTCTCCTGCCTTTGCTAGGCACCAGTCAGCCCCATCAGCAATCTGGAGAATGGCAGGCATTGTGGCTCACTCTTACTGACTCGGGATCACTTGCAGTTTGTCTGATAACAGAGCCTCCAACAGCCACCACTGCCGTATTCCATGCATTTCTAGTGGCTCTGTCACAGACTGAAGGCTTTATAACAGCTGTGCAGTGGACTCCAATATCTGTGATCATGTTTTCTGCTACCCAGAGGTGTCCAATCTTGACGGTGTGCTTCCAAGTCCACTGCCAGAGTGTCTGGCGATGACTAATTGTTGGGTGGGAGTGTCAGGATGGGCTGTACGTCCTTTGACAACCTGAGCCCAGCTGCCTCTATCAGCTGCTCTGTGCTGACTGTGGGGTCTGCCTTTTCCTCCATCTCCTGCCCGTCGAGTCCCAGACGCTTTATTTCTTCAAGGAGGAACAGAACAGTGGGAGCTCTCTATGACTGTGCACAAGCCACTAAAGTAATCACAGGCTTATGGGCCATTTTTAATGTACATATCCACTCCTGGACAACTGGCACATGTCTGAGCTGTGTTATTTCTTAAGCAAGCCACCTGTGTTCAATGTAGAAACCCTCTCATAGCACAGCTACTACTATAAATTGTATTTAATCCAGCACACATGAGCTAAATTAAATAATAACAGCTCACACAGGCTGGGTGTCTTCCTCTACAAAGGTAAGCATTCAGTACTACCCTACCAACAGTTTCTCAAAGAGTTTTGGTGATAAAAAAAAAACAGTGGAGTTGCTTTGCCAAATTTTTCTCATAAAGTAGCAAAGGGCAGCACATCTGTTATCTCACAGCTGGGTGTTATTTGGTCCAGACTTGCAAGGTACGGCACTTATGCTGGGAATGACAGATCCTGTGTGAATAAACACACACCACTCTATATTACTGAAGTTCAGATGGGCCAATAGCATAGATGCTGGGCCATAGATGGGCCATAGTAATTTAGCCTCCTCTTATTCATATTTGTTTCTTATGTATTAAGAACGCACCAAAGGTTACAAACACGAGGAAGAGGAAGCCGTCTGGCCCACCTTGCTATTTTCGGTGCAATAGATGAAAGGCGACAGGAACCTACCGTGACCGCAGCTCTTCCGAATCGGATGAAGCTGATGTCATTGAGATCCACAGGCCTGTGATACCAGCAGAGCCCTGAAGAGGCCAACAGTGCCGTGGCCAGCGAGGAGACCTTCAGCAGCCGTCCAGCCATGAGGGCACTGCAACATGGAGAGGAGGAAGCACACGCTTTGCTCTACCACAGCACTGACCTCGCCAGCTGTGGAGCTCCAGTACAAACGAGGCTGCGATGATAAACATACACATTTCTAACCCAATGAGCTGCTTCATGTACAGGCAGTTACTTCACCCTGAACAATCTTACTCCCAGCAGCTGTTACTGTCAAGACCCATTGTATTAAAAGTAGTATTACTCCACAGGTTTAAAACACATTTAAGCAGGAAACAGTGACTTGATGATGATGCATGGATGAGGGTGTTGCAATGAGTAAGGTAACAGGACAGGTGGGAGTGTGTCGGTACTGAGGGCTGTAACACCTTGGTCTGCTTTGTCACGAGCCTGCAGGGCCAATCCTCACAAGCCACTAAAGATGGGTGGCCTTTACATCTGAAAAAAATGCTCTGCAGCCCTGGATCATTCTTCATTTATCATACTGTACTGAAACAGGCTTGGCTGCATCCAGCTCAGGCCTGCAATCAGCCCGCATAGCCTCGTGCAATATTTCAGTGATATACCACCACCCTCCCTGTCTCTGCAGACAGCCTCTGACACGCAGCTGCAAGGACTGTGTGCTGCTCTAAGTAGTTCTGCTTTGCCTTTGTTCCAGTTCATTTTCTCTTTTTTTCTATGATCTTCCACTCTTTATCAGCATATTCAATAATATTAAGATTAAATCAAAACATTATAATGAATCAAAGAAATTTGACTATAGCTTTCGTGGTGTTTTTTCATCTTATGCATGTTTCTTATTTGTTAAAGGGTTCATGTCCTATCAAAGGTGCACTGAGTCTTTTACCTGCCTGCAGAGCATACTTCCCGTGTAGGATGATGAAGGAAGGAAGTAGAGGGCACTGCTCTCACACCCTTGAGCAGTAGGAGGGAGAATTAGCAAAGATTGTGTCTCTGCTTCAGGGTGTTGTACTGTTGTATGGGAAAAGCACCCGTCGCTGCCCATGCATGAGCAAGCAGTAACATTTATGCCATTATAACACAAATTCTGAACACTGACATTGGAAATACTCTTACTGACCAACATATTACACAACAGAAAAAAATAAAAATGAAAAATTTCAAAAAGCGCAGAATGTTTGAATATTTGAAGCCAACAGTATGGTAGACTTTATTAGCAGAAACAACAGCTTGACTGGGATGCGACGTATTCCTTAAATCCCTGCACACCTTCCCACACCCCCTTCAACAGGCTGGATGCAGCGGTGTTGCAATGAATATATAAGCCTGTATATAATGAAAACCCAAAGCAAAACAGCTACATTTTTGCAATGTAGGTTACAATATTCTCGGAGTTTCAGAGAAAGGGAGCTTGCCTTGAGTTTAACGTTACGAATCAGAAAGGCATTTCAGAGGACCTCCTGCAGGTAATACTATTCAGCAGTGAGCGCAGCACTTTAATAAGTCTGTAAACAAATAATACTGACCATCAGCATATTTAATTATGGTAAATGGTCTTCGTACATCACGAATCGTTTTCCCATTGTTGTCATTTGTGTGTTGCTTTCAGTACTGATTGCAACAGTCACACTGTGTGAACGGCAGCTCATGTCGCCAGAAGACACACGACATCAAACATGAACTAAACGTTCAGAAACAACCTGTAACATTACAGCAGCAACAAGGCTTTTCATTAAGGATGTTTTAGAAAGGTATCGGAGTTGTACTGCATTTCATGAGCAGTGCAGTGCCATGCCATTGACATTATGTAAGTTGAAGGTTTTGCAACACTAACGATATCTACAAATACAAAAGACGCTACAAAATAAATGCACAAAAAAGCATATCATTTTGTCTTGTTATGAAATACGCATAAAGTGCACACATACAACACTTGCTTACGTTTGTGCAAGTAAATTCCCATTCACTTACCGGTCCTGCCGACCTCTCAACTCACGACCTCAATTATTTTCGACCTGCTCTGCGCAAGGCACCCTGGACAATGTAGTTGATGATCGGAGCAGTCTCGTTTTATTTTTTTATTCAAAAGAGTACTCTGAATCGATATTCGCCAACGGGACTGATTTATTTTTAGTAATGTTAAATCTGACAGGCATTCCACGCCTATTTGCAAGCGCGTTTTGTCCGCTACTGAATCACAAGGTTGTGTACTTAGTGGAAACTGTACAACTGCCGGAGGTTAAGCCTGCGACGTGACGCAAGGAAGAGCGTGGTGACGTCAGACGCCACATTCCGGGGAAACAAGATGTCGCTGGCGAGGTGAGCTGTGTACGACAGAGCTTGTTTTGGGACTAAACAGCGATTATTCTGTGTACGACAGTATCTAGCGATCGAGAATACTACCACATTTGTTTGCAATTCCTTTCTGGCAATATGCGAAAGCAATAAAGTGATTTATGCCTCCGATTTATCCTCATGTCTGTGGAGGCTCGGGTCCCTCTGCGCAGTTCTGGGCCCGTCCTGCGGGCCTTATTTATCTCCTGGCCTCCGGGATAGAGAGGTTTATTCAATACCTTTCCGAATGTAATTCTCAGTGTATGTGATTATATGTAAGAATCCCTAACATTGCCTGACTCCACAGCGTTTAGCTGTTTGAACTGCCGGCTCTCGCTGTCCGGCTGCGCCTCGGTCTCTTGAGCCGGATCGGTTTACAGCTGTATGGTGTGAGTTTGAAGTGAGGGGTCAGCAGTGTTCTGTGCCGAGGAGAGATGAGATCACTTTATTGGCCATATACAATTTCTTGCATTAGAAATTTTTCTTTTCGCGTATCCCAGCTTGCTCTCCATTAGACACAGACAGGGAGAGAAGCTGGGGGTCAGAGCGCTGGGTCAGCCATTGTACAGCGCCCCTGGAGCAGCTGGGGTGAAGGGCCTTGCTCAGGGGCCCAACGGAGTAGGATTCCTCTGCCGGCCGCGGGATTCAAACCAGCAACCTGCCAGCCACAGGCGCAGATCCTGAGCCACAGAGCCACCGGACCGCACACTTGTTGTGAAGTGGTCGTCTATAATAAAAAAAAAGTCTCACAATGGGATGCTTTATCCTGTGTCCTGTAGTGTGTGACCACGGTTACTCTCAGTTCATCTTTAAAACACCTCAAGCCCCTGTTTGTTTGTTTTTTTTTGCTTGGTGCACTGGTTGTTGTTGGGAGCGCTGATCGGGGAATGCGTTTTGGGTTGCAGCTTTTTACCGGCCCCGACACAGCTGACCCAGGACCAGCTGGAGGCGGAGGATGGGCACCACTCTCAGAGGCCCCCGTCCACCGCGCTGGTGTCCTCCCGCAGAGAGCCGCCGCCGTACGGCTACCGGAAAGGCTGGATCCCCAGGACGCTGGAGGTAATTCTGCTACAGCTACTCGGGCTGCCTGCCTTGCTTAAATGTCTGCATCTGCTTAACCTCTGTGATTCATGAGCTTGCCGTTCAGCCAGTCCAGTAGGTATGAGCTAGTTGGTCCGAGTGTCTCCCTGCCAGGGTATGGACATCAACATATAGTGAGTGGCTTGTTTCACACTCCCACCACTCATTGAGTAAAGACATGCTTCTCCTTCTCAGTTTTAAATGCACTCCCCTGCCGTTACTGCTTGTGTCCCGTGGTAAACGTTTCATTGTGGCTTCCGAAGAAGTCCACAGAGCTTGTCTAACAATTTTGAGTACTAGGGCTGAGCGTGCTTGCTGTTTTCTTTTTTTTAAGGCTAAAAGTACAATACTGAAACCGGGCATTGAATACAATTAAAACTCGCATTTGTTTCCAAACTATTTCTTCTGTTTTTTCCCTCCGAATTGATGGAAAACCCTTTAAGTATGACATGATGTCCTTGAGACCTTCCCTACAATACTGAACATAATTCCTTATACTTATCCATTGCTTTCAACCTGGAAACGGAGACAGCTCATTCACCTATGAAGAGCCGCCCCACTGCACAGCACAGCACATCAGCAAGTGGCGTGCTGAGAGATGGCTTATCTGAGACAGGGTTAACACCACTAATCTTTCTAAAAGTGCTGTGAGATTTTTAATAACCAAATTGTCAGGACCTAGATTTAACATCTTATCCACTGTGTGGATCAAAAGGTGAGTATTGATTTCCAAACTTTCCAAGCTGACCTCATCAGTAGCTTCAGGGGACTAACAGACCCACTAATACACATACTGTTTTTGAACTCATTCCCAGGATTTTGGAGATGGCGGTGCTTTCCCTGAGATCCATGTGGCCCAGTACCCACTGGAAATGGGCAGGAAGAAGAAGACCTCAAATGCTCTGGCGCTGCAGGTGGATGCGGAGGGAAAGGTCAAATATGATGCCATTGCAAGGCAAGGGCAGGGCAAGGATAAGGTATGGTACCGTGTTTTCAAAGGTCGCAGCATCACAAACATCCTGGCTGTACAGGGAAATAAACTCGCCAGTGTCGGTTAACTTTGGTTTTCAAAGTCCCAAAGGAACTTTTAAGCAAGAAAAACAATTGGAAATTTAGTCGTTATACCCTAAATGTATTCTTTATAAATGTTATACCCTAAATCTTTATAATGTAGAGTGATGCAACTACTCATCTGCTTGCCAGAGATGCCTTGTTTACATTGGTAGATAAACGCAAATGATGTTTTAAGCATGTTCTTCTTAAATGTGCAGCATTGGCAATTAGAATGTTCTTGTTTTTAATTGCTTTTAGGTGATATACAGCAAGTTCACAGATCTGCTTCCTAAGGAAGTTATGAATGATGATGACCCAGACCTCCAGAGGCCTGATGAAGAAGCGGTTAGAGAGGTGTGTATTTTGTCCAGATTAAGCTGCGCTGTGAAAAAGAAGCACTTTGATTGCTGACTCCTAATTCTTCCCTGCTTGCTTTTGTTTCATGATTAGTGATAAATGAACATGTTCTCAATAAAGACAGCTTTTATTCCGTGGACCTGAGGCTTTGGACTTTGATATGAATATTACCACTTATTAGTTCATCCACATTTTACCTTGGAGCCCATTTTGAAATAGTGTCTTCAAACTGAAGGGAAAACAATTGTTTTGATGCAGCTGACGGAGAAGACCAGGTCTGCCTTGGACAAGCAGGTATCGCAGAAGATCGCGGCAGCCATGCCTGTGCGGGCAGCTGATAAGCAAGCCCCTGCACAGTACATCAGGTAAGAGGAGTCACTGGTACTCCCTGGTCTCTGTTACATAATTGATCCCTTAATTGACCCAATATCAATTTGAAATCAAACTCAGCTCAGCTGGAACAAAACCAGCGTGTTTATGGCTTTCTGGGACCAGGCCTGGGAACCCCTCCTGTAAGCTACTTTTAAGTCTGTATGAAGAACAAGGGCTTTGCAGATTTGTGCTGCCTTTAAAGATGCTGATTAATGAAAGTCTTTCAAAAACTTTACATGTTTAGGGAAACAAACTTTCCTTTCTTTTATTAAGCACTTTAATTTAACACATTAAGACATTTCGGTGGAACCTTAGATCTTCATCACGCGCTTAATTGTTAACCAGTAGTCGGTTGATCAATACATTCTGCTTTTTAGGTACACTCCATCTCAGCAAGGAGTTGCATTCAATTCTGGAGCCAAGCAGCGTGTCATCCGCATGGTGGAAATGCAGAAGGACCCCATGGAGCCACCACGCTTCAAGTATGTGTTCCTGAATCTGGCCGTTTCACTGTTGAACGTTTCTCTTTGCACGCAGTGATACTGTTGCAGGAAGGTCATTGCCTGGCAAATGCCTCAGACATGGTAAAAATTTTACGACGCTCACATCCCTTTATGGCTATGTTAATATCCTAGGATTAACAAGAAGATTCCACGCGGACCTCCATCCCCACCTGCTCCCGTCATGCATTCTCCCAGCAGAAAGGTACATTAACTTTTACCATTTCACCATGGACATTAGATTATAATGGGTAACCGAAATAAAAATAAAAAATGGTGACCTTGAGCAGACAACGTTTAACTTTACTCTTTACTGTTTTTAATTAATCTGTGAACATTTGATCTTCAGAAGGAGTGAAACTTTTTACGGTGCACAGGTTCTTTGTTTAAAGAAATGGAAAGCATATGATTTGGGGGAATTTCTAGGTTCACAATCTTAAACTCACTCTAACGCTAACTTGAGGAAATGTGCTATGTGTTGATTTAAACCATTTTTTGTGCCTCTTGCAGATGACTGTAAAGGAGCAACAGGAGTGGAAGATCCCACCATGCATTTCAAACTGGAAAAACGCAAAGGTTCATTTTCAGTACTGTTGCCATTCATCATTAGAAAAGAATAAGAACATTAGAACATGCCTATTGCATGTTTTAGAACCAGTGGATGTAGTTAACAGCTTTTCAATTATTTTGTTTTTACTTTGTTTCAGGGTTACACGATCCCTCTAGACAAGCGTCTGGCTGCCGATGGCCGGGGTCTGCAGACAGTGCACATCAATGAGAATTTCGCCAAGCTTGCCGAGGCCCTCTACATCGCAGACAGAAAGGTAAATAAGAGTGAATTACGGTCTGGGCAGTATTAAATGTTTATGCATTTATTTTATCTTCAGTGGTCGCCCTGCAGTGCACTGGCGTATCATCCAGAGTAAATTTCTGCCATGCACCACACTCCTTCAGGATGGGCTCTAGCTTGCTGTGACTGTTATTAGTTGTGATCAGCTAGTTTGGTCACAGGTGCATGGGTAGTACGAAAGGGGATCGGTAAACCTGTTTCTATTGGCTTTTTTCTTTCCATTAGGCTCGTGAAGCAGTGGAGATGCGTGCGCAGGTGGAAAGGAAGATGGCTCAAAAGGAGAAAGAGAAAAAAGAGGAGAAGCTCAGAGAACTTGCTCAAATGGCAAGAGAACGAAGAGCAGGCATCAAAGGCCATGGAGACAAAGGTGCAGGAATGGGTTCCATAAAACCATGATGCTGAGTTACTGAACTCTCCATAGAAGAGTAGGCAGTGGCTTCTGCAGATACCATATAATGTCCTGCCTAAGATGTATAAATGTTTTTCGCTGCAGCAGATGTATTTGCTTAGGGTTGTCTGTCTGACGCCACCTGCATCTGCTGGAGTTGGGGGAAAACCATTGTAGTGGCCCTTCAGTTGCATGGAGATTTGGAGAATGTTAGACATTGCCTGCTGCAAAGCCCACGAACCCCATGAACAGAGCTGTCCTGCACTGAACTTAACGTTTGCAGGCTGCTGAGGTTGTGAACGATGGAAATTAAAAAAAAAAAATAAGGGCCGTTTCTTAGATTCAGGAACTTGCCAGTCCTCAGTCCGCCTGAAACGTTTCAGTTCTCCCAACTCATTTGTTCTGAACCGATGTCACTTCACCCCCCCCAGGAGCAGAGGACGGAGAGGTTCGAGAACGTGATGAAATCCGTCACGACAGGAGGAAAGAGAGACAGCATGAGCGGCTGATCTCCAGAGCAGCTCCCGACAAGAGGTGACCCAGCTCCAGTCAAGATGACTGATTCCTTCAATAGACCATCACTGCTCTAGTCTTGGCAAATGTTTAGTTTCTAACAGCATGAATTAATATGATCTTTTGTTGTACTGTTTCTTAGATGTTATGGTATGATCCTGCTGTGACTTCAGTTTTTACTGCGACAGTGTTTATCTAGTACTGTTTAATATCGAATGTGTCACAAGTAGCATGAACATGTAATCCTTTTAGAAAAACTTAAGGCATTACTTTTTTTGTTTAGATCGAAGCTGCAGAGAGACCAGGACAGGGATATCAGTGAAATTATAGCCCTAAATCTGCCTAATCCTCGTCCATCCAGCGAGGCACAGTATGACCAGCGTCTTTTCAACCAAAACAAGGTAGAATTTATTCCCTTTGTGGTTTGATGGGAGAATTACGACCTAGCATTATATTTTAAAAAGGGATAAATTAGTTTATTAATCGTTAGTAAATCAGTATTGCAATTGTCATGTTTAAAAATTGTACAGAAATGTATTGCTGTTGAAGGATGGGCACCAGTTTTGAAAGGCTGTAAAATCACATAGAAAAGCAGTTTGTATTTTGCATCTTTCAGGTATTCAATATTTTACAGCACTACCATGTTCCTTCTTGATTACAGGGTATGGACAGTGGATTTAGTGGTGGTGATGATGAGGGGTACAATGTGTACGATCAGCCCTTTAGAAATGGTAGCACCATGGCTCAAACTATTTACAGGCCCAGTAAGAATACTGAAAAAGACAGCATTAATTTGGACACACTGATCGAAAGTAACAGGTAAGTTCAGAATTATCTTGAATTTCTGGGGGTGTTTAAGTGTGCACTTGATTCTCATAAAGGCTTATGTTGCTTAAATTAAGTGAATCTTACATTGTTCTTCAGTACAGATACTGAAGAACTATCTTTAACATTTATTACTAGACAAATAAACAATTTAAAGTTTAAGCTTTAATTTTTTCCCTTTAATGAAGATTTATGAAATCTGTAAACTCCACTGAGTGATTTTCTTTCCTTCCCGATTTTAGGTTTGTCCCAGAGAAGGAATTCCCTGCGAGCGAGCACGGGCCTCGCAGGGATGGCCCGGTTCAGTTCGAAGAGGATCCGTTCGGTCTGGATAAGTTCTTGGAAGAAGCCAAGCAGCACGGTGGCTCCAAACGCCCTTCAGCTAGCGGACGTTCAAAGGATTATGACCATGAGAAAAAACGGAGAAAGGAATGATTCCGTTTTACTCGGTCTAGTAGCGTAGTTTTTGTTGTTGCTGTAGTTGTAATAAAGCAAAGGCTTCTTTCAGAAGAAATGCCAGCTGTTGACATTTTAAGTGGTTTCTCATGTTTTGTACTTTTTAATGGCAAGATTTGGCACTGTCCATATGGAAGTCCAAAAAAAGTGTTTAATTGGCAAGAGCTTCCATCCAGTTAGCTTTATGTTCATGTATTAATAACAAATCAGAAAGGGACCAGTAACGAATTGCCACATTTTGGAAAAAA
Organism: Atractosteus spatula; assembly: GCF_055471065.1. Classification (NCBI taxonomy): domain Eukaryota; kingdom Metazoa; phylum Chordata; class Actinopteri; order Semionotiformes; family Lepisosteidae; genus Atractosteus; species Atractosteus spatula. Next base: position 2,279,160 of record NC_142714.1, on the reverse strand, counting down.
TGTTGGATTAGTCTTCTCAAGTGTAGAATGCCTGTAAGCCTCTGTATATCAGGTAAAATTATTTCTTTCTCTATCACAAACTGTACAGTTACACATGGAATAATTTTTTTCACTTGTGGGGAAACAATGCCAATAATGTAAACTTTATTAAAATTATACATTAGTAACATGGTGTACATACACAATTTTTTCAGCTTGAGTCACCAGCATCTCTGTTTATCCTCCGTCCCACAAATACTCTTTTGTTCTTTTGCACCTGGAGCTGAAAAGAAACCGGTTTTAATTATTTAGTGGGCACAGTTTGAAAAATACAATTTGGTAACAGCTCTGTTTGAAGGAAAAATGCAAAAGCTGTCATGGTGATGAAAAACTTAAGAAAATTAATCTCTACAATTTCTTTAAATGCTTATATAAACCTATTCAAAACCATAAACGTGCAACATATAACAATCTGCAAAATATTCCTTCACTTTTGCATATCAAATACCTTTGATCCTTCTATAATATGTGGGTCCTTCTGTAGTGCATTTTGAAGACCTTCTTCAGTTGTGTACCCAATCCAGCAGAAGCCCCTATGAAAGCCAGTCTCTTTATCCTGTAAAGCAAAAAGTAGAAAAGTGCTCCAATGTGGATAATGCTCATTTGTAAATTGATAACCAAATTATAAGTAGGCCTATCCCAGAAACAGAATGCAAGGTGAGACTACAGAGCGGGACAATTTATTGACTAAGTTGTTTTCTCGGGGTATTCTTGGAGAACAGTCGAGCTCCACACATCCCTCCCATTCTTGAGTAGCAGGCGGGCCCAGAGACAGTGGTGCTATCGGTCACTGCAACACATTACTCAATTTAAAACCCAACGTGACCATCACTTGTAGTCACACTATAAATGTAGTACTTTTACAAACCAAAGATGTATTGAATATTAAAACAAATTCAGAATAAAATATGGAAGACTTACAAAAGGTAAAAGACATTTCTTGACTTGTCCAAACTGTCCAAAATACTCCTTCAGCTCCTCTGCAACAGAAAAATAATTCAGCATCATACAGGTGTTGCCAGCAAAATTAGTACCAATAACTCAAAGAAGAGTGATGTATTGAAAGGGAAGGTAACGATACTGGCACATAGAATGGTATTTTAGGTATAAAAGAAGATAATGAGCCAGAACCTGTATCACCCTGCAACCCACAACTGGCAGCCCACTGAAGCTCAGCGGGTGTGAGCCTTGTCAGTACTTGGATGGAAGACTCCTGGGAAAACTAAGGTTGCAGCTGGAAGAGGTGTGGGTATCAATGCCCAGCATAGCGATGGGGACACTATACTGTAAAAATGGATGAGACCATAAAACCAAGGTCCTGGCTCTATGTGGTCGTTAAAATCCCAGGGAGTTTCTCAAAAAGAGTAGGGGTGTTACCCTGGTGTCCTGGCCGAATTTCTCATTGGCCTTTACCAATCATGGCCTCCTAATTCTCCCCATGAACAGGCTTCATCACTCAGCTCTCCTCCCCACTTCGAGCTGGTGTGTGGGGAGCGTATTAGTGGATTATACAGGTGGGGCTACACAGTGGTGGTGGTGGTGGAGGGGATCCCCATGACCTGTAAAGAGCTTGACTGGAGTGTCCAGAAGAGCGCTATATAACTGTAACGATTTATTATTGGCATTCCTCAATAAAACTCCTCCATAGAAACTCGTTCTAGGTTCAATTTGAACATTTTCATTATCTTCATTCTCGTATGCCTTCATTGTAATGTGTTGGTGAGACTGCGTTGTGTGTACGAACTGGCACAGACGAGTCCAATGACATTACGGAAAGTCGCTGGATAATATAGTTGTACTACACCGTACATCCGCCCGCAATGTCACTGCAGAGTGCTTTGGTTTTAAGTATTAATAAAACATAAAACGTGAACCACAAAAACACCAGTTTTGCATTGCAGGATGTGTATTTGTAAAGGAGCAGGGCTAATACTCACTGCTTGCCGTGGTCCATGGTATTTTAGAGACAAACACTTCGAAAGCCTTCTTCGTGGGAGCCGCCATCTTTCCAGCCTGCCGATTAGTTACCTTTGACCTCGTCCTTCCTGACGTAATATATTTATTCCTTACAATTACTGATAAAATGTTGCAATAAATGAAAATATTATTATAAACAATATATTTTAATTTAAAAATATTTTATTAAAAATTGTCGTTGGTGGAGAATGTGAAAATCTGAAGAAAGCGGAGTTGAAGGGTCAAACGAGAATGATCAAGATGGCGGCCTCCATTGTGGAGCACGGTGAAGATGCGTTTAGAAAGCTCTTTAAGTTTTATAAGAGAAGAAGTCCTCCCCCCGATTTCATCGATGTCATAGATTTTACAAAGGGTGTAACAAATGGAAAAGTAAGTTCTTCCGAATTAATCAATAAAAAATGTGTATTATTTGCGTTTTGAGATTTTTGAAAGGTAACTAAAGTTCTGTTCGAATAAAATAAGTATCACCCTTCTGTTATGTTAGTCTTTATTGAGAGTTCAGAGTCGTTCTGATTGGTAATATAGGAGGGAGACATTTTGTAGTGCGAAATTGTCTAATAGCAAAGCAGTTGTTGTACTTCTTAATATAGTGTTCTCGGACGATAAAGCTGAAGCTGCCTTGTTTTTATTTGAGTGCTGTAGGACCATTCTTACGTTAGCTAGTAGTGATAATCGTTAGAAACTATCTCGGAGACCAAGTTTCATACGCGAAGCTGATAAGGTATGGGAAATGCCTAATAATATCTAACTAGCTGTGGTGAAACTTGTTACCAAAGTTGACTTTTCTGCATCATTGTGGGTTCACACACGAAACAGCATTTTGTATCGGGGAAAATCAATATAATAGAAACAATTTCGAAGATCTCAGAACTAAATTTACATATTCGAAGTCTGTTAATTAGGCATTCTGTCTGCACCATGCAAAGGCAAACAACTGGAAATGTAATCAGTCAAAACAGCCAAACACTGAGGACAAGGCTTCAAACTTTGCCATAGAAAGTGGCTGTTCTGCAGACAGTGGCGTTTCACTAAATGAGTGGGGTGGCACTATTATGAAGTTGGCTTGAGATGGGGATCGAGAGAGAAATTCAAACATGGAGGGGGAGCCCTGATGCACAAGGAGCAGAGCAATGAGAACCCTTGGGAAGAAGTCAAAGGGCCAGGTGTGTCTTCATACTTCAATTGTTTAAAAACTCACTGAAAAATAGTAATAATCATCTAAGTTTTTTATATTGGGCTTTGAAAGAAGCGTGTCGCTTGTAGCGGTGACACATTCACAAAAGTATCAGGAAAATTACCATCTTTTGGTAACAGGTGACATTTTATTGAACACCAATGACAGTTCATTATCATGATTTCCTGTTGTCATCACCAGTGGTCTAAGCTGAACGTCACCCGGATAATTACATCTGGCCCCTGTTGGAAGTAGTGCAAGCCATACATCTGCAATACATGCTCTACACAAAGTGCTCTCTGGTGGGATTCTGTTCCATGGCATATAGTCAGGGCTACTATGAACCTGTTCACTGGTTTCTGTGCCCTACATGCCACACATTGTTCCAGATCATCCTGCAAATGTCCAACAAGGCTCAAAAAGAGTAGGCCATCCACAGCATAGCTGCTACACTTTCATCTTCCAAGAAGGGTGGTTAAGCAAGCGTTGCGGGGCAGTGAGTTGTCATGTGTGGATCCGCCTGCAGGGAGTGAGGTCCCAGGACTTCATGAGTGTAGTGCCTTGCACTGAGGCCCACAGTTACTATAAGTGTAGTTCTGTCGTGACTAGACACTCCTACACACACTATCACATTTGGACCCCCTCCTTTGACAGAAGTGTTGTACATAACAGTTACTGTGTCACACTCCCTGACATCCATCAGAGTGGTTTACACAACGCTCTGATTCATTTCTAAAGAGCACTTGGCTCCACTGCTGGCAGGTTTAGCACATGTGGCTCCAACATTCAGATAAGTGAAGCTCATTGATTGCTTTCTGTATTTTTCTATCTTGATTTTCATCGCACCTGATATTCAACAGATTAAATCACTGCATCAGATGCACCCAATCTGGTTTCTCCTAAATTAAATTTAAATAAAAAAAAGAGATGTTATTAGACGTATGACTCTTCCAGCTGTCACTTTGGGTGGGAGCTCATTGGACAATTGCTAACATTGTATAGTTGGAGTGTAGAATGAGCCCTCATTTAGGACATGGGGCTCCTGAGTGGTCCAGCCAGCACAGGCCCTGGCCTGAGCACAGACCAGGCCCTGTCGTTCACGCACTGCGGGGCAGAGCCTGAGTCAGAGGCCACTGGTGGCGGCACACCGCTGGGCACCCTGAGCACCGCCTGGGGTAGAGTAGATGTCAAAGGATTTTGCTTATACCTCATTCTCCTCGTGTGAGATTAACCATTTGGAGAGAAAGCATTCTGTTGGAGAGAATCTCCAGTCATCACCATTTCCCTCTTCTTGTGCTCTTGGTGTCACTGGTGTGGTTGAAGGTGATCAGAGGGGTGACTGGACTCCAGGAGCTTGGTTCAGGTCTTGGTTGTCTGTGTTCTGGTTCTGCAGTGGAGTCAACGTATTTGGCGATGTGTTGGTAGGTGGGGTTGTTAGTGTTTCATTTCCTTTGGCCACCTGGTTCCAGCTGCTCTCAGTCAGTTTCTCTGTGTTATGAAGGATGTGTGCCACCTGAGAGGCAGGGATTTACCATTTCCGCCATCTTGTGATTCTCCATCTCCAGTGTTTCCCTTAAGGCCTGTTTAATGGGCCCTGGTAATCAGGTTTTCTTAATTCACAATAAAAAATACAAACAATTACATATTACTTTGACGATTTTAATTAGAAATTAGAAAACATATGCTACTAGTGTGCAATATGTAATGTATTTATTATATGTACAGAGAGGTATTTATACTACATATATATTATATATGTTCTGCAATATATGTACTGAGATGCATGTATTGAGATGTAGTTTACTCAGTCTGATGGAATGGTACCAAACAGCAGAGACATGAAAAGTAGTGGTGTTTGAAGACAACTCAGATGAATGGCTGTGTAACAGTTTTTTCCTCTTGACAGCCAAGTAGATTGTATAATACTTCTAATATCATTAAGGATGGACACTACAGTGCTAATTTTTCCTTTTCTGCCACAAGATATGAAAAGTGAAATAAGCCGTACAAAGCCATGAGACTGATCGCCTCGCGTTACACGAAGGCTCAGCGAGGACTGCAGAAAGGAAATGAGCCTCTGTAGGGGCATGTTGTGTTTAGAGGGGAATCTGAAGGAGATGCACGCCAGAGCTCAGAGAGATGGATGCTGCCTAGGGATTCTGGCAGCTACTGTTTGCGTGGGTGAAAATAAAGACATTTCTGAATGGAGTAGTTCAGGTCCCTAGCATTCACCATTCCTAACTGCAGAGACAGGGTGAAGTACAGGTCTAGTGTGAACTGATTAGGAATAAAGATGACTAACACATGTGGCTTGCTTGCACTGGAAAACAAGCCAACGCAGAACTTGCAAATCCTTCTGTACCACGAGGTGAGTGTTCACTGACAAGAAGACTGCTGGAGATAGCAACGCTGTCTAGCCATAGAGAGCGTTCCTCTGTCCTGCTGTCTTCACAGTGTGAATTGTTACTGCTCTCTCAATCCAAACTGGATCTTTAATGCATCATTACTGTGCTCCCAGAGCTAATTAAGGCTCAGGGGTTCATTTGATAATGGGTTTAAATGGTTTGGTTGACATTTTGTCAGGACCATTCTACTTTCTCTGTTACTTCCCACAAGGCTACAACTTAGAGCCAAGGCCGGGATGTGGCTGAGACATCCCCAGTAACTTTATTGACACAGACTGAAGAAATACTGGCCACGTCTTTTTGGACTGGCCCTACACACCTTGGATCAGAATGAGACGAACACTCACTTGTTTTGCTGAAGTTACCTCAAGTTTTACAGAGCTGGCTGCCCAATCGTATAATGTGGGAGGTTTTGGATTAATTACTGCTCAGAATTAGTCATTTGAAAATATTTTCGCTGAACCGTTGTTCTTTAAATACTGAATTATGAAAGTAATTTTCTTTAATCAAGTTTTCAGTGTTTGAAAAATTGCAGTCACGGATGAATAAAACAGAATTGTATGTGGCTATCAAACAGGAAATTATGAAACATGGAGGCTCTGCTCCAAAGAGACGCTTCATCATGGGGTTGCAATTTAAAGATGAGTTTTTATTACTTTTGCATTAATGTAGATGTGTAAAATTTGAATTCTAAATTCTAAATTATATGCATCAATAGTGATTTCATTTATGATTAAATACATTTCATGGAGTAATTAGCCTCCTTAAATGTTTGGATAAAATATACATTAATGCCAGCAACCTTCAAAATAAATTTAATAAATCTTAGTTTAAATATGTGTAGTCTAAAGACGGCAATTGTCTTGTTCTTGGTTGAAAAGTGGGCTTGGCTGACCAATGATTCAGTATGTTTCATTTGACCATTTTCTTGTTATTTCACTCTAGTCCGTGAAGTAAAACAAATGGTCTCTTTGAATGTCAATAGCTTACATTACCAGGGCTGATTCACACTGACTTATGTTCTCTTTCCCTGGGCTATTTATGACTCAATTGTTTCTAAGCAACATGAATTCTAAGTTATATTAAAAATATAGAGCACAGGTCTGATATATACAGGCTAAAGCTTTAATTCTAAACACTTAATGCATAAAGAAAAACATCAATAAAAATGTTTTTGGAGGTTTTCAGACCAGAATGAGACAAGTGCAATTGTTTTTTTTTAAGAGCAGTTCACACAGGTGATGCCAAACCTCCTGTTTATCTGTGTAGGTGTATTTACCATTTTTAGCCCCAGATTATTCTGTTGTATCATCTATTACAAAGGAATGTGGGCATTTATACAGAGGCCCTGTTAGAGTTTTAAGAAGTGACCCCACTCACTGGTCTGTACCAGGGGCTGCTGCTCGAACAGTCTCTCTCTCCGCAGGTGCTCAGGACTGAGCTCAGTGCTACATCGGTGAGTGACACAGCTGCTCGGCGTGCTGGACTGCACCCTGTCCACCACTGGAAGGCCTTTGGCCTGGAGGGGCATCCAGGTATTTTTCTGTCTGAAGTCAGAAGATGTGTATGACAATTTTATAAGCACTCCTGGCACGTATATGCAGTATAGCACTTTTTATCCCAAAGAGACTCACATACAGTAAAGGAGGTGGCCCACTTCAAGTGCAGCCCCAACAGGGTATTAAAGGGGAACTATAAGGAGGCCAGATTGTTCAGTTCCAGCCAGGACATCAGTGGTAACTCCCCTCTCTTACAAACAGTCAAGCGGGACCTTCGATGGCTGCTTGAAAGTTGGTTTAATGTCTCATCTAAAATTTGGCACAGACTACAAGACACTGTCTCTGTTCCCTTGTTTCTCCTCAACCTCAGAGGTCTCCCAGACAAGCTCTTACCAGCCCCCGCCCTCCTTCCTTCTTGGAGATCAGGCGCGATGGTGGTAGTTTCTCTGTCAAGATCAGAGTTTTTGCTCATTGCAGTGTGTTAAAATGAATCTCCTTTTCCCCCCAGAAGCTATTGTTTTGTAGCTCATGAAATGTACATAATGGGGAAAAGTAATTTGTAACTTAAGAAGTATCTATGACTTTAATACCTTATGAGCTAAGATACAGATTAAAAGAAGAATGATATTTGAGATGAAGTACAGCTCAAGAGGTAGAAGCAATTTTGATCAGTACTTTAGAAGCACATTTACCACTGCGGAGGTAAATGCTCTATTCAGCGAAGACAAGTAGGACATATTTCCATGTGTTACAGGTTTGTTTTGAAGCCACACAGAATGTCTCCATTGCTTGACTGTCTTTAGACTTGTATGAAGAAGACTGTGAGATGAGGTTATGCAGGTTTTCAGAATCATGCCAAGGGCAGTGCTTCACCAACAACACAAGGACACAGGATCAGAAGTGCAAATTAAGGGAAAATGTGTTTAGGACTGTAAAAGGAAGGAATGTGTTTGCACACAGAGTCAGAGGTGCCAGGAACTAACAGCAGTCTGTTGAAGAAGTGGCTGGAGAAGATTTTGTGATCGATTAGCTACTGCAACTCAAATAAACAAGATGGACTGAACAGCCTCCTGTCATTTGTGCTCCTTCTGTTCTTAGGTCATGTGGTGACAGAAAAAAACATTGTTCCAGCTCTGTAAGCACAGAGCAGCTGTACAATAACTTATGCAGTACAGAAGGTCATGTTTACAAAATATGGACTGATAATACTGGGCGATTTTCTCAAAAAAGCGTGCCAGTATAGAATGCAACTGAGCAACTGCTGGCTACATGGTAGATAAATAAAATATCCATTGCATTTTCATTTAAAAAATAATTGCTTTCAAAGGTGCTCCACAAAATCAACTATAAAATAAATGCATTTTTCCCTCCTTGCTGAAAGGTTTTGGATTCCTTACGTGACGTCTGTATTTTATACAATACATTTACCCATTTGGCAGATGTTATTACCTGAAAAGAATTACAATTGCATCCAGTCAAAATACTAAAGGTGCATATTACATTATCTTAAGACAAAAATAAAACCACAGCAAAACAGTCAGTGCAGTATGAAGTGCAAGGTTGTAGCACAGTGCTAAAGCCTTTCAGTGTAACTTGATAGAAAGAGCAATGTGTGTGCACCAGCTGTGTAAATAACTCTGCAGTAAACAAATGATTACATAGCATTTCTTGATAAAAGGAGAAAACCTGACATTTAGTGTAAGCAGAAGCACATGGTTGAAAAAACTGTATGAGCAACACCTGGTGTTAATTAATGAATTTGAAATAAATGCAGAATTAACGATAGCTAAAATGTTTTAAAAATAAGCAGGTTGCTTAAGATACTGTGAACATGGCTGCAAATATTGTCTTTAAACAGGGTTTATTTTCATCACCAATCCCTTCCTGCCTGGCTCCCAGCAGCACTGGGTCAAGCAGTGCCTGAAAGTGTACCCCCAGAAACCCAACATCTGCAACTTGGACATGCACATGCCCCCGTCCGAAACTCAGGACCTCTGGGAACAGAGCAAAGACCAGCTGAGGTGAGCTCTCGCTGCGTACCGTACACCTGCGTCGCAAAACTGACATCTTCCTTTGCACAGCATGGGGGTCGTGTGAATATTACAGATGAGCATTGCTGAGGTTGCTCATTTTCAGTTTTCTGTGTGTCTGTATGCACAGATGTTTTCTGTTCTTGTGTTCCCAGTCACTAACTGGAAATGAGTAAAAATGACAGCTGTGGTCTGAGGAAGCCGTGTGGAGGCCGGTGAAGAGGGAAGGAGCTTGTGATGCCACCCTCTACTCTGAATTTGCAGCAATGCATGTCCGTACCTATGCAGCCCATTGCTGGCACAGAGCAAATCCTGGGATATGGATCTATATTCCCAGGACAGTCTTTAATTTAATTCTTAACATAGAGGAGTATTAGAGTGCAGGCAATCCCCTGCCACTTGAGTCTTAATCATGTTTATTGTATCATTTTTTAATATGTGGTGAGTCATTTATTTTCTGCATTTTCGTTTATGTATTAAACATCAAAGTCAGCTTGAATTGGCCTACTAAAAATGCATTAGAATGATTCCCTGGAATCATATTTTTTTTCTCCACGGTCTTTTTAGATTTTGTACTGTCCTTCCCTCATCTGATAAACCAAGAGGTGTCTTTGAAATCCAGAGTCTAAAGTAAAATGGCAGATCTGTGTGTGATTGATAAGCGACCTCATGCTGTTTGCCAGCGCTGTTTGGAGACTTGTGTAAAGTTTTTCTTTTAAATAGTACTTGTTTGGAGGGGGAAAAAAAGGAAAACTTGACAAAAAAAGAAACTTGGAAGAAATGGTATATGCCATGTGTACTTTAAATGAAGAAAACCTTTGGAGTAATCTTTACTTTAAAGTTGCAGACTATTTTGTTTTGCGCCTGGCGATCACTGCTTTTCCTCATGACCTTTAGCACGGCGGTGCAGATCTTGACCTGACTAATCCCTGTGCGAATGTTCACTTTCAGCTTTTACAGCTTCTGGAAACCACCTGCTGCCCGCGGAGATTATGGCAGTGTAGCTGATTGCTCATAAGCGGCTGCTCGCAGTGGGAATTTCGAAAGGTCAACGATGTCGAGTGCTCTGTCCTTTTTTATCTCTTTCATGAACTGAAAAGCTTCTCCCTCCCCCGCAGGCGGAAGAGAGCCGGGAAGAGAGAGCCGAAGAGCCTTCTGGAGAAACTCCGCTGGGTGACCCTCGGCTATCACTATAACTGGGACACCAAGGTGACTGCTAGCCTGTTTGGTCCACATGTGCAACAAGGAGCCACAGGTTAAAAAATACAGCTAATATTTGTCACTATAGCACAGTTTTAAACACGAGACATGTTGTGTTTTTGTATTCCACACCAATGAACACCCATGTTTTCTGAGTGAGCTACCCCTCAGAATATCTGACATCCCACGAAGGTTTAAAGGGCCTCTTCTGGATTTTTGATACAGGTGAAACAATTCAAATTCCAGCTTAATTCTTGGTTGTTCCTGGAATTCTTTCATGAAAGCCCTCCCCTGGACAGCCTGCCCAAGAGTGTTCATGCCTCTTATGAAGGCAGTGTCTTCTGATTCCAGTTGCTCTCTTGTCTGTCTTTGTGCCAAGCATTCTTCGGTAGCAGTTCCTGTGGGTAATAATATCTTCATATGGATTTTGAACAGATTAAATGTCATCGCAAGGCTTTGGGAGTCAGAGTCCTGTTAGTTATTTGAATGTAAGAGTTTCCACAGTGTGTCCCTCCTTATTTATTTGACCTCCTGGAAAAAGTGAAGCCCTAGATTTTTTCATTGACTTTCAGATTTTGATAGTGATTCAAAAACTGCTTCTCCATTTCAGATATATTGACAGGGATTTTCAGTGTTTGGTTGGTGGTGTTGTTTTTTGGTGTTATTACATTAATTCAGTTGGATTTATTCTGTTTATTCAGTTTCATTTATGTACCCGGTTTTGGTTTTATTCTTCTGAAGGGAGTGCATTGCCTTTAGGATTCTTTTATTTTGGCTACAGGACAGTTCTTTCTTTATTGTATAGGAATGAAACCTGTCTAGTTTATATGCTAATTGCAGTAACACTATTTAGTCTTATTCCATATTAAATCAGGAATTGCACACCGAATTCATTAGCTTTGATCTCTATTTGACATTGCAAAATGTCTGACAACAATCTGTGAATTTTAACAGGAATTTGCCCTAATTGATGCAGAAGAGTCTCGGTACAGGCACTATTAAGATCAGATGTATTATGTATTCATTGAACCGTTTGTAAAGGCAGCTTGAATGTTTATTTACTGATTACATAATTCTGCCTGAATGCTAATACTGGAGGAAAACAGAGGGAGGTACAAAATGCACCGATAAACCTCAGAAAAGGTGGCAGGAATCTATTTGTCCTCCTTTTTGTATCCCTGCTCATGAAATTTAAATGATTAGTGTCACTGTAGACAAATGGATTTCCTTCATCACATGGCCAAGCCATTTGTTAGGTTTCTCCAGTGACCACGAGCTGACCTTGTACTGAGTGGTGGTCGTCATTTGTGTCTGTCTGAGGCACCGCCCTCCACTCGACAGGTGGTTTCTTCTTTTCTACCAGCGCAGAAACGCTCTGGCAACGTCTGCCAGTCCCAGCAGCTTGACTGCATGCCGTCCCTGAAACAAAAGTTTAATAATATTAAAGTGCGGCAGATACAGACAAAATGAAAGCATTTTGAGTCGTGATGAGATCTAGGCAGCTGTAGCTCTTTGAAGGTTACGTGCACTTTGAGGCATGAAAAACACAAAAGATAGGTACAGCACCCTCTAGCTTTGTTGTATTTTTAGTGTATCTTGGTACCAATATGTTTTTACTTTTGCTGCTGAAGAGAGTTTTAGGGTTCCAGTTAAGCCTGAAGGACCTTAAGCCCCTGACAGTTTCTGGTGGATCTAGAAAGACAGCCTCCTGACATTCAGGATGGTGTCAAACAGCATCACCAGGCTGGCAGATGACTGAGACTGGAAATCTGCTCTGCCTGTTACCACAGTGTCCTTATAAACTTTTTGAAGAGAAAAGAACAGGGAAAGAATTATAGAGTGTTCCGGCGCCTTCTCGCCCTCTCGCCCTCTCCTGCGGGACGCTGTGCTTCTTTGCTTGCGTGAGCTTCACACCTTGAGGGATGGTTTTGTTGTTTCAGACGTACTCCCCGGCCCACCACACCCCCTTCCCCTCGGACCTGCACACGCTGGCCGCACGAGTGGCCGCAGCCTGTGGCTTTCCCAGCTTCAGCTCGGAGGCGGGGATCCTGAACTACTATCACCTCGATTCATCTCTGGGGATACACGTCGACGAGTCTGAGCTCGACCACTCGCAGCCACTCCTGTCCTTCAGGTGAGCTCGTGTGGCAGGGCTGTTTGAGAAAACCCCAGGCATTTCTTCTGGGCAAACACAAAAGATAACTAAATTCAGTGCCCAGCCTTCTTTTATATAACATGGTTGTATTGTTATCACACAGATAGCACTCCTACTTGGTAACTAGTTGCAATTGCATGTGGACACCGCACAGTTATATGTGGAAATTGCTATCTAAGAAGAAATCCCATTACCATATTATGACATGGTAATTGCGCCTGTTAATTTAACTGGGAGTCCCGGACTGAAGCAGTAAGTGGAACAACACATAAGACATACGCTTAATTTAACCCTCAGCAGTTAATGGAAATCATTAAAATTTTCCGACTGTATCACACTTGTTCAAAGTTGGGCCAAAGTAAAGATTATTTTCCTATCAAAGACGTTTGCTCAGAATAAGCGCCATCGCACAGGAGCAGTTTCTGCCGCTTTATCCAAGAGATGGGCGCTGCAATGACATGACCTCACAGTCGGGTGTTTGACATCTGTACGTCCTGGATGTAACCGTCTTCCCCACTCAGTGTTCCCGTTTCCACTTTGTTCCTCATAGTTTCGGCCAGTCGGCCGTCTTCCTTCTTGGCGGGATGAGGCGCGAGGACCCCGCCACCGCCATGTTCATGCACAGCGGCGACATCATGGTGATGTCGGGGCCCAGCAGGCTGCGGTACCACGCCGTGCCACGCATCGTCTCCGCCAGTCCCGCCGAAGACCCCCTGCCCCCGTGTCTCCTCCCGCGACTGCAGCCGGACCTGCCGGAAGCCTCCGCCGTCGGCCCGGTCTCTCGGGAGGACTGGGAAGTGTGCGCGGGGTACATCCGGAGCTCGCGAGTCAACGTGACGGTGAGGCAGGTCCTGGAGGCTGGGGCGGTCTTTCCTGGGGACCGCGGCGGCGGCGGCGCTGTGACGTCTGGGGGAGACTCGGAGAGAGAAAGAGACTTGAAAAGGAGAAAGAGTCACTATGGGGATTTTTAACAGACGCTCAGGCGGTTCTGTCCAGAGATGTTCTTCTCCTGCGAGAAGATGGACTGCGCTCAAAAACTGCACTGCGTCCCTTAGTCCTCTTACACTACTGTTATACAGAGGATCTTTACAGTGCAATTCAATTGTAAGGAAATCGTACATCTAAGAAAAGGGTATTTAATGTGTGTAGATTAAATTAATTTCGCTGTGCTACTGTGCACCTGAGCTGCATTTGGACAGGAAGGAGGTACTGAATGTGAATTGATGCATATTCTGTGTTCCCAGTGACAGTGTAAAGATACATGAAGCGATCGCAGTAAGGGGATTTCAGTGGGTGTAGTCGAATGTACTGTAAAATATCAGGTTCAGGCTGAGGATTAGCCCAGACACTCGGATCTGTCCAACTAAACAAACAGGCTAAGTTCATTCACCACTTGTGTCGATCATTTTAAGTTCCTACCGCCACCATTGTGCTGAGAAGACGAAGCAGCTTCAATTTGCATAATGATCAAATGGCTGTTAAGCTAATTTCCTCCCGATGCTGTGAGTGGTTTTTATTCTGTTGCGCAGGGTGAATTGGGTGTCCCCTGGGGTTTATCCATCTCAGAGAACGATCCCCCCACCTCCTCCCTGCACTGCATTTACTCTGAATTAAAGATCATATCTGATTTCTTTTTGTTGCAATGTCATTATGTATTTAAAATAATCTCATTCCTGACTGAGGACTCACTGTGTTTTGTAGTCCCTGACTTTTTCATTTAAATAAAAAAGCAAAGGAATTTAAGGAGGCATAAATCTCCTAAGTTGTTTAGAAGCAGTAGACTTATTTAAATATTCTTCCCTATCCATGCTAGAGGCAGAATAAGGCTGGGATGTTTCGGTCTGTCCTCATTTGTAATGTTCACAGTGTGGTCCTATGACATATCACTAGGTTGTTGTTTGTGTTTATTGTGAGCCTCAGATTCATTTTTTCCCCCCAAATATTCAAATTGGTGCTTAAATTTCCTTTTTTTCTTTAACCACATAACTGAAATGCTTGTCTGTCAAGCCAGGCTATTAACAGAAAAATAATCAGAACTTTTATAGCACTAGAATTTGTTTAACACATGGGTCATGACTTTCATTTTTCTGATATAAGGCTGGAGCACAATTTGCTCTGTCAGCTGCGTACCTGCTGTATAACTTACATCTGAAAGGGACTTTAGCATTGGCCTTACAAAATGACACCTGCTGACCTTTTAGAACATTTTCCCCCTTGACACATGCATGAACGTGTAATATCATTTCCCATTTCTCAGGTAAAATTTGTAGCCTCTTTTTGCATTACTATTATTATGTAATGCGTAAATGATCTAGAAGGAACCCTAGTGCTTCATATGTAAGTGCTTAATTAAGTAGAAAATGATGTTCTTGACAGCAGAAGGTCATGCAGGAAATGGCATCACTGGAATGAGGAGCAAAAACAAATCAGTACTGTGTCTCTTGTGATTGCATTTCCTGGTAAACCACATCGGTCTGAAATTCATCTGAAGGTGAAAGTGAATGTAAGTAAAGTAGTTAGAATAGATACATTTCAATTACTGCAAAGCTGAACTTGCAACTGTATAGTTGAAGCCACTCTATTGGTGGTTTAGGACTTTGTGTTTGATCAGTGGAGTGTTGCATATTATATATATATTTCAAAGCCTGCACTTCTTGTTTTACTCCTGCATTTAGCTGTTTTGATTGTTAAACCCTCTATGACTGCCCTCTAGTGGACACATTGGAGTTCACTGTTGTGTGAACGTGGCAGAATCACAATTTCCTTTCCGTCCGATTTATTGTTTTATCTCCTCGAACTTACAGCAAAAGTTTTGCTTTGCCTGTCTCTTTCTCTCTCTCCTTTCTTTGCTAAAAACAGGCCAGTTTGTACCAAGTATTGTTGCTTTGAGGAAAGTATCAGTGAAACGGGACAGATGACGAGTCTGTGAGGACACCTCGCGAGAGTCTGGTAGTGGTGCTGGTGTAGGTGCAGGCTGCTCCCCATTTTCACTAGACTTTCACTGTCATCCCTGCCGGGTTAAAGGAAGACCACATCTTGCAGAGTGGGGCTGTGTTCCATGTGTCTGTCTGGGCTCAGCTGGAGAATCCACCAGTGCGATCACTTTGGTCTTTGGTAACCCCACTCACATCAGCTTCATTGACAGACTGATAGGCAGGAGAATCAGTACAACCGTTTAAGGATGACTTGACAAATAGGCACACTGTTGGCCACAGTGACTGTGTGTGTAATGCTGCTGCATTAAAGAGAGATGCAGGATCATTGGAGAGGGACAGCGTGTGTGATTACCCACGTTCTCCATATTTCCCATCATGCTTCTTGGGCAAACCGGAGGGAGACTAATTTGTATATTTGAGCTCCACATCACAATGAAGATGAACAGATGACACCTTGAAAAAATGTCTCATCTCTTGGCAGTTTAAAAATAGGAGCTGTCAGAATAAAATAAGGCTATAATTTTATTTTTGTTTACTGCCTGTACCAGTTAATTACCCCTGGGAATCATTTTCAAATGGACAATATTGATTTAATAGTGAATACACTTTTAAAGTCCAATTCTAATTTGACTGTATGCCTTGGGGAAGCCTTAATAATTCCAAAAAGGTGCATTAAAAAAACAAAAAATTGCATCAAATATGAAGAAAAAAAATAACCTATTAACAACCTATTGTAACAAACCAGATCAGTTCTGATACAACTGGATAAAGCTGGTTTATGTCACACTGGTATAATGGTGTTGCCTAACTCTCATTTCATGAATCATTTCTCCTCAGAACAAAAAAAAGATACATTTACTAGGATTTCTGTACTTTTTCAAATGGCGAATTTGCTCTTTCTCTGCTTTTCTATGTCGCTGTAACATTATGCCTGTCTGAAACAGCAGTTGTGTAACACTGCAGATGAATGATCAGTTCTGATTAAAAAGGCAGAATTCTGAGCTTTTAACAAACATATCACACCACGATTCAGTGTTGTGCTTCAGGTGTTAAGTAATACTGCCATGTGCTGTTATTTCCTCTTCTGACTTTAACTAGAACTGACCTTTTCTTAAAGGCCAAGGATATTGTGTAAAATGTTTATAATCTGATCAGCCAATGTCAGACATTTCAAACTCACAATTGCATCACTGTTGACAGCACGTGCAGGAAACAGCCTGACACAGGCGTCAGAAAGGCTGTTCCTTGGGGAATGCCGCACTGTTTTTTTTAATCACCAGCGAAGCCTTTGGTAGCTTGAGGGAGTAAATGGGAAAGGAGTGAGACCCCTTGAAATCCCTGGAGTATGAATAAAACAAGACTTTGAAGATGAACCTTGTTGGCTGTGGTTGCTTCCTTCACCATGTGCACTTGATAACTGGTAATACTTGTTTTATCAAAAGACCTGGACAGTATTTGACTGGATTTTAAGATGTGGATATTATTTTGGGGATTTTAACTCATGAACCCATGAGCCCGCTCTGAATAACGTTGGAATAAATAAATATACAATCCACATCCCAGCAGTGTTACCGATCTGTGTGGATGATTGAGCGTTCTGATCACCTCTCAGTCCCACCCAGATGAGCGTATTGAAGGGGTGTTGCAGGCAGCAAATACGAACCCAAGCTCTTCTTTGAGTGGCAGGTCACCAGGCACCAGTCTTATTGAAATGGTGGCCAAAAATAGTAATGAAATTGCAAACTAAGAAGGGAATTCTCAGAAAATAACTCAGGACATCAGCTGTTTTGCCATAATATTACTCTCTCCCTGCTTCTGATGTTGAAGAAATGTCTGTGTTGTGTGTGTTCACGGGTACTCAGCCTTATTGGAAATAAAAATTGGTGCATCTTACAAAATGCTGTTTTTTATATTTTACACAGATTATATACACCACCTACCTGGCACACACTTGGAACTTCAGGAAGTTCATCTTTTCTAATCCGGATGTCAGAATTTTTTAAAACTATTATACAAGACACTATTTTTCACAAGAGATATAAGACTACATTACTAAATTACTAAATTTAATCAGATTTACACTGTAAGGTAACCTTGTATACGGTTTAACCTGCTGCTCGGTCCTTCATCTCCAGCTCCCTGTTGAGGTTATTTTTTTGTCAAAAGAAATGTATGACTATTGTATTGAAGCTAGTAGTTTTTCTGATTTTAGACTTTAGGTAATGCACAGCCCACCAGTGAGACAGTATTGCTCTTTATCACATTTCTCACATGATGTAACGACTGCACTTGTGGCGATACGGTACCCCCCTCTCCACAGCAAGGCCGCTTCCACAGTTTGGGTCTTTAATTCTGTGGATTTGGAATTTTGCAGTGTGATCTATCGGAAGTACAGTCGAGCCAGAAGCCTAACAGAAAACGACCTGTCCGCACAGGAGGAGAAAAGCTATTACTGCCATTGCAAGTGGAGGGTCTGGATTTCAGCAGAGCAAATTGTATGGGAGGGCCTCGTGAGTGGAAAAGCTTGACAATGAGAATGAAACACATTCACAAGTGCTTTTCAATTTATCGCTGATGGGCTTTTGTCAGTTTCTCAGCTGGATGTTTGACTGTAAAAACCCCTTTACTTTTTATAAGGATTTTTATGTTGCTTGCTTTTACAGTGTATTTGTATCATTTTTTTTTCAGAGTGGCTGCCTTTGGTATGAAATTGAATAAAGGAAGGGTTTTAGCAATACGCGTGTTATTTTACATGTTTCTGTTTCAAATATGCAACGATAGAATCCCAGTCATCTTAATAAAGACATACAGATGTGTGGATTTCATATCTGCATTCACCCTTCCGTTGATTAGAAAACAAAATGTTTTCCAGGTACTGCCGAGTGGCTAATAATAATAATTGCTTACACTTATATAGCGCTTTTCTGGACACTCCACTCAAAGTGCTTTACAGGTAATGGGGACTCCCCTCCACCACCAATATGCAGCCCCACCTGTATGAGGCGACGGCAGTCATAGTGCGCCAGAACGCTCACCACACAGCTATCAGTGGGGAGGAGAGCAGAGTAATGAAGCCAATTCATAGAGGGGGGTTATTAGGAGGCCATGATTGGTAAAGGCCAATGGGAAGTTTGGCCAGGATGCCATTGTAACACCCCTACTCTTTTCGAGAAATGCCCTGGAATTTTTAATGACCACAGGGAGTCAGGACCTCGGTTTTACATTTCATCCGAAGGACGGCGCCTGTTTATAGTATAGTGTCCCCGTCACTATACGGGGGCATTAGGACCCACATGGACCGCAGGGTGAGCGCCCCCTGCTGGCCCCACTAACACCTCTTCCAGGCAACCTTAGTTTTTCCCAGGAGGTCTCCCATCCAGGTACTGACCAGGCTCACACCTGCTGAGCTTCAGTGGGCTGCCAGTTGGGAGTTGCAGAACGATATGGCTGCTGGCTAAGCTAAGAAAGGCTCTCACTGAATCACAGACTGATATCTACAGCACATGTACAGCAGTTCAGGCCAGACTTCCAGAAATCGGAGGCCTGATGTTCAATAAGACCATGATGGCTGAGGTTTGGTGTCTCTGATTTGCCCTGCGCCAGTGCTGCCAGCGAGAGCTGCACCCCCAGGCGCCAGGCTGGCAGCAGGAATGAGGAGATTTTGGAGGGCAGAGTGCACACTCTTCATTCCTGCTGTGCGGCTAAGGGAGTTTCTAAAAAATGGGTTTCTGAAATTTTTTTAAACTAATATACATATATAGTATATTACGATAAGATTTTCTACCAGTTCAAAAGTAAAATATACGCTCATTATAAAAAATAATTGTATGTCCTAAAACTGCCACTCTGTTTTTCAAGAATGTGTCCAGAAATAAGTTGTTTTAAACCATATTAACAAAGAATTAGCCTCGTGCCATATATTAAACGAACTGATGTAGTGCAAAGATTTGCGCAGCCCTAAGTAATCCTTTCACAAATCACAAGCCTTTCCCCCTGAAGTACAGCAGTGGCAATCTCATAAATCAGTGAAGTGTTTTCTGCTGTGTTTAAATCAGGAGAAAATAAAAACATGCCAGCCATCAGCTGGTAAAAAAATCCATCGAGATAAAGACGAGTACAACCAGGGTATGGCCTGACATTTCATACTAGTGATAAAAAAATGCATTCCTGTTGGCTCTACATTATAAATTAAAACCAAAATGCAGTCTGGCAGAAAGTCTAGAAACTAATAAAAATTTAAGGAGGATATTTATATATGATGTTTAAAATCAGTCTAAATATACAGTATATGTAAATATCAACAAAGGTAGTCCAGACATTTTAATGATTATTTTCCAAGTATGTGGCACATAAATATGAAACTATCAAATTTGGTTTGGTGTATCAGTGCTTTTCGAGTATACAGCAGTTCAGGATGTAAAATAATGTTAAATACATAATTTTTTCAGTATTCAATTTGTAAATGCAGTAATAGAAAAATCTTCAAAGGAAAAGCTGCCTACAATCGTAAGTAATAAACATGCCTAAATTAATACCCTTTTGTGTAGCTGTTAAACCAATAGTGAATAAATCTGTTTTATTGTAAACTAACTGCACATTACTTACAAATAAGCTTCTGAACAATTGAAGAAACTAATTAATGGATACAAAGAGCTATTTGTGTAATTTCAAGACACAGCCTGTGTGTTGAAGGAGGGATAAAGCCACCAAATTCATTTCAAGCAGATGAAAATCATCTCTTGAAGCCAAGGAGGTCCCTGAACACCGAGGTAAAGTTCAGGCTACTGTATCTCTGATGCCAGAAGCACCATGAAGATTTAAGCCTGTGCCTTCATTACCTTTTGAGATACATACATTAAAAAGTCAGCTGAAATTGTGTTTAGTGATATAAATGAACTTTGGAAAGTGTTTTAAAAACGAGACTTGGTTTCTGCCCGTCGTTTAATCTCTTCAGCCCCGGTGGGCTTGATGAGCTGTGTTCTCCTTTCCGTTCTCATGTTCTTGTTCTGAGAGGTGACTGTTTTATTTCAGCTGTGGTAGCTCCCCCAATGTCATGGAGCAGCGATCCTCTCTGTGCTCAATCAATAGCCAGGTCCTTCTTATCCTCTCCTGGAAAGCAGCCATATTGATTTTTTTTTAAAAAGAACATATTAGTCATTTGTTAGGTTTTTTAAAACAGTGATCATATAATCAATGCTCTTCATTAAAGATGACAAATGCTCTTAAATATTCTGCGGGTCCAGGTTTATGACCTCAAGGAGGTCACATACAGTACATGCTCTCTCCTCTGAAAGAAACAAGCTTTGTCCTAAATTATAAAATACAACAACACTGAGTCTTCATCACCAAAACCCTGACGCCCGTCAAAGATTCACAGTTGTAGTTTTAGTCTTAACCGTCTGGGAGAGTGGGGGGTGGGTGGTACATTTTTAAGGTGAGGGTCTGCAAGATACTGCAAGATGATTCGAAGCTTGCTTGGGTCTTTTAAACCCTCTGTTGTACAGATGAGAGGATTTTGAACAAAGGCTTTGATATGAAAACGGGAGAGAGGAACAGGGTAGGAGCAGCGAGGTTCACCCTTGTTCTTTCTGATATTTTCTCCTATGAAGATAAACTGTGCTCCTAGACGATATCGCCTGTCGTTCACTGATCTGTAGAGTTCTGACTTTCTGTTTTTCCTTTCTAAGCAGCAAAGGTAAACCTGTTGGTACAAGACGCCTTGTTCGCAGGTCAAAGGCTGCAATCTAATGTGTGAGAGAAATAAGCCATTAGAAACAAGTCACTTCAGATCCACCCCAGAGCTCCAGAGACTCCCTGTGTCTGCAGCCAGGTCCAATCAAGCCACATTAATGAGCCCAGCTGACACGGTATTGTAAGGCCTCTGTGTAGAGGAGTGCATCTCTTTGTTTCTCCTCATGCTGCCACTCAGCAGCTACACAGGCTCCCCTGCTAGTGTCCAGCGAAGGAAGACAACAGGCCCTGTTCCTCTGTTGGCATTTCCTGCCCTAGTGGCGATCACCCTGCTCTGCTGTTCTGGAGCAACGCTCCCGTCTGATCAAGCTCAACATGGCAGCCTGTCCCACCAGCTAGCAGGAAGGACGAAGCAGGGGAGCATCAGCAGTGGATACCGTCTCAGTCATGGATGATATCACACCCCACGATGCTGCCTGAGATCTATCAGGAAGAACAGCCCTGCATCAGCAGAACTGCAGGGCCTTTTGCTTTTCATTCCACCTGACCTTTCAGAGACTAGACTGAGCCAACTGCTGTCTTAATTAGTCAAGATGATCCTGAAAATGTGATGTTTATCTACTGAATGGCAAAGCCCTACACATTGCATGACACGCAGGACCCTTTTTGTTTCTCTACCAGTGTGAATTTTGATTAATGTTTTATCCCAAGTTTAGCATTTGTAATTCAAATCTATGTTTTCCTATAGATGATGCAAAGATGATGATTCAGTGAGGCAGCAGAGTTGTAAAAATATATAAACTGCGCTCGCATCAGTTGAAACCGAGCCTCACATAAACTCTCCATTTCAAGCTTCATCTCTGTAGGCAGACTTTGAGAAATCTATTGTAGACAAATTTGCCTCCTCTGATGTGAGCTTGTCTACAGAAGGGCTCTCGTTTCCAGCCTCTGTCACAGCTGTTTCCTGGGACTGGTGTCTGTGCATTGGCCTGTCTTTCCATTCTCACAGGAGTCAATGTTGAAAGTTGTTTAAAATGTTTATCAGAAAATTAATAAAATCAGGAAATAAGCCAAATATTTGCAAAATGTGTTTTGTTTCAGTGAATCGTGCCCATTCCACGTTTAACAAATACTGTTGTCTCATTACTGGGCTTGTTTTATTATAGAAGCGTATTGTAATATTTTTGATTATGTGGTCTTCTGGAATATTTGTTTTCATGGCAATGGAAGCAAATAATATTACTTATCATGCTTTGTGATTGTTTATTTCAACATGAGAAAATTTTAATTTTGATGTTTGGTTTATTTTGCACTTCAGCGCTGAAGAAAGATCGCTTCACGCAAAATCGACTGGCTCTGTGACACGCTCCTGAAAATGGATATTTAAATGTTTTTTTTTTAAATCAAAGCTGTAAAGGAAAGCTGCTTGTAATTATTTTTAACAGTTTATAATAAGCCAATGAGCCCTGTGGTGTTCCACCCATCACTACACAGCAATGTAGTATTTTTAAACTGTGAAATGCAGGTGCGTTTTTATCACCAAGCAATGAATAATGCATGAATCTAAAAATATATGCACTGAGGATCTTTTAGGAGGTTGAAAGGAAACAGTATCTTTTTCTTCAGGAGGAAGGTAATTGCAAAGCTTTGATGGCATAGAGGCATAGATATTCACCGGGATCTCTGCATCACATCCCCACAGGGTGCATAAATCACTGAGTGGCAATGTAATTGGTGAGGATGGCTTATAGACAACACTGGGCTATGAAGCTCACTGGTGTGACTCCGTGAGGGGCATGGAGAGACGAGGCAGTGTCCCCATGGTGTGCATCAGCCAATAATGAAGATAAAAGTTTCTATTTATTGAAAATGATGTTGCAATATAATGGAGAGTTCTTGTGAAGACATCGATGAAGACAGACTGAACAAGGACAAAGGCGAAGGGAAGTGCTCCTGGCTACTTAGCTTCAAAAGACTGTCAGCTGGAAGGAAAGGGGCCGCTAATTGCAACACCCTGTACAGGCTGTACATGCGTGTGTGATTCAGCGCCTGTGCTGTCAGGAGGTGTTGGCCAATCTGTATTACACCATGGATTTGGATCCAATTGCATTCAAATTGTTCATACAATATAGTTGAAAGTTTTAGCAAAAAACAAATTGCAAATATACCTTTAGTATGTGAAATATTGAAATATTTCCTTTCTGGATATTGCAAAAACAAATGTTCTGTCTAAAATAATTGCATAGCTTTTCAAATAAACAATGTTCAAAATTATTCACACCCCTGCCATCAGTATTTAATTGATCCTCCTTTGGTTTTGATAATGTATATCATCAAAATGAATATGTGCATCTGGCACTCTATTATCTTAAAAATCTTTAAAAAGGGGCAGAGAGGTGGCTCTTTGGCTCAGGATCTGCGACTGTGGCTGGAAGGTTGCTGGTTCAAATCCCGCGGCCGGCAGAGGAATCCTACTCCATTGGGCCCCAAGCAAGGCCCTTAACCCCAACTGCTCCAGGGGTGCTGTATAAATGCCTGACCCTGCGCTCTGACCCCCAGCTTCTCTCCCTGTGTGTGTGTCTCATGGAGAGCAAGCTGGGGTACGCGAAAAGACAAATTCCTAATGCAAGAGATTGGATATGGCCAATAAAGTGATCTTATCTAATTAATAAGGCAATTCTCAGGAGGAGGTTTAAATTACATCATAATGCATCACTAGTTGCAACATCAGTAACATTGCATCAAGGGTATGAATAGATTTGGAACCAACTGAAAATCCCTTAATGAAGATGATTAATCCTGTTGGAAAATCACACATTACCACCAAGGGACATGCGTTCTCCCTTTGTAATTTTTTAGTTTCGTTTTCTGAAAGTGATAGATTGGCACAGACCCTTTTTTCAGTCCAAATCGAGCTGAATCAAGCAGAGGGAGTCATATGGTACAAGACTTTTCGTTTTCTCCAAAATATGATTTGCAGAATTTGCGGTGCAATGACTGAGGTCACCAGCCCGAGCACAGGATGCAGTCAGCTGCTGTTTTTTTATTGACATTTTCTGGTTGAGAATCGGCAAACTCTCATTGAAACAACATTGAACACTGAAACAACAAAAATGGCCAGCAATAAGGGTACTGCCTGCTAAAAATGCTGCAACCAGTGCTGAAATCAGCTATAAAAATGAATGGTGTTGACTTTGCTCACAAGATTGAATTCATCAACAAAGACAACCTGTAAAGTCTGGACACACACTCAGAAAAAAAGCTTTATTCGGGTAATAAAATTATTGCTGCTTTTTTTAGGCATAAAGCCCACCAGTACCTCCAGATTCTTTTTCATTGCTTCAGTTCTTATGTAAGTAAACTGATTCTTACTATGCTGTTCAGAGGACAGCTGGGAAAACGGCACTTAATTTAAACCAGTTTTCTTAAGGTGCCTTTTCAATTGCTGCTTGTCCATAAACCTTTTCTGTTGTGGGAGAAAAGACGTTTAGCTGGTCGAGATGACAGGCAGACAGCACTCTCTTAAAATGGGGAAACTGCAACAGTGAAGAGGCCATGAATGTCACTGAAAATGACAGCCTGGCCTCCTCTTCATCTGCAATGAAGTCTTGCACAAATGCAAATTGACTTGACTTAGATAGTCTGCGCTGTTGCCAAGAATAATTATGCCAAGTACAAAAGAGAGGGACAATCAGCAGTATAATATCCACTTAGTAAAAGCTGAAGTTCTTGAGTTCAGTATTTCTAAACAGCACCTTCTCTTCAAGCATGCGATATTCTTCCAAAAATAGTAACCAGCCACTGGCTTGCAGTGACACTCATCAAGCACCATCCCTCCCCCAAACACAAACAGCCCCAACCTATGCCTCACTCTCCACCTCCCACCCCCTTCTCAGCAGAACATTTCAAAAGCAAGGAAGGGGTTCTGCACTTGCAGATAAAATTATAGGCTGTC
The DNA here is from genome assembly GCF_055471065.1 of Atractosteus spatula. NCBI lineage: Eukaryota > Metazoa > Chordata > Actinopteri > Semionotiformes > Lepisosteidae > Atractosteus > Atractosteus spatula. The sequence goes on along the minus strand of NC_142714.1, from coordinate 2,254,099 downwards.
AGGGTGATATATGTAGTCATATAATTTTTATTGCATGTATTTTATCTACTCTTTCTAGCTGCTCAGGCTTTGCCTTTCTCTCTTCTGTTAATGAACACAGGGAAGCAGCTTTGTTCTGTACCATCCACAATCACAGGATAGTCACAAATCAGAAGCACACAGCCGGAATCAAGCCTCCAGTACATTTATGTGTGAAATTGTTGTTGTTATTGTTGTTGTTAACAATAACACAATTCAGTTCTGCAAAATGTGAGTCATCAAGACTGTGTGGAGAGATTAAAGCATTTCCTCTGTAGTGAAGCAGACTGCTTTTACTCCAGTGTTTATCTTGAAGGACAATGTCTCTTTTTATTATACTACTGAAGTATCCTGTTACACTTTTATGATAGTACCTCCTTTAGGAGTGACCTATTTTCACCCTTGGTTTGGTGATGTTATTTCTCTATTGGTATATTATGTGTGTCTTATTATGCTCTGGAGGACCTACAAAATCAAGCAACAGGTTGTACAGTTAAGCATCTGTACAATTGTTATGCGATATTGATTACATTTCTCACTACTCTTTGCTCATAATTTTTATTTCTCTTTTTATTGAAATAGAAAAGCATATAATGCCCAAAGCTCAAAATGGCTTTATACTGTATTGTCTTTGTGATGCTGACATACACACAATTCTTCAAAGACTAACTTCTTAAACTTCTTTTAACCATGAGAAGAGAAATGTCTGTAATATACCCATTGTTACCCTGATGCTCATGTTGGAGAGCACAGAAGAACAGACTCTAACTCCTCTGGGGTATAGAGCAGTGTGATGTACACTCATCCCAGCCTCCCTCGGCCCCACACTGCTGTGTAAGACAATCCTCAAGAAAACTACAGGGCCACAGGTCTCCTCCACCCTGCAGCACCAGGTATAAAACAGCCGCGCTTTCTATTAGGTGTCATAACACTCCTCCTGAGACTGCAGCCAAATTTTTAAATCAATGGAAACAAACGCAAATAAAACTCCTCTTCAACTCCTCTTCATATAATATCCTTTAAGCAAAGGTCATTTTTTGTAGCTATTGTGAGTTCAGTAATCCAGTCATGTACAATTACCATTCTAATACTACACTTATGTGGCATAAGTAGTCTCTATGAGTAGTAGGACTTCCTTTACTTTTCTTTATGATTGCTTCAGTAAATTACTTCAGCACCGCAGCTTCCAGTACCAGCCCCTGTCTTCCGTCTTCTTCCCTTCCTGCACTTTGCCAGGAGGAAGCTGATCATCACCCAGGTGGGTTCTGCTGCACCTCACTACTGGATGAGGTGGGTCTCATGTAAAGGACTTTTATTATTACCACTATTAATGATAATCGTTATGATAATGCCGACAGTCATATCACCCTGCAGCTCTCAACTGGATACCCACTGAAGCTCAGCAGGGTTGAGTCTGGTCAGTACCTGGATGGGAGACCTCGTGGGAAGCTATGGTTGCTGCTGGAAGTGGTGTTAGTGGGACTAGTGGGGGATGCCCACCCTGTGGTCTGTGTGGGTCCTAATGCCCTGGTCTAGTGGCAGAGACACTATACTGTAGTGGGCGCCATCTTTCGGGTGAGACGTTTATCCGAGGCCCTGGCTCTCAGTGGTCATTAAAGATCCCCGGGCATTTCTTGATAAGAGTAGGGAGCTATCCCGATGTCCGGGCCAAATTTCCTCCTCGGCCTTTACCGTGGCCTCCAAACTGTCCCCATGTGTGATTGTCTTGCACTTGCCCTGCGATGGACTGGCGCCCCGTCCAGGGTGAACCCTGCCTTGCGCTCGTTGCTTGCCGGGTAGGCTCCGGCGTCCCATCACACCGTACGGTATAAAGCGGTTTGGCGAATGACATGACATTATAATAATACCAATTTTACCTCCTGCTTGCAGCTCTTTCTGTTTCAGGTTCTTCAGTGCATCTGTCCCAGTACAGCTTGTAAAAGCGTTGCAGTGCAGATTTATTTGTGCTGTTGTTTCTTTACTATTATTTGTGTTGTATTTGTAAATCATTTTGTAGGGGAACACACAAGTATAAAGGGGCTGTGGAGATCTGCCACTGTTTAACAAGGAAATCAAGGACTTGTGTGCTCAGAGCGTTTCTTCCCCATGTGTCCCAGTTGTATAATGTCGACTGTGTCCCCCAAGACAGAAATTATTTTAGATCAATCCAGCAATGCTCTTATGCCATGTGTGCCAACTGTGTGAATTAGCATATGAAAAACTATGTTGTATCGAGTGTGAGAGAAATACTCAGGAGGTTTTCACTCAGTATTCTTTCAGTGTTTTCACAAAAGCTGTTAAACTGATGAGCAACTAATTGTGGATTTTTTGGGGGGTAATCCATACTTCCAAAAAGGCACGATGTATTACTGAGACAGGAAGAAAAATTGCATGCACCGGCTTTGTGGATTTCACTTTCAGGGCTCTCATTTTTAGAGATAATGAGAGAAAATTAGCTTTGCAAATTGGAACAAAATTGCATTTGCTGTGTCATTTTTATAATCACTGCCATTACCAATAATTGCTGCAGTCAAATTAAAATGCGGAATTCTGGAATGGTTGAGGAAAATCGGTGCCTATTCCCTTAGTGGAAAGCTCCCTCTAGTGTTCTGACAAAGAGCTCCTTTGATCTCTTTGGTCCTGTTATTCCCAGTTCTCCATGTTTGAGATATTCCTAAACTGTTATTCCTGTCTTAGTATTATGCAAACTGCTGCTGACAACGTACGCAACGTACGCAAAAACTAAAGGTGCTAAACACATTATATCTGCCACCATGATTGCTAGTGAGACTTATTCCAGGGTGTTTAAACAAAACTTAAGTAGCCCTGATCTGGAAGAAATCAATGTGCCATCTATTTGCTATAATGGCACTGATTTTCAATGACCATGAAAAAAAAAGAACACTGACCAGTTTCTGCTGTATACCAGCTACTAATGAGACTGGACTGTGCAAATACTCATCAGTGTTACCAATTGAAAATTGGTCATTTCAAAATAACTATATATATGGGATATATTTTTGTTAGGGGTGGAAGGGTGTGTCTTGTGTAATCTAGGAAGTAGGCTCTCTTGTGGAGAACTGTTTGGTTTTCTGGAAGCAGTCCTCTTCATCATTATAGAGTTTTATGTCTACAGTTTAGGAATATTTCAAACTTTTGTGCCAAGGTTAGGATCTAGTGAAAGAAGTCAGAAGGCAGTGTTTGGACTCTGAGAACTTATCTCCTGTTAGAAATAATTGTAGCTTTCATGTGTCTGTGTTTTGTAGTTGTATGAGTGTCTAATAAATATTTGTTTCCTAAGATAGTGCTTACAAAATTATTTCCTGTTAATGTGGTCTCTCTAGGTATTCTGCTGCAATGCTATATGGATTATCTATATTCAAACTAGAGTCTAGATCTGACTTTTAATCTGTAGTTTTATCTTTTATTTTCCGTTGGTCTACTACTACAGGTTGAAACGTTTCATTTTGCTTTACTTGGCTTCTTGTTTATGCCTTATAATCTTATAAGAGGTCGTGATGAATGCTGAAATTTCAGTATTTGAAGTAATACAGGAACCATCCCCAATCTTTCACACTTTCATACTGCTAAAGAATGATGTTTTTCAAACAGAGAGTGTTCAAGATCCAGATCAATGGAGGCACGAGGCTCTGAAACCTTTATGGCTTGGCATAAAAGGAGTGTAATCTGAATATTAAAGCACAAACATATATATCTCAACACTTTAAAGAGGTACGTCCAATGCCTGTCTCTGACTCCAGAATCCACGACTGCACCCCTTAGAAATAAAAAATAAAAGGAGGAGAATAACAGCCAGAGAAAGTGAGCCGGAGTATTGATTTCCTGTAGCCCTGTTTAAATACACAAAAGAGCTTTCCTTGTGCTCCCAATGCTGCTGTCCCAAAGAACAAAAGATGCAGGTATTTGCATCAGCGCCTTCCATTGTGCGGCCTGCCTCAGCCTGCACGTAGATAATCTGGAGCCTTCCTCAGCTCCAATGAAAACCAATTGTCTCCACATTCTTCCTTTGAATTTCTTTTTCTTTTGTTTCGCCTCTCCCTCTCTCCCCCCCCGTGTTTCTCTGCACTCATTGTTATTAAGGTCAGGTCTCCTCAGCCAAATACGCTTTCTGGCGGCTCAGCTATAATTTTCTCTCGGCAGACCTCTATAGAATAGAGATTTATATGGGCCCAGAGAATAGTATATTATACACAAAGTACCTTTCAAGTGACTAAAGTCTGACTGAACCAGCTGCACTCAGCGAGTCCGTCTGTGACAGGAGGTCAGTTTCCTGGGATGGGTTTCGAAAAGGGTTTCGAATAACTATTGGATACTTATGGTGAGAGCTCATAGACCAGAAAATGAAAAGCCCAAAGCTTTCTTGATAGCGTTTAAGTTTCACGGAATACATCTGCTCCCTGGGTTATGGATACAGTAATTACCCCTTGGTGTTATATCTTCATTTCTGGGGTTAGTAATCCTGGAGGGAGTAAGAGTGGGTCTTTCAGTGGGGTTTCTGGATCATCTGCAAGCATGGGCTGAAATTCTGAACACGGAATTCGCCGTTTCTAAGTGGTCACTGCTGCGGAGGGGAAGACAAATGGAAAAATGAAAATATTTTTGTTTCCTACAGAATGTTATTTCATTCTTTATCCGTTGACTAAATGGAGTTTACAATGAAAGCTGGTGAGAGATGTCTCGGCTGACCGTGATTCGCAATCACTCCTGTAGTTATTTCCTCACTCAAAACACAAAAAACTGTACATGATCCCCTTATCTGTACCTTTGTGCTGGAAGAGGTTTCTGCTGGAAGAGGTGTCAGTGGAGCCAGCAGGGGGCGCTCACGCTGTGGTCTGTGTGGCTCCTAATGCCCCAGTATAAGAGTGCTATATACGTGTAAGCAATTATTATTATTATCTCCCTCTCGTACATATCCTTCATCCCTCCTTCAGTCCATCTCCCCCTCTGCAGCTGCCCCTGGGTCACCCCTCACTCTGCAGGGGGGTCCCAGCCTCCTCGTCCTCTGGCCAGGAGGTCAGCCCTCAGCTAAGGGTTCAGCCACATTTTACTGTGACTAAAGCACTCCATAAACCTTTCAGTGTGTTTAATAACCAGGTATTGTTATTCCAAGTAAATAGTGCATTATTATAATTCAGACAATAATACCATGACCAGGTTATCTATAAGGAGAATTTCCAATAATAGGCACACATAATGCATCCATACTATGGGCATTCTTACACATTTATAGTCTAGCTTTTCATTTTATATTTTCTTTTTGGCCTTTGTAAAAACAGACAACAGGAAGATAAAATAACTGATCATAACAAACTTGCGTTCTCCTTGCTTTGCAGTCTTTTCAGATTGATATTGACTGCTTTATGCTAATGTAGTCACCTACTGCCACAGGTCCTTTTACTTACTCTCATAATCCACAATGATTGGATATTGACTGCTGCTGGTAATTCTATAAAGCTCAGAATCGTCTGCAACATTTCCCACATGATAACATTTCTTATCAAACTACTAGAATTGTTCTGGCAAACTTTCAAGAAAGTTAAGATAAAGTCACTAACTCCCTGTTATAAATCCTGGATCACTCACTTTGAAAAGTATTGGATTAGATGAGACAATAGTTTGTTAAACTCAATATTTCTTATTTTGTTTCTGAGAAAGTTAAGGAGTTTTTTTTAAGTTTAGATGAGAGAGCAATCTGTCTTCCAAAAACAGTGTGCTTTGTCCATCTCCTACGAGTCACTTCAAAACTCCATATATTACTCTGACTACTGAAATAATGCAGAACATCATTTTGTTTTTTTTAATAAGTAAAAAATTAAGAAGCAGATGTGTAAACCCATGCAACAATCTTACATAGAAATCCATATTCTATATTAGTACGGTATTAGTCAGGGGCTTGCATTATTATCAATAATAATAATAATAATAATAATAATAATCTTTCTAAAGCCAGGGACACTGTACATGAAAATGAAAAAATACGATACACCAGATAAAATCAGATATAGGCCCTAGTAAAACGATGAGTTTTATACTCTTACAAGTTTAGACTTAAAAAGAGTCAAAGAGTCAGAGGAAGATCATAACAAAGGAGCAGAGACAGGAAAGTCTGAGATCTGGTCCTGGGTACAGTCAGCAGAGGACCGGCCTCAACTGACCGGAGCCAACGGAAAGGAGTGTAAACACAGAGGAGTTCAGAGATGTATGATGGAGCCAGATTTGTTTTAACCCATAGTTTTTTTCCCAGACGGATCAGTTTCAGCTAAGAGCTTCTTGGGAAAAAGCTGGCACCTGGAGAGGAACCGAGTTCCGTCTGCTTGTTCATCTGTTCTTCCATCACAGCTTGCTCCACAGAAACAGACTCCACTTTCTCCCGTTTCTCAGCTTCTCCTTGACCTCTGTGATGGTGTGCAGTCAGGAGAAAACCTGTTATCCCCAGCCGAAAGAAGCTCTGTTTTTCCTTCCCAAGTGAGAACTTCAACCATGTTGTCAAGGTGCAGTCTGAGCAATCTGTGACAAACTGAAACCTTGCAGCAGGTCGTCTGTTAATAATTCGAGAAGCTTTTTCCACATATTCACGTTCACAAACACAGGAGATGGATCAGTAAGGCTGCGTTTTCGCTGCCGATAATGCATCCCACTGATATTCTACAACATGTAAGTTTGTAGTTCATACAAATGGAACAACTAATACATTTAAAGGATATGAGCCACACATGGATAATGAAATTAGCTTTAGATTTCGTGCCTGGGGTCCATCCAGAGCTTGTAGATGTCAGGATGATAACAGTTTAAAAGAAACACAAGAACGGCGAACAAAGCAATTTTAAGGTCACTGTGGAGAATCTGACCTGAAATATTATACTTGTGTGATGCTCTTTCACATATATAGTACTGCTGTTCTCCTTGAACTAGAGCAATTCAGGAAGCCAGATAAAAGCTGCTGTCATTAAAGACACCAAATTTCATTAATAAATTCCACAGGATACGATTAAATTGTTTGTAGGATTGCTCTTAAGAAAATCAATTTTTTGAACTTATAGTCCTGCTTACCACTAAGTTAAAGGGGAATACTGTTTCCTTCTTGACATCATCTTCAGACTCTGGGACATAGATTGTTTATTTCAGTCGTTTTTTTTGCAATAAGGCAAACTGGGTTGACTAAGGAATTTTTAATAATTCAAAACACAGGCACGGTTAATCAATTTTCTTTACTCAATTAAAAAAAAACTTAATACATATGTATTGATTATTTTGTATTGACTCGACAGTCATTTGGCACAGTGTTTCAGCATTTCAGTAGTTTTGGATACAGATTAGGTTCTGAAATTGTTTATAAAAGATCTACATGGGTGCAAGCATTAATGAATTAACTGAAGACATACTGACTGCTTGCTTGTTTATTAGATGTCTTGACAATTGTCTGAGGCTTCAGTTTGCTGATTTAGTGATAGTGTGACTAAGGCAAGAGTGTTGCAGAATAATCCACTTTTACTGAACCATAAAACATCCACACATCTGAGAGACGTAGTTCAGGCGTTTGAAGAGTGATGGAATTAAACTTTTCAACTATCATAAGATTGTGTCGCAGAACTGTGCAGAGGTGTGTTGTTAATAGTGAAATACACGAGGCACAATGAAATCACGGCCTGTTTTTCTTGCTAAATTGCTTGGGACCACAGCGAAGGCCTGCATAACACCATTCTATTGCAATAAAAAATAGTAACAACAAAATGAGTTATGACACTCTGGGTACTTTTACATTTGCACTGTAAATCATCTGAACACATTTTCCTTTGGCTGGAGGTAGGAGACTAGAGTTCAGCTTCATAGGTGCAGAAGTATCAAGAAGGGATAATTGAGTTGGCCATTTCTGTTTGAATCTTTGTGACTAAAGCATCGCTAAAACTATAATTTGATTAATTGGAGTGCATTAAACAACATGATACATTAAGCCTACTTCTGACTATATTTTTGGAATGAAATATTTATCGGTCATCGTCAATGAAACACGCTTGTTTAAACAATTTCATTTGGAGATCACAGAAAAAACATATTTTCCGTAGCAAGCCATTTTAAAACTGTATCCAACAGGTATGTTAGCCTCTTTCAAGAACCATAAACATTTTCTGAGTTAGGCCTGACCATGGTTCTGCTTTAGACTCATGAAATGGAGTAAAATGGTTTGGAACCTCTACGTCACTCACAGGCAAAACAGCGTTTACAACTCCACAGCACCTTAGCAATTAATTAGTGCTGCAATATTATGTACATTTGTTCGATATATGGGCTTCATTTAGGAGCTGATTTTACTTACAGTAACTCTTTAGAAGAGACTTTCAATACAGAAAAACACACACAAACTCAAAGAACAGAAGACACCAGATTTTTTAGTGTGTAATGTTGAAAGCTGAAGAATGTTATTTTGCACATCTGTATTGTATTAGTGTGGTGTAAGTAACAGTTATTATATAGCGTGTTCTATAGCATCCTATATTATAGGATTTTACATAGCATCTTTCACATCTGCAGAAAAAAACTGCCACTCCTGCAGTCCCATTTACAGTGATTTTACTGCAGGTTTGATGCTCTTTATAATCTGTATTCAATTGCATTTACACAACATGCAAAGAAGGATGAAGTAAAGAATTTGGTATAAATATAAGCACTGAATTACTGCAAACAAAGAAGATTTTGGTTAAACAGTGACTTGCTAGTTTATAGCTGCATAACAATGAATGACGGAATTCTTTCAGATATCATCTAGTGGGCTTTTGTAGTAAATAAGTAAATTAACGCAGTTTTTGACTGAAATGATAATTCTTCAAATTTAGGGAAATGTACTGCCCATGTGGATTTTCTTCCCACAGCCCAAAGACATGCTGCCTGGACTAATTGGCACCTTTAAATATTCCTGTGTGTGGGTGCCCTGCAATGGAGTGGCATCCCGCATCCTGCTTTGCACATACTGACTGCTTGATTGGGCTCTGAGACACCACGACCCTGTGCTGGACTATAAGCAGGTGGATGTTTGCGTTTGTCTGCAGATTTCTGTCAATATGATTGATACTGTTACATATGAAAACCAAGTGTACCTTGCTAAGGGGGCAACCCATTTGAATGGCTGTGATAATAAACTGTATTAAGTACGCACTGCAATGCCATGAGAATCTTTGAAGACGATGGGTTATAGAAGAGACTGAATGCACTGACAGACGTCACCACAGTCTAATTGAAGTTCCTTGAGCTGAAGACTGTAAGTACCGAAATGTGGGGTACATACTATGTTGTGGTTTCTGGGCATAATTAAGATGCATTCATGGACTTCAAGAAGATGGTCTATTTTGTTATGTTATTCTGTTTTATAGAGAGTTGACTTACTAGGTTCTGTACTTCCTTACCTACAGATCATGGAACCGTTAGACACTTGTCAATTTCTAATTTGTAAAAGCAAGTGTGCACAATTTTGGGAGCTTAACTACTAGAAATAGCTACATGCAAAGTTAAAAAATAATAAAAAAGAGAAATTTCTGCTTTGCATTTTATTTGTTCACTTTACAGACTTCCACATGGGCCATTCCTTCCTAATATACCTTTAGAATTTTTTTTAATATCTAATTTATAGATTAGAAATTCCAACTACATATGCACCTTGTACATGCTATTTAATTTGTTGAGCTAAGAATATGGGTGCTAATGTTTCACCCACTCTTGTAAGATTATTTATAGACCATTCTAGGATGAATTGTGAAATTAAAACCACACAGATGTTCTGAACCTTTCCTACCAGATGCATACAGTTAATATTTACTGTAATGCACAGAGATGGAGAGATATTTATTTTGCACTTCCGAGACATAATATGATGATTATGGGGTTACAATTCAAGATAAATGTCTTTAAAAGAATTCAATTACCAGGCTACATGTTTATCGCTGCTCTGAAAATTGTTGCTAAAGTTTAACAAAACAGATGATGGGACACAAATGCATTCTTATTAATTCTTAATTCAATACACATGAATTAATCAAGGGTAATTACTGTTAGAAATAATTAATTACAGTCTACTTACGAGAAATAAGGAACTTTCCTGTGCAGTAAAACTATTAAAACCAGTCAATGCTTACTGTGTCATGTGATTTGAAAGCAACATAGGAATTTTAGCATCTTTTATTTGCTCTTTTAAGCCGAGTCTAAAAGCAGCCACTGAGCTCTGAATGGTAAACAGCATTAACAGGCTGAGGCAGTGGTAGTGTCTGAATGTTACATTTTTATATACAGTACCGGCATGTTGTCAGTAGTTCAGGAAGTCATTTTAAGACGAAGTGGTTAAAAAAGGGCTTAGCAACACCCCCATGGGACAGACTGAGGCCGTAATTCAGCTGTTCTGTCCAGCAGCTGGTAACCCAGCCTCACTGCTGCACAGAACTACTGTCAAGGCTGCCCGAACGGAGAATATGTACAGGAGCAATAAACCCAGCATGGAGAATGAAAAGGAAGCAGAAAAGGAATTGTGAAACATTAAGCATACTAGAAATAGCTACAAGATCAAGACCTGGAAGAAAGGGAAAGAACTTGACTGAGTGGTGGCTACTGTGCTGGATTCTACTACCTGCAAGTCAGGTGACCAGACATAAGCCTGTCTGACTTTTTTCAGTTACATCAAGTCGGTTTTTAAAGCCTGCCTGTGCTTACTTATTTACAAACGCCTGATGGAATGTTGGTTTTGACTTGTTTTCTGTCAGAACTGAGAACTGACAAATTCATTAATATACAGAAATCTGTTAGATCTGTTGCTTTCTAAAGGTGTCAGTCCTCGCATTGTGTCTCCACAGAAATGTCTTAAATAAAAAAAGGAGTAGAAGGAGACTCCACAGCTGGAACATATTTTTTCTTTTGTACATTTCCACGTGAAATCAAACATGTTCTTTGACATACATATGTAAAGTTAGTTTTAGCAAGCTATAGAAAAGCTTTTGCTGTACAAAAGCCAAAAACTGAGGAAAATAAGTGTATGTACAGATTAGGGAGCGAAAGCAGCTGTTGTTATGGTGATAATTTGTAAGAGAGGCTGTTGGTTCCTGGGGAGTTGATTGCGGCCTATTATGTTATTTGCTTTGACATTATTATTTTAATCTGTCCACTTCTGTTACCATGGAATCTGTGGTAAAAGATGCTTTTCGGGTCCTAGCTGAGTTGTTACAGGCATTTGTTCACGTGGCATCCATTCCCTTTAGTACAGCCACTCATTAAGCCTGAGAATGAGTCCGAGTTAAGGTCTGCATTACTTAATCTGGACTATAGCTGATGATGTTAAATTTAATCTGCGTTTACTTCTAACGTTAACCTTAAACATTTTGAAGAAAATCCGAATGAGAATTATTACCTAAGTTATAACAATAAGATACAAACCTGCTTAGATGAAATTAAGAATGTTTAGTAAAGAACACAGTTAACGGAACAGCAGATCCAGAACAAAGACTCAATCGTATTGAAACAAGCTGTACTAATTCAAAAGGACTTTGATACATTAGTCATGTTTTTCTGTTTAAGGAGCTCTTCAGTCTGATTCCCCGAATTGTTGCATTCATTTACCCTAAATAAACAGATTTCTGAATGCATAGCTGATATCACCAACATTCATCAATAATGCCTTTAGGTGGGGGGTCAATATCGAACTTCCATTTCACAAAGGTGAGGGGTCCTAATCAAATGACAAATTAATGGCTTTCATTCTGCGTCACTAGATCACCTGTTTCCAAACCAGGAAAGTGTGCCTGGGATGCTTCTCAAGACAGTGGTAGTTATTGGAGTGAAACTGTAGCAGTCTCCGAAGTGAACACCGTGGGTGTCCATGTAACGTAATCTCCTTGTGTGCATGGCTACAGGAGAGCTCTGGCACGTATCCGCACTGCTCACAGCTGTTTGGCAGTATGTAATTTTTCTGTTTCAATCATACGTGCTCCCATAGCAACTCTACCTGCCATGTCTCAGGCGCACATTGTGAAATTTTTCTAGGGCCTTCTATAATTGCCTCTAGGTTACAGAAAAAAATGAAAAGCATCTGTTGTATCAAACCTTCTGGACATAGATTCATTTCTACTGTATTCTACTGAAGAACCTCTCTTTGGTTTGACATCTAACATATACTGTACAGTATCTGATAAATCCAGGGCTGGTTCTGTATGGTCTAATTCAATCCCGTACAATTAGGACTTCTATTTAACAATTTCCTAAAACCTAATCTTAAATGTTGTGGCTGCTGTGCCTGATTATATGTTCCTAATGAAGGGAAATGTGTCTTCACAGCTCCAGCAGCACTGAAGCAGACTCTGGGCAGTAAATCGCTGCCACAGGAAGTGGCAAATCCCCAAAGTGTGAACAGAATTGAAAATGGAGCTTGTTTCTGGCATAGCGGGATTTTTTTTTTTAAAATGTAAGACGCATTACGGTTCATTTACCCAGTTCAGCAGAGCTGATACCTGTGCATCTCGGATCTGTTCAGGCCTGCCAAGCAGAAATCACCACATGTGTGACTGTATGTGAATGACTTCCACACCTCGACCTGTTATCACTGTTGTGGAGTATAACACAGGCTGTCTGCTGTCTGCTATGAGCCTTCTAATTGCACACACCACCCCCTCCCCGAACTAACCTCACACAATTTGACTAAAAATAACACATTTCCAGTGTCGCAGGATTGTACTGTATTAACATGAAAGGGCACTTCTTTGTGCAACAATGTCCTTGACTGTTTAAAATCCTGTAGGAAAGGGACAATATCCTAATGCATCTGTAACAGTGTTTAACGACATGTATGAATCACAACCAGAAAAAGTCCCCAAAAATCACTACTGTCGATTACTCTCATCTTATACAATACTGAAATGTACTTATTTTTATTATTTTCACATTTCTGCTTGGCAGGAATAGTTTGATATGTCTAATGTTTCACACTATCAAAAATAAAGCTAATTTGTCACCAAATATTATATACTTTATGTAATGACATATACATGAAATCTACTTAACAACATTTGTTTTCAAAGCCAGAGGTTTCTTCAGGTTCTGTCATTTTTCCGGTCCAATAGCACCACCTGTAGGATCCATCCATTTTCTAACCACGTCCTCCAGCTCAGGCCATGGGGCAGCAGGAGCCTATCCTGGCAAGCTACACGAGAAACACAAAGGGATTCTGTTGAGGTTACTGTGCAATTATTCACTCTGCGGGCGATGAGTCCTTTCAGCTCACTGAAACTGTGTTCTCTGTGACATTGCTGACATCCGTCTCTTCCCATACATCTGTGAGGTGCTGTGTGTATGTTCACGTGTGATATTGGCAATTGTGATCTTCATTTAAAAACCCAGAATGAGATCAAAATGGTTTTGATAAAGCTGTAATCAAACAGCAATATGGTAGCATTCATTCTCCCTTTTCCCTTCGTTGTAATTAATCCAAAACTGCTTTGCATTTGTTTGCATGTGATGGTGATCATTATTATTACTTTGCCTTAAATTACAGTCTACCTCATCCGTTTGTTACTCTTGTGGTTCATTGCTTTATCTCCCAAAGTCACACTTGAGCGGAGGAACAGGAGAAATTCCACACTTTTAAACAAACAGGAAAATGAAGGACCTGCCAAGAAACCTGGAAATGATGTAAAGAGTAAGTGTAGCATTCTTGTGCTTTAAAGCTCCGACTATTGTTTTCATCCAGCATGCATTCCAGTGACTTGTTACATCACAGCAAAATGCTCCTCTAGGGAGGCCTATAGGAATCGTCAGGAGTGCTGCGTTCCTCCAGGGAGACCTACAGGAATCGTCAGGAGTGCTGTGCTCCTCCGGGGAGACCTACAGGAATTGCAGGAGTGCTGTGCTCCTCCAGGGAGACCTACAGGAATTGCAGGAGTGCTGTGCTCCTCTAGGGAGACCACCTATGGGGGATGGATTCCAATATATGTGGTCAACATGGTCATTCATTTGGAATTCAGGAGGATGCATAAATTAGGAACTTCAGCAATTCAATTTAAATGATTTACTTGTGTAAGCTGACTATATTGTACACCGAAGAGAAGTCAGATTTTTTGGGCTCTGCAGATAAAAAAACACAAAACAATATTCAAAAATAAACATATATAAAAGAGAGGTAATAGTCATTAGTGAGAGGTCACATAAAAGTGTTACTCTAATTTTATTAAACATTGAAAAATGTAAGTGGAATGTTAGGCTATGTGGAGATATGAGTAGAATAAGAAGTTGCCCACAACAAAAGTAAAAGTAGTAATTATAATAAGAAAAAGCTGAAGAGTTCAGTTTTTCACAGGGGAATATATAGCATATACAAGACAGAACACGACATGTTGTTCCAATCACCTGTTTAATCATGATTCAGGGTGCAGTTTGTCCTGTTTTGTGGGTGTGTGCTATTTCCTCAGGTGCCAAGGGAGTGGCTGATTCCTAACCCAATCCATTCCCTCAGATCGCACGTCTTTGACACACCTGTGGTACCAGTATTTCACAGAACAATACGGTGACAGTTAAACCTGACCTCAAGTGAAAAAAAGTACATATGAACATTTGAGTACATCACTGTATTGCAAAATGAGTCGGAGATGTCTGTGCTGAGTCACAAATACTGACATGGCTTAATACAACAGTTTAGTATCACTAAAGCCAGACGATTACAAATCATATTTTTATAATACCAGAATATCATAAAAGGTAGGGCAAGATACCAAATGAGCTATAAAAAAAGAAAGATTGCAGCTAAACTGATAATCGGGTACCTGCAGAGGATAAGCAAGCTTGCTTCTGGGAACTGTTCATTTGTCTGCAAAAAATGCATGAATTCTTTCAATTAATTTAATGTTTTGCTCTGCGTGCAGCCTAATGCCGAATGGTGCATCTTGAAAATAACCAGCTCCTCAAACAAATGGAGCCCTGTGCCAAGACAGACATGAATGCAGGAAGAAGCAGCTTTAGTTCCCTTTCCTATGCCTGCTCCTCCTGACCTGCTTTATTCCCATCAGCTCCGCGCTCTTATCACTGCCTGCCAGATGTGAGTCTGGCAAGGAGCTCAGTAATTAGGTACTGAGATCTCAAACTCTGATCACTTTTGTGCCTTATCTGGGGTGACACCAATCTCCTTGAGTGACATTCTGCCCAAACAATTATATAAGCTAGCCACATTCTCAGCGGAAAGTCAATGCAGTCCAAAAAAAAGAAAAAAAGATTCAGAATGGATGAATGCCGAGGGCAACCTTTCTTTCTGTCTTGTTTTTATGCAATTAAAAAGATGATAGTTGCTTAACGACAGCGATAAAAGAAAAGGTTTTATTTGATTTTTATTCCCACCAAATCCTCTGAAATGCTACTGAAATCAAAGTCAACTAAGAGCAGATTGGAGCGATAGCCTTTGGACCAAGGAACACGAGAGACCTGCAGAGAGTCAGGGGGCTTTCTGTCTGCCCTTTGTCCGTTGCATTGGCGTTTGCTCAGATGGAATACACACCTTCACCAAAAGCTGCTCTGGTTCTTACATCTTACAAAGCCAAGTCAACACATGATTTGAATATTTAAAAAACAGACAAAATTTGGAATTAAGGAAGAATAATTTACTTCTGTTACCGACACAATTTCATTTTGAAATTCTCCTCCATTCTATTACATTATTTTTTTATATGTGCTGTATATCCTTTTATTGTTCCTTTATAAACTGGGTTAAATTACCTCACGGTTGTGGAGTTTCAAGGGAAAGAGTGCAAACAGCATGCCGATCTCGAGAAGCAGAAAGACAACCACACGTTGACGTCCTGACACCCCAAGAACAAACTCTATGGGAAAGAGCTTATAAAGCAGCCTCTCTAAGAGAAAGTGGAAAAACATGTGAGGCTTCCACAGGAACTGTCAGGCATTGTCTTAGTGTTGTAGGATACAATGTCAGTGAAGAGGGGGATTAACCAAACTCTGCCCACGCAATTTCACTCTTCTCACTAAAGCATCCCCACCCTCTTGTGTTTTGGAATGCTGTCAGCTTTCCTGAAGCACGTGGTTTGTAACGGTCACTGTCAGTTCATGGGTGCAGTACTGCCTTGCGCAAGCAGCTTTGCTGATCCATCACCTACGCAAAAGACAATGCAGTAGCCTGGTTTCATGATTTGGGGTGCATTTTGGATGCAGTAGTAAGTGCTTTCTCTGAAAGAACCTCAGCATCTGCCCACAATTCTTTTATGGATGTTTTCTGTAGTGAATTTACCATACTAGATACTTTAGACCTTTACTGTTGTTTCCTATACTTTTAACATGCATTCACTATAACATGCATACGCTAAGGAAAACGCAAAAATGGATCCAAACCCAGCCTATTGTGCTTTATTTATGCTTTATCAAATGCTAGAGAAGGGACACAGGAAATCTGTCTGACAGCAATAACACTACCTTCACGTAGGAGTTACTGTATTTGAGGCACCAGCTTAGGACCATGGACCAAAGCATGAACTGAATCACGCACACTGACTGGTCAGACTGACATCTCCGAAGCTTGCAAAGCTGTGCTCTCAGGCCGAGAAAAGCTGTTTGGGCTGGTGCGTGTAATGCACACTGTGTGATGTGCTGAACGTTCAGCAACACCCTGTGGCTACCGATGACTATTTCCAAGTGGACACATCTGAAGCAGGGAAGCCAGAAGAAACACTCACGGGCTCCCTGCAAAGCTCTGAACATCAGAGGCTCACAATTTCAGGGAAACAGCTCCAAAAATGCTCCTGGAAAATGCATTTCTTCACCCAGGGCTTTTTAAAATGTCACTGTGGATTGTTTTTACAGCAAAATCCCTATTTTAACATTTTCAGGAATACATATTTTTTCTGTTAGATTAGTATTCTTACCAAATTTGGTCTTGTGCACAAAAAAAAATGTGTGTGGTCTACAGTACAGCGAGCCAGCTGTTCACTCTAAGGCACTTTGATTAGGCAGTTTTGTTCTAGGTGACAATATAAACTGACAGATTTTACCACTTAATTCTCACATTTCTAATAAGGTTTTCAGGAAAGCTCCAGTTGTAAGCTCCAGAGCAGTATGCACTCGGGTGTGAATTATTAAGTACAGCAACTAGCACTCATTATTTTTTGCTATGGCTAACAGGTCATTTCTAGCGGGATGTTTACATACAGATGCCAGCATCCCAGAAGGCACCCCCATATGAAATTGCTCATGCGCCCGACTGGAGGCTCAATGTCATGTCTTGAGCAAGATACACTTCCATTCAAACGCATAAAGGAACGATGGTGTTACCTATAGATGGATTTAAAAAAAATATATATTTGTTTTTCTAAATTTCTTTTGGTTTTCTCTTTCAACTCAGGCCAGTTTCAGTTGAACAGCGGATAGTGATAGTGTGAAATTCTCCCACCTGCTTTCTGATTAATGCATTGCAGAACCCCCCCCGAAGCCCTCCTTGTAAAGCCAATTATCTTCACTGGGGTAACTGCTGTAGGAGACACACTGGAAATGTGCCAGGCTCCACAATATTTTGAAATCTCCCAACACTCCCTGTAGTTTGTCAGGTGAAAAATCAAGAAAAAAATAGTGTGAGAGCTTCTCAAAGC
The DNA here is from genome assembly GCF_055471065.1 of Atractosteus spatula. Classification (NCBI taxonomy): domain Eukaryota; kingdom Metazoa; phylum Chordata; class Actinopteri; order Semionotiformes; family Lepisosteidae; genus Atractosteus; species Atractosteus spatula. Next base: position 2,236,457 of record NC_142714.1, on the reverse strand, counting down.
CTTTCAAATATATTAGTGTCTTGAAAACAGCCTCAGACAACTTGCTAATCCAGTTCTGGCAAAATATTTAGCTAGACTCTTTTCAGTGAACCTCTTAATATTTTCCTTGCCATCGAGTAGTAAAAACATTTAGAAAAAAATACAGACGATAGTTTGAACACAGTCACAAGCTTATCTTAGCTCCACAGGAAAATAAGGTTTTAGAGGGCCAGGCATCCCATCTGCCAGCTGACATTAACATTGACTGTACTCAGCAAACGGAAGGGATGAATTTGAACTGAATGTGCATTGTGTGCACACATTTGTATTTCATTCTCATCGTATTGTATATCATGTGAGCGAAACTGAAAAGGTAAGAACATGGAGTAAACCCTTTGTGTACTCTGGAACCGTGTGAAAGTCAGCACAGCAGCTCCATGGCACTGGCTCCTGAAGATAAACGGTGTTAGAGGGACACCATCTGGCAAACTGCATGCACTTCCACAGAGGTGTTTTAGGACTTTCATGCAGCAGAAAAACTAAGAAACAGCAATTAAGGATATTTACATGATGGGTCCTGGTTTTTTTTGCCTATCTGCCAAACGGTGATAAAATATCACTTAATATTTGATCCTCTCTTCAAGCACTGACACTTGGTGGAATATCTTACTGTATATGTTAGTCCTCTTTTGTTAATCTTAAAAGGTAAACATCGGGTATTGTATTTGATACAATGCTGTATAAGCAGTTTTAGTCATGACAGAAGAAAACTGTTTAAGACCTAAATCCTTCAAATCATAGATATGAAATCAATTCACTTTGATACTCGCGCATTCCTATCTCCTGTTTTGTGAAATGCAATTTTATTTCTTCATTACTTTTTAAATACTTGTCAATAGTAGAGATTTATATTAGTTAGATCAACTTGCACACAGAATATGTTGCTCTACAGTGACATTTGTTAGAGGTTATTCAAAACTGCTTTACATTTATGCAAAATTCACTACGTTGTAAACTTCAGATTGGTTAGGTTAGAGCAGAGTCCACAGAGCTGCTGGATAATGGTTTTACAACAGCTTATGAAAAGCAGCCTTGAAACATCTATCCATTTTCTAACTGCTTTATTCAATTCAGGGTCAGGGGGTGAGCAAAGGGCATAAGGCAGAGTACAACCTGGACAGGATGCCAGTCCATTGCAGGGCAGATACACACACACTTACACCAGGGCCAATTTCCCCAGAAACCAAGTAACCTACCAGCACATCTTTGGAGTGTAGGAAGAAACCTTAACCTTTCTTAAAAATCAAAATCAGAGTGTAGGAAGAAACCAGAGCACATGGTTTCTTACAAACTCCACACAGACGGCACCCCAGGTCCAGACCTGAGCCCAGGGGCTCAGAGCTGCAAGGCAGCAGTGCTTACTGCCATGCCACTCAGCCTCGACACAGGTACAATTAATTCTAAATTCTAAAACATGATTCAAATTGTTTTTATTGAATTGTAGAAAAAAAAAGTTGCCATGAGCTGAGTGATATTCTACATTGTGGCTCCTTCTGCACATACAGTATGAAAGCTTAATTCTACTTATACACTACAGGATGAGATATATATCAGTGTCTTGCACTTCAGATCATGTGTGCATCTAAGAAAATGAACCGGCATTGTAAAAGTGATTTTGCTGCGGTGTGGAAAATCAGACAAGGCTTTTCAAAAGTGACTTCTGCATCATGCTTATTTTTGTCCTAAATAATATACAGTTATCTATTATCTAAGTAGTTCATCTACAGCAGGACTGGGTCAAAACATAAATCAAATTACATGGAAACATTTTAAAGTAAAACGGTGACATAATTCCTGTTGCTGTTAACCCTCATACAATGAAAGAAGAGAAGCGTAATTCAATGATTGAATACAGATTTTTCCTAGCCTAGACACTTGCGATTAAGAAATAAAGGCACAGAATAATGAATTCATCTTTGCTCTTTTCAGTAATACATTCGTAACAACAGTATTTTGTTAAACTTTTTTCAGTATTTGATAGCCATTTTGTAGGTTTCTTATGAAAAACTTTAATAAACATATCTTAATGTTATTATGCAACTATCCATATACAGAACATATCATTAAGTTCAATATTGTCTGTGACTTCTTTATTCCCAGTTGCTGCTGAGGCTCCACAGGACACCTGCTCAGTTCAGGACCAGCTCAGTTCTGTCAGTTTGGATCTGTTGAGGTGAAGTTACTGATGTTACTGTTGCTGGGTAAAAATGCTAACCAAGAGTGTTTGGTAACACAGCTGTTCCTTAAGGTATTCATCATTAACTTACTGATTTTCACCCCCAGATTTATTGCTTTCTGTAGGTAGGGGGACTTCTCTTGCGATGCCCCAGAGCTCTGGGATCTGGTCCGCAGGGATAACAGAGAGTCACCCACCCTGAGGGCATTTAAATCTAGACTCGAAACCTCTCTGTTCAGAAAGGCCTTCTACTCATTTAGTGTCTGTGTCTGCTCCATTTTCTATCTTCTGCTGCTCTTCTAAGTGCTTGCCTCTCGTATTTGTGCTCATTCTGTAATTTGCTATACTTATAACTGTTTTTTACAGACTGTAAAACACTTTGAGATGCTACTTTTAAAGGTGCTGTATAAAATTATTATTAATATTATTTTTAGTTGTGCCCTGTGCTTCCAGAAAGTACATGTTTGCCACAACCCTTTCCAGGAATTAGTGGTTTGCTGATAACAGGCGGGTGGATGGGTTGACAGGTTTTATTTTAGATATCACCATAAAAACATATTGAAAACACATATTTCTCTCTACAGCAAAATGTATTTAACATTAAAACAGAAATTAAACTACAGACTCAACTCTGATTATCACAGCAGTCTCATCTTATTCAAACAGCTGAAGTCAGCAAAAGCAGTCATTTTCAATTTGGAAAAAGAAATGTTATTTCCGTTCTTCTATGTTAATATGTGTTCAAATTAAATTACCTAGAAATGCACTTTTGATTTACATTGCAATCCTCTTACGTTTTTTATAAAGGCTTATTAAATGCCACTGTAAGACATTGTAGTGTGCAGACTCCACATCTACACAATACCTTTATGCATATGGACCGAAAGGATTATGCAGAGATTAGGTTGCCTGAATAACTTCACACAAAGTGACTGCACCAAAGTAACACTGTGTTCAAGGAAGCAGCCTTACATGAAGGGACACATGGTGGACACACATCAAAACAAACCTATTAGCCTCTGCACTGGACACTCCAGCTATGCACAGTAAGGTGGCATTAACTATAGAAGTGGCTTCTTACTGAATGGGGAACAATTCTTTTTTATTTATAAAATATTCTATATAGCATGATAAAAATGTTTTGAAAAGAACATTGAATAAAATTAGCATTTTATGTTAATTGTTTTTACTTTGTTTTGCAGATGTGCTTATCCAAGGTGACATATAATACATAAAGTAAAAATACAATGAATAATTCAAATACAGGAGAGAAAATGAACACTGTGGAGAACAGAGAGGCAGAACAGGGGAGTACAATACCTGTGTGGGGAAAAGCGAGGCAGCAAGGAATCTTTGATTAGAGTTAAGAAGGAACATCACTATGCAGAGTACAGTATCAGCTGGTGGAAAAGTACTCATGTCCTGATTCAGGACCATTTTTAAATCTACATAAAATTCTAACAGGAACACTGTCAAGTCATTCTACAATTTTTTTTAAAAAAGGTAGGATTTAAACCAGTTACACTGCATTACATACACAACTTGCGCTCTTACTGTTCAACCCTAGCGGTAGTGAAAGAAAAAGCATCCCGAGTTCTGGAATATGGGCTCAGGCAGTTTTGAGGTTGCTGGGTTTGAGTCGCTGGGTTTGCCCCTTGAACAGCCTGGTTCAGACTCGAGTGTCCGGATAGCTGCTGACAAGTCCAAAGTCTGGATGGAGGATTTCTCAAAGCAAGATGTATTGTTTCATCCAATTTCAACACAAAACACGTTAGGTCTGAGGAATACTGGGTAATCAGATCTCCAGCTTGACTATATACACCCGAACCTTAAAATGCCTTCAGTGTGGTCAAGGTCCATGTGCTGACATCCCATAGATCTACAGTATACAGCTTTCTGCACTGATAACGCGGCGCTTATAGAATTGACACTTTACATGCTTAGCGTTCACGCTGGCAGTGTCAGTAGAAAGACAGGGCCATCTTGGAAGCACTTCAGTGTCCATCATGGGCTCAGGTTTTACACTACCTCCTTATGTTCTGCTTATTTATCCTTTATGTTTGCTTATTTAACCAGATGATTCAAGTCTAAGCAAGTATTAGCTGTTCAGTACGGAGCCCGGGAGGGGCCATCGGTTGGAAAAAAAAGTTACATCGAGGGAACGGTTTACAATTCGTGCGCACGACATAACTGAACTGTTCCCTTGTTTTCTTTAATTCGTGCGCACGAAATAACGTTTTCCACCTGTCCCTCGCAAGGACAGGTGTGGCACTAGCAGTGAAAGAGAGGTGCAGTCCTAACTAGTAGTTCAAGAGTACAGTAGCTATAATGCCCTAATAACTCATCCCCAAACCAAAATAAAACTGAATCAGTTCATCTTTATCCATTAAACTAATCTACAGCAGTGTCAGACGGTTAGGCTTTATTGTACCGATATAAAAGACGCGGTAACGTGTTAAGTAATGTTTGATAGCGTTATCGTGAGGAGCCGGGGATAATGCTGGCGTTTTAGAAACTTTCTATGTGCGTGCGACTACCGTGACACAAAGAAAACGGAGGAAAGAGTTAGACAACATTATTTCGTGCGCACGAATTAAAGAAAACGAGGGAACGACTTAGTTATTTCGTGCGCACGAATTGTAAATCGTTCCCTCGCTATAACTTTTTTTTTCCTACCAATGGCCCATCCCGGGCTCCGTAGTGCAGTAATACTAGTCTTCGGTATTACAGAGCACACCTGTTGCGGTGATCCAGGCACAGGACAAAGAGCTGTTCTTGACTTAACCTTCTCTCTAGTCTGTGAGCATTTTATTTGCAGCGTAAGAGCGCATAATGACCCCTTGATAAACAATTGTAGTATTTCATTACCCGAAAAAATCTTGCCCTCCTATTTAGCAATAAAAAGACGCTCAAATACCGTTCAACCCTACAACGAGCCATCCGATTAAAGCAGCCGAGAATAAAGACAGCAGTGCAACAGCCTGTGAGCGGATATTTACCTACAGGCGGAACACGTGAGCCAGATCCTTCCTCCCGAACATCACGTTTGCCGGCCCTACGCCCACAGCGGGGTTATTACAGGTCAATTCCAATGACGTCACAAGGGACCGCTCCCTGGTTCAGCCCGCACCACGTTCGGCCCCGCCCCACGCCCTGGTCCCGGAGCGCTCATTGGCCGCTTGCAGTTGCTAGGGGCGTTTATTTCCGGTTTGGCGAGGGCCGGGGCTCTCGGGTTGCGAATAGTAGCGGGTTTCCCCCCCTTGCGCGCGGCTCCCTGTCACAGCGCTCGTCTGCCGCGGCTCCGCGTCGCTCTCCCGTCCGTCACACGCTCCGCTGTCCGCGCCCAGAAGGATGACCGAAGGCTCGGTGAACAAGCCGGCGAACGGGGAAGGCTGTCACCGCCCGGCCAACGGGGTTAAGAAGGGGGGGAACGGCTGCGTCCGGGGCCACTACCTCTACCAGCAGGCGCCGCCGCCCAAGCACGGCTACTCCGAGGACAAGGTGAGGCCCTGCCGGCTGGCGGAGGAGGGCACGGCCCGCACCTGCCGCCGCCGCCCCGGTGTCTCCGAGCGCGTCCGGGCCGGCACCCCGGATAGGAAACTCGGGTGGCCTGTGCCGGGGGCAGCCCGGTGCCAGCCGCGCCCGCCTCGCCTCGCCCCGGCCGAGCGTGCGGCTGTCCGGGGGGGGGGTGCCGCACGTTTCCCGGCCGGATCGGGCTCGGGTTCGGGCTGGTCCGGCGCGGACGTGTGGGACGGAGCCGTGTGAAGCGCCCCTGCGGCCGGCTGGCAGGCGAGGGCAGTGGCTGTAGCGCTCAGCCCGGGAGAGAAGGGCGTGCTGCGCTCTGCCTCTGGATGACGGGACTGTTTATATTACTCGCTCGCCTGGGACGGACTGACACCGTCTCCACACGTCTCAAGGAAATCCTCTCTTGTGTTCCCGAAGCTGACACCGGAAACTCGGCTAGGCTGTTTTCTTGGTTTGTTGTGGGTTTTTTTTGCTCTCCGTATGAGCATTTAACGCAGCATTGTTTACTTGGGATAACTATTTTGTTAACTTTTCCAAAGTCAAGTTTGGTGTTAAAAAAAAAACAAACAAACAACTTGGGTCAACTTGTGTTAAAGTTTATCCAGCCGGAGAGGAAGAGACTGGCTTCATGGCAGAAAGGAATCCCGAGTTATTGCTGGTTCTTAAACTGTTTATCTTTAAAATCCAAAAAGGGGGTGTAAAATGTATTGATACCTAGTTAAGTGGTGCAGTATTGGTGCTGAACAGTTAAGCCCAAGGGATCAATTCTCTGTAGTTCTGACCACTTAGAAAAGTTTACATTTTTGCCTCTTTTCCCTTGACTGAGACACTGTTAGGTTTGTTCCATTAAATGCTGTTGATCATAATCGGCCTACAGCGGTGATGTCTGAGGGTACAGTGTCCTGTTCGAAGTTTTTGGAAAGTGTAGCTTGAAGAGTCCTTTGCTGTGGTCTTTTTTTTTTTTTAGGGAAGAGTAGACTTGCTTCTGCTTATTCTACAGAAACTTGAAAATGTAAGTGACTGCAGTCCAAGTGGCAGTGAGTGCAGTCTGGCTGGGAGGAGTGCGCTGTGTTTTGCCTGGGGACTGGCAGTCCGGGAATCGGGATGCCTGAGGACTCCTCACGGGCCGGGCCTGCCAACAGCTGGCCTGCGCTGGGAGCTCTTCTGCTGCGGCTGCCCCAGCCCTGCATTCCTCACATCTGTTGAGCATCAGCTGGGAAAAAATTACAGGGAAAGAAACTGAACAGATGCAGGATGAACACACCCTTCAGGATCTCTTCCCCACCCCCCCGCTGTTGGCACTGTACTTTTCGTGACCAACTGCAAAGCTGTGTGTCTTACATCGCCCAGCTCTGCCCCGGCGCTACTCGGGTGGCGATGGAGGCCCGCTCCTGTGATATTCTGACTCTACAGTGAAAGAAGCTTTGCAGATTTCCTTCCGTTAGCTGGCCATGCCGCAGAAGTAAAACCTCCAGTTACATTTTTTTTTCTGTGGGGGAAACATGTCAAAAAGTCTAGGAGATTAAAAAAAAAGAAGAATTTACATTGTTTAATAAAATGCCATTTAAGGCAGACTTCTGCCAGAAGCTAAGATACTCGAGCCACTATGTATACATGCCTTTCATTAGACTTGCAGTAATTGAAATAGAATCAGCAGTTCCTACTGGAGATTTCCTAGAAATGACTGTTCATACCAATGCCATTGCAGCTAGCCACTGAGGTATTTCTTACTGAGGCATGACTAGTCACATGTACTTGTTTAAGCAGCTGTTCTTTAATATGTTGTTTAACTAGAAAAGTAGGACATCGAACTACAGGATTTTCTCTACTGAAAATCTACATCTTATACCTAACACTGTTGTACGGTGTCTTATGGTTTATGTTTGTAATACAGGTTTTCATCAGTCATTATAAAACTGCAGTGTTCTTTGTATCTGAAAAAAAAGAGGAGGGGCATGTCTGTTCTTCCCATAGCTAAGATTAAAAATTATTTTGCTGCTGACTTCTGGTGCTGTCAGTACTAAAAACATGTTTTTTAATATGTTGACCCAAAGCTGTATTATGGGAGCTTTATTGCACAAAGCAATTGGTTATGCATGTTGTATTGAAGGATTTTGGATACTTGAAGGCCTTAACCCTGAAAAGCAAGTTTACTCACTTGGAATTCCTGCCGTAGAAACTGTTAAAGTAATAAGTACTTGGGGTGGAGCGGTGGCTCTGTGGCTAAGGATCTGCGACTGTGGCTGGAAGGCTGCAGGCTCAAATCCCGCGGCCAGCAGAGGAATCCTACTCCGTTGGGCCCCCGAGCAAGGCCTTTAACCCCAGCTGCTCCAGGGGAGCTGTATAAATCTCTGACCCCCGGCTTCTCTCCCTGTCTGTGTGTCTTATGGAGAGCAGGCTGGGGTATGTGAAAAGACAAATTCCTAATGCAAGAAATTGTATATGGCCAATAAAGTGATCTTATCTTAAGTACCACTGTTAGGTCTAGAATAAATAAGTGTTGATTTCCCCCCACCAACAGTTTCTTTAGGCTGGCTTGAAGGTGAATACACGCTGTCCTGTTTGGGGTTTGTAATTTGCCACTCTGGTAGATCCAGTTTTTGATTTAATCCAGAACTAAGCATACAGGACAAATGTGTGTCTGACTGCTTTGTTTATGCTTACAGTGTGAGGTTTAAATCCGTCACATTTTCAAAGGTTAACCTTAATGTCTCTTGGCGTGACCCATTCCCCTCCTGTACTTTTCAAGCGTTCTCAAGCTGTGTTTTAGTCTCCTTCTCCAAGCCTCACTGGTTTGTGTGGCAAAGTGGAGAGAACAATACGAGCTCTGTGCGTTGTGTACACAGTCTATTGAATGAAAAAGGCCCTCAGGGCAGGCTTTTACCTGATATAGCAAACAAAGAACCAGCTAACCTTCATATTCATAACACATTTAAATAAGTGTTTCCCCTCTTTTCCTTCATTTGAAAAGTATATCTGAGGTGCTCCATGTTTGACAGAATTAACTTTTCTTGTTTTGGATCTTGAGCGATAATCCTGTTCTCTGAAAATGACTTTAATATGTAATTTAATCAAACGTGTCATATCTCAAGATCTCATTTTCTGTGTGGAAGTTGTCCAATTAGGAAACAAACACTATTCATTTTGTGCATGTGTGGTTTACCACTGATGCGTATTTTATATTACGGAAATTTCAACACTTACCCACAAATGAAAAGGCAGTTTGCAAACCGAGTCATTTAAAATCAGTCAAGGCTTTGGCACAGTAACGATAGTTGATTAAATTGTTACTTTTGTATGAAATAATCACAATTTGAATTTGAAATTAGCTAATGACACCATCTTACAACGTCCCCAGAAATAACTTTTTTTTTTCTAAAGTGGTTTTGTTCATTTTTCCAAATTTGATCTTTCTGAATTTCAGGTTCATCACGTTGCGTGCAATGGGGGGCTGTACAAGAGGCCGTTCAGTGAATCGTTCGAAGAAACTCCGATGCTGGTTGCTGTTCTCACCTACATGGGTTATGGCATTCTCACGCTCTTCGGGTATCTGCGGGACTTTATGAGGGAATGGAAGATTGAGAAATGCCATATCGCCAGAGAAAGGGAGGAGCAAAAGGTAATTCATTTCTTGCCTTTACCAAGCGGCTGTTGCGGTTTAAACTAGCGAAAAGAACTCGCTCGAGCTCGCAGGTGGAGCTCTGTGAGCTCGGGTTCGAGCTAGCGTAGGGTGGGGTTCGTCGGCCGGGCCTCTCTCTGCTCTGGGCGACACAGTGACCCCTGCTGGAGCTCGCAGGCGTGCGGGCTTGCAGGGAGGTACTGGAGCGTCCCTCAAGCACAGGGAGCAGGTAGCTGAATGTGTTAAGACAAATTGCTCAGGGGTGGGGTTGGTGGAGTCTGCTTACATGTCCTCATTCTGTGCAGTCCGAGGGTTCAGAACTGTTCAAACACACGATTGTCTGGGTATGATAATCAGGAGGGTATATTAATAATTGGTGATACTAAATTTAAAAAACATCAAGGTAGATGAGATTACATTAGGAAAAATTGCAAGAGAATAGCACAGTTGCTTAGGATATTTAGAAGCATGTTTACCAAAAAAAGCTGCGGCTCAATATAATTCAACATTCTGGAAATTTCAGAATTTTAATCATTTTCCATATGAGGAGCATTTATCCAACTTTTTGTTTTGCAAGATTATGGGTAAGATCAAAAGGGATGTTGGAATGGAAGGAAACTTTAAAGAACAAGACGTTCTCCTGTTGGTTAAACAGACTGGTCTGTGTTTAAAGTTGGAATGATCTATTTACAGTACGTACTAATGTACCACACCTCTTCAGTATGAGATGTTGAATATTACTCCCATTGCTGTTAAGTTTCCGTAAATAAAGAAATGCTGTTTTTTCTATAGTGTTTTTTTTAAGAATGACAGTCATGTTATTTATAGTGTGTTGTCTATGGGTTTTTTTTTCTTTAGGACTTTGTTCCACTTTATCAGGACTTTGAAAACTTCTACACAAGAAACTTATACATGAGGATTCGTGACAGCTGGAACAGACCCATATGCAGTGTTCCTGGGGCAAAGTTTGACCTTGTGGAGAGGGTGTCCCATGACTACAATTGGACATTTAAGTGAGTGATCTGTTTTTTTTTTTCTATAAATGTAGAGGACATGTCCATGGACTTAGAGGAACCTCCTTCACGTTTGTTTAGATTTTGGGAAAATACAGGCCAGAATACTATTATTTTTAGTTCTGAAGAAATGTGGCGCAACTTACATTCGTTAATGGTATTTTTTTTAACATTTTGCAGGTACACAGGAAAAGTTGTCAAAGATGTAATTAACATGGGGTCTTACAATTATTTGGGATTTGCTGAAAATACTGGAATCTGCGCTGATGCCGCTGCAGAAATCTCTAAGAAATATGGAGCTGGAGTGGCCAGCACCAGGCAGGAGATGGGTGAGTCACCTGCAGGCAGGCGCGGGCCACCAGGAAGAACAGCCCCAGCAGGGGGCGTGGCAGAGCGACTGTGAGCTGGATCTGTCTGGTGCTTGGAGGGCGTCTTGTCATGAGGTGTTAAGTTCGGTTCATTTTTGGTGTTCTTGCGCGCACAAACCTGAGCTATCTGGAAAATCCTCCCTCTGTGCCCAGATGTTTAAAAAAAATGCACAGCTGGCATTTTTGGTTGGGTGTAACGGCAAACACGAACGGTAAAAACGGCACTTGTGTTTTTTTTCCCTCAGGTAATCTGGACAGTCACGAAAAGCTGGAGAAATTAGTGGCGAGGTTTCTGGGGGTCGAAGCTGCCATGGCCTTTGGCATGGGATTTGCAACAAACTCAATGAACATTCCTGCTCTTGCTGGAAAGGTTTGGCGCCGCCTTGCTTGTAGACTTTGTAGGTGGTGTTTTTCTCGGGTTCTTTGTAGCTAAATTTCTTGTGGCTCTTTAAAGGGGGATGTCATGTTTGTCAAAAATGTTTTTCACGCCCACTTTACGTGCTGCACCTTTCAACACTCTGGCGAAAAGATTTAAATGATTCCTAAATAAAGGAACAGTTTGGCTTACTAGCATCTCAATACTTTTTTGTGCATAAAAGCAATTTTATTTTTAAGTAGTTGTAATGGAGTGAATGGTCTTGAGTAGTGGCTGGTTGAGGGGTAGCTCTTATTTCGGAACGGTCTGCAGCGCTGTCATTCGCTGATGCCTTCGTAGTCTTTATTACACAACTTCCTGTTTTGAAGCCGATGAATCCTTTGTAGTTAATTCTGTGTTTCCTCTCTGCAAAATGTGCCTGTGAAAGAGATCTCTCTAAGCTTGTCTTGGCAAAGGCACGGTTTGTTTTTGTGTCGTTTGGATTGTGGGGAAGGAAGACCGTTTCGCCTGAAAGTTTCCTGTGCTTATTTTTCTTCTGTTACTCATTACGTAATGTAATGAGGTTTCCTTTAAACGAGTCAAAATATGTTTAGTCCTGCCCTAATTTGTTCTGAAGGCATTTTTATAGTTTTGATCGTGTAAATCTTTCTACATATAGTTTATGCCTAGACACTCTGGAATCTCTGCTCTGAAGTGGCAGTCTTTATCCTGTGCTGGTCTGTGCACTTGTTTCTGCTCTGGGCTGCGGTTTCCCAACGGGATGCATGTACCTTCAATCTCCCCAGTTCAAAACATACACACAGCAGCTCAGTCGGTCAGGTACTGGCTCTTCTAAATTGGGGATCAGGTAAAGAACACAATCAATAAAGTAGGGTGCATAAATAAGCTCCAAAGCAACGCACATCTTCCATAGAGGAAATGGTGTGACATCTTCCAAACACTTTTAAGTCACCTCTTTATGTTAACAATGCACTTGCAGTAACTCTGTTTCCTTCTGTTAGGGTTGCCTGATTCTGAGTGATGAGCTGAACCATGCGTCGCTGGTTCTGGGAGCCAGATTATCGGGTTCCACTATCCGAGTGTTCAAACATAACAGTGAGTGGCATTCTGCTTTGACTTGAACACTTTATCGTTTGTTTAGGTCTTAAATCAAGTTATACCAGTAATATAGACTAAATTAGTGGGTTTAATCCAAAATGGAATTGAGTGAAATGAACACCAATGTTAGTCTTGGTTGTACGGTAAAGGTTTGTGATAATATTACAGTGCAGTTTTGGACAACACAAGAACTTCACTACAGCTTCTTTAAAAACGTACCAGAAAGAGAATAATGCCACTGCATTGTCTTAATTTTTTTTTTAAAGATATGCAAAGTTTGGAGAAACTTCTGAGGGATGCCATTGTTCATGGACAGCCCCGGACTCACAGACCGTGGAAGAAGATTCTAATTTTGGTTGAAGGAATTTACAGGTATTTTGTTCTGAAACCTTCCACCACCAAGTTGGCAGTTCTGTGCTTTAGGTTTCCATCTGGCACCTGAACAGTAGTTAAGTATGTTTCCTGAAATGCAACATTGCCACAGTACCTGGTAAAAAAGGCAGTTCTTGAGTAAAGGAATAATTCATGATCTGCTATCAAAGGCAGTTGGGCAGAAAGAGTGTTGATCCGAACTGATGTAAGATTTTTTTTCAAAAACGCAAGTTTGTACTGTGCTGTTTAGTGTCTCCTGCATTTTGTTTTGGGTGAGAAGTTCCTGTAACTCTAACCTGGTGAGATGACGTGGACTGGATGTATTTTCCAGCATGGAAGGCTCCATTGTGCGCTTGCCAGAGGTGATTGCTCTGAAGAAGAAGTACAAGGCCTACCTGTATCTTGACGAGGCCCACAGTATTGGAGCACTGGGACCTTCGGGAAGAGGCGTGGTGGAATATTTTGGATTGGACCCTACAGATGTTGACATCATGATGGGAACTTTCACAAAGAGTTTTGGGGCAGCGGGAGGATACATTGGTGGAAGAAAGGTAAATAATTCCCCTTATGGTTTGCAAACCCGTGTCTGTGAAAGCTGCCTTGAGCGGGAGGCTGTGTTGTCTGTCTGCGGGAAATACTGTCAGAAATGTTTGCTCTTATAACAACCCTGTTTATTAATTGATTTTGCAAGTAACCACTGCTTTAGTTAAAGATGAGCTGTAATAAGCTACAGCCTCACTTTCTTGCTGGCACAGGCGTGTCCTTTTGCCAGAGCCGAGTTTGAAATCTAGACCCTCACTGAAGAAGCATGAAGGTTGCTGGAATGCCAATGTTGTGTGTTGGTTTCTCCTCAGGAGCTCATAGACTATCTCCGCACGCATTCTCACAGCGCGGTGTACGCCACGTCGATGTCTCCGCCCGTGGTGGAGCAGATCATCACTTCCATGAAGTGCATAATGGGAGAAGATGGAACTACGATCGGTAGGTTTGGAAACACACTTTACGTAGGGGCGGGTTAGTCTCCAGAATCATTTTAACAAACACAGTAACTTGTAAATTTGAAGCTTGCTGACAGCAGCATTTGGGCCTAGTCTGCACTGAGAAAGGAGATCTCCAGGGAAGACCATGTAGCTGCTGTAGGCAGAGATGGGAAAAGCATGAGCTCCAGGGGTACCTCTGGACCTGAATGATCAAACCAGTGCTCTGGTGAGGTGATGGGGAGTGCTGTGCTGTAGGAGTTGCTGTTCTTTGCAAGGGAAATTAAACTTGAGGCAATTCACAAGTTCTGTGAAAGAGAAGGTGTGTTTAAGTGGCCTAGCTAACTTCACGCTGGACTCATACAATGTTGCCTCCCTAAAGTTACTCTTCTATCAAAGCCTGAAGCAGTTTCCTCACCATCTCCTCTGCTATGTAGTGGGGCTGCTGGTACTTCGTCTGCCCCATGTCACCCAGGTGGGCGCTGTGTTTCTGTTGTGGAAGAAGTGTGTCCTCTTCTATGCGTAAAGTGTTTTGTAACATCCCCGAGATGAAAAGCTCTATAGAGATGCTATGAACCCATCTTTAAATGTGTGAAAAATAATTACGTTTTCTGTTGTATGTTTAGTCTGTACTGAAAAAAAAAAATTGCATTCAACATTCATAAGTGGAGAAAGCACATTTGTCATCAGCCCACCTTATAAGGAATGTGACAGCAGAGAAAGGTCGTTCTGGCCATCGAGCTCATGTGGCTGCCGATAGAAGTCCCAAGGCAGTCTTTTAACGTATAATGCTAGTCGGCCACAAGAGGGCACCGAAGACTCAGGAATGTTTAATGTCCTCTTTAAGAAATGAGGATTCCAGTTAAGCAATACTGTTACTGACACGAAGGTTGTGACGTTTTTAAGTGCTTTGTGAAGACTTTTTGCAAGAGGTTTTTTTTTAGATTGACTGTCGTTTTAAAGACTATGTTTGTGGCCTTATCTGTGTAGTACTCTCTCATAAATTTACTGTCCATAAATATACACCTGTCTGTCAAGTATTTTCCTTTTCACCTTTGTAAGTTCACATGCCGTAGTTAAATGGGTGATTTTATTTGTAAAGGGCATTGTACAAACCAATTCATTTTAGAAATGGTGGGGGGAATATAATCATAATGACTGCAGTTGAAGTTAAATTCAACATCATAGTATTACACAACCCATGTTCCATATTTTGAACAGTTCGTAAAGTACCTCGTAAGTATCAGTTTTCCTAAAGTGGAGATCTTTTTCTGATACCGAAAGTCAGAAGCGTCATTCTTTCCTTACAGAAATACAGGCTATATAAACAAAAAAACTCATTGTTCTCCTTCATAAACTGATCCTAATCAGGCAGCCATCATCATTTTAAGATGTTGATAAGCTGTTTTTAATGCCGTTTTTTTGTCCTGGCATGAATCTGAAATAATGCATTCTTGCATCAAGAAGTCGAGTTGTAAATTCCCGCTGTTCTTTTAACTGTTGTTGGATACAAGTGAAGAACCATGTCTTCATAACAAAAGCAGATTCGAACCCTACACCCAAATAAGAATTTGTAGTCCCCAAGCATGCTCCATATTCTGTAATGGAAGGGCTGCTCCTACAGAAAAATCACAATTTTATTAAATGTTAAAAAAAAGTAATTAGTGGTACAGCAGTGTAGAGCTGGGTGAAATATTTAGCAGAAAGTTTAAATCTCTACAATGTGTTCTCAACTACCAGAAACACAAATATAATCTTTTCTTCGTTGAGACTCCTTTAATGTCTTGCTGCTCTAGCAATCACTGTTGGCAAGACCACGAGAACACAATCGCCCCAATCTACCCATCTCGGGTTAAACACACGAGATGCGGCTCCACAGAACTGAGACTATAACTGCCCTGACCCACTCATTTCTGTAATAAAGGAAGTTGTCCCTACTGAACTCTACTGAAACAGGAATTACGAGGCTCATTTTCTGTAACAAATCTTTTCCTGTTTATTGCAGACTCTTTCAGGAATATGAAACAAGCTGTGCTTGTTACCAAATGGCAGTGTTAGCACCACTTCACTTCTTCCATACCGAGTATGACATGAATACCATGTAGTTTCTGCGTACTAACCTTTCTACATTCACTATGCATTGGTTTTTGGAATGAGACTTTGCCGGCACTTAACTTTTCAAACACAGTGGCATTTTTTTTTGTTATTGACACTAGTGTATTAGTTTAAAAGCCAGCTATTGTGGGTAACATTGACTGCCTGTTTAAAAACCTAACAGGATTAACTGTATGCTGAAGTGAACAACATTTGCATTTTGTAAGTGTGAATGTATTTTCTTTTTTTATTGTTGTGAACAAAAGTGTGGTGTGTTTTGCTTAATGACAAGCCAGTTAAATTTTAAATTAAGACTGAGTTGCTAGGAAAGCTGTCACCTGATGAAAGATACTACAGCACTTCAGCAGTACTAGGTCTCGGACTAAATAGTGGGACACTGTGGAAAACAAGTAGAATTCAATTTGTGAAAAGTGGATTTCCTGATTTTCTGGGGGCCCTGGCACCTCTTCAGGTGTCTGTGGTAACGCCAAGAGCATTTAAAGGTTGTAAATATGATCTCTTTTCATTTAATGTTGTAAATTAATGTAAGTATTCTGGTCTTTCAGAATATTTTTCCATTCATGAGATGTTTTTTCTACTTAAACGTCCATTGAAAATTATGCAGTTGGGTTTTGTGTGCCTGAAGGGGTGTTGTATAATGCTTTATGAAAATAAATAGTGTAAATCACAGAATACAGCTGCAGAAGCTACATACCACTTTTTCCAACCAAAATGGTATTTAGTAGTGGAAGGAGACTGTTTAGTCCCTCTTACTGGTTTGGTTGTAGGTGTTTAATGCCTGATGTGCATTCAGAGATTTCTTGATTTGGAGAAGGCATGGTAATTAGCTAAGACAATGCCAAATTGTTTTTTTTCAGGCTTTCATCCAAGGGTTTTCTGTGCTAGGCTTTACAATATCACATCAAATAGTTCTCGTTGTCTTGGGGGGGGGGGGTGGTTTTGATTTTAACCATTCTAACATGCGAGACATTATCCTGAAATAGAATGAGTGTGGGGCATTTGTCATGCACAGCAAGGAGAAAACACCTCAAGGACCAGACAGTTGTGTATTGCAGGAAATGAACCTGAGGTGTGTGTGGGTGGTATGAGCAAATGTGGAGAAACCGCTTTGGAACCAGGAAGAAAATAATTTGAATTGGTTTGTTTAAATAACAGTTCATTCATCTTCCAAATCAAGCCATTTAAGGTTCTGAGCATATAGTGAACAGTCAAATGTATGTGGTGCAGCCATGTTGTATCCTCTCGCAGTAAATATTTTAAATACTCCATGGATCTCTTGTTCTGACTTGAACTGCTGTCAAACAGGATCTCTGTAGCATCATCAGCTTTGTAAGCATGTATATTATTACTGACAACAGATGCGGGGGAATATGGTTTAAGTCAGATGGACATACTCAGAAAAATTTAAGTTAGTTCTAGGATTAAAAATGGTAAACCATAAAACCTTAATCCTGGCAGTGTTTCAAACCAGAGCAGCCAGCAGCAAGACACGGATATCAGAAGAATATTTCTTCTACTGTTGATGTTATTTCCTAAAGTACAAAACTAAAAATGGTTGGTGTTTATTTGGGTATGGGCAACCACAGATGATTAACGCAGGTTTTCCTTTAAATGTTATAAAAATGTCTAACATTCTTTAGACCATAAAGGTGTGAAGGAAGCTTAAGTCATTTGGTTAAGTGTACTTGCTCATGTCCTTCATCACAGCATTGAATTAGATTTCACCTTGTGTACTCAACACAGATTTTACAAATAGTACCCATTCGTCTTTGTCTTCAATGTTGACATTCTCAGGGTTTCTAGTGTTACTACATGCGTTTTAGGTGTTAAAGTGTTTTTGTACTTCAGTTTCCCCTTGGTTTCGTTAACCTCTAGCATAAGGGCATTCTTCTTAAATGTGAGATCTGAGTGGCTGCCGGACCTGCTGCACCAGAGTGATCTACTGCCTGCCTACGCTATCCTAACAGCTGGAGTTCTGCTAAACACATCTGTCTGTGGTATTTTCACTATGATTCTGGCAGTGGTAATACACTTAGTCTGAATAAAACAAAACTATCTATACTTTGGTGGAAGTTAATGAAATACAGTATGCTTTTTAATAGGAAAGAATTTGAAAAATGAAGGATTTCTTAATTTTATTTTTGCTCTTCTAAGTTTTAAAAGTGTATACCACAGTTGTCATATTTACGTTTTGCTATTCTGCATATTAGAATCTATTGAAAAAGATGTCTCTTTTGGATCCTTTCCTAACTACTATGAGCTAACAATCTAAGACCTGGTTTAGCAGCTTTCTTTTGAAGCTTTATGTATTCTGAGAAAATACAAATGTTTTCTTCTGTGATAGTGATGGGCAGAAGTTTAAAGTGTAATAAACAAAACATAATGAAACACAAGTACTATTTTTTTTGTTGATGGCCATGCCATTAAAAAAAACACGGCTGCAGAAAACTAGCCTCAAGTTCTTCCAATGTATTGCATTTGTTTTGTTGTTGTTAGTAAAGAAACATGTACATTCCGCTTTTCAGAAATGCGTCGGAAACATGCAAGGGGGGAAAATATCTAAAAAACGAAGAGTAGTTAGACGATTAATTTCAGCAGCATGACTGCCACTTGATTTCCTGTGCAGGGCACAAGAAGTTGTACAGACAGGCTGATACCATGTGTAAGCATTCCTACCCCCTCCTCAGAAGCTGAAAAATAGGCACGGGCGTTTGTAATTATCTCTCGCTAGATGAAAAGGAAGTCAGGAGAAACTCATTTGAAAGGGATATGGCCTCTACATCTGGAAACTCTTTAAGCCCTTTTCACTTTACATCTCAAGTTTGTGTCTGGAATGAGTTAAGAATGTGTATTGTGAAACTAGTTGTTGAAAGTGCACCCCAGAAAGATTTACTTTGGAGAGTACCCTTTCCCAAGAAGAACATGCATGTTGACTGAGGAGTCTGAAGTTCGAGTACAATTTTCTTTAAAATTTTATTGCTTTCATATGCATGTTATTATTTAATACATTTGTTCGTCTAGCAGTTTATGAAGCTGATCAGCACTTGGATTGAAAAGCTATTCGGTAATGGCTCTCAAAAGATTTGAATTTTGCACATCAATAAATCTTTTGTATTACTTATCAGAGAGGAACTCGGGTCTTCATATTCAAACATATTGATACGTAGTTAAGTATCACACCACCTTTTTCTTGTCTTGCCTCTGTTGAATTAAAGCTTTAAGATTTTTTTACTTCATTATCTTTAATCCATGAATGGCTTTTTGTAGCAGATGATTTATATTCCTCCTTTATTTGAGTGCTTTAGATCATTCATGTCAGACAAGAATTATATGAAGTATATGAAAAGTGAAGCCATCATAAAACAATGATGGATGCATTTATATTAAGTTATTTTACAAATCTAGAGCGAGGTAAGACTGGGGGTTGTTACTGGCCAGACCCAGTTTCACTAGCTCACCGGGGGCTGCTCAGAAGTGAAATGAGGCGTTTAGGATTACAGAGAGAGCTGGTATCATTTTCAGCCACCGAAGGGATGACCTGGGCACGACTTTTGGAATAGTGTCTGTCAGTAGCTAGTTTTCATGAGGATCGTGAAAAGATTAAGATTTCACAGCCAGTTGCTTTTCTTAAAACGGATCAGATAACTGATACTTCAACTCATCAGCGATTGCATTTCGGTTTCATTTCATGCAATAGAGGAACATTTGCTTTCTTTTACTCTCGTTTCAGTAGCTGTAAGAACACGGTATAATTGGCTACCCAATTTTTTTTATACCTCGGTGCTCAGAATGATTTAATGCCTACATGCAGGTATCGGTCCCATTCAGTGCCAGATGGGCTGAATGGCCTCCTCTTGTTTGTAACGTTTTATATCCTGATTGCTGATTGCTATGACTGAAAAACTACTTTATTATTACGAAGTCTGAAATCCCTTTTCTATAGCATTCGGCCAAAATAGCAGTGAAAAAAATGTTCAAATGTCTGAAATACAAAAGGATGTACATTTTCAAGGAAAAGCTCATTTCTTTGCGCATGCAGGGGATGATTGATGAAGGAACGTCTTTACATTTACATCAACATCACACCGTTACACGGGTACAGGGATTCTGAAATGTAGTTTTAAAGAAGAGAAAACTACGACTGAAATATTGACAGAACAAGAATAGTTGTTTTTATTTTTAAGTGTTTTCTAATTTTATTCTATAAAAGACAGACATGATTATTTTGGTGCATCCAAAACGGATGGAGTTGAGTATGTTTGATATTATTTTTATTGTGTTCCTGTAGCGTCTTGTACTGTAACTGCACACAACTCTAGCAAAAGGGAATCTTGAAACTGGAATCATGTAAGCTTGAAAAGAATTCCAAGTACAATGCTATTGCATGTTTGAAATGGTTGCAGTAAATGCTGAACTTGTCAGGTAAGTGTACAAACTGTAGGATTTTCTGGTTTTAAAAACCGATCGGCAGTCAGACGTGACTCCCATCGTCAACATATTGTAGCTATTTTGAAACTTAAAGCTGGCCTGAACTTGGTTAAGCAGTTACACTTGCCAGACCATAATGTGAGGATTTGTGCCAGTGGTTGTTAGTGTTTCTGAAATGGGATACAAAATGAGTGCTGCTCAGATCACTATTGGTATCTTTTCATCAGCTAACTTGGTCTTAGTTGCATTTAATTGCTTGAGCATGTGAAGGTCTTGTGAAAGACCAGTTGATGACGGCTGTATTCCGAAGTCGGGGAAAAACAGTAGCAGTACAGGGGTCCTGTGTTTTGAGGCTCAGTTCAAAGCTATGTGAAGACCACTGGTGACCTCTTTGTAATGTGGGTAGAATGATAGATGAGTAGCCTGAGTAATGAGAGCAATAAGACAAGTATGGCCATATGCCAAAAGGGGATTAATCTAAAAGAAATTAAATAAAGTTGAAGTAGAGACAAATGTATTTAGAAAAAAAATTCTGAAATTTGACTAAATGAAGGCTTCAACATTGTTGATCATTCTTCAACTGAAGAATGTCAGGTGTAAAAAGCGACATTGCAGGAATAATGAAATGTTTCATGATCTGAATGCACATATGAAAAAGGTTTATGGTATAAAAATTCCTACATGTAGGTTTCTATAAATCATTCTTCATCTTGGGATGTACATGTTCTATTGCTGATTTTCTGGCCAGTATCACTCTCAATACCAGTGCATCTGACTGATCAAGGAACCTTACTTTGGTCCTATATGTTCTCTTGGTAGCTTATGTCTTTCGTCTGTTATCTGTTATTTACTCTTTCTGGAACTGAGATTTGTCTCACTTCTACTGTGAATTAGTCACTAACAGTGATTGTCCTTGGTCAGGTGAACATTGTGTTACGCTCATGTACGTGATAACATCAATCGCCATGATGAGTTGGAAAGGCAGGTGCTGTGTATTATTGTTGCTTAAACTATTTAAAATATTTTACAATTAGGTCCCTTAATCCAATATTGAAAGAGTTTATTAACAGCTGTAGGTGAGAAGCTGTGAATGAGATAAAACTCCACAGAGCAGAGCTTAATTGGTGAGAAGCCAGTGAGTGGCATGCATGCCATTGTACTGCATATTGACATTTGGACATTAGGAGGTAGCTCAGAGTAAGCAGAGGGGAAGATGTATCCTTATCAGATATGTTTTTCACCACAGTTCTCGTACCAAAAATGGGACCGAGTTGTGACTTTCGGCACAAATGAGCACCTAGAAAACTTGCATGGTCTTTGAAAGAAATGGGGACTTCATTGGTATTTAGGAAGTAGGAACAAGTACGCCAATCTGTTGTTGTTTTTCAGGCTTAGAACGTGTTCGGCAGCTTGCAGAAAACACTAGATACTTTCGGAGAAAACTAAAGGAGATGGGATTCATTATATATGGAAATGATGACTCGCCCGTAGTGCCCATGATGCTCTATATGCCTGCAAAAATTGGGTAAGTTGGAAATTCTTCAAACCCCTGAGTTCACATTGTTGCAGTAATTGACATCTAGCTCTAATTTATTCGCTTTTAATTTTAGCGCATTCGGAAGAGAAATGCTGAAGCGAAACATTGGAGTGGTTGTCGTTGGCTTTCCAGCCACACCAATCATTGAATCCAGGGCCAGATTTTGCGTATCTGCTGCTCACACCAAAGAAATGCTCGATACAGTAAGTTTTCATATTGTCTTTTTAAAGACTTTTGTTACTCAAAACCCTTTTTTTCTTCTGCTTTCATTAAGTGATGTTCTTCAAAGTGTAGGTTGAATCCATTTGCCTTGTCTGTCCCTTCATGATCTTCAGCAAAGTCATCACTATGTATATTTAGCACTTAATACTTCCCTGTTCTGAAGTGGACGTTAATGTCCATAAGTGGAGAACTGTGCCGTTTGTCTTCATAACGGATATTGGCATTTGTACCTGAAATACCGTGAGTTATCCACAAGCCACATTCAGTTATTTAAATGCTGGTTTCTACTACAGTATATATCCTCTTAAGTTTGGCCTACAAGCACTGTTTCTTGTACAGTTTTAAAACATATCATGTTCTGTGAGCTATAAATCACACTGGATAAAGATACTCCCATGCATTTTTGTCACGTTTACCGTTTTTACTTTCAGACAAAACGGTTAAGGTGTGAAGGTTTTAATTGCTGCAGGATTAGTTTCAAGTTCAATGCATTTATATTTTGTGATGTGAATTTGTTGGTTTTCCTTCTCCATTGAGCATTAGATTTCAGGCTTGTCTTGACAACTTTATTGCTCTTTGACTGGAGGCTGGGGCTCCCCTTCTATTAAGATCATAGTAAACAATTTCTCATATTAATCCAAAAATTAAAGTTTACTGAACTGCATTATTTAGTCTGGTGGCATAGATGTCTTTGGAAAGAAACGCAGGAATCGGGAAGTGTCACCTTTTCTGAGTAGAGCTGTTTCTCTGTTGCATTAAGACGGGATTCTTTTAGTCCTTTTCATTGTGATGATTCACATTATTTAGAAAGAGCCTTCTGTTTTAATAGATGAGTAAAATTATTCTTACTTAATGCTTCATTATGAGCACTTTCTTCTGGGTGAAAGAGCAGCAAGTGAGGTTTTGTGCATCACTGACTTTTATCTAGTGTTTATGCCATACTGAATGACTTTGCTGAAAGATGAAAAGTTGAAAGACTGTCAACACAGCTGATGGATGAGAAAATTTATTTGGATTTTTGCAGTTGGGTTGTGTAGTTCATGGGACAAAGTCTACTAATTGTACCAGTGTAGAATTTAAAAGGTTTATTAAACGCAGCAATGTAACACAGAATATCGGTGTTAAACCTCTGAATGCGAGTTGTATTGGAAGATTGTCAATGAATTTTTAGCTTGCACAATGGGTTTGCTTCTTTCAAGCCAGGAGTTGGAGAGTTCTGTGTAACTGAGACTTCCATGTTTGACCCTGTTGGCACAAGATCAAAGAATATGTAACCTGCCTCCCTATGGACTAGAGATTTAGTTGTGCTGAAAAGTATATTACACTTTTCATAAAGACCTGCACAAGAATAAAATTGCTTTTGTTGTGCAACCCGTCATTTGAACCTTTTTTTTTAAATAACTTATTTCAAATACAAGTTCATGAAACGGTTAACATTTTATTTATGTCCAAAAGTCCAAATTGCTTCCACATGGGTTTCAGTAATGCAGTGTAAAAAGGTATCCTCTGCTGCTCAGATACAATAGTTTCTCTTGGCTGTAGTTTTCCTTCACACTGCATGAAATTCATTTGTTCCATGGCTTCTTTAAAAACCATCAGTCATGTAAAACCTTAATTAAAAGATCTTTAACTGCAACGAGCAAAAACGAAGTAAAATATATTGGATCTGTATTTAGAGGAATGTTGGCAAAGATTAATTTCCCTTTTCAGTTACACGATTATAAAAGTTTATAAAAGAAAAGGCTTTTGCTTGTTTTGATATGCTGTGCAGAAGTGTTCCAACATTCTGTAATTTGGTTTGTATTGAATCAGTTAAGGAATGCATTGCTGTGGTGTTTGTTTTCTGATTAGCTTTGGTTTAATGTGGCATGGTATGCTATAGTCCAAAACGTCCCATGTTCTGTATGTTCATCTGGCTAATTATTAACCATAGTTACTGCTATTAGAATTTGCATTAAAGGTGCTGCAGCGTACAAGTGCTTCCTCAGTTACCAGATTTGTCTTCCTCATCATGGTGGTCTTAGCAGTGTCGTCCAAAAGTCTTAGCCCACCTTTATTATTTGTTAATTAATGAAAAATACTATTCATTATTTCTTTGCAAAGCCTAGTGTGTACTTCTTGCAATATAATTCATCCTACCCAGAAATACTTGTGTAGTATGCTTTGTGTGAAGCTAGTTTCACATGAGGGATTGTTGTTTGATACAGTTGGATAGGAATAAAAAAGATTTTGCTGTATATTACATAAAGAGGAGATTAAGTGGAGCTCAGGAATTATACTGCCATTCCCCTAAAGTCCTCCCATGGTCTGTTGGACCCTTAAAAAGAAGGTCTTGGCTTATTAACTATTCTTCTTGGGTGAGGATCTTGCATCTTTTCTCAGCACTGGTCTGGTTTTCATCTGATTATTCAGGGTAACGCTCAGCAAGACATACAATTTCCTTCCTCTCTTGATCTGGTCCTGTATTCTTGTTCTGTGCCTGTTTGCTCAATGCTTACCACCCTTTCAGCATTTCCTTAGCATATGTGTAGCATCTGTGATGTTAATTATGCCAAATCAAATGGGTAAAACTTTGGCAAACTTTAATGATGTGCATAATGACTTGGATTAGACTCATCTCCCTTTTATTTACATTCTCATTTGAAGCAACCTTTCTTCTTTAAGTCAGCTATACACTGTAATATATTGTATGAATTGTGTTCTCATCAATTTGTTGTAACAACTACACCCAAATTGCAATATGTTTGCTTTCAGGCTTTAAATGTGATCAGCGAAGTAGGAGATCTACTGCAACTGAAGTATTCCCGGCACAGACCAGTCCCTTTATTGGATCGACCCTTTGATGAGACCACATATGAAGAAAACGAAGACTGATTGTTTTCCATGTTAACCAAATGTGCACTGCAAGTCTGAGGCATTCAGTGAAAAGTCACAGAACCACTTAGTATACACTTTTTAAAATTATTTTAATACATTGAGCTAATGATGGCAGAGCAGTGTAAAAATTGAAAAAGGTTTTATCTTTTTCATTTCAAGTGTAATTTTGTTCTTAACTTATTATGGCATTTGTGTTTGAAATCTTTTTTTTTTAAGGCTCTGCAAACACCAAGATTGGTCAGTCTTTCTTCAGCTTGTGCGTCTATATGTTCCAAATCTGTTAAGCTTATCGCCTGCAGTTTTCTGTGCAATATAAACATTTTCGAACCTCTTTGATGGATAAATTTTTTAAAAAAGCTGTTTTTGTAAATGTTTATTGGAAATGTTTGCTGTAGACCAGGGCTGTCCAGTTTTGGCCTTGGACCGTTTGTTACCCACATCTTTTTTCTGCCATGAAATTCAGATGTATATAAAACTTTTTCACAATCAGTGCAATTTTTTCATCAACTGAAATGTTGTTACCTCTGTATTTAAAGTTCATGCTGTGTTTAAACATCTTCCATAAATTGAAATTCTAAGGTGTGGATAATTTTGGTAGAAATAGTATCCAATTTGACCAAAAAAACAACTATTTTTTCCCAGGAGCAGTTAAAAAAGCAACATTTGATGCCATCAAGATGTAAGTCCATTGCGAAACTTGCACATACAGTAAATCTACGTCCAAAAACTAGGAAGAAAAAAAACTTTAAAAATGATTTAATTAAAAAGGATATCTTTTGTAAATTCCAGAAAGATGAGCATTTAATCAGATGTATATTCCAGAAGAAAAAAATTAAACCTAATCTTGCTGTTAAGTTCTGAAGTTTACTTTGATTCAAGAAGTGGCGTTTCATCTTCTTGCTTCTGTCTTTATATTGCCATTTTGTTAATGCAGTACTTGCACTCCTAGAACCTCTAACCTTTTGCATTTTTTTTGGCATTAAGAATGTTGCATAATTCCTCTTCCAAACCTGTAAAAACAAATGTAAAAGGTTGTCTGAAACACGCACATTCCTGTGCATGTGTTTTGCTTTGGTAAGAAAATATGCATCTTTTATGTACAGATTCATTTATTTATTGTTTTGTTTTTATTTCCAACAATTTAAATATTTCACACTGATGGCAGCTCCAGAAATCTTTAATGGCATGCCTGTTTACAGACTGCATGCACTCTAGTGCAAGTACTACTGACAGGTGTTTTTTCATTTGTTTCTGTAAAAATGCATGGATGACGTAGTCACTGAAGCTGCTATTTTGCTGTAAAAGGTGCTGAATAACACAGACTATACTCCACTGTTTGTGGTTTGTCTTAAAAACAGGAGTCATTCCATATTTAGCTTTTTAATTTCCAGTTCTAACTATGAATTAGCATTTGGCCCCTTTTCTTCACCGTGGTACAAACGTTTGTCAATGTGTCAAACATCTGTTTGCCCATGGTTTTCTTCTCGTCTGTTTCTTATTTTTACTTCCTGAAAGTGAAATGTCAAGCTAGAAATCAAATGATTCTTATTAAAAAAAAACTCACGGGTAACTCTGACCATCAAAGCAAAACAAATTGAAAGTGCAAAAGCTTGAAATAGTTATTGCATTAATAATGTAAGGATATACCCAACTTAAATAAAGAAAACTATGAAAAGTAAAGCTGTTGAATGGTCTTAATTTAACAATGTAAATCCCTTCTAAGCAAATTAATGGAAAGCATCCCACTGCTTCTTCATACTTTTGCCATTTTGACTGTGCCATAACATGTTAAATGGAGGAATGGAAGTGTCATATCAGAGCTTTTATTTTTCCAGTGTGGACACAAGTGCATATGATGGTTATGATGAATGATACTACATGATGACAGAAGTAGTAATAATGTTAATGACTAGTTTGGAACATGAAAGCTGCCAGAGAACCTGCAGTGGCTTTAAGACCTTGTGTTCATTCTGGCAGACATTGAACTGCTTGTTACACTGTGTATTAAAAAGGATACTTTTTTTTCCTTCATATGGATAAATCCCTTTCATGGTGAAAGGTTTCACTTGGCATACAGTATCTAGTTTAAGAACATTTTTTTTATACTTATTTTACTCGCATTAGCAGAGATATTGTTGTGGATAAATGCTGTGTTGGAAGTCATAGGTTTGATTAAAATGCTATGAAGGATTTAGGAAACATGTTAAATGTGCATTCCAATCCATGTGTGTTTGGACTTACTACTGTTTAAAGAGAAGATCGTATGTTGTATGATTGTAATGTTATTCATCTTGTACGAGTGTGTTGCTGCCATGAAATAATACTGTGTTTCCAGGTTGTCCTTTTTAATGTTATGAACGCATAAATACCAGTGCAAAAGGCATGCATGCCTTAATCTTTGGGGGGGGGGGGGGGGATGTAACTTTGTACTTAATTAACAATTGAGTAGTTTTTTGCTTCAGATTTGGTATTGACTAAAAAATTGATTTAGTCAAAAACAGCATTTTTAAATGCAACCACTATATACAGCGTACAGATTTTGAAAGTATTGCTTTGTAAACATAGGTCCTATGAGTTTGGGGTGTTGGCTAGACCGATTTCTTAAATGTCTAGTCGCAATTTTAAACTAGGTGTGCTGTATAATCTAATGTGCTCTACTGAGGACTACGTTCTCTTTGTGCTGCTTTAAAGACTGAACATACAAGCCTGCACACATTCAGGTGGCACTGTTGGCGGCAGTTCAGCGCTTCCTCTTTGCCATGATGTAAATGTGTTAAATGCTATAAATAGGCTGAATTTCCCAAAACATTTTTGTGGAGACATGTCACCTTTTTAATTTTGAATAAATGTAATAAAAAAAATCTATCGATGCATGTTAATAAATTAATGCTTTCATTTTCTAAAAAAAAAAAGTTGTAACATTTTCTAGTCATCTAAACTCTGCCTGCGAGTATGGAGCGCCTTCGCCGGCATTAACACTGGCCAGCGTGTGTGGGAACAGCTGACGAATTTGAGGATTAGTTCAAGGAAGCTGAGCCAATTCATGATTTGGAAGGTTTACTGCATTTTCTTCTTGGGTCCCCATTTTGCATCAGAGATCGTTCTTCTTTGGACAAAAACTTCTTAAAATCTTCTTTAGACTCCATCTTGTATCTCAGTAGACATTAAAGCTTCTACACTAGACGGTTATGGTCTATCGTATCTATATTTTAATACAGATATGTGTATATGTACGTTTATGTGTGTATTTTTCCGTATCGCTAACGTCAGCCCATGTGTTGTGGGTGGCTGTATGGTCGAGCAGTTGTTGATGAGTGCTTCTGATCTAGAGTTCTCTATAAATCCCCAAGAAGTGAGTCTGAAATGGCAATGTGTCCCTTTGACATGAAATAATTTACGTATTTTAAATCTGATCTGAAATTATTAAGGGGGTATTTCTATTGAACGTTTGCGGGCCCCGTCACCTCACGCTTCTAAGAAATCATAGCCCACGCTTGAACAAAATAAACTGCGGGGACGCTTTTAAGATAATGCAGTCCATCCTTCTCCTCTGCCTTTGTTCTCCAGCCGGGCCGTATCAATTTGTCCTCATTTTCAATCGGCCCTTGCGAGTAATTCATTCATTCTCTTTCATTGTGTCCGTTTGATCTTGGGACCCTCCTCCTAACGTCACAGTAACTCGATGGAGATGAGCTGCGGTGCAGCGGGGCTCAATCTCAACCTGAGCACAGAAAAGTGGGAGAGTCTCTTCCCGGGAAAGGAGCGAGAGGGCTTCATTAATCCTAAAGGCACCATCGTTTTCCATTAAAATCCGAAGAAAACGTGTTTAGTTTTGGATACTGAACAATCAAGACCACAGCTTAAGAGTTGCGTTTTAACGCGGGTGCCTTAGAGCTCCACTCCAGATGTCACCGCGCTGGGTGTAAAACAACCCGTGAAGTTTCCGAAATTTACCATTCTGTGCAGAAACCTGCCCAGACGCGGACTGGAGAGGCGAAGTGCAGACAAGACCGTCTTCTGTCAAATGGAAAGCCAAAAAATCAGACCAGCGAGGTAACGAAGGGGTGCAAAGATTTTTTTTTTAATTTCATCGATACACACTTGGAGAGAGACGCACGCAGCTCTCGCATCAACGGGTTACCACATGGACAGGCATCAGAGACGGACGAATAAGCAAAAACGTTTTAAATACCAGCGCAAAAGTTTGAAGGAACATCAGAGAAGCAAAGACTGAGAAGCTCGCCGTGCAACAACACTGATCCCGCAGATACACCCCAGAACGAACTTCTAGGGGGACTGTGAAATCAGTGAATTGCATTATATTGTTGCCTATCAATTAAAAGCTTTGCTTTTTCAGATAATTTAAAAAAAATAAAAGCTTAGCTTTCTTTCTGGGGGTACAAGAATACATTACGCTCCCCTGAAGAACAGCCTGGCACCGCAGAGGAAAGGGGTGAGAAAACGAGAGTCCTTCGGAAGTGTCCAAAGGCTGGGAAAGAGATCAGAGCTTTCTCGGGAGGACACGAGTGCCGCGGCCGGGGATCAGGTCGTGGGGTATCTGCGGATCAGCCTGCGAGCCTCGGTGCGGCTGTGTGTTCGCGCAACCCGCAGAGACATGCACGGCCTCCGGAGGCACGTTAGTCTGCTGCTGTGGGTCGCCCTCCTCGCACTCTCCCTGGCGCTGGTCAAGGGGTTCCCCGCAAGGAAACACAAAAACAGCACCCCGAAGGTCAGGGGCACCATTTTCTTGGAGGTAAGCCAACCTTAATAACTCTTTTTGTTCAAGGTTTTTCCAGCTGGAATGCGATATTTGTTTTGTTTTCCATTTTCAGCACTTTTACACTGTAAACTTCAATTTATCGGTGTTTGTTTTCGTTGGCCGCGGTCTG
Source organism: Atractosteus spatula (assembly GCF_055471065.1). Taxonomy (NCBI): domain Eukaryota; kingdom Metazoa; phylum Chordata; class Actinopteri; order Semionotiformes; family Lepisosteidae; genus Atractosteus; species Atractosteus spatula. The sequence goes on along the minus strand of NC_142714.1, from coordinate 2,206,826 downwards.
TAGTATTAATTGTATTTCTGTTAACACGCTCTGCACCGCAAGGCAGTTAAGAGCATATTACAGTTTTAAGGACGGATACAACGCATCATGTTACTTACATTTCTATTAATTTTAAGTGTTTAATTGTTAAATGCTGACGTTCTCATTAGTGCTTTTTGTGTGTAGAATTAAGAAGTACACATTACTGGACTTTTTATCATAAGCACGTGTTTGTTGTTTCATGGAATACAGCCTGGTAAGAATTTTGTAAACAGTATTCCAGTTTTCCAAAATTTAAAGCGAACTACTTCAGAGTACATTTTTTATGAAAATGAGACTTATAACTTATCGATTACCAAAAAAGTGCCGCCAATACGAATAACTTTTTTTACAAGCTACACACTTGAGCACACAAAGTTGCATCATTGTTTTTTAAAGAGGAAGTTATTTAATACAGATGCGAACTAAAGGTTTAAAACCTTGCACGTTGACTTTCACATTCGGGACTTGTTCTTCAGAAACAAAAGAGTGCGTAGTGTGTTCATTAAAACACAAAAAGTTGATTACAGGAAAGAGTAACTAAGGCATTGCACAAGGAACAATATTCTGAGAGCGAAGCTTTGAGAAGCTGCCAAGATTAATGAGCTTTCTGTCACAATGAAAGCCCACATTGCAGTATTTCTTTACTAGCGAATTGTAAACACTTAAGTGTAAAAACAAACAATAGACTATAGAAATCATAAAACTGAAAAAATGCAATTAACTTTTGTCGGCAGTTTCTAGCAAACGTGCGCCGTTGTGCAAGGGCACGTGAACCGCTTTAATGCTGCTTGTCATTTCAAGGTTAGTTCGTTCCTTTTACTGCTTAGAAACGTTATTAATTCTGTCTAAATTCAGTGACTGAAATAAAGGGTATCTTCTGAAAACCTCTCAAAAAGGGCAAGGGGGTGTTCTTGTTGTTTTTTTCTGTCCTGCCGATTCTACCTGTAATAAAATTTCTACAGTCCTCTTAACTTTAGGAGTGTAGTGAAATAAAGTGAACGAGTACTTCTTAAAATTCAAAGGCATTTCTGTCTTTGGAAATGGCTCTTTACTTTTTGTGCGCCAGTACTTGCTCATATTTTATGAGCTCAAAATTGAAATAGAAAGAATTAGAAACAAATGGGTATTATTGGAAGGGGGAACGAAAGCATGAAGCCAGTATGCTTGAAGGTTTGTAGAGAAACAATGGTTTTAATGGGTGTTTCATGAACTAAAAAATGTCGTAAAACCGTCATACTAAACAGTTGTAGTAAGCGGAGGGCTAGCAAGAGAACCTTTAAAAATCCATGTGTGTCTTTAGTATCATTCCTTTTTAGCAATCTCCAAAGCCAATCGTTGATAAACTGGTCAAACATGTGTTCCTAATCCCCCAGTTCAACCAGTAAAGTCAGAGGAATGGGGCTTAATGGCTCTCACTCGGTTTGGATTTGAATGCTTTTGCGTTGTTCTGGTTATGCTATATCGGTGTCTGGTAGATTCCCTTCACTAACTCCTTCCACTGAGCTGTTGGCTCTCTGGGTCTCAGGGTTCTGCAGTTCCTGAAACACGTCTGAGTGACAGACCTCATGGAACCCCTAACGCTGAGTGTAACTCCTTATTTTGGCTGATGCACGTTGTGGAGGACCTGCTGTGCCAACATGTGTCCCACCTGTCTTGCCAAGTGCTCTGGCTCTCGGGATTCCAGTCCCGGGCTGCTCAGCGGCTGACAGCCAGGGCACTTGCCAACATTAGCTGGAGGTGAGAAGGCCAGGAGCTCAAGGCCCGGGCCACACGGACATCAGGTGAACTGGGAGCCAAGTCAGGTTGTGTGCAGTCAAGGTGAGCTGAGGGTTTATGTGAATACTGCTTGCCTGAGCAGAAAGAATTTCAATCAGACGGCCTTCTTTTTATTTTTAAACTTTAATTTTTAGATACCATTAACAATGAATGATAACTTTGCTTTTAGGCTATAGGGGATTAACGGTAGCTCATCTTTGTTAAAACCGAGCCAAACCGAGCTAAAACTGTGCCTATTGATGCCTATTGATGTATTGCTTCATATAAGTAGTCTTTCTTGTTTTTCCTTCACCTATATTAATTATTTCCCTTGGGGATGTTATTTTTGCACTAGCTTAATTTTATTGACAATTAATAAATCTTTTTAACTTGAAACGATCTTAGATAGGTGTCAGCTAATAGAATAAAAAATAAGGAGACTCACTCAAAGACTACAGCTGAGTATAGAGAGATTATCTGGGTAAAATTCACACATGAGCAGTATGATTTATATATCATAATTATTGCAGAAATACCTTTAAAAACTCTTAAGATTTATTAGTGTGTTGTCTTTACTGTTTATTTCTTTAACACATAATTTTAGTGTTCTTCAGCAGTTGCAAGCAGCTGACAGTCTGCATAAACAGACCTGCAGAAGAGCTTTTTACAGATAATTTTTGACTGAAATAAAATCTATACATTAATCATCCTTTGTGTAAGTCAGAAAGAGAGAGGCTGGTCTTCAGGATGCTTTTAGTAGTAGTGTGCAGAGCTAAATACCTAATTAAAAGCAGTGGTATTGTGGTGCTGTGGTTGAAGAGCTTTGATCTAATAATGAGTTTAAACAGCACTGGGTTTTAAAGAGATCTTCAACAAAGTCCAGGTTCGTTTGAAGTATAAGAAGCCCCATCTATCAATAAATTAAGAATGAGGAAAGTGAATTATTGTACTTTAAGCACTGAGTCATTTGTTTACTGTCAAGAGTGAACAGAGGAGTCAGCACACTTAGCGCTCTGTATTGTTATTGTGAGTAGCAGATGGTTTTAAAGTAATACCATGGCTTTTGCTAACAATTTAATGCCTTGTGTTTTGAAATCATTCCTGTTTGGTTGCATTTCTTATACCGGAGGATTCTAAAGAGTCTTCCATATAGAAGGGAAATCACTCCATTCACACCCATCGGGGTGACACACAGCAGCCTTTCTGCATCAGCAGCCCCACTGTACAGCAGACCAGGGGGAGGAGTGAGAATCTGTTTCTCCAGCTGAATTAAGGGGGGCACTGTAGGGAGGCCCGTGGAATTCGGCTCACAGTGGAATTTAGCCAGGCCAGCAGGGCGGTGGGATCAGGACCTTAGCTTAACATCCCAGTGCAAGGACAGTAGCTCTACAGCAGAGTGTCTCTAGTCACCATGCTGGGCCACTGGTGCAGACATTCCAGCCCCGAGCAGAGAACAGTACCTGCTTGCCCACTAACACCACTGCAGCATGGGCTTGGTTCTGCCACGTCCCAGTGCCCGCCAGGCCCGCCTTGCTGAGCTGAGATCTGCGCAGGTCGGGTGTTCGTGTTGGAGAAGGAGGTGATACTGCTGTAATGTAGTGCAGCACTTGGCATCATTTAGAAGCTCCTTGCTCTGACATGTTGATATACATACTCGCTTGCCAAGTATGTTAAATGACTGTGTTATAGAGTCTTAATAAAGTGTAGGTTAATAAGGTATAGGATTTTTTTAACCATTTGAAACTAACTGTAAAGCTATTGGATCTCACATTAGTCTAAATGTTGTGCAGTGAGATCAGTACTCATGCTCTTAACGTGCATAGCTTACTGCAGCTAGTGTGACTAACCATTCTTTTTCTAAGAGTTGATTTTTGTATAAAGCCAACAAGAAGGGTTTTTGTTGAGGGTTTAATAAAGCTGCAGCAGCACACATGAAGAAGAGGGAGCTGCTCAGGGACAACAGTCTGGGGAAACAGTGGGATTCTTGTGTAGGACTAACAATGTGCATTATTCCTAAACTCCAGTGTCTGAGGTAGAACGGGTCCAGTCTAGTGAATCAGGTGGCTCTGTGAACTTGGGATGTTTGGTAAAGTTCTCAGATCCTGGTTTACATTTTTTTTCAAGAATTCAAAGTCTTAAGTTGCTTTGGTGGTTTAAATTTCTGGTCTCTAGGTCTATTTATCTGCTAGGTAGCTGCGCTGTGGAAAGGCCTCAGATGTGCTGCACTGTAACAGAATCTAAGCTGAAATACACTATTATCCATATGTTAAAGCTGCATGGTCCAAACGTCAAGATTAGACTGTTCGTAGGTGGCTTGAGACCTCTGGAATATTCTGGTTGCAGTGAAGAAACACCAGCTTCTATTTCTCCAGCAACACGTGGACGAGGAGGGAATGTGCAGCTCGTACTCAAACACCCACACACGTCTCATGCAGGTTCTTCCTGTAGTTTGCAGAGAAATAGAAATGCAGAAAACCCCACATTTGTTTGCATAGTTAAAAGTGCATGTCCCACACATTCTGTTTTAAACTTAGATTTTAGGCTTTGACTAGAGTTTGTTGAAATAATACCTTTAAAATGTCGTGGTAAATAAATGCATTTATTTAATCAGCTACAGGATGTCAGAGTGAATTTCCTCCAGGGAGGTGAATAAAGAGGCCATACAGCTAAAAGCTCTCTGACACTGTGAGCTCTATTTCCATTTGAGCAAAGCCAGGCATGACTAGTGGAAGCAATATAGATCGACGTTCTTTTCTTGTGTTTTACTTCACATGGGTTTACGTGTTTAACTGTATAACGGCACTGTGAGAAATAAAGTGTTCTGACAGTGCTATAAATATACAGGCAGCATGGAAAATAGCTTTGATTTTGTAAATGAACAGTCAAATCTGTATGTTCGGTTCAGTTGAAGGAAGGAATGAAGGACCATGCAGTTCTCCACTGTAATCTGTCCCAGTTGTTTTCTGCCCTGTGACCCTTGGTAATATGTTATGATGCCATCAAATAAATCTGTCTCTGTAGTTTGTGTTGTAGAACATAGACTGTTGTGACTGCTTGATTTGACAGATTTCTGCAGTGAGGGCCCTTCAGAAAAGTTACCCACTAACAATTTAAAAACATTGAGATCAGTGGAATGTGATAACTTTAGTATATTTGTAATTAGTCATCCAGCTTGATGAGACAATTTGCTATGGTTTATAAATGCACTAAAGGTAAAATACTATTCTGCAGTACCACTAAGTAAATGTGTTTTGGCATTTAATGTAGAGACCTGTTTCGAGGCTGTATAGGTACCATTCATTCGAATAATTAGAGCCATGGTCTGTGGGAAAGACTTTGAGGACCCCTGGAAGTTTGACATGAGGTGCAATGATCAAGATTTGTGAGTCACAAACTGTACAGGACTCTCATTCAGTTTTATTAGCCGGTTATTTCTGTTCATATTGCCTATAAAGCTGAATAAGACTCCTGTTTCAATGGGCCACCCATATAGTGTGTTCCTCACGCCATAAACTTCCAGCAGTAGAAAGGGCATCATGAACAATGAGCAGAGCAGGCTGTAGGCTGGAATGAGGCCGTTGTCATGCTCCCCACATCTACAGGACCTTCGTGTGCACTCACCTGTGGTTTGTGTGGGTCCTAATTCTCCAGTATAGTGACGGAGACACTATATTGTAAAAAAGTTGTTGCCCTTCAGATGAGACATAAAACCAAGGTCCAGACTCTCGATAGTCATTAAAAATCCCAGGGTGTTTCTTTAAAAGTGTAGGGGTGTTACTCCAATGTCCTGGCCAAACGTCCCCCTGGCCTTTACCCATTGTGGCCTCCTAATGAAGACACACTTTGGCTGCCGTTGCATCATACAGGTGGGGGCTCCACACTGGTGGTGGTGGATGGAGTCTCAATTACTGGTAAAGTGCTTTTAATACATTGTCCGGAAAAGTGCTATATAAATGTAAGGAATTATTATAATAAATATAAATTGCATTTTCATCAATAGCTGTGATTGTCTTGTTGGTTAAAAGGTTTTTCTTTTCTATGCATACACCAGAGACCATGGTCGGTCTCCTCAGTTGCCTGTTAATTGGTAACTCGGACCCACATCAGTCCTCTTCCTCTGCTTGTGCTTCTGTTTCTGATCCAGTATTCTGATCGTTCCCTGTTCAGCGCTGGTTTGTTTCCACACCTACAAAGGGTACTCAAAGTAGCAAACGCTGTTTGGAGAGCTAGACATTCAGGATAATCCGGAGCCTCACATCAAGTTTACTTTGTTGTTGCAAAAATTGTCAATAAGCCTTTTGTTATTATTTCTCATATCAAGTATTGCGGTGTAGAACCCTCTCATGTTAAGGTTAATAATACAGTTTTCTATGGTGCCATTTACTACATACTGTAGTTCACGTTTTTAAGAGTCTTCTGCAGCTACATAAATCTCACACTAGTGAGCCTTTAGAGGGCATCAGATGTGTATGAGCCTGGCACGGCTTGTGGTGCCCGTGATTAATACCTTAGCTCTTTGATCAGCAAAGTCTTCTGTCACAAGGATGTTGATTTGGGCCGAGTTATTCTAATCGGCAGATCAGAAGAATTCAGCTTGTCTGATGAATACAGCTTGCCTTTGCGAGCTTGTCCCATCATTGATAGTGGGATTGATAGGCTGGATATTGAAGGTAAGGCTTTTCACTGCTGTGTCAGAGCAGGAAACCTGCTTGGCTCCGGTTCCACCTGGCTTTCAATCATCCGTCCACACACACTGTGGCTGATTTATACCTCGAAGACACCTTTGATGTGGAGTTGTGCCGCATTTGGGTCAGTTTTGTGGCTATGTCTTGCCTTGCTTTGAAGTGCTTCACTAATCAGGATTAAAGTGACTCTTAAAGAAATCATCTGGTCCTAATTGCAGGTAACGCAGCATCAGTTGCAAGTTCTGCACTCCCCCAGACAACATGAGAAGGGCTGAGGGCACACAGCTGGGCTTGTTGAGTGGCTTTAATGAGCATTTAAAAAGGTGAACTCCAAGTGAGCACAGGCCAAGCAGTGGGCATGCAAGGCAGAGATTACTGGCACCTCATGCATGTTTAGACAAGAAGTGTAATTTAAGACCTGTTGACATTTGTGTGTGCAGGACTCCAGTGATTTCCCAGTGTTGCATTCCTTTGTTTTTGTGTAGTTTTTTTGTGTACAAGATAACCAGGTCTCTCTCAAGATGTGTTGGTTGAGTCCACCTAGCCTGCCAAACTGCACACCAGGTATTGATTCAATATTTTATTCTACAGCAGAGTAGCTCAGGAAAGTGCATTGAATTAAAAGAGGATATTTTGAATGTGGAGTGGTGGGTTCAGGAACAAAGTTTTTTTCTCCAGACTTTGGGTCTCCAGATTAAAGTAAACCAGATGAAGATTAAGTACAGATACACATCCTGCAGTATGTAATAATTTACCTGCATGTGGCATCTCAGGCAAGCATCCAAAAATTTACAAACCCCTTCCTATCAGTTTAGCAGGGTATTATGCTAACATTAACCATCTGGATTTAGATTTTAGCTTGCCAGCTGATTTTTAATAGCGTAGTGAATCTGCATTGAGTGTTATGAGACCGCGATTTTTTAACGTTTTATCTGTCCAGGTTCCACGATGTTTAAACACCACCACATTGCAGACGTCTTGCTGACCTCGAGCCAGTACTAAAATGTTGTCATATGTTGGATATTTCACTGCAGATGGGTTGGTTTAGCTGAAATCTAAGCTCTAAGAAACCACAGCTGCTTCACGCACAGAGTTCACAGCAGAGTTGAAGAGCCCGTATGGCACAACAGGTTCACGCTGATGCTAACCATTCCCAAGAGCCCAGCGCCTCTATTCTGATCTCATTAAAGCAGGAAAATCTGGCACACACTACTTCAGTTAGGAGAAAGGACTTACTTATTGTAGAAGAAAAGGCAATCCGCATCTTCTCCTCTCTTCCTATCCTGTGCTTTGTGGGACTGGTGACTGCAGAACTTTGAAGTCATCCTTGCTGGTCTCACCCGCCCTGTCTCACCCACTTTGTAGGAAAGTGACAAATTTGCTGAAACCATCGTTGGTTTCAAACTCTACCAAGCAATAAAGGATCTATTGCCAGTCAGACAAACAATTGCAGGGGTTGTTGTGCAATAGTTTGAGGGTTCTCCGTCGTAACGGTTTTAATTTTCTGTTGCATTTTCTTTCTAACTGGAAATTGAGAAGTCGAGTATTTGAAATCGTAAAAAAATAATTCTTAGCCAGCATTTCACTATCCCACGGGTAAGTACTTGAAAATGAAGTTCCAGTAATGAGCAGGACAGTGACGTGAGTGGCTTTCCTGTGCATTATCCTCCCTCTCCGGTTTGTGCAGTGGTGGGCAGTCTATTGTTATTCCAAGTGTCAAGCCTGCTGGGATGATGGACTTACTAACTCTCGTTCTACAAGATTGATGAGCTTCAACCCTTTCACGAAATCTAGTAAACCCGCATGTGTGCACAGTTCCAGTCCTGGCACTGGAGACGGCACAGCTGGACTTGTACTAAACACAGTTAATATGTATAGACACTAGAAGATGTGTTTATCCTTCTAATTAAAGCCACTTGTTTCCAGGAAGGTTCTTCAGTTTGCACCTCGTTAATCGAAGTACGAATAACTATTAGGTGTGGCACAGGTGAATCAACATAACTCTTAAATCAGTGCCATAATACCTTCTTTTTTAAAATAAAGAATCATTATATATTTGTATTGTACGCACCTGTGAGTGCTTCACGTCTGTGTTCACAGCTGGTCATGGCTCGCTCGAACCTGGGACCATAGGGCTCCCTCTGCGCACAGGCAATGGCCTGTAATGGCCAAGACATGCAGGGGGACCCCTCACCTTCATATCTGACTCAATCTCTGCTTGCACGTGGTTTCACCTCGTAGGCACAGGAAGTGTTCTGTGTGTCACGTGGCTGTGGAGTAATGTGCTTGCTGTGTCTGTTTGCTCAGCGGGCAGAGTCCGTGCCCAGGGCTGGCCAGCAGGGGGCCGAGAACACGCAGCATCCGAACCAGGTGAAGAGCCTCCTGTCCTCCTCGCGACGCCACAAGCGCAGGTGGTCCCAGCGCCGGCTCGCGCCCGATGCCGAGGAGACCAACCCCTTCATCCTGGATCTGCGGAACTTCCCGGATCTGGCCAATGCTGACCTCAACTCCCAGAACCCCAATATCCAGGTGAGAGCAGGAAGGCAGAGGAAGATCCCGCTGTCGGGGCGTCGCTGGGGCCGGTAGTGACCGGGCCAGCCAGAGATGTGGACCTGCGCTGCCTGGTTTTGTTAAAGGATTATTTCTGTTGCTCTGTCATGAGTAATACTGAAAAGGCTCATTTTAAAAACCCAGTAAGTGTCTGTATCTGAAGGCAATTTTCAGAATGACAGCACCTGCTACTAGGAGGAGGGTAATATTTAAAGCTCACATTTATTAGTGGCTGATTCATGTGCAATTGCATTGTTTGACTTTATATAATGTAACCATGCAGTCCTGGTGTTTTGCAGGCCTACTATCTCAGAGCTTAATTACTAATCTATTAGCTCAAGAATAAGCTTATCCTCAGGCAAATTTAGAAAGCGTTGGTGTACAAACTGGGCTCCTGGGGAACAGTTACATAGTTTGCAAAGACTAAATTTCAAAATCATTATTTCTTACAGGGTTTTAAAAATAGTAATTTATTTGAGCAACAAATTCTTTCAGCCTCACATAATACAAATAAATTACTAATGGCACAATTGAGAGGTTTTGTAACTGTAGTCTGGTGATTAAAATAATAGCAGATAATAACAGGAAGCATGGGTTGTCTTAAACAGTGCCAGAAGAACAGCAGGAGATAACTAGTCTGTGATCTGAACTGAGAGCTCTCCTAAATACTTCATTTAAAACTCCGATTAACAGAAGAAAGAGAAAAGAGCTCTTTTACATTTTTGAAAATGATCGTTATTTATATTCCAAGTTAGAGTAGCTAATGCTTTAATGTGGAAAGTCTCTTTAGGTAGTTTTTACATTTCATTTAATGGGATCAAGAAATGAAATGTGACGGTTGGTTTATGCTTTATATCAGTTAATTATGGTCCTTCTGTCTAATGGAATTACTCTTGTTGAAATGAAAGTTACTAGGCTTCTCTCTCTCTGTAATCAAGATTTATACAGTCCCAGCTTGCATTTCCCTGTGCTGTTATAGAAAGCCAGGCCATGATATTGCAGGATTTCTTGCATTTTTGTCACTTTGTCTGAAGCCCAATGCTGTTGTTAATTGTAAGGAGAGACACTCAAGTCACCTTTGACTTTAATTTTTTTTATTTTGTGTTCTGAGTTTTGTTTGTGTTTAGCATGATTTTTGGGAATATTCATAGACATGCAAAGAGCTATTTTATTACTCATTGTTTTTATTAGGTACTAATGCATTATTTTAAAGTTCTCTGAAATGTTAATTTGAAAGTTTGCTGATATTAAAAGAAAATAAATGTACAAGGTGACTTTTGTAGTCTGTTTTTACACTGCTGTTTTTACAGCAGGTAGCAAATGCTGTTAAATTTAAAAGAAAGACAATCACAGCATGGGTACTCAGTAAATATTTCTTAAAACATTGATGAGCACATTTTCAAGATGTATGGATTGAGCTGGGGGACTCATTAAATCACAAGACAACTGTACACAAAAAACCCTCTGTGATTTATTGACAATAATGGAAGCAGATGCATTAAGGAGCTGTTTATGATGAGTCACCACATTTTAATGGGGTGTAGTTAAGTGTAATAAGTTCACATTTATAGCCTTGACAAATTGAAGGAACTAAATGTGTCACGCTTGATGAAATCTGCACTGAAGCAGGGAGTTTACAATTCTTCATCCAAAACAGGCTATATTTGGTTATTTAATTATCCCCAATGAATATAGCTTTCCAAGATGTTATTGCCTAAACAGGACATTTCTGTTTTTTTCTGAGTTTTCAGCACTGGTTAATAAGGACATGAAGGTTCTGATCAGACGCCCTTCGGCCCCTCCAGACAGTTTGGTTTCTAGTAGCTGATAGATCTAAGGCTGTGGATGTATGTAACAGGCAATCCAGCCCAGGGCATCAGCTTTGACAGACTGGCTGTTATATACATCCACAGACCTCTGTGTAAGGATGTGCCTGCCTTAATCAGTTGTATACACACTTACCCTTACATGTGTCCCCTGTGTGCCCTGGATTGTTACCAGAGCAGATCATATGTTCAGTGCTTCTCAAATGATCTATGATCAAGCTCTAGTGTGATATATAAAAAATTTTGTCAGGTGGGTAGCTGGGTCAGCGTGCATAGGCTGCAATGGAACAAGGAATAGGTTTATTCCATGCTGAAAAAGAAAACAACGTTTCGGCAGTGGAGCCTTCTTCAGGTTTGAAAAGTATGGTTGCATAACTGTTTTTAATGTTTTTTCTTTTTTGTAAACCTTTATAGCAGCCATTAGATTATATTGATGTAAAGAAAATAAACATTTAACTTTCTGTTGTATAAACAAAAGGAGTTGCTAGCTATCACTTGTCCCGGTTAGTCTGCAAAGAGCTAGTCTGGTCATACAGAGCTTCAGCATATTGTTACAAGGAGATAATACAGAATAGAGGACCTCAGCACAATCTGTCATCTTTCCACTGTTTGGGGTTGCTTCTTGAATTTTGCAGATTGCAATAGCATGCTAGACTGGCACCAAGCTCTGGTGGATATTGATATTAAGACATTGGACTTCCCACTTGTTTTTGTATTTCGGTGTGAATAAGACCTGTTGCTGATCAGACCAGTTGACTAGGTTCTGAAGTGGACACAGCATGGTTATCTTGTCCTGCCTAGCCAATAATGATTGAATACAAATCTCTTTTCGTGTGTTTGCTCTGAAGGTGAATAATACAGCGGCTCTTGGGTAGTGCAGTCCCAGATAGACCAGTCATGGCCCGGATGTTGCATTAAGTCCCCACTGTCCTTGACTCAAACGGCCTGCCTTGGTTTCAGGTCACCATCGAGGTCGTGGATGACCCTCAGACCGAGATCGAGATGGACCTGCTCGAGGAGAGCCGGAACGACTGGCCGCTGTCTTCGGTGGACTGGCTGGGGGATAAGAAGCTGTTCTGGCCCCTATTCTGGGAGTACCCCGACTCCCAGGAGGCCAGCCTGGAGGACACGCGGGAGGATCACACCCTGGAGTACGACAGCGAGGAGTCCGCCCTGAGCGGCGTCGGGGGAGACTGGGACAGCTCGTGGCACAAGGGCTGGGACTCCAAGGACGCTTACGGTGAGTCGAGCGGGACGCGTTTCTCTGGAAGTCAAGCGCTAGACCACCGCACGAGCGATGAGGGGCGGCGAGTTGGGAAAATAAGAAATAATTTAAAAGGTGTTCAGAGTGACATAGATTTTCATGTTTTTGAGGTTACAAAATCGACTTTTTGACATTTGCCAGCAGAGATGCCACAGCTCACACAGAGAACAGGCTGGTACAGACGGCAAGAGGCCGGCAGCTTCTTTTCTGTAGCAGAATCTGTGGCCTGAAAGCTCACGGAGGCCTGTTAGATAAAAGTTGTTAGACCTTCTGAATGGTCTCATGGATTTAATTCTGAATTTCTATCAGATGTTAAAATGGGAAAGATGGGTTATTTTTAACCAGACAAATTTACGTACTAGGTTATCTTCCTCTGAAGACCCTTGTAGATATTGCAAGTGGAGCCCTACCAGTTTTTTAACTCTGAGAGAAAAATCTGTAATATGTTATGATTCAGAACTGTTCTATCAAAACGTTCCTGATCCTTTTATAGTGCTTAAACACTAACCGATGCCTTCTTAAAAAATGCTTTTAGTGTTTTATTGGATTCACTAAAATATAAAGCACAGTGTCATGGTTGTCTAAAAATATGAGGCAGCAACTGTCAGATTTTAACACCTGCTTGGTTTTAGTTGATTGATTGTTCTGTAGCCTCACACGACAGCATGTGCTCTCAGCAGGTTCCAGAGGCTCTTAGCTCTTCATATATTTACTGACACTGGCTGCTTACAATTATCTTTCTAAAAAGAACAGTCAATAAAATCTCAATTTCACATCTCATACATAGTACTCATACAACACATCTCATACAACACAATATGATTTTTTTTGTCTTTCATTTCTAGTAAAATCATTTGTGTTTTGACCTCCTCAGCATTTTAAGGATTTGGAATGAAAAGTCCAGTCAGACCAGCAGTTCCTACCATATCATTTCAGTTTTCCTACCAGACCTTTGACAGAGGAGAAAGAAAAAACCTGAATTAGTGACCGTTTTTTACAGATGCTTGCCAAAAGAGCTCTGCTAAATTGTTAACATCCAATTGAGACAACTGAGCATTGTTTTCTCAATGGAATATTTAAGTAATTTTTGCATGCCTGTTGCACACTGGTCATTCTCTCTCCACAGAGCCCGGCATTCTTCAAGCCTTTGGAAATTTAAAAGAGATGCCTCCACTGAGAGCACAGGGGGAGAACTAAAAGAGAGAGAGGGAGTGCGGCTTCTCCGCCCGCGAGCGCTCGACCATCAGGACATTGTTTGTGTCCTCTTTGAAGTTGACACTGGTTCTTGGTTCCAAAGGCTTTTGAAGATCCGCTGGGCAGCTTGCTAATAGCAGCGTGAGCCTAGCCCACTGGATAAACAACTAATATTTGCGTTCAATTAGACAGCAGATTAGGAGGACAGGGTGACATGGGCTGACAGGGAAAGGCTGGGCTATTCTTCTCGTCCCACGACTCAGACTCTGGCTGCTCTTCGCACTGCATTTCGGAAGCTTTTAAGCCAGTTCAAAAATTCAGGGGCTGTTCGGGCTGCACATAAAATTACTTTGCCTTTTTTTTTCTTTCGATGGGAAAGATGCGGCGTGCCTTCTGCTAAGCAGATTTGTTAAACCGCATTCTAAATTAAAGAGGGATTCTAAACTGGAACATCCAGTCGGCACAGTTCTGAAGTTTTTCACTTCACTAAACATGGGAACTCCTTTGGAGTTTAAGTAAAATTAGAAATGAATTCTTCTGGTAATTATGCATCATTGATTTGATTCTTCTACGCATTACTTTGTCAGAACACAAGGGGAGAGGTTTTTGTATCATATACCGTTTTTTTTTATTTTGTATTTTAGAATTTTGCCCATGCAGTGTGCAAACAGAACTGACCATGTTTGACTTCTGTTGTTTTGGGTACTTTGCATGTTTTTTTTTTATTCCTTCCTTGCCCTTAATTCTTAAACCTGTCATACATGGCTTGAGTGCTTCACTATTATGTCAGTGTGTCAAACGTTTCTGTTCAAATACTCGCTACGTTCTGAGAGAATACATTTTGTTATTTAAATCATTTGTAGGTGTAGTTGAAATGTAGTTGATTCTGTCATGTTGGTTTGTTTAGCATTATATTGGCACAAAAATCACTCTTGCTCTGTTTTCTTGTCCCTGTAATTTAAGTTTCCTGTGCTGCACAGGCTCCACTATAAGACTCCATAGTCTACTCTAAACACTCCACCTTGCACGGCTTTGTCAGTCATTACTGTTTTCATGAAAAACACTGTTCTCTTGGTGGCTTGGGCTTTCATCTCCACTAGTTTGTTCTTTTTTTTATTTTTGTACCCTGGAGCCACAAGAAAGAAGTAGCTTATATACTGTGAATTGTGAGGACTGTACACAGGAATTCGCTGTCTATGCTCTGAAGAAAAGTGCACCTATGACAGTGTCTTTTAAGCAGCCAGCTTTTAACAGTTTCAGACACACCTCAGTTTCAGCTTTTCCTGTAATTAAAACTATTCTGAAAGTCTATTCCTGGGTGACCCGCAAAGTGATCTGGCAGCAGAACAAAGGGGAACTTTTTTTTTACTAAAACGACATGCAGTACTGTGCTAATCCAGTAATTTTATAGCTCACTTAGTCTGTAATCAAGGTCATCGTGTTTTCATTATTTACACAAGATTTTTGAAAATTTGGCTATTAAAAACCATTGCATCTCTAATCTTTATGCTCTGGCAAACCATGATAGAGCTGGAAGGCTGCATTATTTCACTGGAGTGGAAAACTCCACATGCTTTGGAGATGAAGGGTGCTGCAGTCTGAGGATTTTTTACACAAGTATGAAAGCAATGCCTGTATGTGAGGCAGACATTTCAGACATTATTATTTTTTGGCAGCTGTCCCACTTTGAAATTAACATATTTTCCACAACAGAGTGTTGTTCTCATTGCAGAATTATAATATTACAAAATCATATACACAGACACATAAGTGATTCCAATTGCAGCCCACTTATTACATTTTATTCAATTAAATAAGACTACTGTTGGAATTTATTGCAGCTTGAATGGACTTGGTAGGTCTTTCTTAAATAACTTAAGTATCTTTGAACTCGCAGCAGTTACGGATGTGGTGTATTTAGGTTTTCAGAAGCCTCTTGGTAGGGTTACACATAAATTGTTTTTTTTTAAAGCCACAAGCATCCAAGGAAGTTGGACTGCATTTCCTTAGACATTGTATTTGGACTGAGAACTGGGTAATAAGATAATTAGTGATGAATGCTTAAATTGGGGAGATGTAATTTCTGGAGTGCCACAGGAGTCTGTGTTAGGACTGCATTCTCACAGTGCTTGCAAATGAATTCACCTCCTTGCAGTGGTGTTCAGTTTTGTTGAATTACAAATGCTGCGTGCAATTATTTAGGTATGCTGTGACACCCATTCGTTTTACTTACATTTCCAGAGACTGTTAATTTTAAGTACGGATGATGCCTTCAGGTTCTTCAAGATCCAGCAGCCTTCTGTCTTGGAGACCCAGGACTTTGCTGATCAGATTAATGTTGTGCCAGTACACAAAGGTCACTCTCTGGAATCGTTAAAAAAATGTAACCTAATAATATCCTTGATAATATCATTGCCACTGGCTCAGGAACTGAGTTTCTGTTCTTTATTCACAAAATTGGGGTCAGTTGCAGGACAAAATCTAAAAAAAATAGTTTTTCTTTCTATGTATTTTTCATAAATGTGATTCTAGCCACCCAGTGTTGTGAGCCACCTGACTCTGCAGCTGTGCTTATAATAACCTGTGAGAAGCACAAGCAGAGACCTAATTTTCCTGTGCTCCAACTCAGATAATGTGATCCCCTAAAAGTCATGGCTGAGAGAATGTATTGTTCATTAGAAATTAAAGCTATTAGGTGCCGAAATAGATGCAAATCACAGGATGTGTTAGTATTGGCTGCTGGCCTTTGCTGAAACCAGCAGAATTAAACATTGATATATTTATTGCACAACAATGGAGCCTGAGAGTGAGTAAGATTAAATTTTACAGCTGAGTATGCAGTATTAATTGTGTCAAGCATCATTAAGTATTCAGTGGAAACAAAGTTGAGAAGAGCATTTAATAGACCTGAAGCTTTTTAAACACTTTGTACTAGAGAATTTGATGTAGACTCAAGTGCAGCAGTTGAAATATTAAATTATACCCCAAAGGAAAAAAATCTTGATTCCATATTAATTTAAATATTGAACAATATTTATACAGTGCCCATTTTTTGTTGCATTTCTACTAATTCTTGAAGTTTTTTTAGGCTTTGTTTTGAAAGGGTTGTTTAAAATGCATTAATGGACGTTACAGACTGATTTGAGCAGTAATGCTGCTTGAACGCTTGGCCACCCTCTTGCTATGCCAGGAATCCATCGATTTCCTCTGGAGGTGAATGTAAAAGCCTTCTCTGCTGCTTGTTGTGCTCAGAGTATGAGGAGGAGGAGTGGAGCGCCTGGTCCTCCTGCAGTGTGACCTGCGGCTCTGGGAACCAGACGAGAACGCGGTCCTGCGGTTACGCCTGCACAGCCACCGAGTCCCGGACCTGCGACCTGGAGCGATGTCCAGGTAGTGTCACCGTGCTCTGCTCTGCTCAAGTACCATGACCTTCAGGATCCTTTCGCCAGCGTCCCGGGGCTGAAGAGTCTAGGGATGCTCTGGGTCAACTTGCAGCAGCACATGGGACAAGTCTTTGCAACAGGCGTGTCACTTACTGTCTGACTGACGCAAGAGCTCTAGGAAGGCAATCGCTCAATCAGGCCGAGTGGAAAAGCTTTAGTCTGGCACAAGCAGCCTCGCTCCGGCAGGTAGCTGCCATCACGTGACAGGTTTGGGATTGTGCAATTGGCAAGTTGAAGTTTCGGATTTAATGGCGGCCTTAAATGCTTTAAGCAGCTTTGTACAACAAAACATGAGGAAAGTCCAAAACCATTCGCTATGCAAGGTTTTCACACAGGAGCTGTTACAGTTCTGAGTTCCGTTTGTGTCTTTTAGTCCTCCTTAGCAGGGATTTCCACCCACTGTTTTAACACTGATCCCTTTCAGCCTGTTGTGGAGTTTCAGCGCTGCTGTAACTGTTCATGGCCTCTGAGAGCCCATAGGCCCCCCACTTTCAGCAGGGTAGTGTGGCTCTCATCTGGGTGACCTACAGCCAGCTCTGTCTCAGTCATTTCAACCTTGAGAACATCTCTGCCACCTAGTGCAGTTTATACCCTTCAGCAGGCAGAGCAATATTCATTTGTAATTGCCATTTTAATATTTTTCATATTAACAAATTCCGTGAAACTGTTTTTTTAGCACACTCTGCGAGGTGAAGTGAGTAAATGCGTTTCAGTTCATGCCTTTCTCTCTCTCTCCCCCGATGGTCCTCAAGACGATGTGAATGCAGTGACCGATCTCATGCCCTACGGGACTGAGAATAGCACGGAGCTCTTCGATGCAGGTCAGTGGGTGTTGTCAGGGAGCCCCCCGGACCCAGTGTGGGTCATGACTGGCGACCATCTGGTTTCCCTTTGCATCTCATTCCGCTCTGCCGTCTCACCTGGAGACTCGGCTTTAGAGGGAATCGTTGTCTGAAAATGTGAAACAGCTCAAGAATTTCACAAAATATCAACTGTCCTTGTCTTTAATAAAAATAATGTTCAGAGAGCAGAGGTGTGCCGATCGGAAACGACACTTAGCACATTAATGTCTCGACGTGGGAGTGCAGAGATATGGAAAACCATAATGTTTATGATGTAAGAATATATTGACCAGATTTGAGCTTCTTAGGTCATTAGAGTTTTTTAATCATCTTGGATTGCCTGTTCTGTTTTGAAAGGGGCCTGTGGGGCCGCATGGAGCTCTCCAGCACGGACAGTCCACACCTGCGTGCTGTGAGGGGTAGCTCCACTGAGAATGGCATGCAGGCTGCGAAACAGGCTGTTCTTCCAGAACATATTTGATTTTTTTTTTTATTGCTCCCCTCTTTCCAGCTGTTACTTAAGTGAGAGATGAAAGTGATCTAGCTGTTTCACTTCATAATAATATTGAAAAATGCAGTACAAAAATATAGCCAGCTAAAGTGTGAGGATTTTTTTTTCCGTTGACTATGGAGTGCAAATATTTATGAAGAGAAATCTGCAGGAAGGTTGTGCAGGCTGCCAGGGTTACCTTATACGCCTGGAGCTGGAGGGCTTTTAATCCATACTGCATAACACTGCAAGCGAGCTCATAGCCAGAAGGCCAGATTTCACCCTGAATGAGGTCCTGTGTCATTTCATACATAAGCCTGTGGCATTTGTGTTGATGAAGGCCATGTAAGTCAGAGGCTACTTTAGTGTTTGTCTGCACTTTGATTGCTGGCCAGTGTTTACATGATGGATGACAATGAAAATATGAAGAACATTTTAACACCATAAAAATCATGTAATCTGTTGGTTGCCAAAAAGACTAACAAAAGTCAAAAACAGGCATTTATATGCTAGTTGGACCTGTTTCATGTGAGGAATAATTAGATAAATTTGCCACCCATCAGTCCCCTCCCCCCTCAGAAGACCACTACCACTGAAGTCCATGATGTTTCATGTTGTAAAAGTGTCCCAAAGGCAAATTCAGTAATAATTCTCAGTTTTTCTGTCCATAACACATGGCTTATATGAAAACGCCTGAGAGGTTTGAAGCAACAGGAGGCCTTTAGGCCTGTTTTAGTAACGAAATGACCCCAGGATCTCATTTTTGAGAGAAGCCAGGGAATCGGCTTCAGCCACACGCCAGGGGCTTCTCACTTGTGTTCTGCTGTCGGCTGTGGGGTGGGGTGCTGGGTTGCCATCCTCTGCCCCTCTTGTTGCCAGAGGGGGAAACCCTGCCCTCTGAGGCACTTGAACAGGGAGGGAGTCTCGCACTGGACAGCTTTGCAAACGATGGCGCTGGGTTAGCGGAGCTGAAGGAGGTTTTGAGTGAATATGGCGTGCAATCCATTAAGATGATCAACTTTTATTAAACCTTGATTCCTGCAGATGTCGACAGCTGCGAGAAATGGCTGAACTGTAAAAGCGACTTCTTGCAGAAGTACCTCCACCAGGTGCTGACCGAACTGCCCAGCTGCCCTTGCACCTACCCGTCTGAAGTCGTCTACAGTGCGGTCAATATCTTCGACGAGAAGCTGAAGAAGACGTACCGCTGGCGCGACGCCAGCGGGCCCAAGGAGCGCCTGGACATTTACAAGCCCACAGCGAAGTTCTGCGTGCGCTCCATGCTGTCCTTCGACAGCACCACTTTGGCAGCGCAGCACTGCTGCTACAACGACCACATGAAGCTCATAACCCGAGGGAAAGGGGCTGGAGCGCCCGACCTCATCAGCACCGAGTTCTCGCCCGAGCTGCACTACAAAGTGGACGTGCTCCCTTGGATCCTGTGTAAGGGGGACTGGAGCAAGTTCCACGCCGTCCGCCCGCCCAACAACGGGCTGCGGTGTGCCGAGAACCCGCCAGAGGACGTGTACGTGAACGAGCTGGGGGAGGCGAGAGAATACTGAATCGACCCCAGCAAAAGAAACCCGCTTGCAAATTTTCTACCATAATGTTGCACATCTAAAAAGAAACAGCTCTCTAAATGTTGCCAAGTCCACAGCATCCAGCATGGAATCGGCTCGCTTTTCTTTCTGTGGAATGCTCTTCCATCTGTGTGTGTGCGTACGCATCTTGTGGGTGGGATCGTGTTTGTTCACAGAGCCATTGCTGTCAAAACAGATACTTTTTATTAATTTGCAAATCCCACCCCTCCCCCTGCTTTCATGTTACTGGAGTATGTTGGACGATTGACTTTGGACTTGAAAGGATTTTCTATTTCTGATGTGGCAGGCTAGTAAATTATCACAGGAAAGGTAATAGCAGGAGTGGGTTTCCAACAATTGATGATTGTTTGGAAAAAGAATGAACACCATTGCTGTCAGATCATGGTGGGTAAGACATCAGAAAGTGCTTAGAAAGCGGACCGAGCTGAAGGAGAAGCCTTTCTTCACCAGTTTCTTTCACAGGATACGGTGTGCTGCTACAAAGTATGAACGGGGAACTCGCCTTGTCAGTGAAGAAAGGACACAGGTTGTCAGTTGATATCTCTGGGAACACGGGCATTCAGTATTTATTTGATCCACATGGAAACATTTCAAACACTAAAGTTTCGTGAAAGGAATTCCAGTCAAGCTGCTAAGATTTCGGTGAATTCAAACAGAATCTCCCCAGATGTAAAGCTGCTGTTGGCTCATCTCCAGTCTCTGCAGGAACAATCCCGATAGATCACAGGCGGACAGTCTCTCAAAGGTTTTGGTTTTTTTTTGTTCAGTTATTACAAGGAAAATGAAGCCTTTAAAAATATATATCAACCTGTTATTAAATTACATCTTAAAACTTTTCATCTCTTGTAGCAAAAGTGGTATTAAGATAGAAAAGAATTTTCAAAATAGATGTGGGGAAGAACGGTACACATGGGTATGAAATGAGCAGATGTTTTCTTTTTATAAAGGGATTGTGAAATTAGGAACGTGCATGATTCTCTGTAAACATACAATGAGTGGGTTTTAAAATGTGTCAGATGATGCGGTTTATTTAATAGATATAAAAAACACAGTTAATTGTATTGAAGCATTTGAGACACCGTCGCTATTTAAGTGTCAGCTGTCAGTCTTTGGATATGATTAGATGAAGTTGGTTCAAAACTCGAATCTTCAGAATTCTGGCAGCTTTAGCAGTGGGGTCCCCTGAAGAGTCATGTCACCAGTATTTAACTGTCTAGGTGCCCCTGCCATAGTTACACAAAGCTGTGCTCTAGCAGGATGGATTTATATTATCAGGAGAAGAACCAGATTCCATTGGAGTACTGTGGTTTTTCTTCAGTGTTGGCATGCAGTACAGTCCTAGGAAAATCCATCCCTGTTTTTATTTGTTAAATGTTTCGCTTTCTTCCATGAGGTGATGCTTTGTAAAGTAATAGGGGGCTTCATAGTGCTTCTCAGACATCATTTCGATTCTCTGGATTGCCTTCAAAGGACTGTGCTATGCAGAATGTTGTTTTAAATCCTCAATCCTGCCATTCAGCCTGGGTTGTGGTACAGAGAGGTCCTGGTATAGAGCGAAGGTGAACTTATTTTTAAAGCCTTGTGTTGACAGAATCCTGTCTTATCCAGGAAGAACTTTTTTCAGCTCTAGTTTTGTTCCACTATTTCACACTTATGTGGATTCTGACATTTGGACATCTTGTACACATCTGTTTAAAAAAACATCAAGACAGGTCTTCTGTGGTGCTACTTTGGTTAGCCATAGTGCACTTTGGTATTTTGACTACAGTTTTATGCAGACGTTTGGGCACCCCTGGCCAAATTACATGTTTTGATGATTTTCTAAGTGAAAAGAAGTTAATACTACTATATTTAAAGTAAATTTAAAAGTTCTAATCCTGTGCAGACATTCTTGCAACATACATTGACACTCTCCTCTGTCATTGAACAGAACAGCTTTAAAGAAGTCTGTTCCAGAACATAGCTTTAAACACAGACCAGGTGCTGAAAAAATTGAGTCGTTGAAGTATGTGAACCTTCATCTTTCCGTTTGTTTTCATGAGGAAATATTTCACTAGTCTTCTTAGCGTGGATGTAACTTGACTTATACAATTTAATCAGTGTGACAATAGTTTGTGGGGTATCTTTATCTTTAAGGATGTAACAACTGTGTGGAGTTGATAGGAAATACCTGTGGCAATTATAGAAGGGTATAATGCAAAGGATCCTGCATCTGGTGTTTTTGTTACAGATTTTTAGCCAATGCATAGTCTGATGGGTTTTTAAACATGTGAGCAATACAGATGACAGGCGCCTTTTAATTCCCATGCACCCTATATTGACATACTATCTTCTCTTACAAATTACTTTTCAGATTAAACAGGAATAGTGCTGACACCACAGAACATTTTATCTTCTCTTGTACATCTCAAAACTGCTGTCAGCATGTTGCATTATGTGGCCCCTGAGTACTCTTTAGCTAGCGCTAAGGGATCGTTCTGACTGGAACAGCATATTGATGATCTGAAAAAGACGGACTTCTAACTTCTAACTGGATTCACTGATGTTTGCTTTGGATTGGGTTCCCTGCAGAACAATTGTTTCAAAACCATTTCCCTCTGTTTCTCATCACCAGAGAGTGGCTGAGCATTCTCTCTTATAAGGTCAACATACGTTTCTGATCCACAAAACCAGGAACGGGACAGAGCGAAACCTTCAGGGACTTTGGCGATTTCACACAACTCTTTTCTTCAGGGTTTAGGGGTGTAGATCCACACCTGAACCCCTTGGAAATTTAAATTTAAAAAATATTGTGTGAAAAAGATGTTCCATTTGCCATCTCCAGAAACGTTAATCTACTACAATATCATTTAAAGTAACAAAACTGCAGGTCTTTATGTGAGTCAGCCAGGTGTTGCCCTAGTTACCCAAGAGCACAGAGAGCTTCTGGAAAACTAGGATTCCTGTTAAAGCCTTTGAGACACGACGAAGGTGTGGGTAATGTGTAAACAAAGCCGTCTTCATTCTTCTGGGCAGTTGTTGAATCACGACAGTAGCTTGTAGTGGGTCTTCAAGCTTTAAAATGAATTGGAATTTCTTGTTTATGGGACCTCTGCATTGCTTACATGGGACAAGGATAGGTTTCCAATGGGTGTGGATTCTGAATACAGAATTCAGAAAAATATTGAAAGTTTAAGCTAAAAATGTCTTATTGGGAATAAAAAATGTCAGATAACAGTTAATCATATTGTGATTATATTTTTCAGGAAAGGCACTTTATTTAAAGTATATATATATATAAATTTTAAAATGTACCAGCATTTTGTAATTTGTGTTTGTGTTACTATTGTAAAGGGATAACTCACAAAAATGCTGCATTTTATGTTTAAAATATTTTGTATGTTATGTAAGTATTGTTAGCATGGTGTATTTTGCTTTTTTAAGATTGGTATTAGATATATTTCTGTACAGTATTTATTGTTAATGATTGCTTGAGCTTTAGAAGAGATATTCGGATTATTCTATGACACTGAAGATGCACTACAATTGAAAGTGAATAATACATCTCTAAAGGGATCTCTGCTATGGAAAAAGGGAATCCATTTGCATATACCACATCATGTCAATAAAATGTTTTATTACATATAACTTTTAATTGTAGTTTTTTTTCTTTTTTGCAAATTAAAATTGTGTTGTGACAACAGTAATAAAGATGTCTGCCACACTTGTTTGCCTGCTGTCGCTGTTCTTCATGGGGAATGGCGTGGGTCCAGTCCTGCAGTCCGTTAAAACCAGCCAGTTTGTCCAACCTGATGGCCATCCTGATTTGGCCCCCATCTTGACCCGATATGCCCTTTGAAAGACACCAGTCTTTCCTCTTCCAGGTTTTGGACCATGTTGTGTTCGCACGAAAGGAGTAAGGACATGACAGGCCTTCCACCAAAACGGACAAGAGCCCGGCACCACCTGCAGCAAAGCAGATCTGCCTCAGGTGCCCAGTGAGCCATGGGGGCCACTGTTCAACTCAAAGGTTCCCAGCACTGCTCTCAGTTTCACGATTGCACCCGATTCTGTAATTTAGTACTAGGTGATTACAATGAACTACTTGGCTGCTTGTCAGCTTGTCTGCTCCGAAACATTGGAGGTTGCATTTCAGGAGTAACAATTACATTTACTTAGACAATCTTTACGCTCGTTGCTGGAATCGGGAGATCTAAAGGCGTAACCAAACATTATTGAATCTGAATTTGCCAGAGCTTCTTGCAAGGTTTCTGATTGTTTCCCACTCATACCTTTTAGGTTTGGGGAACATGTCAAAATCCAATGCCCAGAGAGGCTCAGATATAGATCGTGGAAATGCTCATTTGACACCCCAGGTAGGGTTAGGGTTAGCATTCACACACTACTTAGAGAAATTTTATGCTCAGCCCCAGATTTTGGGGCCCAAGACAGCTTTAGGATTAGTGATTTTTTGCTCCAACCTGAAACATTTTTTTCAGATGCTTTTGGCTGCCTGAGTGGCGCAGCACCACCCGGTAATTGTATCCCAAACCTGAGTCTGTCAGATCAAAAGTTGTAACCAGACATTGAATCTAATGAATTTGCAAGAGCTTTTATCAATTATTTTGATTGTTTCACACTCATAGTTTTTGGTTTGGGGGACATGTCAATATCCGATGACTGGAGGGCTTCAGATATAGATTGCGGAACTGTACTATTTAAACCCTGGCTAGGGTTAGGGTAGTATTCCACCTCTATTTAGAGTAATTTTACACTTGGTGCTGGGTTTTGGGGCCCAAATCGCCTTCAGAATGAGTCATCGTTTGCTCGTATTTTCACCTATATTTTTCTGATACTTTTGGCTGCTTGTATTGTATATTGCACAGTCCAGTAATTTAATCGCAAAATTGCCAGAGATGAAAAGTTTTGAGAGACCCCTATTGTAATAGTTAAATGCTCTTCATTGTGTCCTTTAAGTAGCAGCTAGAAGTATAACTGCAGTCAGCATCTAAAGATTTTTGAAACCCTATCCCTATTCTGGCTTAAAATGGATGCTTGTGTAAATACCATTTTAGCAGCATTTTTCACCTGAAAAGTTGCCTAAAGAAGATACAACTGTCATCAATGAATTTGATTGTTTAAGGCTCATATTTCTCAGTCTGGGGAACATTTTGAAATTAGATGAGCGAAGGGCCTTGTAGACAGATTACGGAAGTGCTCCGTTGAAACTCTGGCTAGGGTGAGGGTTAGCACTCTACCTCTACTTAGAGAAATTTTACGCTTGGTTCTTGGTTTTCGGGGCCCAAATCAGTTTCAGAATGAGTCACGATTTGCTCCTATCTTCACTTTTATTTTTCTGAATCATTTGGCAGCTCGAATTGTATATTGCACCGTTCAGTCATTGTATCCCAAAACTGAGTCAGATGAAAAGTTTATAGAAACCCTGTTCTAATAGGTTAACACTAAATTTTGTTATTTAAAATGCAACCAGAAGTATAACTGCAGTCAGCATTTAATAGTTTTAATACTTTTTACCCTTGCACTACACTGGCCTTCTGCTTGGCTGGTGTGAAACCCAGCAGTGGGCCTCCAAGGCAGTTGAAACCCTCCCATTTCAACTGTCTACATGGATTAATAACTGGAGACTCCTGGTCACAAACTACTAATGCTTCAGGTCGGAACCAGTGGTGTCTGGGTTGTTAGCCCATGGACTCAGCCTCTGTATTCCAAGTCAGCAGCTTTATTGGTTGAGATATGGAGCAAGACTGTAATTGATCCTTTTAATGGAAATATTTCTCAGCCTACAAGTTTCTCTCAGTGTTTCTTAGTGTTTTTAAGAAGACAGATAAAACTTTTTAGAATATCACAATTAAATATTGCCACTACAACTCCCAAAAATGATACATCTAAGATTTTTGATAATTGAATTTAGTCAGAGCTCTGTCCTTATCCTCTAGAGCAGCATTGCATAAAATAAAAATTCATATTGACAGGAACGTAAAATAAAATGATTGATTAAAACCAGACTTCTGTCAGGATGACAGAATTTATTTGAGTGCACATCAGCCAAGACTTTGAATTGGTTTTCCGTTCTCTGTATCTTAACCAGTACTGTTCGGGATATTCATTTGATCTTTGAGTGTAGTAATCCTGTGCACATGTGGTAACGTCACTATTTTAGTTAGAATGTAGGTTTGGCATCTGACTTTAAGACAAAAGATTTTTAAGATCAACTGGTTGTGCCTCTTAATTACAGTTTATTACGTAAGCTAGCAAAACAGTTTTACAGAATGACCTGTACTTTGTGTACTCTAGTGGAGCCTTTATTGTGTGATGCAATTTTAAAACAGTTCAATATAAAGTGTATGGAGGAGTAAAAGATTGTAAAAGCCTCTGAGAATGTTAACAACCTTTACAAACTGCTGTGACAGATATGTATGAACCTTTTCTTTTTTAAAAACTTTATTCACAGGGTTAAATATTTGTTCACAGGAAATGTTAGAGTAAAAGTAATCACCACTAATATGAATCATTGATGAGCTCAGAAGTCCTTTGGAGTCTATCATAAAATAGCTGTAAGACTATGTCACAGACATCTGGCCAGTAACAAACTAATTGCCTACACATTGAACACTTCTAGAATACCATGGCCAGGATACAGGCTACACGTCTTCCAAATCAGGTGTTGATCTTGTAGTGCCAAAGAAACACTCTGAAAAAAAGTTTAAAAGGCCACTTTAGAATAATGTACATTTCTTTGGCAATCCTGCAGAAAGCCTTACAAATCACAGGAGCAGTCAACACTTCTGATGTTGTTCCTCTGTCTGTATCGGCTGTGCTGTATTTAACTACTGCGCAGAGTTTCTTCTTCTTATAGAACTGCAGCACCCTCTCGTTCACTGCCTGCCAGTTCTGTGTAAAAGTTGGCAGTCATGTTACCCACTTAACAGTACTTGCTCTTGTGTGGTACTTCAGTAATTTTTCATGTACAAGAATATGTCCTGGTTTTCCAGTTCTCTCTGTGGTCCTGTACTATTTTTAATTATTTCAAAGCAAGGCTCACGGTGTTTTTCAAGTGTTGGCTACCTTCAGAATGGTTTACAAGTCTCTTCCTCATAATATTGTTTTTCACCAATTGAATTGGCAGGCTGAGGTTACGCTGGCTGAAAGTTGAAAGAACTTATTTATTGCATGTTCTGTTTTATTGCTCCCAGGATTAACTCAGACCCAGATTCTCAAAGGTGAATGGCAGAGGTCAGACAGAGATAACTACCTGTGTCCATGACTGTTTTTATTGAAAACACTCTACATTTGAAAAGCAGCTGGACTGGGGAAGAATTTTCTTTGTTTTCCAGTAGAATGAATAAAAACAAAGGTGTCTGAAAGTGGGTTATACAACAGCAGTAAAACATTTTTGCTGTGGAAAAAAAGGTTTTAAAAGATGTACTGTAGCAAGAAAATCCGTAGGGTGGTTTATTTGTTATTTATAGAACAAAATTAATCTCATACGTCGGTGATTTTAAGAATTAATATACACAAAGAATTGAGTGATAATTGATAAAACAATTCAATTCATCTAGAGTATACAGCATTTCATATATTTACAACTATCTGATCCCACATGTACTGTACCCTCTTAATTAAAGATAAACTCTTCCTGGTCATGATCATGTTGACTGTTTAACTCTAGGTCGCTGGTATTTCAAATAGGGCACTACTAAAGAAACTAATGACATAACACACTCCAGGTGATCTGTTCTAAACTCACCACAGAGAAATCCATTACTGGTTAACGAACATAGGGCATTATTGTCTAATTGGGCAGATGTTGATCTATATTTAACTAACTAAATTTTCAGATGATACAAAAATGAGTGGTAAATGCAGTAACAAGGGAATTTCAAGACTTGGAGTGGGCAGATAGAAAAATGATCTCTATCACGTGGGTGATCCTGTGCAGCAGGACAGAAGGGTATGGCAGTAAATGTAGATTCTCCTCAAGACAGACATGTTCTCATCAAGACAGTGCAGGGAATGACTAAAAAAGAAAGCAGAATTCTTATAGAACCTAGAAGAAAAGAAAGAATGATTTCTGGTCTCAGGATTAGCTCATATAGAAGTGTAATACAGGTTGATCCAAGTATATAAAACCCCAAGGGGAGCACAGAGTGACTACCTTACAGTAGTGAAACAGTGATGCAGTACTGTATGTGCCCGAGGTGGAAACTGAAAAGGAGCTGATTTAGGACAGAGAGCAGGAAGGGTCTCGAGAACAGGCGTCCCAGCCAGGTGCTTTGGGCCCAGACTTTGGACCTCCAGGAATCAGCTGGGCAAAATTTTAGATTGACTCATTAGCTAAACTACCAGACAAGCAAATGCCCTCCTCTGATCTGCAAACAGTGTGATGTCTTTTGTGTTGGTTTGTGTTGTGTTTTTAGTGAGCAACTATTTTTTACCACACTTAGGACATATTCTTAACTGCTGAAGCATTAAGCTATTGTCCTTATTATTTAATGATAAAGAGTACAGGTCCAGAAAAAAAAATGCCACATTGTTGGAAAAAATGCCTTATATATTATATATATCTTTTATATGCCTTGTATGTATATCTTTATTTAATTAACAATGGAAAGTTTTTTTTTACAGTAATAATAATAATAATAATAATAATAATAATAATAATTGCTTACACTTATATAGCGCTTTTCTGGTCACTCCACTCAGAGCGCTTGTACCTAAAGTACCACAGTACCTAAAACTATTTAATTAGGAAATGTATTGTCTGGCCCTGTGAAAAGAGGAATAAGTGAAAATGAACATGTGATCAGAATCAAAACCCATGTGTCTT
Source organism: Atractosteus spatula (assembly GCF_055471065.1). Classification (NCBI taxonomy): domain Eukaryota; kingdom Metazoa; phylum Chordata; class Actinopteri; order Semionotiformes; family Lepisosteidae; genus Atractosteus; species Atractosteus spatula. Next base: position 2,178,328 of record NC_142714.1, on the reverse strand, counting down.
CTCGTAGCTACTGTACATTAAAACTGAGGCAGAGCAGTGTTCAGGCCTGGGAGGTGACCTTGGTACTTAACTGCTACACTGTGAATATCTTGGGGAGTGTTAACAAACTCTACCTTAGTTGACACTTACTTCAGGAAACCCATGTGCAAACATAACCTCCCTCTTTCCTGTATCTCATTCCAGCCCAACACCCCCAGGAAGCATCAGACATCACAGATGTTAATTAAGTGCTGACAGTCTGCAAAACAAGACATAAATCTCTTTAAAGGGTAAACACAACACAACACTATGTTCATGTGACGGGGGAGAGTAAGATAGCCCCAGCACTCTTCCCCTTGGTGCAAGTGAGAGGGCTCCTGCACATGGGGCCGCTGAGCAGATTGTGGCTCTGTGCAAGAAGGCTGAGCTGATTTACTCTGTGCAGACACACTGATCAGCACTGGCCCTGTCTGTGTGTCCAGGAACATGCCAGCTCCTTGTTGCCTCAGGACTCATAAACCCTTGTAGAAAAAATGCATCAACGTGAACAAAGTCACACACATGTGCACCATATCTAGGGGGCCTTATCTGCTGTAGAGAGTGATGCTCTGAGTCTGCAGCAACTCTCTTGGAATTCCTGCAGTGGCAGAGCAGGGCTGCACCTCTCACACACATTTATACCCTCTTTAACGACAGAGAATATGGAGCTCACTGGTGTCAAACAGACATTGAAGAAACAGACCAGATAACTGGATACTGGTACTTTACCCTGAGTGCTCCAGTCCTCCCTTCTGTAAACAGGGGCACCAGCTTTGCTGGATGGGAAATCATGTACTTGCAGTCAGCTTGATGCTTCAGAAACGTATTCATTAGGTATGAGAACTGACAGACTTAATATTGTAGCTGTGTAAATTTTGCAGCTAAAATGGTGAAGGAATCAAAGTGAGTGCCACAGTTTAGAGCACATACGAAGTGTTGATTAATGTGCTTTTTAAATACATGCCAGGAAAACTCTTTAATACAACTAGATACTGACATTTGACCCGTTCCTCCATAGCTGCGTGTGGTTTGTCCATACCACTAACCTTTATTAAGCATGACAAATGTAGCCCCCCACTGCTATTGTAAACAAGGAGGTAGTTCTGAGTTATTTACATAGGTTTTAAAGCAATCCAGGAAAAGCTGTAATAATTGCTCAGGAAGTTAGCTCAATCTTGATAGTTGTTTCAACAATTAAAGTCATGATAGATGAGGACTTTCAAGTGATTGATCACTCTTTCCTTCATGAGCAACTGACCTGCACAGAGGCCTTAACATCCATTGAGGTTATTTAACCTGAATGCAAGACAGCAAAACACACTGACACAGAGCACCTCCACCTAAAAAAGAATTTTTCCCCAGCCTGTCCTGTGCCTTCTTTTCCCTCTGTTTCACAGAGTACTCAGCGTGCATGTACAGTCACGCTCAGGAACTCTTTCCTGCCTGCTAAAAAAACATTTGAACATGCATTGCAAAAAAGGTCAAATACACATTAATAAAATGAATAACAATGCCTCTCATTTTAAATAGGATTACATCATGCAACAGAAACAATGTTAATGCAATCAAGTACTTCCGCAAATGTGTTAACTAACTAGCAGGTAGTCATTCAACACTTATTAGCTAATTCATTGTCAAACACATATAGACAAGCTGTAACTTCCAGGTGAAGGAGGTTCTGCAAAGAAACAAGTAATTACATTCTAAATGGACTGACAGTATTATAAAAAGTTGCGAAAACATCTAATAAAAAGGCAATTCCTGCATAAAGATGGTAGAAAAAGGTGTCTTACCAGAAGTTCAGAAAGATCAGTTATTGAGAGGTGGAATCCAGTAGGTTAAACTATACGTACTGTGTACACAAATCTGTGACAAAGCGAAAAGTCTATAAAAGCAGTAAGATAAATTGTCTGAGAGACTCATAATAGTTCCAGACTAATTTTCAGAAACACTGGCACAATCTGGAACATCAGTCCCTGCGAGCCAAACAAGCTACTGCCCAAGGACAGAGATGTGTAAGTGGTTGTTGAAGGTTTCGAAAAAGTGGAATATTAGACTGTAAATAACCATCGGATATTATGAAAGGTCAAGTTTTCTTTTAATAATTTTGTTTTTGGTGTGAATAATTAGGCTTATTAGGTGACTGTGATTAAAGGCAGAAGAGATGTGAAAAGAAAACAGGTGTGTTGCGGTCACCAATGGACAGGACAAGGTGAATGACCGAGACGCCAGTGGAGGCGTTGAAAGAGCTGCGTCAGCGCTGGAGGGTAGAACACCATCCTTTCACACACCCCACAGAGCACTGCGGCCTGGCTGCCCCGGTTCTGTGCCGACCCGTTACAGACAGAGTGGGCCCCACTATATGTGCTGTACTTCAAGACAGAAAATTGGAGTTACTACCATACCTCCACATTCAGTTGCAAATGATCTATCCAACCATGTTCTAATATGCTTATTCCTGCGCTGAAGTTGATTTCCATGCTAATTTCTTATTCTTATTGTTATATCAAGCCCAGAGTAAATTTACTGTGGCTAAAAAATGAGAGGGGATTTAATTTTTAATTAAACTTTTAATTCTACTTGGCAGTTGGGTTATATGATGGGCTCTGACCTACAGTAGGCCCTGTAATGTTTTTGCAGTAACGTTGGCATTTTTTTTAATGTGATAAAATCTAGTTAATTCATTTTTTTAAAATTTTACATCATGTAAGTCTTGTTGTTCAAATGGTTTTTGAATCACTTAAAAGTGTCATTTAAGCTTAGGAAAGGCATCTCCCACTGAAGGTCATGCTCTATCTAAAAACCAGATGGATCTATGATTATTCCCAGCAGTCATCTTTATTCTGATTTTGTTTTCAGATATTCTCCATTTTGCCCATTTGTCTAGGATTAAATCTGTTATTTATCACAGCCTTTACAAGTGATTGGGTAGATCACAGCATTTCATGTTCATATTAAAATTATTCAGAAATTCACATTCATTTTGCTACAGTTTTTATCACTTTCAAGGGTTTTCAATTGAAATGATTTAATTTGATATTCACAAATCATCAAAGCATACTTTGTATGAAAATTCTAATAACTTAAAAAGCCAACTTAAAGAAAATTGCATTGGAGAGATATTTTGTTTTCAAAAATCACTTGTAGAACGTTTCTCTAGTGATTCTTAAATTAGAAGGGTACCAATTCAAGCTAAGAAATTATCTGGAGCTAAACTGTATCCACTTGAGTTTCCTCTCAAATGTGGTGTTATTATGAATAAACGTACTGTGGTTATAAATTGAGGGGTGATTTTCCTTTTAATCAAAGATTTCCATTTCTACTTGGTAGATGGGTAATCAGTGAATCACGATGGCACTTAATAAAAACAAGGATTTGATTTAAGTGCAAATTTAAAGCATGTTAATAAATTAACTCTTTGTTATTAATTTTGTGGGGCAGTACCTCAATTTTATACCTTTAAGTAGAGCTTGATAGAGGCTGGCGTACAGTACTTTTTGTGTCAAAGATTTTCCTGTATAAGTTAAAACAGACACTGATACTGTAAAACCTTCGGAATTTACTGTTGGATGCACTTATTTTATTAATCTTTCTTCACTTAATGCATTTATTTAATACATTTGTCAGCAATACAGCATTTACAAAAGTTTTAATATACATGTTGTTATTGATTTTTAACATGTTGTGTAAGGAAAATATTCTCAAAGGTATTTAATGCAAATTAAGATCTCTCTTTCACAATTAAATTAAATCCTAATTATAGCCTAATTCTCAGGCTAAAATGAGTTAGACTAGTATTAGAGAGGTTTTAGTACAGTCAATCTAGGCTCTTTTGTTCTATGCAATTATCCATCTTTGTACCTTTCGATAAATGAATTACTGAATTGATCCCTAATTGTTTAATTAATGAACACAGGTGCTAAAGATCAGTTTGACCATTAAAGATTTGCTGGAGTGGAAGACACGAAGACACCCCTGAGCTAGTACTTGTCTTATCAATGCTTGTCAAATTGATGCAACAAAAATTACTAGCATATGTTCTCATGTGGAAATCACTTTCTGCTAGAGGTTTGTAGAATTCCTTCAGCACCACTGCATCACAAAGCTCAGTAAAGTTATAGAGTAATAATAGACAATAGTTACAAAAGCATCAATGCCACACAGTTTAATATCTAGATATCAATTATAAATAAAACACATTTTCTAATTTTTCTTTTTGAGCTTATTGACCTTTGTTGCTGTATAAAACAATACTTTAGGGGATTTTGTTTTGCACAGAACAGAATGCTTGTTTAAACTTGTAATTAATGAAAAAATACTTTTCAAACATTTGTTACATTATCTTTTCTAAACAGACAGAGCATGCACATGGAAATAGCTGGAAAGTAAGTGCCTCATGATTAGCACATTATTAATTCATAAGCGACTAAGACAGACCCTGCCAGGGAGAGGCGCCAGACAGATGGTGACCACGTTTGCACAATGGAATATAAATCCTGACAGATGTGCAGCCAGTGGAAAGAGAAAAAAGGCCACAAATAAGGCATTTAGATCTAAGATCTACTGATATCTTAATAAGGAAAGAAGTGTGTTTTGAACATGAAAGCCTTACTTTTTGAGTCATGGTTGAGATATACAAGAACAAGTACAGGGACTCCTGTAGATTTTAAAGTGTAAAGCTCTGATGCAGATCTGAATCCTATTCATACTTTCCAGCTACATAACACATGTAAAAACAGTTATCTAGAGTAGGAGCTTTTTCAAAGTGAATGGAGTTGAAAGATGTCCTTTATCGTGTGATTATTATCAATGATCTGGCAGTTTCCATTAGGTATTTGATGTTTCTTTCAAACTTTCCAAAAAGCACACATCAGATCTGAAACAGTCAGGAGGTTCAGGCTAATATCAAGAGGGTTTCAGAAAGATGTGAGTAGCATGGCTGATTGAATGATGATATAAATACTCTCTTAAACACCCTTAAAAATCCACAGCTTGTGGAACGTTTGGTCAGTTAACATAACTGGAGTGCTCTTCCCTGTGCAGCCTGCCAGTACGCGCCTCGCTCTCAGCCAGTGAAAGCCCTTTGCAGGGCAGCGCCTAAGAGCTGTTGGAGGAAGGCAGAAGAAAAGTGAATTGTGAAGTTCTGGGGTTGAGCTCAAACCCTTTCTCTGTGTATGCTCCGGCACTTTTGTGTTTTTGTAAATAAAATGACCAGAATAACCTGGTCGACAGTCACAATGACCTTCTCCATGTACTCATCAATACAGGCATCCTTTCATTCAGACGACCAGCATGGAAAACCACAGGGTGTGTGTAACAGGGGTGTTCAAGACTTAATCCCTTGAAGTGGCCAGGATTACTACTTTGTTTTAGAGGCCGCCACCAGTGGCCTGAATTGAGGTTCTGGCTCTAGGCAGGTAGAAGGAACATGCTGTTCCCCCTCCTGCTATGAAAGCAGAGCAATGTGCATTAACCCTGGCAATGGCAGTACAGGGGCCTTGCCAGCTGGCGGTGGCTTGCGCCGTGTTTACTCTTCCTGACCAGCAGGAATATGAGATTTCCTATGTGTATTCCACAAGAGATGCGCAAACAAGGATTTTGTGTCAATGGGTGTTTTGTAACACCCACCCCCACCCCTGTCTCAGGCTGGATTGCTGTGATAGAACAGCATAGTTCTATAATGTACAACGAGGCATGAAAAAGCCATACATTCTGAGACTCTGAGAAGACATTCACCATGCACTTGAGGTGGCAAAAAGAAACAAATAATTATGTGTACAAAACTTGTGCCACTATAGTGTCCAATAAAGTAACCGATTTGATTGATTGAAATGATTTTTAGGTGTGTAAGAAATGAAGGAAGTTCAAACTAGATATCATTTAATGCTGTTTCCTGACTTTATTTCTCCCCATCACCTTTTTACAGGACCACTCTCCATTGAACAACGGATATTGTATTGCTATTGCTATTGACAGACTAGTTTGGAAAACCCTGCAAAATGTTATAAAGCACACCGTCAAAACACCAAAGCTCAAGCTAAAACGGTCAAGCAGAAAATCATTGCAAAAAGTACAACAATGTAATGCATTTAGCACTTGTATATCTTATTCATGACCAATTGCTTAAAACAGCTCTAGCTCATTTGTAACCCGTATGATGTAATCCGGCCTTCACAGCTGTGGCCACTTGATTCAGTTTTGTCATTCCAGCTTGTCCATACTTAACTACAGCCCACAAATCAGAACAGTTTGATCTCTCCCACAATGCTGCCAGCTCCGTCCTGGCCCTAGAAACTGAGCTACTATTAAAGTGTCAGCCTGGATTAGCAGAGTCGGCTCAGTAAGCTCTGAAGCCTAAGTCAGGTGGACAAGAACTGCATTCCCCTTCTCATGCTCAGGAGGTTGGGATAGTTCTGTGGTTTAATTAATGGAAAGATTTAATTATTAAAATATGACCTGCACAATTCAATTTGCAAATAAAGTCATTTAAACTGTCTCCCATATTCCACTGCTTTTTAAAGAGTCCTTCCCCTCATTTTGCAATGTTTTCACATTACACGGTGAACACTTCTGATACTCTGATTATGTACAGGGACATTTAATATACAGGTTTAAAATATGAAGTGCCTTGCACATTTACTTTTGAAAATAATACTTATACTTGCCTTTTTACTGATCAAGCATTATTAAGTTATCATTGTATAACCAACATGATCAGTTTTAAAACCCAGAAGTGTAAGTTTTTCTATTCTAGTATATTGTGTTGATTAGCTGAACACGTCATTCTCCCACAGCTGTTTCTGATTTGAAGGGCACCGGCAGGGAATTCCATGGCTGTGTGTTCTGTGGGTCGAACTTGTACAAATGCAAAACAATGTAAAGAGAGTCTGGTGACGTAACTTCATAGCTATTCTCTTTTAGCCTCAAACACAAAACGGCGTCTATGTTTTCATTTGATCAGTTTAATTGCTGAGGCAGGCTTTAAATTTAAGTGGAAAAGTACATAGATTGTATTAATTCCAGCCTATTTAAATATGCACATTAATTTGGAGAGACATCATGATGCATCATGAATGGTTTTCAAATAAATGCATCAGCACAAGGGTGTACAGTACCTCTCCAATGGATTTCAATTAAATAAATTATCCCAGTACAAACTCCTCATGAGTAGTTGCATGGTTTAAATAGAAACAAAATGCAGGACCAACACAATTCCAATTCCAGAAATCTCTAGTCCATAGAATAAGGCACCTTGAGAATCTGTAAATTCTAATGATTACTTTTTTAAAATTAGTGAAAAAAGTATCTAGAGAAAAACACATAAAGGAAGATGTGAGTGAATCAGTTCTGATTCTGACTTTTTTCAACCGGAAAGGTTTTTTTCCATTTATCTTAAAATTCAATTATAGCTATTGGTGCCCAAAACAGATAGCATCGATCTGTCTTGAATCTCTCTTCGAATGTGTCTCTGGCTGTTTAGCTGTTCTTATTTTTTTGTCTCAACTATTACACAACTCAGTTTCTTTTCCACAATTAATTTCTGCTGAAAATTGTTCTTACAAGTGAAAGGAAAAATGCCAGGAAAAAAACAACAAAAAGTCCTCAAAACAGACATTTTTCTGGCTTTTATATGTAGCCAAAAGAAAACAAGCCAAATGTAACAAAACCTGTTTAATCTGTGGCAGTCTAAAACAAACACTGAGGCAATATTAAATAATGGCATTATTGTGTTGATTCTCTTGAGTTAATGTAGATGCAGTAGCTTCCTTCATACAGCTTTTGGCATTCTTTAAAATCTATGGTGAATGTCGTGAAACTGTTTCTAAACAAATTTGCTTGCAATTTAAAGCAGATGTCTCTATAATCCAGGGATGCAAACTTTCTCATATTAGCATTCAGTGTTAATCCAAGAATCCGACAGTATTCAAGCTGCACAAGATCAACTTTCAGATCTCAAGATGTCCTCTTTAGCACAAACACTATTTGCCCAGGGCAAACCCTAATAATGAAGGCCTGTCACAATCTCTTTACTGATCTTTATCTGTTAAATCATCACCAGGTGAGAATTTGCTGGACTAGAGTTGAGCAGAATCATGAAAAGTGAAAAACATGTTTTTGGTACAAGCAGTTTTTCTAGTTGGTATTAAAGATTTTGTTAGGGGATGTGATCTTTGAGGGATTGATCGTCCCAGGAATGGTTCTCCTTTGTCACACAAAAATAGTTTGTTCTTGTTTTCTCTTTCTTACAAAAAACTACAGTAAAGAAAAATGCTTTTTGAATAGGAAGCTAGGCTTCATATACTATATTTGAAAACATTGGTGGAATATTTCAAGAAATGGTTGCATGAGTTGGATCTATAAACTAGAAACATCTAAACAAACCAGGCAGCTCAAATAACCTCTTCTAGTTTGTAACCTTTCTTTTGTTCTACTTTTATGTTAACCTTTCTCCTCATGACAGTATATTTATGAAGTACAGTGCCACCTGCTGTCATGATTAAATGCTCCATCTTTAATGTATTACAGGAATGCTGCTACATTGCATATTTTTTTGTGATCAAGGCTCCTGCAGAGACAAGACCAGCAATATTATCTCCTCTTATTGTTAACTGTTACTTAAGATGTGAAATACTTTTATGCAAATTGTTCCTACCACGCTTAAGAAAATATTCAATTGCAGGAATTCCAAAGCATTCAGCTTCCGTTTATAGAAGCAGGTGAATTTTCTTGATGCCGTTCTCAAATTTATTAAAATACACAAGTTCAAGGAGACGACTGAAAAACAATTTCTCCCAACAATTTACCTATTTATAAAGAAACAGCTGTCTGGAGATTCCTTTCGATGCCTCTCACGGTGCCGAGCCTAATGGAAGGCAGGTATGTATTTGTTCAGTGGGCTGGACGGGGATTAGCCCATTGTAGTCATGGCCATTTAGCAGAGGAGCAGAGTGGGGTCCTTAGCGCTGCAGAGTGGACATGCTGCCCAGGGCCTGGCGGCTTGGGAGGGTAAACAAACCAGCAGAGGGGCTGGCCGCTCATCGGCCAGGACAATGGAGAGATTAAGACACTGAAGAGGAGGTCAGGAATACGGGTTTGACCCTTAGGGCCCTCAGAAGTGACAGGAGGACTGGCCAGCAGCAGCAAAGCTGCAGGGCTGGACGTGCTCAGCCTAGCAGAAAATTGAGAGCTGCATTCGACACGGAAAAGACTCAGGCAGGTCCTCCAGGGGAAAGGAACCTGTGTGGAAGCCTTTTTTGACAATGTTGCCTTTTCCCTAAGCACCCAGGCTGCTCTCAGGCTGCTCTTTACTAGCCTGCAGGGAATGGAAAACTGAAAGGTCGCTGTTACGCTATACTGAGTGGTATAAAAAAGGCTTTGAAAACCTTTGAGTTTTTAGTTAAAGGTTCAAAGGCTGTATGTTATTAGACAGCATGAAAAAAAAACTACTGAAAAATTATAGTGACCAGATTTGTGGAAAATAATTCTTAATAAGAATAATTTCTTCCCTGTGAATAGCGCTTTTCATCCCAAAGAAGCCCGGAGGACTTTACCTCACGTGGCAGGCGTTATGCACCAGCAGAGCAGGGAACCGCAAAATTGCTCTGACCAAAACCAGTATCAGATGGAATAAGAGGGTGTTCAGGTAGCCCAGGTTGTACAAGCCACTACTGTAACTGCACGTTGTGTATATTTCAAAGCACACATCGAGTTATAGATGCCACCTTTAAAATCACAGTTGTTATCCTTGGTAACAACATAACATGTTCTCATTGCTCTTAGCATTTCCAGAATATATGTAGTGGATATTGTGAAATTATATTTACTTAAGTATACAACAACCATTGAATATGTATTTTCTCATTAGTACAGCCTTAAAATCTACTGCTTGTTGGGAATGGAAAAGGTCTTCTAACAAACACATTCATACACATTCTTTTTAAGTTACATCAGGATTTTGACTCACCCCTAACTCTTGGTTCACTGCACTTATCAGTGCCTGACTATTCTGGACTAGATGGGCTTTTTCAATAGGCACTATAGATCACTACCAGGAGCAGAGATGAATCTGTCCACAATCTGTCCCCATAAGGTGTCAGTTTGGTAATTCAACATATCTAAGAAATCAAAAGTCCCAGTCAGACTGCTATTTCAATGAGTTATATTTTACATGATTTTATCATCATTTTAGGAGGCAGAGATAATAGATGGATTGATTGCAAAGCTAACCAGATACAGAATATTTAGTTAATATGTGTCTAGTTAAGATGTTTCACCTGGCCAAGCTGATAACAGCTTTGAATAACTCAAATACAGGCAATACCCTCTGCTCTCTACTTTGTTAAAGACTCAGCTCGAAAAAAAAAAACACGGCTCGATTCACTTATCTGTAATGAGCCCCTTGATGTTCTTATTCATGGTCTTGCACTGCAATGCCGTTTGCTGAACTTAGCGGACTCTGCCAATGTTAGGGGACAATAACTGCTGCAATGCTGCAATGTTAATAATGCAAATCAGATACTAGGAATTTCAGTTTGTATAAAGAAATAACAAAATCGTTGTAAAATGTCACGGAGATGTGTTAAAATTTGTAATAATCCTTGCATAAATCACTAGCAGACAGAGCTGCTCCACACTATAAGATTTACATTTATATATCCCTATATTCATTTGTGTTATATATATATTATAGCATATGTAAAGGATGCCTGTCCATTGCAGGAGAGACGCACAGGCAGAAGTACAGACACACTCACTCCCACCAGGGCCGATTTACCCTGAAGCCAATTAACCAACCAGCATGTTTGTGGACTGTGGGAGAAAACCAGAGCACCCAGAGGAAACCCACGCAAACGTTACGCATTCCGCACACGTCTCTGTCCAGTCTCGCGTTCCCACACGCGCTGTGTTTAACAAACGCTCACGCCGATACTAATGTACCTACAGTATCGCCGTTCACCTCCGCCACTATTTCAGTTCCCCTCTTTCCTCACTTCCCTGCGACTATTGCGGATTCTCCTCGAGCTCCCAAGTGCGCAGTGTTTACTATTACTATTATTATCTACTCGGTATCAGACCTTCTTGCTTGTCCCCTCCTTGTGTTTCGGATTGTTACTCTCCTGCTGTCTCAACCGTTATCAGACCTCCTTGCTTGTTTCCTGGATTACGTTTTTGCCTAGCGATCTGGATTGGGATTCTCTCTCTGTCTCCTGAGTCCTGCACAGAATCCATACTCCCTTTCCTGGCTCCTGTTAGACAAACGGCAGACAGCAGCCCAGCGGTTGAACCCAGGGCACCGCTGCTGGAGGGCAGCAATGCTGGCCACTGTGTCATCATGATTAAATACAGTTTACAAAAATACAATAGGATGTTTTACTGATCATAGTGGTAGTGTTTAAGCCAGAAATAGAGTAGAATCATCTACACCTGTCCTGTACATTGGCCATTGGATGACTTTGTTAAAGAAATAAATCAAACAAGCACCACACCGTGGTGTTACTTGTTCACTCAGACTGCCTTTCTATATCACTAGGACCCAATTGAAGGTCTGACAATATTCAGTGGCAAAAATATGCAAAATTAATTCAGTTTGAAAGGGGTGAATACTTTTTCATGGACTGTAATTAAAGGTTTGTAGTGAGCAGTGCTGGATTAAAGAAGGGCTTCTTCAAATACGACACGATAAGTCTCCGATCCCTTTAGAAAACAAAAGGATGCTGAATATGATTCTCAGCAATTCTCTTTGGTTTATGCAAAATGACAAATTACTTCTTTTAAAAACGTTATATGTGATTTTAAAATAACTCCACACTGCCCATTAGGTTATAATGTGAAATTTATTTTCAAAATAATTGCAACAGGATTTTTTTAGTTTTGGGTCTTAACATTAGTTTGGGATTAAAATGTAAAGACGATTCTGGTTTCTGTAGGGGTACAGTAGGTGGACCAGAGAGCAGGTGACTCTGATCCATCACAGGAATTACCCCAGCACTGCTGGGCCCCATGGATGCAGCTGGCTGGACTGGGGCAACTGGGGTAAAGCACCTCACTCCAGGGTGACATATACCGTAGAGTAGATCTCCTTTTATAGTAATATATAGCTTGGTCAAGATTTTGTATTTCTCAATGGATGAAAACAGATGTCGAATTCCCGTGAGATTCCATGAACAAGTCTTATGGTCCCTTGGAAGGGTTTGGAAATAAATCTTAAGAAACACAATCAAACTATGTTTGGAAAGACAGATGTCTGGATGATCTCCAGTAAACATGGTTGAAAGGAACACCCCCAGTTCATAGTCCACTCATACGCATAGCCCAGCACAGCCCACCTGTGAGTGAGCACTCCCGCAGAGACTGGCAGTCATGGAACACAAGCAAAAAGCCAGAGTTGGCTACCAATTTAAGCTCTTACATAGTGCTATTCACATGCACATAGATCCCTCTGTGTTTAGAACTGGTGTACAAACAGGGAAAGGCTTCAGAATAAGTAAAACAAAAGTTTGCAGTCGAGGAATGTAACTAGTGCACAAAAAAATGTAATGTCTGTGCTCATGCAGCTATTGGAGATCTCTATGTCACTTCATCTGTGTGTGGACCAGCATGTCTGAGGTCAATGACTTGTGCTGTCAGTACAACCTGTCCTGGGCTAAACACACACAAAAACAGTTTCACTTTTCCTTTCTCATTAATGAAATGGGAAGAGTCAGCGCACTCAGCTTTTAAAATAGAAATATCTAATATAATATTGGTGCATCATTATACTTTTTATTAACTTACAGCTTTCCAAAAATATTGCAATTATATTGGCTGGGATGTGGAATGCAGCTCTAACTATTATTGTAAGAAATCTGCCATTGGTGACAGGGTATAGTTTTAAAATTGCTGCAGCAAAAGAAGGCTGAAAATCCAAAGACAAGGAAAAACTGATGATACTGTGAAAGTCATGTTTATGGTCATGAGACAGCACTCAGATTTCACTGTAGCATATTAATTGTTTGAAATGTCTAACTTTAAATGCTGCATTTTCAGTCTAGCGTGTGTCACTTAAACAGGCTTAATAGTATAATTGGTGTTTTCCTTCTTGCATGCTTCACAGATGTCGCACTGAGTCATCTTTGACAACTTAAAATCTCAATTCAGAATGTTTTATCATGTTCTATCTTTTGTGTCGCCCTTGATCCAGGATGACGGGTTGGGATGAAAATGAGTTGCATTTCTGTATGAGATTCCAGGGGGATGCAAGTTCCTATTTTAGTAGGTCACAGGTAGTATAAATAGTACCTGGTAGTACAATGGTAGTATAAATAGTATTTCACATTCCTATATAAAGCTATTCACGATCATCACATTTGATACGTTCATATTTCGGAAAATGCGTCAACAACTCATGGTAAGCTTTAATATCAACTTTTTTCATGGGTGGAAGACAAGGCTCTGAAGAACAGGAACCACATTTATATGTGGATCTGCTTGGTGAAAGCAGCATGTCTTTGCCCGTAGGAAAGAGGAAAGGTTTTAAAGCCGATGGTGTTGTCGGATTAACAGATCTTGGATCTGTCTCCACTGGATCATGGGGATTCACTTGTGATTTCTAGCGGGGTGAAGGGTAACCCACAAGGTCTCCAGAGGTCACCGTGAAGAACAGAAGAGCTGAGCTGCTCTTACATGTTAGCAAAGACAGAGAATAGTAGTGCAAACTGTTGTTAAGACATCTCAACACATGAACTAGGGGTGACTCTTCCAGTTAATGTACTAAAAACATGCGTCACCGCCGTCAGTGTAGCATGCCCAATTAAGGATGCACGTAAGATGTATTTTTAGAGTAGCAGAGTCAACAGACGTTTAACAAGCATATTTAATGCAACATCGATAGACATTTTGCTTTGTACCCAGACAGCCATTAATATCGGTTAATTTAAACACCCCTCTGTGACAGAGCCTGCCAAGCTTCTTTTCCCTTCAGCAATGCTTTGCAATCGTGAAATCTGGTTTTGCTATTTCAGAACCAGTAGTGGTAGAGTGCTCATTATTTCGCTTAAATTCGAGCAGAATCACAGCTGACGTTTTTTACAGCATATTTAAGTATATCAGCGATTGTAACTAAAATGTATTGGATTGCGTGGAAGTCTAAAAACATGAAGATGAATCATTACTCATAGGCCACCAAAGGATAAGTGGACTTTGCTGCTGTTTTCATAACTTTTATCATCTTTGGAATTTAGTGTATGCCATCCTAATTTTTTAACAGTCAAACCAATAAATTAAAGATAACAAGAAAACGTCATGGATGCTCGTTAATTTCGAAGTTAAGAACGCAATGGTTGATGCAGGCCAACTCTGACCATAATGTAACACATACGGCCACCATTGCAGGTTGTTCGAGCCGGCTTACCAGCGCGGTGACGTCACCGCCCTTCCCTATGAATAGCAGGGACCGCAGCCGCTAACGGGAGATTTCCCTTTGGCTCAAGAGCCCGGGTCCCTCTTGAGTAATGCCAGAGGCCCGGGTTCGAGTCCTACAATAATATAGACCGTAGAATACCCATATTTGAATGTAGGAAATCATTAGCCATTCAAATCCAGTATTACGACATATCTTTTTACTGCATTAAAGTATTATATAACGGGTTATCTGGTCTTAAAAAACAAATAACGTGTGGAAGAATATCTTCACTTTTATACATTGTTTTCCTGTTTTTCGTGTTACCGCGCTTTAACTTCATATCGGTCGTGTTCCTGAAGCGATTCGGTTTATACCATCCCATGATTCCCTGTCAGAGCAGCAGCGCCTAGCACCATGCTCCCGGAAAGATTAGGTTGCCAAGTGTAACTGCTTTTCAAAGACTTCTAAAGGTCACTAGCACAACGGAAAAACAAACCGAGGACAAGGAGAGCTCTCCGTGTTGGACTTAAAACAGCCATGGCTTTACTGGGTAGTGTCGCACAGTGCGCAGCCAGTGTTCTTCTGTATCTGTTCCTCCTGTTGCTCTGCGCTTTTATTCTGTATTGTCTCTATGTGAAATACATTCACATGAAGTTTGATCACATACCCGGGCCGCCGAGGGACAGGTGAGTCCCTTTCGTTCAGTTACGCAAAGGGTAATAATTTGCTAAAATTACAAATAAGTAAACGCAACGAAAGATTGCCTGGCCTCTCCGATTTTCTGTTCCAACGTCTTTAGAAACGCTGCTGTCAGATCACCTTTCACATGTCCGTATTATATCTTTAAACACGAATACATCATTAGTACGCCCGTTTCGTATTAAAATAATGGCGTCGGTTTTTCTGTGACCTAGTTAACTACCCCCGTTAGTTTTCCTGTGCCTGTTGTATCAAGGGATTTTAATTTACGTGCTTGCCGGGAGATGGAGCCGATAGACCTTAAATCCTGTGCAACTTCAACAAAAGTTGCAATTTAAAGGAAAACCTTCCCTTTTTTAAATTCATAACGTTCAAGTAATTTTGCAGTTTACAAAGGGGCCCTATTTCATACACAGTCCAGACGTATTGCTCCGTGTTACATAACTGGTTACATAACTCCAGTTTAGCGCATGGAGAGCAAGACGAGGCAGTGACCAGTAAGAAGTGGGTAGACCCTGCTGGGTGTCGGGGTATCGGGGTGCCGCGGAATTTCCTGCCACCAGCTTTCCCCTTCGTGCCCTCCTTGCCAGGATAGGGCTGCACTCTGACCGGGCACCTCCAATACACCTCCCCTACACAGTACACGATGCTCGACCTCCATAAAGTCTGCTCCTCACTCATACTGACTTTTACAAACTTATTCGCTCAGCTGGGCATTCGCTCATCTACTCTGCGTTTTTGTTAATGATTTTGCATAAAATGTTATTCTGTCAGACAAACAGATCTTTTCTTCATCCTGTTACATTATGTTTCTCCTCACATTTACTCTTTCACACAACTTAGTCCTAAATTAAACCCTGCAATCTCAAATCCTCATCGATAGAAATGACATACTGTAACTGGGAAGAAAAGGTGTTAATTTTGAGATGTTTTGATGGGTGGAAGTCTAAAAACATGAAGATGAATCATTACTCATAGGCCACCAAAGGATAAGTGGACTTTGCTGCTGTTTTCATAACTTTTATCATCTTTGGAATTTAGCGTATGCCATCCTAATTTTTTAACAGTCAAACCAATAAATTAAAGATAACAAGAAAACGTCATGGATGCTCGTTAATTTCGAAGTTAAGAACGCAATGGTTGATGCAGGCCAACTCTGACCATAATGTAACACATACGGCCACCATTGCAGGTTGTTCGAGCCGGCTTACCAGCGCGGTGACGTCACCGCCCTTCCCTGTGAATAGCAGGGACCGCAGCCGCTAACGGGAGATTTCCCTTTGGCTCAAGAGCCCGGGTCCCTCTTGAGTAATGCCAGAGGCCCGGGTTCGAGTCCTACAATAATATAGACCGTAGAATACCCATATTTGAATGTAGGAAATCATTAGCCATTCAAATCCAGTATTGTGACATATCTTTTTACTGCATTAAAGTATTATATAATGGGTTATCTGGTCTTAAAAAACAAATAACGTGTGGAAGAATATCTTCACTTTTATACATTGTTTTCGTGTTACCGCGCTTTAACTTCATATCGGTCGTGTTCCTGAAGCGATTCGGTTTATACCATCCCATGATTCCCTGTCAGAGCAGCAGCGCCTAGCACCATGCTCCCGGAAAGATTAGGTTGCCAAGTGTAACTGCTTTTCAAAGACTTCTAAAGGTCACTAGTACAACGGAAAAAAAAACCGAGGACAAGGAGAGCTCTCCGTGTTGGACTTAAAACAGCCATGGCTTTACTGGGTAGTGTCGCACAGTGCACAGCCAGTGTTCTTCTGTATCTGTTCCTCCTGTTGCTCTGCGCTTTTATTCTGTATTGTCTGTATGTGAAATACATTCACATGAAGTTTGATCACATACCCGGGCCGCCGAGGGACAGGTGAGTCCCTTTCGTTCAGTTACGCAAAGAGTAATAATTTGCTAAAATTACAAATAAGTAAACGCAACGAAAGATTGCCTGGCCTCTCCGATTTTCTGTTCCAACGTCTTTAGAAACGCTGCTGTCAGATCACCTTTCACATGTCCGTATTATATCTTTAAACACGAATACATCATTAGTACGCCCGTTTCGTATTAAAATAATGGCGTCGGTTTTCGTGTGACCTAGTTAGCCCAGCTGAGCGAATAAGTTTGTTCTAGTCAGTATGAGTGAGGAGCAGACTTTATGGAGGTCGAGCACCGTGTACTGTGTAGGGGAGGTGTATTGGAGGTGCCCAGTCAGAGTTCAGCCCTATCCTGGCAAGGAGGGCACGAGGGGGAAAGCTGGTGGCAGTCATTAGTACTTTATTGGCACTGTTTTACAGATCAGCCAGTTTTCTGTCCTTCCTGTTGATCTTTAACCTTTTTCTGTTTTCCAACTTTGTACAGCTTTCTTCTGGGACATTCCTACACACTAAACAAAAAGATGGAGGACTACAGAGTGGTACATGACCAGTTCCTTGAATGGTGAGCAAACATAACTTTCCTGATATTTCAGAGAGTAGTTCAGATATTTTATTGTCTTGTGTGCTTTCCGTAGACCCACATGTAGATCAGCATGCATGTCACAAACTTTTATCATTGTTAGGGCGGAAAAGTACGGACCTGTCTATCGCGTCAACTTTCTTCACACGGTCATGCTGACCGTCACCAGCCCGGAAGCAGTGAAGGTAAAGCCATCAGAATATGATATTTTTCGACAGCTCTAAATGTGTTTATGTGCACACTGACAAACAAGGAGTGCAGAATGTCATTGCATCAATCTTCTTGAGTGTGCTGCTCCTCGGTGTTTAGATCTCTGAGGAGTATGATTTTAAAAGCATCTTTTTAAATGCTTGCAGTGTCAGGTATATTTCATTTGCTTGTGCTTTAGGTATTTTTATCATATAGTCTTTCTTTCGAAAATTTGTATTTTTGATGCTGAAAATTCCTGCAGTCTTCTTAACAACTGTTTGTTAATAATGCATACGTTAACAAATGCTGTTACTGATGTCATTATTCAGGAACTTCTGATGTCTCCGAAGTATCCTAAGGATCCAATCGCCTATAAACGTCTGTTTTATTTGTTTCGGAAAAGGTACTCTTGTGAAAGAGGGCAAAGATGCATTGCTTAATGAAAGATCATGTAAATGTCAGTTTGCAAACCACAACATGCATTTTCTTTGGAAAAAGTTTTTACAAACTTCATTTGACACTGCATTTGCAGAGAATGAGACGCTAACTGCTGTGGCCTGTGCAGAGACCCAGTCGAGCGCACACACTGCCTTTGACTTTAATGTCGTCAGAGTTATTCAGGTTTCATCCTACGTAAATTGAGAGAATTCCCTCACGTTGTAACGTCTGAAGAGCTAATGAAGTGTGCTCTGCTGCTTGCATTTCACACTCCCAGCACCTATGTCATGGGGAAAACTGCTTAAATTCCACTGTCTTGACTCCAGATTACAATAAGCTCAGAATCTTTAACCAATATTTATGTGGCTCACTGGTGTATAACCACCCCTGTGTTATCTTTATATAAACCTACACTGACTTTTAACTTGCAGTGATTCACATCTTTAACCAAGAGAAATATTTTGTCCAATTACCTGCAAGGAAAAGAAACTAAAATCTTTATTCCCCTTTGAAAGAACAGAAAGTAATCTACCTGAAAGACCTTAAAGGCTGAATATTTTCAATTTAAAATTAAATGCTGATTATCCTGCTAGAATGAAAAGGATATTCCATTACTCATAAGTACTAAATTAGAAAGCAGAATTATTTTTTATGGAAACACCAACTGATGCTAGCCATTAAATTTACAAAGACTGAAACATTTTTTATTTTTAACACAATCTCTCAGATGTCAAATTGCCCCGAGTCTCAATAAGAATTTATGCGCAATGATTACGTAAAGTTCAAAGCATATTTGAAAAGTAAATTAAATACAAAACACTTGGATAATACAATCCTTATGATTTCTTGAAATACTATACTAATTTGAAGTTCTTGATGGCAGAGAATGATCTACATGCAGTATTCTCTGTAGGTTTTTAGGTAATGGGTTGCTGACTGACCCGGATCATGACCACTGGTACAAACAGCGCCGAATTATGGACAGTGCCTTCAGCTACTCGTGAGTCCCCCTCTGGTGTCACCCTTCCTTCCTCTTATATATCCACTCCAATTCCACATGCTGGAATGCAGCACAGGGAGGACAAACCTTTTTCACAAGAAGTGTTTTTGTAGCAGACATCTGTAATGTATTCTGCAATGTATTGTGAAAAAATAAAAAAAACCTTGTGATGATGTTCTATGGTAAACATAAATAACGCACAACTAGTCCATGGTACAAGTATAGTTCCAGTGGCAGAGTAAAGTGTGCTTCCATGTGGGTTCGAGGGGCAGTGGAAAGTGTAATGAAGATACGCGCTTGCAGACCGGACACTTTCTGCACAGTGTGTAGAGGAATGGGCCTTGAAAGTCTGAAACATGGACTGGATATGTAAGATAAGATAAGATCACTTTATTGGCCATATACAATTTCTTTCATTAGGAATACATCTTTTTGCATACCCCAGCTAGCTCTCCATGAGACACAGACAGAGAGAGAAGCTGGGGTCAGAGCACAGGGTCAGCAATTTATATAGCACCCCTGGAGCAGCTGGGGTTAAGGGCCTGGCTCAGGGGCCCAACAGAGTAGGATTCCTCTGCCAGCCGCAGGATTTGAACTGGCATCCTTCAGGCCACAGGCACAGATCCTGAGCCACAGTGCCACCGCTATGCCCTTGTAGGTGGGAAAGCATGCAAGAGTGAGTGTGTGGGAAGTGCAGGACAGGCCATGCAGGCCCTTGTGATGAAAGTTCGGGAGGTGTGCTCTGGTGTCTGTATCTCAGCAGCTCGGACTGCGCAGAGCGCAACGAGCTGGGCTCGCTAGAATTGGCGCCGTCATCCTCATCTAACAGGATGCTACTTGAATTCAAATGCAGCATCTGTGTCATCGCTTGGATAGCAATGCTAGCTTTTTAGTATTGGTAGCGGTAGTAGAATACCATGAATTGGCCATTCGACAGCATATGCAAGCTGATCCGGTCACATGTATGAAATGTACACATGGTTGGACCAGTTTGGGGATTCAGGCTGTGATTTCTCTTGCTGTGTGGCAGATACCTGAAGGGGCTCATGGGCACCTTCAATGAAAAGGCTGAGTGCCTCATGGAGAAGCTGCAGGAAAAGGCTGAGACACAGGAACACGCCAACATGCACCACCTGGTCAACCGCGTGACACTGGACGTCATTACCACGGTTTGTCACCACGCTGCCTGTGTGTCTGTACAGCGCCACTTCCCCCGTCTCGCCAAACACCCATTCCCTCAAGTTCGACTTCTTAATCCTTTGTGAAACAAACCTCTTCCATTGCTATTTGTTGTACAGACAGCATTTGGAATGGATTTGAATTTGCTGGATGATGACACCACCCCTTTTCCAAGAGCTATATCTTTGTGTTTGAAAGGAATGGTGCTCTTCGTAAGAAACCCTTTTATGAAGGTAGGAGACAGATGTTTTACTCATCTTTGTAAAGGAGGAAGTATGGTTCTAAAATCTACAGTGTATAAACTTACTCCTGACTGCTTTGAGAAAATGCGATCACCAGATTGCAATGCAAAATCTTGCAATGATTTTCATATTATTGATGTTTAAGCAAAATATCAATCTATCTAACATTATCAGGAACATCTGTTTGTACCGCAGATTACTAAAATGGGAAAAATGGGATCAAAACAAGTGTCTCAAAATAAAATTAGTTTTAGTTCGTTTTTAGTTTAGTTTTAATTAGAAAACATCAAGACAGAAAGCTCATCAACAGTTCAATAGCTGTAAGCAAAATAAGATAAATCTGTGCTGTTTGTAGCAGTGGTCATGATCGAGGTCTGTCATCAGTCCATTTCCTACAGTTCTATAAAGAATATGTAAATAACATTCTGCCCTCTGAAAATTTAACAGCAGGACCCACACAGACCGCGGGGTGAGCGCCCCCTAATGGCCCCACTAACACCTCTTCCAGCAGCAACCTTAGCTTTCTCTGGAGTCTCCCATCCCATTTTTCCCTCTTTCCCTAGTTTCTTCCTTGGAACTGGAAATTTATAAAAGAAGTGGAAGACTCTGCAGAGCTGCTTCGCAGAACTGGAAGGGAGTGCATTGAGAAGAGGAAGCGAGCAGTGAGAGCTGGGGAGGACGTGCCTCGAGACATTTTAACTCGGATTCTGGAGAGTGCAGGCGAGTCCATCCAGCGGTGCGCTCGTTTGCTGCTTTTTATAAGGAGCAGAGAAGGCCCTCCTAGCTCATCTAGTTTCATCAAACAGTCAGACAGCTAACAAATGCTAAACTGAGCCTTAAACATAATCTTCACAGTGATCATGTGTTTATCCACAGGTGCATCTTTTAATTATAAATCCCTTTGCAGGTATCTTAGCAGTATCTTTGTCTTGTGAAAAAGTAAAAATAAAAAAAATGTTTTTAGAAGGAACCATTCGTTCAGAAGCCAGCTTGTCAAAATGCTCTAATTGGCTTCAGGGTGAAAATTCAGACAGCACAAAGTAATCCAGTGTCTCTGTGAGTATTTTTGTTTTTTATCTTTGGCAGAGATAATGCTTTGGTCTCACTTGCAGGAGAAGAAGCTGACAAGAAAATCAGTGTCTGAAATTTGCTTCTTGCACTGAAGCTGTAACTGTGTGTATAATTAATTGTTAGGTTTTCTGAAAATAGCATTCTTAGAAGTCCAGAAGAAAAATAAGATTGCACGCTTACTTGTAAATAGATATCAAATACCAGCTTTCCAAAATAACACATATTAGAAAATAATTACAAAACTAGTGCATTTGGCACTCCATAGAAACAACTTCTAACCAATTCATTGCCTGAATGAAATAAAAGAGAAAAAGAACGCAGGTTTGAGGTTTGCACAGCCCGTTGTGGTGTGGGTGCTCAGCCTCCTGTTGTAAGGTTCTGTGGTAGTGTTTGAACAGGATGCCACTAAGGACGCTGAGATAACAGAATTTGATATGGTTAAACTCTGAGGTACCTCATTGTATAAATACTTCATCTTTACCTGTGCAGCTGTTAGACTCACAAGGGGAAGGGTTAGGTCCCTGGGTGACTGGAGTTATGCTAGGAGCTGCTCAAGCATAAATAAGTCTGAGTGGGTCTAATGCATTTTTATACTTGAAATGATCACTTTTTCCTTACAGGTAGGGGAATAAATTTGCAGATTCCTTTTTATGCTATTGCCTTGTACTCGGGAAGGTGGGGCAGTACTGATTTAAAAGGTTTACTCATAATTTATTTGCCCTTTTGAAAAGGAGCAGTGATTTGGCTCAGTTTGGATGAGCCTGAAAAGGAACTAGAACAGAAATTCTCACATTCAGTCCCTCACATGTAATACATTCAGCATAATGGATTGCAAAGAAAGACATTAATGATCGTGTTTTTGTATTTCTCTTTAAGTTTTAAATTAAATCCATTTTTTTTCTTTTTTAGAGGAAGATGGAGACTTCGATGATGAGCACATGCTGGACAACTTCGTTACATTTTTTATAGCCGGTGAGAATCGTAGCCTTTCTCATTCTCTGGCAGTTCTTGTATTAGATTTTTTAAAACTACCCTCTTACGGTATATATGAAACAAATATTTATCAGGCCACATCCTTTATTATAATTATATTAATAGGAAATTACCACAACCCTAAGAGCTGCAAGAAAATGACATATTAAATTATTATTTTTTTCCTAAGGGCAAGAAACGACAGCCAATCAAATTGCCTTTACAATAATGGAGCTAACAAGACAGCCAGAGATAACAGAAAGGTGAGCTGCCGCCTGTGCACAGAAGCCTTGATGCAAGTGCAGTGTTTGTAAGAAAGAAACCCAGAAAGGGCTGGAAAGTTAAATCTTTTCATTTCAGGCTCAGAAATGAGATTGATGATGTGCTTGGCTCAAAGCGAGAGATAGATTATGAAGACCTTGGAAAGTTAACGTACTTGACCCAGGTAGGTGTAAGGAGAGACATTGATTATGGGCGTACAGAGTCCGTGTGTGGGTACGGTAAGTACTGTAGGTGGATCCCACCTCACTACTGCGGCTTTTCCTCTGGGCGCCGCCGCAGGTCTTGAAGGAGTCTCTGAGGCTGTACCCCCCAGGCCCCGGCACGTCTCGCTGGATTGCTGAGGACTCGGTCATTGAAGGGATTTTCATTCCTGGAGGGACTTCTGTGACGGTAGGTCTTCCTTGCGGTCGTAACGGGTTGGTTTATCGGGTCTCATTCCCCATTTATGTTCCCAGTCGTTCAAAGATGAAGTATGAAACCAGAGCCTGACACAGAAACAAAAGCCAGGAAGTAAAAGAAACTGAAGTCTGTGCGTACTGCTGCGGGTCTCTCTATGGATTATTGCACAGCCAAGCCCTTATGCCTTTATATTTCTTAGATCCCCGCAGCATCTGAAAGGGACACATGCAGTATATCTGACACACAGAGACCCAGCATGGTAGAGACTTAGCTGAGGCTGAGCTGTCTGGAAAAGGCAGGACCAAGGAACTCATGCTGAATGCAATTATTTGTAAATAGTCACTGTGCTTGGTGTTGTTGGTTATTTTTTGTAAATAGACCTAAGTGTCTGTTAAGTTATTACCTGTTCTTTTGTTCTGAAACTGCACTGAGCCAGGAGAATAGAAGCTGTGTGAGTATGCTCAACACTCCCTGACTGCTGTTGTATTATTTGACTCTTAGCAATTTTCTTTCCAGGTAAGCTGGTATGAGGCCCTTATTTTTAAACTTTAATTTGACCTTGTTTATTACAATTGGTGTCTGAACCAATTCTGCACCCTCTTCTATTGTCTATTACAATATACTGAGCATCAAAATCTATCTCCTTTTTTTTAAGAAACATGCGCTATGGTCAGTTTCTTTTGCCGCTCAGTATGTATCGATACTAGAGAATATTTTGCATGTGTTCATGCAAAGGGTTGCTGCTGTGTGGCACAGATCACTGTGTGTGTGCACTGCAGAAACTGACCCGCTCGGACGTGTCCTGCCTGATGCAGCCAGGCAAGGAGCACATCCCAGTGTTCTCCTCTCACCTCTGCCCTGTTTCTGGAACTAGTGACCAGAGTGCAGCAGGAGCTACAGCAGAGTGTGGGACTAGCAGGCAGAAGCATGGGTTAGTTTAGACGGCTTTCTCCCTTGCATGTTCGTGTTTACTGGGGTACTTCTTGTGTTTAACAGCTGAACACTTATATCATGGGAAGAATGGAGAAGTTTTTTAAAGACCCTCTGAAATTTGACCCAGACAGATTTCATCCAGATGCTCCAAAGTAAGTCCATGTACATCCCACCTCCTGTTTCCCTGTCCTATTGTGCTTGAATTTCACATGAACCTGTACAGTTAATCACTGCACTGAAACAAGCTCTTACCTGGAAGTGAGATACTGTACACATTTGGTCACAGGTCCTACAACAGTGACCAAATGTGGAAAAGAGCGTGATTATATTTCTGTATGAACACTGGCCCTCCCACATGTACATTTCTAAATGTGTTGAGGTTTGAGCACGATGGTAAGGACGTTGGATAAAATTGTCTTATTGTTGATTACAGTCTTAAGTCTTTTTACTCAGGTCCTGGATTATCCAGATCCTTTAGGTTTTCTGTGCATCGGAATAAAATTCCTATTTGTGTTATCGAGGCAGTCAGTGGTGCTGGTGGGTAATTGAGAGATGATTGGAACGAAAAGACAAGACCTTGCTATTTAAATAAATAATGGAATGATGCTAAGAGTGTGCCTTTTTATTTTAGGCCATACTTCTGCTACTTTCCCTTTGTGCTGGGCCATCGCTCCTGCCTGGGACAAATCTTCTCTCAGGTGAGGCTTCCTGCTTTCTGGGTTGGGGGTTCGGGTAAAGAGGTGGACGTCAGTTTAGGTTTGAATTAGGAGCTGCGTCAGCATGCGCAGCCTGCAAGGGAACAAGTTAAGGCTCATTCCATGCTGAAAGGAAAAGAAATATTGCATATCAGCTGAGGAGCCTTCTTCAGGTGCACGGGAGAGAGAGAAAGTTGCCAGTTCAATTCTGCAAAGTTTAACTGATTGACAAAGCAGAAACATGCAGCAGTCATGACAGACACTGCAGTCTTATTACATCACCATAAGTGATCACAGTACAGCTATTCCTTCATTAATGAAATGGCTGCATTTGCAAGGGGAAAGTTCAGAAATCAAAAATCAGTTTCATGTGAATTTAAAGCTTTGAAAGCTGGAGCTTTCTTTTAAAGCACTGTAGGTTTTGGTACCCTTTGGGAAAATTCTGAGAATATGCAGTATAGGAAAAGTTAGTACTTTTTTATGTGTATAAAATTGCTTTCATATTTTGCTTGGTGACATAGCTTTTGTCTTCAAGATGTGTGGTGCACTGCATTGATTTTGAAATTCTATCCACATTCTTGAACATTTTTGCTTGAAAAGTTTGCCTTACGTTTCCCTGTTTACTCACCATCAGAATAGTTTTGGCCATCAGCACAACAAGTCAGGAGTACCCACCTAATCGCTGTGTTCTAGGTGGGCTTCAGTGACCAAGTTACTCATCTTGATTTATCCCCCATTACAGCAGTCCTGATGAAGATTTCTTTTTCTTGCACAGATGGAGGCTAAGGTTGTGATGGCGAAGTTGCTCCAGAGGTTTCAGTTCCAGCTGGTCCCAGGACAGTCGTACGGGATAATGGACACAGGAACACTGAGGCCTCACGGGGGGGTGGTGTGCAGAGTGACCAGCAGAAAGGGCTCTTGATCTGGGCTGCTGTTGAGTGGGATGAAACTGCCTTATGGAATTAGTAAATGTTATGGTACTAATGGAAATCATGTTTTCGCACTCTTCTAGAAGAATATGGAATCAAATTCCTGTATGATATGGCCTGTCATTGAAAATGAAGCTTTAAAGCTTAAGTACTATATAATGGTTCTGGCTTCTTTTTGGCTGTTAATCATTAATTTTTTGTTTCCTCTTCAGTCTTAATTTACAAAATTAAAAATACCCTGAACTAGTGTGAAAAATATCCTCAAAATCTGGGAATTAATCTAATGTAAGTCTGTAATGTGTGGGTTCGCTAGGATCAGTCATTTATCCCCAAGGTGAAAATCACGTGGGCTCTGCTGTCTTGCTGTGAGAACTGATCTAAAAACTGGTGACAGGAGATGTTGGTGCACAGGCTTTAATCTCTCTGCAATCTCACAGTCACCATTCAGTTTGATTCATTACTTCATTACTAATTCTGTGTGCATTTTCTTCTGAATTCTGATCTGTTAAAGATAGAATTTCCCATTCTGCAGAATGAAATGGATGTTACTCAAGTTTTAAAAAAAGACTAAATTGTCTTTACTGGCCTGCTACCTATTTCCTGTTTTTTTTAAAAAACAATTTGTGCTACTTTTTAACATTTGTAATAATGATACGTTTTTTCTCATTTGATTCAATGAGGTAAGATAATGGAGAACAAACTGTGAAGTCCTTGAGAGTCACTGTACCTGTTTACCCAGCAGGGTGTTTGAGCAGTTGCAGCCCGTTGCTAAGGGTTCAATCCCACAGCCCTTTCTGCTGAGCCCAGCTCCAAAGCCACAGCTGGCCCTCGTGTTTCCACTAGAACCTCTCGGCTACAATGCTCAGAATTTATGTATAACAGCAGAAGCAATAACCGGAATACGCTTTCCTATTTTCTGTGTAAATTGAACTCAACGTGTCCTCTGGAGATCTAGTGACATCTGGTGGGCATTCGCTGAATGTTTGAAATGATTTCTTGCTCACTTTTAGTTAAAATACACGTGTGGTTGTTAAAATTTTATTACACTTAACGTGGAGTTCGTTTTGATCTGTGAAACTTTAGACTTTATACTGTACCTATCGTGTATACTGCTCTGCTGTGCTCTGTAAAAAATTAAATTTAAATTTATGAAAATTTACTAAATGATTCGCATAGGGGTTTCTCATCAGTGAACGCTATTTTAATAAAGAATATAACAAAGAATTGCTTTGTGACAGTTTTTTTTTATTTGTTTCGGAAGGTTTTGTATATGATGTTATGTTTAAAAAGGAAGTAGAAAACACGAGGCCCCAGCGAGGATCGAACTCGCGACCCCTGGTTTACAAGACCAGTGCTCTAACCACTGAGCTATGGAGCCGGCTGGTACCATCAGCAACACACTACTTTAAATATTTTAATATTCAATTTTTTTCTTAGAAATTTCTTCCTCTGTAATTAGATTTGTTCTGTTAATATCTGTCCTGATTTTAATTGTTTCAGTCTCTGAAATGCGGAAGTCGAGTAGTTAAAGTCGCGCGATTTCATCGCAGGATTTTCAGCAGCGCCGCTATTCATAACGTGAACCTGAGCGAACAGTAGAGTTTATCTGTCAGATACAGATTATAAATAGCGTTCAGACGGGTAGACTGAACACAATCGGCCTCATTACAAATAATATAATTCAGAAACATTCTCCGACATTACGTCACAGACACGAACGGCGAGGGGGGGGGAAGGGGGCAGCGCACATCTTTTTCGTCACTGCCTCCGGCCAATCAGAGAGAAGGAAACAACAGTTGCCTGGCGACCGCAGGTAATAGCCGCGGCCTTGAAGTTGGGCAACCGGGTCTTTTCCAGCGACGCGGACGCGCCCGACGACTCCCTCTAGCGGCTGGACGCAGCTGTCGCGCTGGTCGTCGTGGAGGGACACGCTAAAAAACTCCTTCTTATCCCCCTGCTTTCGGGAAAACAAGTCGGGCAAAGTAACAGGAGAACCATTTTTTTAAAATTGATGTATCTGCGTGAAAACGAATATAAATATCGATTCCGGTCCTCTAAGAATCACAATTGCGCGCCCCAGTGTGACGGGCTGCTGTATCCCTGTACGTCTCACTTTTTCAGGAGTTTACATAAATGGCTAGAAGGCTAGAGCCAATACACCTAGAATATTTATTTCTTAAATGATTTGAAAAATCAGTGTGTGCAAAGATAAATGAACAGGACAGCAGTACATCACAACAAATACGTGAGGAAATCATTATGTTGAAGATTGCACCTTTTTTTTTGTTTCCTGCAGCTTCAGGCATCTGATAAACTAAACAGTTCTAGCTCTTTCAAGCGCACCACCGATGAACGGGTTCTGGGTGTTATAGCTTGTGAGTTATGTTGGAAAGCTAGAAGTCATTCATTTCTCATTAGGTAAAGACAGCCAATTGAATTTCATTAATAATGTAATGAATCTTAATAATTTCTGTTAACTATCGTTTTATCCTCTTCCGAAAAATCGTTTTTGACGCTTTCGTTTGACGTCCATCGCAATTTTATTCTCCAGAAGACACGTAGACATTACTCTTGGCTCTCTAGGTACGGTAAGATCAGATCACAGGACATTTTTAGCCTCTTAAAAACTATGATGTCAGTCGAGTACCAGACTCGGGAAGGCTGAGCTCAAACGCCCTGTCTGGAAAAGAACATATAAATGTGATTTACAAGGCTTGGTGGTGTACCCTCTTAACCCTGTCACATCCGTGTGCATTTCGTCCTTATTTTTTAAACGTTGCACCAACACGAAGTTTACCTGAACGTTTCGGGATCTGAATCTCCGCTGGCGACAAGCGGTACTCAGGGCGGGGGGGGGAACACACACTTATTAAAAAAAAGCTTCAAAAATCTCTCCAGGTTTTTTTTTTCCTTCCAGGACCGATTCATACACACTGACCTCCTTCGCATTGTCCACTCCCAGCACTGCTTTCAAGGTGCGGTTGCGTGTGGCACGAAACACACCACAGCACCCTGGAAGAGAGCCGCGGCTCACAGGGGTTAACTGCCCTTTACTGATTAACAGGTGTGTGTGCTGATCCCGGAGGGGGGTGGACGGCAGAAGACGGGGCAAGAGAGGGCTAGCAGACCATGAGGCAGAGAGGAAAGGGAGACAGGGAGCGGGGTATGGGAAGGGTATTGGCTGGAAGGTCGGGGAGCAGTCAGGCTTCGCCCCCGGAGAAAGGCCCTCGAAGAGCGGGGTCTGGGGTGATGAGGGGCGCTCCGGTCCTGATGGAGAAATACCTGACGCCACCGGAGGCGGAGGAAGATTAGGGAGCAGGTGTATTCGATAACTTAATTTTTTTTTTTATTGTAACAACAAAAATACATATAATACAAACAAGAGTACATATACACTATCTATATCATCGTCAGGGGAACGTTAAAAACGTTTAAAAGATTAAACAAGGTAAATAAAGATAAGGTTCGCACGACTTTCAGGTTCTTACATTTAGATATAGTTTGTAAATATGCATTTACATCTATTTTGTACAGTTCAAACATGGGTCTTTTCCCAGACCATTTCAATATTTGATACCTAATCTCAATCACTCTCGGCGGACCCAACGAATTGGCGTCAAATTTGGGGCAGCAACCTTTGACCTTTTGACGCTTCTGTTAAATGGAAGCACAATGATGTCCTCCCGTCGCTGACGGCTGGTGCTATTATTAGAAGTATTTATTGGTGTAGCAGATGCCCTTATCCAGGATCACGTTTAATACGTAAAAAACATAGATTATGTGTAAGCACAAAAAAAAAACAACAACTACACAAGTCCAATAAATTAAATTAAGAAAATGGCAAATGTGCTGTCACAAAATAGACATTGAAACGCGGGTGTTGGACTATACAAACTGAAGCAGTAAGAACTAAAACGGCATAACAACCGTGAGGACTACAGAAGAGCAATGTAAAGACCCTTTAGGTACAGTATGTGTGGTGTTCATAGTGACTAAGTGCAATTAGCAGGTTGCATTACCAGTACATTACCAGGAAGAATGAAGCCAAGAATGGACATGTTTGAGGTGCTGAAGGGTAAGACAGGTGGAAGAGGGGGAGAGGGCAAGAGGGGGTGAAGGGAGAGAAGAGAGATAATCCAATTCCCCAGCACCTACACTGCACACAGCCTACTCAGGACCATACATGCTGCCTGCTGCTGTCTGACAGGCAGGAAGAGGGTCACAGACAGCAGTAAGCAACAAGTAGGGTTCTGAGTGGGCTGTGTGCAGCCACAGGGCCAGTGTAGGTGCTGGTGTATTGGAGCATGAAACAGGCAAGGATGAACACAGATGAGGGAAGGCACAGATTCTAGATGAGGTGGAGCAGGCTGATAGCACTGACAGGCAGGCTGGCCAAAAGAGTTATCGTGTTCCGGGAAGGAGAGCTCCAGAGCCTGGAACAGCAGTTGAGTTGAATAGTGGGGTGAATGAGGATCAGGAGGAAGTGGCAGACCTGTACCAGAGAAGAAATGGTGAGAGTAGAAAAGTGTCAAGAGATGACTGTGAGACAGGCAGGGATATGGAAAAGCACATAAGAAGCAGAAGGAAGAAAAACATTGTTGGCATCATCAGCATGAAAGTGATAGGAACAGCCAAAGACATGAGAGGACCCAGGGAGAGAGTGGGTGCAGCAGGAAGACAGTAGGGGCCCAGGACAGAACCTTGGGGAACCCCAGTGGAAAGAGAGCAAGGAGCAGAATGAGGGTCTCGCCAGGAGACCTGGTATGTGCAATCAGTGATCTAGGAGAAGAACTGGGAGTGAGCCATGCCAGGAAATCCCAGGTCAGGGAGGCTGACAAAACAATTAAGACTTAGGAGAGAGAGGCAGGACCAGACTGAAAAGAGCAACAGAGAGGAGAGCAGGGTATATTAATACAGAGAGAGCAAAAGCCAAACTAAAGAGGCTAAACACTGCAGATATGTTGTTGACTTTGGAAGTGGAAAAGGAGGCAAAGTTGACTGATGAGGCAATGGACGAACAGGGGGTTTAGTGAGGAAGGAGAAAGTTGGAGGGTTTTGAAACCGAACCTTTTGGTGGGTGGGAGTGCAGAGGAAACTGATGAAAGAAGATAGCAACATGGGTTCGAGGAAGAGGGCAACTTCCTTTCAGATTAGCACAGATCAGCCAGAACCAAGTTTCAGATCCTTCTTCGAAACTCAGGTATATGCTAGTCATGCAATATAACTAAACCTTGTTGAACCCATTAGTCAACACAGTCAATACAATATCCAATCACCAAACCAATTTTAAAATCATCAGTTTTTAATGTTTAAATCAAACACACAAAAAACACCTATGTATCTTTGTGTAATGTTGAGAGACATAGTCCACTTATTAAATATGTTAAAGTCGATGTCACATTTAGGGATGAACAGAAAAGTGTGATTTGTATTCCTTTACCAGAGGCTATGTTTAAAATTAAAAAGAGGTTTTAAAACTGTAACCACAGCAATTAGCACACAATGGTTCAATAGTGTAGTACTCCAGAAGTGTTTCAGGATTTAACATGTACAAACCAAGTTGCACAAAAATGTTAACAAGGTATGTTAATAAATATCTTTTGTACCACCATAGTAATGACATGAGTCTGTTTTATGTAGAGTGTTTTTGGCACACATGCAATTCCTGTAACTATAGATCTTTTTGAAGAAATTATGCCATGCCTAAAACTAATTTAACTTGAAGAAAACATTTAGAAGTGTTTTACAATATAAAATATAATATAATTGCAATGAAGATGAGAAACTGCAGGGTACTAATTACACAAAGCCCACAGTACAGTAACTGCTATGTATAAAACAAAGGGAAAGTAAATACTGCGAATGCCAGATTTTTCATTCATTTTAGTATTGCTGCAGAAGTGAAATTAACTTGAGTGCTGATTTAGACTCAGGTATAATAAGTCTGCATACATTTAACAATGCAGAAAAAAACAAGACTACAGCACGTCACCAGTAGTTACATAATCTCAGATCATCATCTCTGAACCTCATTTGCTCTATTCAGAGTTCGCAACTGTTAGGGCTTATTAACTCAAAGGCCATTCTGAATTTGGAAACAGTGTCCTGTAATGAAGAGGTAGACCGCTGTGCCAGTACCAACAAAAATCAGAAGTGAGGTTTGATGTTTCTGGGTGGAAATTAAACCTGATGACCTTACTGACATTACACTCTAATATTCTATATATTCTGTGTTTGCACATATCACTCCTGCGTCTTCGTAGTGCGCACAGTTGTGATTGCCGATGCCGGCGTGCTGGCAGTCCAGCAGGCTCTCCTCCATCCCGGCGCACTGGACGTCGTCCAGCAGTATGGGCAGGTGTTTCCCCTCCCCGAACTCCGCCTGCTTGGAGGCCTTGAGCGCGTGGCGAAAGCCGAGCTGCCGGCAGGCCACCGCGGCCGCCTGCGCGCTCCACAGGTCGTCGCAGACCGTCCCCCACCGGCCGTCCACGAAGACCTCCACCCTGCCCCGGTCCGGCCGGCCCTCCGCGCCCGCCAGCCGCAGGGCGCCGTTCCTGACGGGAGCCTCGGACCGGTGCTTCCCCTTCCTCCTGCGGCCCCCCTTGCGCGGCCTTGCCGGCCTGGGCGTGCGGGGGGCCGCAGTCGTGGTGGTGGCGGGAGCCGCGGTTGTTCCCCGTGTGGACGCCTGCTGCTGTCTCAGCCTCTCGATCAGCTGCTCCAGCCAGTCCGGAGTCGCTGGCTGGGGGGCCGGCGTCGCTCTCGGCTGGGGCCTCACCGGGCCTTTGGTGGGAAGGACATCCCCTATCAGTTCTGTAAAACACAACACGTCTCAGGCGTAAAATGACCTTGTTTCCTTCACAAGGTTCCCAAAATGTTTATTTCATTTAATTGGTTCTGTGTCTGCCGCCTTACATTCCAAGCCCCTGTGGTAGTTTGTGTTAATTCTCCTCTCCTCCTGTGCTTTTATGGCAAAGCCCTTTTAAGAAGCCACGTTGAAAGGCGCTGTATAATTCATCATTATTATTTTCATCATCCCGCACACACGCCTGCCATCGGCTTGCCACAACGCTGCAGCTTGTCGAGGCTTTGAAATGATTTGTTTCACCGCCTGCTTGCACACAGCTCATACAATACTTGTAATAAAAAACATCCTCCACCTATTTCAGCACTGTTATTTCAAAAATCTTCCATTAAAATAAAAGAGTCCTCTGTACCTTAAATAAAGAAAAAATCAACTTACTCTCCTTTGGTTCGAACGGTATGATCTTGCTTTTAACTCTAACTGGCAGAGGGTCATAATGACATTTTCCTGGTGGCGCTCGTCTAAAAAGAAGCAAAAGGAATGAAACACATTATTGAGGACTAATGGTCAATGCATGTTCATTACAAGGGCAGATATACAGGAATCAGATACTGCGGAACTGTCTTTTAACATCACAAACCGGTTCACATGATTTTTATACTGAAAGATATCAATCTTTTCTAAAACTTGATACACAAGTCCTACTTCAAGTTTCTGTTCTTTTTGCCAAGAATAAATAAATCATAAGAGCTTCTTTACTTGTCCAGCTTGTTTTTCTGAGTCATTTAAATGAAACTGCAGATATTTTATTTTATTTTTAAAAATGAAAGCAGAAAAGCTCTAACCAATGGAGGCTCTTGACATGAAGTAGATTATTTAAGAACACAAGTAACATGAACAAAGTCTGCCACTCCTAAAATATAATGTTTTACCAAAACCTATGCTAGTTAAAGCACAACATTTTAACTTTCTGCTTTGGTTGTGCTGTAGGGTGATTTATGAATCTCTGAGACCAGTAAAACAAACATATTGTTAATGTTTCACTCAAAGCTTAACCAATGTTTGTGGAATCTGCTTTATACTCTCAGCTGCATGACACTGTTGTTATCATTCCTCCTAGGTTAATATGCCTCAAGAACAAATCACTTCTACACCACAGTCTTGTACTGCTGCCAGGACTGTTTGGAGTCTCTTCTGGAAGACATTTAGAAAAACATATGATACGATCACTAATGTAGCCTTTAACTCAGACGTTATGGAGACAAAGTCATTTATAGAAATCCCAGCTACTCATGGAAATACTGTACTGGCAAAAACTCTTTGAATTTGACATTTTTATGTATAGTGTTGTATTTAATATTTAATAACTTCTGCTGCTTTGTTATTTTTGGTATGCAGGAAAGCTGCCTGATCAGATGGCACAAGGAAATTCCTGGATATGCACTCGAACAGTCTGCTCAGCTCAGCATGAAACGGAGCTCAGTATTAATATAAAGGAGCAGAGAGAACACACGGTAACCCTCTCTCTTTCAGAAGAGTACGAAACAACCCTTTTCACATCGCTGTTGAACAGTTATCTGAAGGTCAGCTTAGAACTACAGTGGCTTCAATACCAAGATGAGGTGAACAGATTTTCTTCAGTCTTTAACATTCATTTAATTGGGTAATCTAAAAAGATATTACAATGCAAGAAATCCTAATGAAATGTTGTTACATTTAATGCAAAATCCTAATTTAGATTATTAAACATCTTCATCAGAGAGCCGTGAAAGAACGTAACTGTAACAGCATAAAATCAATTTAAATAGTAGCTTACAAACCTTAACAACACAGTACAGCGGCAATTCATTTAGACAATCACAGAAATATGACAGTGTGTTTAACATCAAAAGAATGTTGAGAAGAGGACTTTAGGTTTAGTAGGACACGATATCTAAGACAAATTTCAATGCTATGGCACTACTGCAGACTTTATGGTTATTTTTTTAGGAGACACCTTCCTTCCTTATCTTTTAAGCCTGCTGATGTCCTTCATGCCTCTGCCATGTCAGCAGTATTCCGGCCTTTCCCTTACCGTGAGGGGTCCACAATCTTGTACACGACCCCCGAGTACGAGGTTGCACTGGGGATTCCGGTGGACATGAAGTACAGCTCCCCTACAAAAAACAGTAGGGAAGGTCAGACAAATTATGTGCAAGATGTCTAGGTGAATAAAAACATGACTGAGCATTTTAACAAGATACATTGCCACTAAACTAGAGGAAATACATTTCACAAGCGGGGCAAATTACCCGCCTCGTCCTCCGCGAAGGAGATGATGTAAGAATAGTAGTTGTTGATGAGGCCGGGGAAGGCACAGGCCTGGGCTGTGCCCATGCAGATCTCGTGGTAGTCCCACTGCCCACTCTGCCTGCTCTCCTGCAGCATCATCAGGCGCCTGCAGGGGAGGCACCATGCAGAATCTTACTGCACGGAAAAGCACACCCGGCCTTCAGAAAATGTTATGTTTCTTCTCTGCTTCTGTTTAATATTTTATATCCAAGAACTGAAAATTTTCAACAGGTTTTGAACCAAAGATTTAAAAGATAGGACAATGTGAAAGAAAAGAATTTAAGTTACTGGATGGCCTTTTTCATTTTTATGAAGTAGGAATTTTTGTTTTTGTTAGACTCCTTCCATTGGGAACGCAAGACTTGGGAAGGATGTAAGAGTGCCTGTGGCCTTACCCGCTCATGAAATCTCCAAATATATACATGCCATTCAGGTTGGGGTATTCACAGCCTCTGTAGACGTACCCTCCGGTGACCGATTTGCCTTTCTTGTGTGGATAGGCATAAATAGGGAGCACATCACCTAAAGGAGAGTCAAGACTATATTGTTACCTTGACCTTTTAAGGTTATTGTGCATAGGTGGTGCAGCACACACACAAAAATAAACTTACACCTATTATATTCCTTACTTGCATTTTAAGCACCACAGTTTTACAAAGGTGAGTGCACCCTCCTGAAGCCAGGATGCGAGCAGTCCATAATTAAGGTGCCAGTGAAATGATGAGGAAGAACGAGGGAGTACAAGCAGATGCTGACTAGTGGGGTTTACCTAAGGAGCTGTTAGCGCAGAGTTTTTTATCGTAGCAGGAGAACCCCTCTCTCGCTCTCCAGCCGTAGTTCCTTCCTCGCTCGATGATGTCCACTTCCTCGTACTTGTTCTGCCCCACGTCCCCGCAGAAGATCCTGCCCTTCCCCTCCTTGGTGAGGGGGTCCCCCCGGTCCACAGAGCAGCGCCACATGTTGCGCACGCCGTAGGCGTACACCTCGGGCCGCGCCTCGGGGCTGCGCACGAAGGGGTTGTCCGGGGGGATTCGGTACAGCGGCCCGCGCTCGTTATCGTCCACGTCGATCCGGAGAACCTTGCCCAGCAAGGCCGACCTGGGCGCGAGACACCAGAGCGAGGCCCGCGTCAGGAACGAGACAGCACTGATACCAGCACGAAAAAACACAACACAAAATAACACAAAGAGGACAGCGGGGCTGACAGATTCACAGGTGTCAAGGCATCCACCATCATTCAAGGGGAGCACCAATTCACACACAACCATGGGGACTTTACAGGAGTTTTGTAGAAAGCCAGGCTGTTTTATAAGATATCGGCATCTATACTCTCTGATCACTCGCTTGGCAACATCGAAGTTCCACCCTGTTACACCTACTTGTTCTGAGCGTTTCCAAATTTCCCAAAAGGATCCCCTGCCATTCCACCATCTCCAGTGAAGATATATAAATATCCATCATCAGCAAAGAGCAGCTGACCTCCGTTGTGATTCGACGCTGGTTCCTCGATCTCCAAAATAATCCTGAAAAGAAAATGTAAAAGTAGAACTGTAAGAACTGGCATGTTTAAAATCCCACCTTCCACCTCCAGAAACCTACACAAAATTGATAACTTCAGAACACATCAGCTCTGACATCCTTTGCTTCCAAGCAGAGTTCATTAGGTGTAAAAACCATCATATGTACCTTTCTGAGCTGTGGTCCACAGTATTCATGTCTCCGGGGGAAATTCTGAACTCACTGATTCTTATCTTCTCCTCGAAACCCACCTCCACAGAGTAATAGACGTACAACTTTCCATTGTATTTAAAATTCGGGTGGAAGGTCAGCCCCAGGAAGCCTCGCTCGTCTCCCTCCCAGGGTGACGTCAGCACTGCTTTGGTGATGTTCAGGAAGGGCTTCTCCAGCCGGGAGCGATCAGGCAGGTAAACCCAGACAAGCCCCACCTGCTCGGCGATGAAGGACCTGTGGGTGCCGTCGTTGGCGTGCACCATAGCCAGCGGGTTCCTGAGGCCATTGGCCACCTCTTCCAGGCACAGCTGCAGGCAGCCCTCTGCATCCGCCGTCACGCGGCCCAGGTTCCTCGCCAGCTGCTCGTTGGCCAGGAGCCCAGGGTAGCAGTAGTCCCCGTCCCCCAGCTCCAGGTACTGACACAGCCGCCCCTGGTCCTCCTGCAGCTCCACCAGCTGCATGTCGTCGCTGAGGAGGGTGATGGCGGTCCGGCACTGGAGCCAGAACTCGGAGCAGTAGTCCCCGCAGAGCCCCGGGATGGTCCGCACGGGCGTGCTGGGGTCTTCGGCGTCGTACAGGTGGGCGGCGTATGGGGAGCACTCCTGAACACAGTCAACAGCAAGACAACTGAGACCGCTGCTGGGACTGCCCTTCCGAAAGGGCGCACAACTCACAGAGCGACCTGTGTCTCTGCCGCGGGAAACATGCGTACTGCTTCTGCGTGCAGACAGTACAGCTCCAGCAGAGCACTTCGCCAATACAGAACTATGAGCGGATACGATCAAGTACTATTTTACCGTCGAGGATGGCAATACACCGAGCAGGACAGGGAAATTCAAAATGCAGTGTGACAACCGAAGCTGTGTTTGCGGCAGGTCACGGTAAATGTCAATCTAATCAAGTGCACAGAGCGATGTGTTTGATAGCCTGACGCAGATCAAACTAAGGCTAGGACCGAGAAGGATTCGATTAGGGGAAACATTTGCCCGATGTAATTTTCGTTTCCCTGCGATTTACGTGTCAAAGTGTCCAGACTTACTGCCTGGGGTCCAGACTTCTCTTTAAAAAGTTTGCTGCGGTAAATGTGAACGGTATGTCTTCGGCTCCTTCTCTCTGGCTCCTTTAATCTCAAATTGTCTAATTTTTTTTACCTAGAGCTGATTCTCTAGCGTGCATTTAAGAGGTCACTGTGCTTTACCGAAGGTTCAACATTGAACACAACAGTACTCTAATGTACTGAGGCACATTTCCTTAAGTTAGAAGAAAACAGGCACATTGTCTTAAAATAACAATCATTAATACAAAACTGCAGGAATCCCACGGGCTGTTAAGAGTCAGCTCATTCACGACTCTTACCTGGCAGATAATATCTTGCACGTACCCAGCACACGTCGCATATCCGTGATAATCGAAGTTGTCCATGATTCGATAGAATTTAGCCATTATCTCCTGGTCTTTGGCCGCATCGCAGCAGCCGAAATCCTTGTACATCACGCAAAAGGTGAGCTCTTCTGGCGGCTTGAAGGGAGGCTTGAAATCCAGACATTGAGGGTGCGGGGACGCAGGTGCTATCCAAAGTCCGAACCAGAAAACCCAAAGAAGAAGGTGAAGCCAGCTCCGCTTTAAGCCACCGCTATAAGGAGACATGACTGCTGTTCAAGACAGCCGGGTGCGATCTTGGAAAGACATGGAATGTGTTGTAACAAAAAGTTCTGTGAGCTGACAAACAGCAAGACCTCATCCGAAGGGCTCCACGCTGTCGGTCCTCTCTGCTCGGTCTGCACTTTGCCCCAGTTTTAATCATGTACTGTCTGTCCAATCGATTTGTTTTTAATGTCAGAATCCTGCGATTCCGACGGAAATCGTTACAGCTCGTTTTTGTCTTTTCGTCTTTAAGATGCCAGTGTTCTGCAAATTATAAAGAGACGTTTTCAGATTTTTCCTTTTTTTCCACACTTTTCCGTCCTCCGATTATTACGAAACCATTATGGCGATTTCTGCTGTGCAGCTATCGCGATTCGACCAGGAATCCAGAGCTCTGCTTGAAAGAAAGAAGAACTTGAGATAAAGCCACTGATCCGTCTTTCGGCTTAGTTCTTGAACAGGAAAATTGGGAAAGGAGGTCGGGCTAATGAATGTGCCAATGAATTCATTCTTCGGTAGCTCCTACATGACGGATGCACTGTTAAAAAGTGGGAGTGTAAAGGTTTTTGAATCCTAGGTTGTCTAGTAATTCTAGACACAACACCAGAGGACATTAGGATGGAGGGATTTATACAGCGAAAAGAAAACGGAGCTGACTTTAGAAAATCCTTGAAAACCGATTAATAAAATAGGTTTTGATTGTGTTAAGTAGATACATGTTTATTTTCTTTTTGTAGACTAAACTAACACAGCACGCGGACAGAAGTTTATAAAACTTGCTACTCTGATACAGATTCGTTTGAGGGATTTAGGCGCGCGTTGCGATTTAAGTGATCTACACAATATAACCGAATAAAGGATTTCCTAACACCATTCTTAACTGGGGTCGACAGACATTTTTTCTAAAGATCTTAATGAAATCTCAGAGTGCAGAGACGAATTGGGGGCGCAGTGGTTAGGGATTTGACTCAGAAATGGAAGGTTGTGGGTTCCAGCTGTATAATTGCGGGCAGACAGAAGTTACTTTGGACAAAAGCATCAGCCACATTAGTAATAAACCTTGAAATGCAGAGCAATTTACCAATCTAAATGCTTTATCAAATCTTTCTTTAAAAAATATGACTTCTAGAGTGCTTAGGTTGCAGTCTAAAAAGCAACTTTTGTGTCATGCAAACTGTAGTAAAATTAGAGTGAAAGGTACTTAAGCGCAACCGAATCATGGTAAAAACGTGGTAAACAGTGACACAAACAGGTGCATTCGATGCGAGAAGTAAGAATATGGGAGAATTGCATTTTGTCTGTGTTAACCTTACATGATTGTAACCAGACCTGTCCTTATCAAGTTGCAGCATGTTCATGAATCGGCTGATCAGATTTTAAACAAAAGTAAACCGCAGGAGCACGTGTCACCTGTTAGCTTCCTAGCACAGGGAATCCTGTGGGTTTCGGAAGATTCAGAATACTGCTGGTCACCTATGATCCTGAATATTTTTCCTTCTTGTTAGATCAGCGACCTGTTACCACGCTGCATGCCCCACAGGCCGTGCGCTCCTCGTATGTTTCGCTCCGGGGTCCCAGCCCGGGAGTCCTTACGGGGCAGTGCTTCCTGGGCTGTGGGAATGATCCAGTCAGCACTTTCAAGTCCCATTTAAAAACTCTCGTGAAATCGTTTAATCTACTGCTTCAGTTTATGGATACCCCTCACCATTTTGTTTGATTGTTTTATGGTGCAGGGCCACGAGATGATGATAAATCGCCTGAAAATAAAAATGACCTATTATTTTGACAACCATAATAGTGGACAACTGGACTTGATGGAGTGATTTTTGAAACCTCGTGCCGTAACGTATTTCAAAATGATGACATTTCCAAGATTCAACTCGTTTTTAAGGTGGAGCATTTACGCAAATGTCCGTTTAAATAAAAATAACTTATCTAATCACGTCTTAATGAGTAGATCTGCCAAACTGGTCAACGGGCCATGGCATTGTACGTCAGATGGTCGCTTTGTCCTCAAGGCGGCGCTACATCCCCACTACAATGTTGGCGTTAACTTGATGTGTTCGCTTGAGTCTTATTGAAATGACTACGAGTCCACCGTTGAACTTTGAGTGAAGGAGAGTGCAGTCGGTGCGCCTCTCAGGGCGCTGTGATAAGAACTGTAATAGAAGTCCGGAGGTCCTTCACTGCTCAGTTGCTCGTGTTTTTTCGGTGTCGCAAGGTGAGAGGGGGATTGTCAAATCACAGTCCACCTGCTTGAATTTGAACCTCGCGGCTTAAGGAAACGGAAGGCATTTAGAAAGCCAAAGGGCTGCCAACGGTTTGCTTCCCTCTCACCGGAGCTTTTAAAAGACTTAGGATGTGATATATGTATGTAGAAGCAGTATACCGATTACCGATATAGCGGTTAGGAAGCGCTCAGCTCTACAGTCAAACTCTGGAGACTTGTATCTGCGAAGAAATAGTCTCTCCGGTGAATTGCAACAGGATTTTAAAACGTAGCGTATATAACAGTACGTGTATAGTTTTCATGTAATTTGAAGTCCTCTCGTGTTTCTCACTGCGATGTGTTCCCTCTGTGAGTGCTTGGCACTAGGCTAGAGAGGCTCCGAAGCGCAGCGCTGCGGGCCCTTTAAGGAGCCTCGGCTGCACCTTTCCTCTACCTGCGCTCAAGACTGCTCTGCCGCGCCCTGATTGGCTGCTCGCAGCAAATCCTCTTGAGTAACTTGAACCGAGCCTGGGGAAGGGGAGGGGAAGGAGGAGGAGTGGAAGGAGGACAGAGCAAATTCCAACCTGGGAAAGGGCTCCGGTCTCTCGACGACGGTTCCGGGAAACTTGCCTTCGCTGGACGTGCGAACCCGCATAATCGGCGATGTGACGCAAGCTGATATGTGATTTTATGCTCTTTGGTTAAATTTCTTTTTTTATTTATTTATTTTTTAAAGTAAGATCGAAATTCGAACTCCCTTCTTTGCTTTTTTTTTCTTTTTCCTTCCCCGAGCACATTTGGTTTGAATCAGTCGCGCCCGCCGACTCGCCTGTGCCGACGGGGCTCTTGCGAACTGCGTCTGCCTCCGCGGCGGGCGTCATGCCTCCTCGCCAGCGCTGACATCACCGCACACACGGGCAGCCAGAGAGGGACATCCTTCACCCCCGCACACACGGGCAGCCGGAGAGAGACATCCTTCATCCCCGCACACACGGGCAGCCGGAGAGAGACATCCTTCATCCCCGCACACACGGGCAGCCGGAGAGGGACATCCTTAACCCCCGCACACACGGGCAGCCGGAGAGAGACATCCTTCATCCCCGCACACACGGGCAGCCGGAGAGGGACATCCTTCATCCCCGCACACACGGGCAGCCGGAGAGGGACATCCTTCATCCCCGCACACACGGGCAGCCGGAGAGGGACATCCTTAACCCCCGCACACACGGGCAGCCGGAGAGGGACATCCTTCATCCCCGCACACACGGGCAGCCGGAGAGGGACATCCTTCATCCCCGCACACACGGGCAGCCAGAGAGGGACATCTTTCATCCCCGCACACACGGGCAGCCGGAGAGGGACATCCTTCATCCCCGCACACACGGGCAGCCGGAGAGGGACATCCTTCATCCCCGCACACACGGGCAGCCAGAGAGGGACATCTTTCATCCCCGCACACACGGGCAGCCGGAGAGGGACATCCTTCATCCCCGCACACACGGGCAGCCGGAGAGGGACATCCTTCATCCCCGCACACACGGGCAGCCGATGGGATGAGCCATCGCTCGTGACTGCGGCAGCGCAGGTCGCGTCCTGGAATCGACGGGATATTACTTTGGGTCACCCATCTGAAAGTATTCTTATTATTTTTTGACCCAGGGGTGTTATTTTTGTAAGACAGAGCAAAACAGAAAGCGAGAGGTTCAGAAATAGAAGTGGAACAGCTGTCTTTTTAAGGTAAAGTTGAAACGACGGGTCTGGTTTGAAACACTGGGGACCTGCTTGGGCTCAGGGCGGTGTACTATTATTATCGGATTCTGTGTGTCCTTCTCTGGGGCTTTATGAGCTCTTTCCTCTGGATACGATGTCATTGTTGTGGCATTGTTAGACAATAAAATATCTCCTCTCTGTAATTAAACTAAGAAAACACAGATACTGAAATTCGGGAGATAATATGGCTAAAAATTCGCTGGACCAGTCCAGGGAAGACTTGAGTAAGATATCGGACGAGGATCTGATGAAATGGAGTAAAGAGGATTTGATTAAACGACTGAGAAAGACGGATAATGAGAAAATGAACTTGATGGTGGAGCACGGCAACCTGATGAAGGATGTGAACAGGAGGCTACAGGTTCACCTCCACGAAATCAGAGGCTTGAAGGACATCAACCAGAAGCTCCAGGATGACAACCACGAACTGAGGGAGCTGTGCTGCTTCCTGGACGATGACAGGCAAAAGGGCAAGAAGCTGTCCCGCGAGTGGCAGCGGTTCGGCAGGCACACGGCGAGCGTGATGTGGAAGGAGGTCAGCACGTACCAGCAGAAACTGAAGGAGCTGGAGGCCAACCAAGAGTCGGTGATGCGGGAGAACGTGGAGCTGAAGGAGATCATCCTGATGCTGGACGAGGAGCGGAACGGGGCCGGGTCCCGGAGCTCCATAGACAGCCAGTCTAGCCTGTCCAACCTGAACGGCGGCTCCAGCACCATGAGGGACGTCGGCGACGGCAGCAGCACGTCCAGCGCGGGCAGCGCCGGCAGCCCCGATCACCACCACAACCACACCCCCCCGCACAAGCCCGCCGAGGCCAAGGCGGCGGCCGTCCGGAGGTCCATGGACGACCTGACGGCCCCGCACCACCACAGGAGCACCCCGAACGGGCTGAACGGTGAGTCCGAGCGCTGTACGGCCGCAGCCGGGGGAGGGTGACTGCGGCTCATCAGGTTATTTATTCACCTCGGGGGTTCAGACGCGTCTGCGTCCCGGGAGCAGATTAGGAACAGAACTTGCATGGTGCCCTTTAAAATGTAAGAAACTCTTTTAGCGGAGTTGGCCGATAAAACGAGTCCCACTGGAACAGCGGGGAGTTTGATTTCTTCAGAAAAGCAATCGCTTCCCGAGTAATTTCTTCTATTTCGGGGTTTATATA
Source organism: Atractosteus spatula (assembly GCF_055471065.1). Taxonomy (NCBI): domain Eukaryota; kingdom Metazoa; phylum Chordata; class Actinopteri; order Semionotiformes; family Lepisosteidae; genus Atractosteus; species Atractosteus spatula. The sequence continues at coordinate 2,134,795 of NC_142714.1, read as the reverse complement.
TATATAGCAACACTATAGTGAAATGTTTCTGCATTCTGTGATTGTTGCTCAACATGACACCCTTTTAAAATATAAGATAAAGAATCACCGCACCCTCTTTGTGCAACAGAGAGCCATGTCCAACTTGAGGACTGTAAATGTGTGTGTGCCGAAGGCTGGGTGGCTTAGTCATCTCAGTATATTTTATCCCTGATTTCTTGACCATCGTATACTGTACGAAGCCGCTACAATATTGAGTTATTAGTTAGCATATGCTGTGTAAGAAAAGATGCAACATGAACTGAATTAAACATAACGGTGAAGCACTCTACACCTGACTCCTAGATATCACTTGATATTAATGTTGTATTTCAGAAGAACATGTTGCTATCTTTATGCTACATGGAATAGTAATTCATGTTTGGCACGATGAAGGGAAATGTGGAGTGCCCTCCTCACAGAGCCCCCTGAGAGAGCGAATGACAAACACTTCTCCCCTCACTTGACACCTCCGGATTGCTGAGTTCATTGAACTGGACTGATTGAAATATGGACCCAGGCTCTGCACTGAAACTCTAGCGAACTGTTTTGATGATGCCTTTGCAACCGGACAGATGAGTGTATCAGTCCTGGGCTTGATTACATAGTCAGATGTGCACAAAGCGTTGGTCATGATGACAAAGGGGTGTCACAATTTGATGCAGTGTACTTTATTAAAATGCCCTACATGATGTCGGGACAGCACACAGCACTTGAAACTGAAAGGTTGTGGGTTCAAGTTCCTACTGCAGACTCTGCTGTTCAGACCCCTGAGCCACACAAGCCCTTTACTGTAAACCGGGCACAGCCCTGCTGAGGGAGACTGAGAGACTAGTATCCCAGGCAGGGGGGAGTCACATTCTCTCAGCAGCAGGTCGAGGGGAGTCCTGTACTCTGCACAAACAGGCTGAGCCTCTGGGACTGAGCGTGCTCTTTCTTTTTTACTGCCGTGTTTCAGAACGGCGCGCGGTTAGGCGAGATGGATTGTCGTGCTAGGCTCTGAGTCGTGACACAGAAGAAGCATTGTGTGGGCATGATGGAGCAGCGCGGGCTTTATTAGATGTGTGGGCAGGGGACGAGAACGGGAGCCATGCAGGTGCAGGCTGAGCCCCGGGAGCAGGGACTGACAGGCAGCGGCTGTGTGCTGGGCAGCAGGTGCTCTGCTGGAATGCAGTCAGGCTGGTCTGACGGAATGTCAGCAGGACAGCCTGCAGTCGGTGATGTCATCAGAGTGTTTACAGTGCTGAAAGTTGAAATCGTGTTGATAATGATACCATTTCGTTCCCTGCCCCATCTCAGGCCTCAGTGTTGCACAAGACACGAAAGGCGCAGGAGATACATTGACTAGTGCATATTTTCCCGGAAGTGTTCTTGGGAGAAATGTCCCAGTGGGCCTGTGTGTCTGAAGGAATGCACTGGCGTGGCTGTGACACTGCTTCAGCAGGGCTTGACAGCCAGACGCCTGAGCTGCCTGTAATTGAGTTAGTGTTGGAGAAGACAGACCTGGCCTGTTCAGTTCAGCATGTTTGACAAAGGCTGAAGACAGCCCAATTCTTCAGATAAGCTTCTGGAATTCTTATTTGCCCCATCTTTATTAGCTCATATGTTTGTCATGTATGGATGTTATTACAAAATGGTTTCAACCAGACCAATGTGCAGATGCGATGGCTAAACAGGCTGTGAAACCCCTGCGGAGAATGTCGACCCCACAAGTCAGCAGCGTTTTCTTCTATGGATTGTTCAGGAGCTTAAAAGCTTGATTTGGTTTTTCATAACCATGACATCTGGCCCTTGGTTTGCTGTACATAAGTGGAAACCCACCCAAAGCCCTCTTCAGCAGGAATCTGATGAAAAACCTATTACTGGGAAAAAAAACAGCTGTGTTTAACCTGAACAACACTGGATATGTATTCCCTTCATGGACTGCACTTTTTAAAAAGTCATTAAACCATTTATAGTGCGTTCTATCCATACAGTATGCAGTGAGTATATATATGAGAGGGAGTGGAGCCTCAATAAGTGAATTATATAGGTCAAACTGGAACCCCAAATTAGACTTCTGTACAACAGTGCAGATCCGGTTCTGTTTTCTTTGGATTCTCTCGCAGAATGTCTGTGTGACCCAGTTTAATCCAGCTGATTTCAGATGAAGTTATAAATGCTTTCTGGAATGGTTGCTTGTAATTACTTTGTGTGTGCAGACCAGGTTATCTGAAGAAATCTTCCTCATTGTTGAGTTAACATAGTGCTGCACTGAGACAATCTCAGGGGTGGAGAGAATTCTATGAGCATACAATACACCTTTTACATCTCTTCTTTGTATTTTGTGTGTTTTGCAGATCCTTAATATATACAGTTCATATGTGGTACATTTACAATTCAGATAGCTATCTAATGGATATGATAATTCTTTATTCTTTATTGCCACACAACAATAGTTGGTGGAATTTGCTATCGGTACAGCAAAAAAGAGATAAGACATACAGTACATACAATATATACAGTACAAATTTAAATAGGACAGAAGACAAACATTGTCATGCATTGTACAGATTCAGCGATAAATAGTACTTTGGAAATTGAGACATACTAAGAGGTCTTTAAGTCTGTTTTCTCTGAAACCAAATTCCCATCTTAATATACTTACTTTAAAACCCCATTTAGGGTAATTGAATCATCTACCCACTGCTGGCCAGACTTGTTGTTTTGTAAATATATTATACATCTTAATACGAGTTACGTACAAGATTATTTGCGTCAATACCTGATATTTCAAAGGGAACCTGTTTTAGAAGTTTTGAAAGGGCAGATTTAAAATTTTGGATTTTGTCAGAAACATTTGAATGAGGGAATGAGGGAGTCTCCCCTTTCCTAAAGGTTTTTCAGGTTTAGCCGGTACTTACACAGAGGGCAGAGCACATACTGCACATGTTTTAGCATGTGACTGATGCAGTTTTTCCTGTAGCGTGTTATTGATATCCTATAGGCAGGCACTCAAATCCTACTGCACCCACGGCTAAACTAATCAGTATTACTGACATGAAAGGCTTATATTTGATTTGTTGGTAACTTTGCAAATAATTCTAATAATATATTTGCCCTAAGGATGGCAGTTTTATTCCTTATATCTAAAGAATTTGTGTACAGTGCTGTAGTCTCGAGTTCTGTGGTTGCAAATACATTTGTGCGTATTAACCCAGTTTAAGTAGTTGTGCTTTTCTGATTTCTGCAAATGTGCAGCAAAATGCAAACTTTGAAGCAGGCCTAATTAGGAATTTTGACTTACTCCCAGATGAACAGTGCTCATGCTATTGCCTCTCAGCAACATGAATTTCAATAGTTTCATTCTTGTAAGGACACATACCCTGCCCTGCTCTGTAAAGCCTCAGGTTTGGTACATGTGTGTGCATTTCCCAAGTAATGAAGTTGGAAAGTGTTTTGCAGGTTTTTCATGAGTTGGAGGTTTAAATCTTTTCCATGTCAGTACAGGAAAGTATAGTGAGCTTAGCCTGGTGTGAACAGCTTCGTGACTCTGGAGACAGGACTTGCATTAGATGCATGATTTCTGAGCTGCCATGCTGTAATTCATATTGGCCTGGGTGGGAAGAATTCGCACACCCACAGAAAAAACAACACCGAGGTGCTAAATGTGTCCAGCCTGCTCTTGACTGTGTGCCTTCTGCTGACACCAGCATGGGCTCAAGCCTGTTGCGCAAGTCTGTGTTTGTTCTGTGCTCCTAAGGAGGCTGTGTGTCTGCAGGAAGAATGCACTGCCAGCCGAGGGCTGAGCAAGCTGAGAACGGGAAACTGCTCTGCTCATCTGCCAGGCTTGTTTTCTCTTTGTTTTGCCTTTGCATCTACTGCACCTAGCAGGCAGTCTGTGCAGATGGTGTCGCCTGTGTAATTACCAGTCCTGCCTAGTGCAGTCAGACTTGACATGGATTAAGCTCCCCACGCTCATACATGCCTGTTCTACAGTACTCCAGTACTTTACATGAGGTATTTAGAGTGGTTGACAGTATAGCATTCTGCCACTGAATGACAAACGTTACTGCAGTACAGGACCCTGCTGTATAAATGGTTAGATTAGAATTCAGTTGAATTAAAGTCTCAACCAAGTAAATTAATACTTTTTATACTCCTCGGTGTTCAGTGTGTTACTGCTGGAAATAAATATGGAAATACAGGAAAAAGGATGTATAGTGCAGATGAAGTCTCGTTTTGCCGACTGCAGTGTAAGAGGTGGTCGGGCCCATTAGGAAGGACCACACTGCCTCAGGTCCTTCACTTTCTTTCAGTCCAGTTTCTGCTAATGAGATGCAGAAATTATGCTGTTAATAGAAATTCAGTTACTGACAGGAAAATATGGTCTTTGGTCACACTGCAGTAGTTGACAACAATAAATCCTTTGTAAGCAGCAGATTCTTGGCATTGCTGCTTAATTTGTACATTATTTAATGATCTGGGTCTTGGTGGGAAGCAGGGTGGTAGATGGGGCAGCGTAGCTCCTGGGTTTATTTCTGAACTGTATTGTTTCAGGTACAGGAGGTTGTATTTGTTTTTGTGGTCACTAGTCCTCATAGACCACAAAGTGATCTTTTACTAACTCCGTTCTGTGGCAGATTCCAGTGGAATTTCTTTGGTGTCTTCCAGCAAAGTGTTTTTTCCTGTTTGCTTTTCCTGGCCCGTTCAGATCATTAACTTTTCAGAAGGTGTTTATTTCTGAGCCTTTGCCCAAACGAACTTTTGTTTGCTTGAAGCCTGGAGGAGGACAGCAAGTTAAGGAATTTCAAAAGCTGTTTGACAGAGTCAGATGTCTGTTTTCTTGAGCTGGATTTAATTTAAATAGATAATCGCAAAGCAACATAATATGTAGCTAACTGGGCTCCCTTTTTCCATCCTTTTCGTAAGCAGGGCGATTTACATTTGATCAGTGCCTGCTTGTTTGAACTGCAGCCCTCTTTGTTTAGTGTTCCAGGCTTTGCTATCTTCTGCAGTTCACGACGGGCCCCTTCTTCATCAATAGCTCCTTTTCTTTCTCCCAGAGCAGGGGAGCACAAGAGACCGGCTTACAAAGGCCCTGAAAGGAGCATGACCGTTGTGTATAGAGTCCTCAGAGGCTGAGGGGGGTTAGCCCTGGCTGGGGGAGGCTGGGGGGCAGGGGGGCAGCCTGGTGCTGGAGTAGTTGGAGTTTTACCAGTTGCTGTCTCTCGTGAGCCTGCAGACCAGGAGGACAGTGGCGCTGGTGCCCCACAGGTCTCCAGCACTGACTGGCAGCCAGATGAAGGAATGGCGGACTGCTGTTGAAAAGAAAGTAGTGCAAAGAATGGGATATTGTCTGTTAAAGATGCCATCTGTGAAAACGGTCTTGGATGTTTCTGGAGCAGTTTTCTGGGCAGCTTTCACAGTTCTAAAGATGTTCAATTCTACATTGTTCTCACTTAAAGGCCTGTTTAAAGGGTGCAGTGATGTATTTTCTCCATGCACGATAAAGATTATTTATTTCTTTGAATTATTTCTTTCTCCTGGTTCCATATAAAACAGTTGAGTTGTTGAGTGGGGTATTACAGTGACATTGAGTAAACATTAGACCTGTAAGTGAAAGAAACTGATCATGTACTACACTCAGTGATATATGTGCTTGTCATCTTTTGTTAGATGGGTTTCATGCAAAATTACATTTTTTTGTTCAGATAGTATTCATACAAAAATGTTTTGTTCTGTTTTACTTGAAATTTTTCATGCACAATATGTCTGGTTTTCCATTCAGGATGTGTTCAGAAAGCTGATTTTTTAATACTCTAGAGACACACAACACCATGAAATGAGGAGATGCCTTTCCTTTAATATAATTATAGATGCATGGAGATCTCATTTCTGTACTGCGATTGAGTCACTGTTTGTTTGGAAGAAAATTCAGATTCATTTGCACATTTTCCATCATTTTCCCTTTATCCTTGTTTACGTTCATACTCTTTGACTCAGCCCACAGTGCTCTGTCTCGCTGGAGTGCTCCTGGTATGTTAATTTTGGTCACAGGTTGTTATTTGGAGTGGGTGTCTCTTCGTGTCGGCAGGGATCTGGATCGCCAGCTGTGTAAACATCTTGCTGCGTGTTGTCCTGAACCAGACTGCAGCACCTCTTCACATCTTCAAGGGCTCTGAGGGGCTTCTCATATCCAGTTTCTCCTGGAGATTAACCCCTTCTCGTGGGCACATCATTGCTCATTAGGGCCTTTAGTTCTGCTTGCAAATGATCTGGAAACTGAAAAAGGAGAACAAAGACTTTAATATATATGACATCCCACAAGGGAGTGATAAACACGCTGATGTCTTAAACAGAATTTATTAATCTTTCTGTCAAACCTGTGGATGCATTCCTCTGTTATGTCATTTGAAACAATACTTTTGAACTTACAGAGGTCACATCAAACACACAGGAAGAAAAACACCTCCTTACATATTCAAAAAAAGTGCGTGTGGTTCATAATCGGACCCCAGCGCTGAGAACAGATGTTGTACTAGTTGCTGTGTCCTTTCCTAGGTTGCAGCCCGGAGACAGATAAACACAATGTGCAAAGAATTTTGGTACGGCACTTATTCAGGCTGGTGAAATACATGATTTGCATTGTACAACATCAGATAAGACAGGGAACTGCAATTTTTCCGAAAAGTGGTAGATTTCAACCTTTTTAGGAAAACCTTGGTGAAATTGGACCATGATTTTGTAAGGCAGTGTAACAGCATAAAACCATAAAAGAAATTAAAGCAATATGATGAATTGCCCAACTAGCAGTAGCTTTGTTGTGGTCATATTTGCTCTCTGGAGTGTTTCCTGGGCACTTTCCCTCCAGCTCTTCCTGTGGTGTTGTGCTGGAGTGGGGGCTCGCTCAGTTCTGGTGCATGTCCAGGGAAGGGGGACACTGCCGTATTGAGAGAAGTGAGGAAGAATCTCAGAAGTGCAGAGTCTCCAGAGACCCAGACCCCCCACCGCTGGTACCTGGGGACCAGGCGGGTTCTGGGCATCGGGATCTGGTTACTGTGGTCAGATTGCAGCTCTCCCCTCATTCCCACGGCGAAGCGAAGAGGATCAGATTCCCCATTTCTCAAGGCGGTCAGTCTGTCAGGACACCGCTTCCGGGAGCAGTGATTTTTTTATGGATTTCTTTGAAGTAAAGGAATCAATTTCAGTGTATGAAGACGGTGTTTGGTGTGGTTAATAGTGCACGCCCATCTGTTTCTGTGGATATAGGGGCAACAAAAACCCTCAGTGTTGTTCTGCAACACTTCCAATAATATAAAACCAGCCTTCCCTGTTTTGTAGGAGATGGTGTTTTTTTAACTCACCCTGTGGCAGTTTTGAAAAGTGACACCTAGCAATTACATAAAGCACACAATTTGCAGAGCCTTATAGCACGCTGGATAAGTGAGACTTAAGACATCGCTGAATGTCAGATGCATTTCCCCTAAGAAACATTGTGTAACAATAAATCAAGTACAACTCTGCGTAAGCTCCAGATAGCAATCAGATGACCACAAGCTATAAAACCGAACAGACAAAATCCTGGAATTATAAGACATAATAAGGCAAACCCCCTGTGCTGCTGTCTGTGCTTCGGGTGAATCTAAAGTACAAAAGTCACCTTCCAAACCTCTTTGGAATAAACAGGATGATTTTCGAAGAAATGTCTACAATCATTTCATAAAGAAGTTAAATATTTCTTAAGTAATTTCATAAATAAAAGCTTCATAAGTAAATATTTTGAAAAGTTAAATATTTCATTTATAACAGGACCAAAGGAAGCAGAGCACAAAGAATCGGCAAGAAACCTATTTGTATGTCATTAACAATTCAGTTTAATTAAGATTGTTCTCAGTTCCTTGAAGTAAATGTTTTTTGTCCTGATTTAAGCAAGCCTTATGAAAACATTCTTGCCCTCTTGCTGAGCTACAGTCCCAGAAGCCCATTCCTGGGCTAGTATTGTATCCTTGTATTGAGGCGAAGATAAATGGTCATGTGGAATAAAGATTCTGTTCAGTATGTCTTTAAAGCACTTCAAGATTCATACCTCATACTCCAGTGCTGGCTTCCCATTCACTGAAGAGGCGATGTGATGAATCTAACATCGAGCAGGAAATTTCCAGGCTCCTGCCATCAGGCTTGCCTCCCAGAAAGTCAAGCTAGCCTTGCACTCACTGAGAGATGCTGCTGTCAATGATCTTAAACGATCAGCTTATTGATGTCTTCCATGTGAATCCCACCTGCGACACAAGCAGTGTCTCAGACATCAGAAAGCGGAGGTAAAGACAGACATTGAAAGGAAGCTCCAGATGTTGCGTAGAAAAGATTCTTTAACTTCAACAGTTCTCATATCCAATACGTACCCTTTGTTGGCTCTGAAATTGAGTTCTGTCTAATGAAAGAGTCTCTTTTTTAAAAAAGACTTTTAAAGATTGGTAAAAAAAAGTTCCTCCCTGTGATACAGTCTTTTTTAAAAGGCAGACTCTGATTTAATAGACATAGACACAGTAAACTACATTCTACTGCAGGTGCCTGATGAATATAGGACAAGTGCAGAGTGGAATACTAATTCTAGTTCTGCAGAGATACATCGGAGACGCTGTGATTTAGTAAAAATAGAAATGTTTCAGCACTGTTTCTCTAGAAGCAGTGTCTGCCTGTATAATTTACTGGTTTGAGCAGGATGCCAAACATGTTACTGGACAGCAGCTTCAGAGTCAAAATTTTTTCTTCCCATTTCTTCTCATTCGGCAATTTTCCATGGAAGAAGACCTCAGGTGGAAAGGACAGTGCCATGATGAGCCATCTCTTTTCACTCATCTATCATATTTGACCTTTTCCAGCTCTCAAATGTAAAGTGGAATTAATTAAATTCCACTCAATGCTGGTTGAAGCCTTTGAATGTCACAATGTCCCCACCATCCATACCTAACTGGTCAGTGGAGTGATCATTCACTGGCCAGCAGAAATTGTGGGCATCACTGTAGGTGCATGCTTTTGGTTTTCTGCAGTGGTTTGAGAAGGAAATGAGGACTGCTGGAGCACAAATCCACACTCCCAGCAAGTGTTGTAGCTGTCTTTTCCTGGTCTGACTATTCCAGCTGGGGTGTGCCTGCAGTGTACAGATCCCCCACACTCTCTCTGCAGTGTGGGGGCTGAACAGCCAGAGCCACTAACAACACACTGCAGTGGCTGAGAGCAAAGTATGACAACGTGTTTTAAAAGCATCGTGGAAATTCCTACGAAAATTTAGACTGATTTTGTCAAGAAAACATCAGGAGTTCAGTGCATGAAATGTATTCAACATAAGACATACAGGAATGTTTCTAAATATTCGGTCTTAAAATGTATTGTGTTGATAACATCAATAATAGCACAATATAATTCTTGCACAAATTGAGCTTGATAAAAAACAGTTTAGTCCTGTCTCAGCCTAGCCATTCCTGCTCAGATGAATGGTTATTCTCTGGTTTCTGCATGAATGAGACCTCTCAGGCCTCTCCGAAGTGTGAGAGTGTGGTGGTGGATGCCGCCATGTCAGTACAGCTCCCTCTTCCGTTTCAACTGTTCGGTTTGCCTGGAAAGGGAAAGAGATTCTGTCTTTGTCATGGAAAATAGGTAGATTTGGGGATGGTAAAGCCAGTGGGATAAAGGCCTTTGTGAGTTAGATGAATGGAAGGCAAGATGAGAAAGCTCTTACACTAAGAGGACTGCCCCTTCATCCCAGCAGCAGAGTCTTCCTCCCGTCCTCGTGCTGAGAGAGATAGCGGTTGTCCCCAGGCTGCAGGGGTGATCAATCAAGTTCTCGAAGCACAGATAACAGATGCACATTAACCCTGTTTGCTGCTTTAAGGTTTTAAAGGGCCAGAGGAGGGCTGGAATACTAATGGGGATGATCTGGAATAGGAGCACCAACTCTGGAGCTAGGGTCTGCAGCAATGGTCCTAAAGAGCAGCTTTCTTGATCAATACATTAGCTTGTACTAATAAAGCAAAAAGTCCAATTAAGCTATTCAGAGTTTTGACAGAAGGAATACAAGGTAACCCTGTGTATTTCCAGCTCTAGAACAATTACAATTAATAATGTGTATTTCCTGTATCAGGATCTCATGTCTCAGCTCTGTTGTTACCAGTAATGTGCATTTTTCTCTATTTTTTTCTTAACAACAAGAAACAGTTCCTTTTGCACAACACTGATAGTGCTATATGCCCAGGGGGTTAAATAGGTGTTTTACCATAAGAGAAGTGTCCCCCTTACTCAAGGGCACTGGCAGTCAAGGCCCAAACCTGCAGCCCTCTGTCCCAGAGCCCAGAGCCTTAGCCTTGGGAGATGAGGGCACCTATGGATACATGAGCACACAGCATGTTCTGCAGAGGAGGAGTGGAAGTCTGTAGTGGGTGTTGGTGCCATTCCCAGGAAAGTACTGCTACTTACAGCTGCATCTAAAGCCTGCACTGTGGAAGGCTGTCGGCCACTGGAAACTAACGATTTCTTCTCAAATTTGTATCCAGCAGATTTGAAAAGTTGACAGCCCATTCTCTGTGAAAAATTTATTTAGTCCCTTTGAGGTCACAACTATACTGCTTTTACTTGAGATCTATAAAGTTGTTTTGTCAAAATGTATTTTGTTATGGCTTGTTGAAACACTGTTAGTGTCATGTTGACTGTAAGTTGATCAATAGAATTCATTAGAATATTTTTTTATCAAAGGATGTGTGCGTTAAAATGTTTTAAGATAGAGGATCTGTGTAGGGTCTTTACATTGCCTGGATCAGGTTTCAGCTGTTTGAACTGGTAAACTAAAAAGGGTCTACTCCTGTTTCCAGGGCCAAGTGCTGTACTTTAAGCTGGAACTTGCTTTATTTGTAAGAGCTGGTTGGTCTGGATTCACAGTAGGGCTGGGCGATATGGCCAAAAACATTATCATGATAAAAATTTTCATATCAGTCGATATCGATAATTATCACGATAAATGTCAAATCATTATTTCTTTCAAGTTTAAAGGCAGATTTTTTCTCCTGAGTGAAAGTTGAAGAAACCAGACAGTTAATTGGTAAATTAAACAACTCTTTATTTTAAGAACACAACAAACACTTGCCAATCAGCAGAAACATTAAACAAATCTGAGGTAGAGAGTATTCAAGTCTTTTTTATGTCAAAATATGCATGAGTAACATTTACAAAATAAATATCTTAATAGAAAAATTAAATACTGCAGTGTGATAAAACACACATAGAAGATGGCTCAGACAGACTGCAAAGTTTAAAGTGCTCTGTTTTATGTCTGATCGTAAAAAGCCAAAATATCTCCAAATTACCGAAGTTGAATGACCTTTTCTGTTGATGATGTCATCGTCCTTCGAGCTGGTCGTTGGCAGCACTACATTTGCTTCAGTGTCGCTCATTCCTCCACTCTAACTACAATCCTGTCAGCCACCACCGTGTGGGTAAACAACACCACGTTAGCTGCCCGGTCTGCAACACGCACTCGCGCAGTATTTTGCATAAACATAAACATTTATATCGAACATTTATCGAAATTTTGTTAAAAATATATCGAGGAAAATTATATCGGGATAATTATCAATATAGAATTATCGCCCAGCACTAATTCACAGCATTCATTACTAATCAGTAGAGGATGTGCAACAGGTTCAAAAAGCCAGAATTCTTTGAGCTGCTGAAAGGGTACAGCGCCAGTGCTGGCTGAGATATCTGGGAGCCCTAGTCCTCATGGTTCTGGTTGTGTTCGGCTTGGAGGAATATTACCTAGTGTGCAGGCAACAAGGTGTATTGGGGGGAATTTCTCAACAATCCCAACCAGGAAAATGTACATTGCCATAAAAAACCCATTAAAACAAATTAAGCTTGCCTGTAATTGTATTTTAACGATTGTTAGAAACTTTTAGAAAACGACCTAAAGGGTTAACTTAAATTCTCATGACAGTCACTTCATTAGCTGATAAATATCCATCTGGATGATGCCAATTAATCAGTCAGTCATGCGAAACTCAGTTATTCCCCTCGGTCATTTTTCATTTTTAGTTGTTGGGAATAAGTGAGTTAATGCGAGGATGGAAGGAGTCAGCGGACGTTTCCATCAACTGTTCCGAGAAACTGCTTGCCTGTGGCTGGAGGTGATGTTGGGCGCCATGGCAACAGTCATTCGAGGGTGGTTGACTGAGCCCGAAGGACTGGCAGCATGCCGAAGCTCGGGAATGGCGCGATCCAGGCAGGAGAGAGGGAGAGAGATGGAAGTGAGCGTTCTACACGCTCACGAAAGGGACGTTCAAGTTCATATTTCGCGTGCGGCAGTTCCAGCCAAATACAGGTGGCGTCAGAGGCAGACGGCCTGCACAATGGCCAGGAAGGCTGTCCCCTATCAGCACGTTCCGACAGAGCCCAGTGCTAGTGCCAGACACCCCCACGTCCTGGTTCAGCTCCGCACGTCCAGTACACCAAGTGAAACACGGGAAAACCTTGCAGGTCTTTTCCTGAATTGTGTATTTTTGAGTTAGGAATCTGCTGGTTTCTCCTCAGACAAGCACAGTGTAGCGGTGAGGAGTGCGTAGGCTTGATTAAAAATAAACTGTTTGGGAATAGACTGCAGACTGTTTATGAGGCGTGAGAGTAATTGGGACAGTGTGTGGGCTTAAGCGTCGAAGAGCTCAAGTGCCTTTTTGAATGCAATCTCTGGGTGATTTTTGGTTGGTCGCGTTTGTAAATGCCTTTTATTTACTCACAAACCTAGTATACTAAGCATGAATTTTTACTGTAAGCAGCATAATGTAGCCTTGGTGTAATTCAGTACAACACGGAGCTGGCAGAGGGTTCTTGTCTGTAAGCCTGGTCCCAGGTTTCCAAACTGGCTGGCTGGTGGTCAGCTGTGTGCTAACCAGGGTTACTGAGGTGGACCTGCAGCTCTCCTGCGCTGGGAGAATCAGAATGACTGGACTGGCCTTTTCTCTGGGAAAGAAAAGCAGACCAAAGGCTGCCTGGGGTGGAGAGTTCTCTTTAGAGCCCCGCTGCTTAGCAACAGTGACTCTTCAGGTTCCGCCAGTGATCCCTGAGAGCTCTTCTCCGTGAGGAGCGCGGCAGGGCAGGGTGTGCAGGGCAAGAGGTGGCCACAGCACCTGTGAGTTGTGCATTCCTCACTGAGGAGACAGGAGGCCCTCGCAGAGGAACTGGACCAGCGCAGTGCTGACAGATTAGGAAGAACAATAAGATGTACACCGCAGCATTGGGGGAATGTCAAACTAAATATGCCAGTGGGGCTGATCGTGAAAAGACGCAGGAAATAGACACAAATATCTGCAAACCCTGAAGAGACCAAGACATGACAATATCCATTTACATTAGAAAAAAAAACCCATATTAAACATGTTCCAGTACTTGAGGAGACTAAAAGTGATTAATGTTTATCATCTGTAAACCCTTACACTACAATCTGGCCTCATAAGAGAGACTAGCCATTTGAAATGGCGAAAGATTCTAGCCTTTCTGTAAGCTTTATTAGCATGTTCCAGTTGCTTTCCATGACATAAATCTGCTGAGCGTTTTGTTTGTTGATACAGTATATCAAATGTGAAGCGGTTTCTGTACGAAGGGGGGCGATGCCCTTTCATGTTGCGTAGCAAGAGATTAAGCCTGAAATTGCAGGGCTGGTGCTCTGAGGTCCCAGATTCCATCTTCCATCCAGACACGGAGGAAGATTCCTGCCCCCAGCTGGGTGAAGGGATCATCTAGGCTGCACAGTATGCTTCAGAACGCCAAGCCATCTGTCTGAGGCCATTGTTAGGAAAACAAAGGCACAAAGGGCCCTTCAGAATCCCTTGTCGTGAATAGTGCTGTAAAGTCACCTGCTTAGGGCTTGATAGATGGGATGTGCATAACTATTGTGTGTAGAGTAGTTGACTTGGAAGACGTGCAATGAGCTTTTTTCAATGATCGTGGTGCAGTGATATTGAGGTGTACAGTGTGGTGCTGGACTTTGCATGTTTACAACACGTACACTGTATATCTACATTGGCTGGCTGTCCTATCAGCTGGGAGGTGTTTCAGAAGAGTTCAAGCGGTTTCAAACTCAATAAATCGTCAGAGTTTATGGCACCCTTTTATCTCCCTTATAAAAGTTTTATGGGTGCCATTTAGACTGTACAGTACAGTGCGTGCCTTCACTTTCGTAGAAACGTCCATAAATATAATTAAGAGCTGTCAAAAAATGATAAATTCTTCTTGTATTAAATCTAGCTTTGCCTACATCTTGATTTAGAAACATTGTGAGTCTTGGAGTTATTGGGTTAGGAACTCTATTTGCTCCTCTTCTTTTCAAAAACCAAAAACCGAAGTGATTTTAGGATTCTTGTAGTCCACAGTGCTTCCAGGAAGCAGGCTGCCTTACAGTAATAAGTGGCTCTCTGATACTGTCTGTTCGAACTGATGATTTTGTTTGCCCGTCATTTTATTTGGAAGAAGACATCACATGGGAAAATTTTCTTTGGAGCAGGATAGGCACACAAAACAGGACTGAACCAATTAGACTTCTTTAACACACAAAAGTGATACAAGAGGCCGCACTTGAAACCATACTGTTATTGCTATTTATCGTAAAACTCAGATTTTTGAAAAGGTGAAAATGTTAAAAGATTGTTCCCAATTGTGGATTGTCTGTGTGTCAGTCCCTCTGTCAATAGTGACCCCATGATTACCATTCACTCTAGCATCCCGTACCCCAGTTTTCTCATGAAATGGGATGGTACTCGTTTAACATCCAGAATATTTTTTACTGAACTAGTTTTAGAGCCGTAATCCTTGCAGACATGTCCAAAAAGTACAAAAATTTGAAATGTTGTCATGCTGACAATCTGCAGATAGAATTCTATGTGACAACTGTAGTTAAATCCTGGGGCAGTGTTTTTTCTGCCTGTGTTTAATTATTTTCAGCATGCAGAATACAGTGCTTCTGAAAGATTCTGCGTCCCATGTGAATAATAAGGGGCTTATCTTTAAAAAAATAATGTAAATGATGGGATAATGAAAGCACTGCCTTTCTGAATGATTACTCTTCTTCTAAGCTAGTTTCCCGATCCTTTTAGGCATCCTGCCACATGTAGAATTTAACCTGATTTTGTCTGGAAATGAAGGGCTCTGCATGATTGTGTACAGCAGTGGCTGACTAGTTCTCATGCACTGCGGCTTCAGTGCTGCACTGAGAAAACTTTCCTGCCTTTTTACACCTCTTACTCAACCGTTAAGAGATGTAACAGATTCTCTCATTCTAATCTTTCTCATAAGACTCCTGATGTGGAAAATCACTTTCTTAGACCATGAAATTAAAAAATAATGAACCTAATGACACTGTGTTTTTGCCGTGTTAATGCAGAGACTAGAACTCAGAAGCTTAGCCAATGCCACTGTTCTGGTCTTGTCGGGTGTCTTTGTGTTGAAGTGGTGGGTGCCTGGTGTTCGTAATACCTCCCCCGACAACAACAGAAGGAGTTCATCCTCTCAGAGCACAGGTTCAACACAGGGATTTGCACTGTGTTGTACAAATGTTTAACTCCACTACGCACCGGACACAACACATTTACCTGTTCCATTGTGATTGAAAATAGTGTAACAAAAGTGGTTTTATTTTAATCTGTTCTAAGAAGGAATGGCTTGGCACGCTTGTGCTCAAAAACCTTATTTATAGCTGTTATGAGTTTAACTTTTTAGACAGCTTGAGAAATAAAAAGAGTCTGTTTTTGGTTGTAGTCCATCAGAGGTGTAGTGCTGTGTTATCATTCCACATATTCAAATTTCCCTGTGAGTTTTGACTATTTGTATTGTTGACACAGTGCCTTTTTGTTTCTACCGTGTCAGTGCTGTAGCCTGTTCTTTTATTTCCTTACTGTCTAAACAGAGACATTAAGCATGAAGGCTGCTTGAGACACACTGTATTTATTCAGTGTGACGTTTAATATTACACTTACTGTAAGGAAGAAATGCTTCACAATCTTTTAGTCCGTCCTTGTTCATCTGTACAGCTTGTCTACTCTGAGGGGAAGATGAAGCTCTTTGGTAACATATTTAATCTTGTTTCCACAGAAGAATTACCTCAAGGGAACACCTAGTTAGTTTGAGTTTGCTCGCTGTGTTACAAAATCTGCACTCCGGCCCTCACTCTGTGCTCCCAGCGTGCTCTAGCTGAACAAGACTAATTATTGGCCTTTGTTCAACAATATCATTTACTATGAGAAAAACAATGTAGAGATGTAGTTTATCTGATATACTGCCAACTCTCAGGCTTTGTGAAACAGCCTGTATTTTTTTTTCAAGGAACGATTGGACTCAGTAATTACTTGAAACCTTCTAGAAGAGAACGCTACAGCTATTTTTAGCACGATAGGTTGCTTGTACATTTTTGAATGTCTAAATTGGTTTCTGTCCATCCATTATCGGAAGGCTGCTTATTCCTGGGAGTTGAATCCTGTAAGTGCAGGCTGTCGTGGAGTGAGACTCGGGATGGGACGCTACATCACTCGCACAGGGACAATTGGGAGACAAAATTTAGACCAACCAGTATGTTGTTGGAAGGTAGGGAAAAAACTGGAGCTCCCGATAAAAAAAAACCTCCCATGAACACGGGAGAACTTGCAAATTGTTCACACATAGAGTTGGGCAGTCTGGAACTGAACCCAGAGAAAGAGAAAGGTGCTGTTCACTGTGGAGGTCCACCCTCTCCAGGAGAGTGGGAAGAAGAAACAGAATCCCAGCTACAGAAGGGGCGAACACCAGGGCTGTGTTTCAGTCCTGAGCTCAAGGCACAGGGGCAGCAGCACGTGAGAGCAGGAGAGTGCCGCCAGTTTCTCTGATGGGTCTGTTCTATGGCCTGTAACAGGCTGTTCCAAAACTGCAGCTTAGTAGCCACTTCCTCCTGCTGGCTAAACAGACAAAGTACCTCATCGTATGGTTAGGAGCAAACTTTCTTTCCCGTCTGTTACTTAAAGTTCATGAGGCTATTTATAATAATCTGCAGTCTGCCCCTTCTTTTTCATCAAATGATACACAGCTTCTTAATCAGACGATTTGTCCCTGTCAGCTGTTTGCATTAAATTTTTATAAAATGTCACAAAAACATGTTTTTATCTAAACTTGCTAGATATAAGCAATTTACTGTATGTAGATTGCAGGTTAACAGTGCTCTGGTTACATGGGTGTTATACAAAGCACAAAATCCAATCCTTCGATTTATATTCAAAATGGTGAATATTTGATCCAAATATAGTCATTTAAAATCCCATCATAATCCAAACCATTACAGTATGATCATGTGAAAAGCCCTCTTACTGTGTACATTTTCCTCCTTGGTGATCCCTGTGATTGAAGACCAGAACTCTGCTTTGTGCCATTTTGTACATTTTGTTGGATTATTCCCTTTTAGAAAGCTAGTAATGGAGAAATCCTTTGTATTGCACGAACATGTCCGTGATGCTTTGAAACAGCTGATTAACACAACTTTAGGTTATGCGCCATGAGCCTGCTGGGAATATTCCTCTCACTGAGATTCGTAGCGTCTCCTCTTCCCCTAACCCCTCCCCAGTGCAGGTTGTGTCAGAGTCTGACGTTCTTCTGAATCAGAGCACCTCCATCCCCTGTGTCTCTTACAGAAGCTCTTGTGGGGTTTATTTATTTTATGCAAGCTAGAATCCCGTTAGAAGTATAAGCTCTTTGTAAGGGTTCTGATGTCCAAAAAGCCTAATAAAATCAGTCGAAATGAAATCGTACTGAGCTAGTGGCAGATTTCCGGTCTTACAGCTTATATTGAAATTGATGAGATGCAAGCAGGCCATGTTCTGGGGCAGCATTATTTCAGTAGCTTATGTTTACAGATCAAAACATATCTAAGGAGATTAAACAATGGTGATCTTCCATCTCTGCATTGTGAGTTTTTTTCTAACATTGTCGGAAAAGAGCGTCTGCCTGCTGAATCTACAGATGAGGGTAATAGAAAACAGGCCCTTGTTTGTCTGTGTCTCCTTGTACTGTATATTTAAGGCACTGCTTCTTGTGGGAAGGACTTAAGTCCTGGAATCACAGCGCCAGCAGGCAGTTTAGTCAAACAGCGGCTTGTTGCTAGGATACCCTTTTATCAATGCGCTGGTATGCCGTCTATCCTTTGTCCAAGTTTTCTGTGCACTTTCCTTTGTTTTGCTTCTTTTTTAAAACCAAGTTTAGTCTTATAGAAAATAACTTTAGAGGGCTATTTTTAATTACCTTCTTTAAAAAACAAAACAATGTACAATAGGAGCCTAGAGTAAAATATTATTTTTATATTCAGTAATGGATTACTTCTTGTTCTTTTTTAATGCTTTCCTGTCTTATGTTCTCTCATATATTTTAAAAAGTTTTACCCGATTTCTCAGTTTCTTACCCTGATTTCTTCCATTTTTGTGGTAGATGGCCAGAAAGGTCAGAATTCCCACCTGACCAGAGATAATCTAGTTAATCTGAACCATCGGTTGGGAACAGTGTAAAGCAGACATGTCAGATAGGCTCTTGTTTTGCAGTTTACAAAACATGGAGTCTGGATTACAAAGTCTGCAGCCTTCTGAAAAGCCCTGCCACTGCACAGATATAATCTGTCAGCTGCTCATCCTGCTGGAGTGTCTAATAAACTATTTCTCTCCATGCAGGTCATGTACTGTATGTGAGAAGAAACTGCATATGGAACAGTGGGAGGACCTCTGTTCTCTGTTGTAGAAAAGCAGATCGTTTTTATTTCTACAGATGTGAATCATGTTGACTCAATCTAGCGTGACTCAGTGGTATTCCAAGTGCTCGTGACCTGCCCCTGGCCTAGACAGAGATGTTACAGCAGAGCACTGTGGTGGGAGTAGATTTCAGGAGGTTTGCTTACCTTAACTAGTATAATTTAACAAGCTAAATCACATATCTCAGCAAGTTAGTAGTTGTTTTTTTGGGCAAAGTTCACTATCTCTCAGAAAAACTCAAATTTTATTTAAAAATCTTGTCATCATATTTTTTTTAAAAAAGTTAATGTCAACACCAACATCAATCAACACCAAGATGGAACTAGCATCAATTTTGTTTATGATCATGGTCAATTTTGTACCGTGGAAGGTTAATTTTTCTTGCCAGTTGAAGCTGCTGATTATTATAATGTTGCTCTCATTAAATTATCAAAGCAGAAGCTCCAGTTCAGACAGGTTCCATTTTAACTAGACGTTGTCCTCTATGGACCTGAAAGCTCCCTCTGTGAGCTGGAGCAGCGATGGAGGTCAGATAGGGTCTGTGTTGATGTCAAAAGTCCCACTTGATGTAATGCAGGGATGCTGTCACGGATGTCGGAAAGGACGAACCGTGGAATGGCAGGAGAGCGAACATAGACCCTATGGTTAGCGGCGAGATGGGGGTTAGCCCGGGCTCAGCTGTTTAGGAAATGCCGTATAGAAACCTGTACCCTCAGGCCATGGACTGGAGTGACCTGGTGCTAGGTGGGTCCTCCGAACCTCAATGCTGAGCCAGGAGCAGAGCAGAAGCAGCAAGTAAATAGGCTACACAACAAGACACACCAGAAAGACATGAATAATCACAGGGAAGTAGGAACAGGACAGAAGTAGAGCGCCCTCTAGGTGTACGGGGCATGACAGATGTCCTGGCAAAAGCTGTGGCTAATTATTTATCTACTTTAATTAGAGATGAGAAAAATTAACAATTGTTACTAATTGCAGTGAGTTTTCAAAGTTTCTCTGAAAACAAATGTTTTATATCTTCAACTATAGCCATCTTTTGTAATTTCTGAAATTTCTCTGCCTCCTGACTAAATTTGCCATTGCTGTTTATCCTACATTAGTTCAGCTCTGTCTACCAGTAGCTTGTCTTGCTGTGATGTTGACAAAGTAGTCTTGGAGCTGCACCCTGCTGCTGTTAACTTAGATCCCTGACCTACCTGGGTTTTCAAAGACTGAAAACTCCTATTTGCTCATTGATTAGATATGTCTTCTAAAATCCATGTTTTCTTCTAAGGGTTTAGCTAATTACGTATCAATATCCAATTTTGATTTTGAAATATCCAAATGATGTAGAGATGTGGACATGTACATTTACAACTTCATGGCTTGATTTTTGAATATACTTGTTTTCAAAGTATTACAGCAATTTTAAACTCATTACATGGGTTATTTATGGATCATGAATCATTTAATTGACTTTATAATGGATATATTAACATCCTTAGATCTTCATGGGGAAAGTCCTTAATGTCTTCTGGATTCCTTATGCTCCAGTATACTAAGAGCTTTAAAACTCTCAGTATAAACAAAAATTCTTGTATAAAAAATAAAATACAAACAGCTAGATTTAAACATCTTTGTTGTGCTGTTCTTTCTTTTATGGAATTTCATTTCATTAGAGATTAGGCAGGTTGAAACTCTGTGGTCTTTTACCTGAAGCTGAAAACATTTTTACTCAAAAGTGTGTTTTAAATTCTTTTGGTTGATAAATCATTGACTCTCTAGTTTGCACTGTAGATCAGTTTTGATTGTTGTAGTAGTGTTTTATTGATTTTTTATTTGGACTTTTTTTGTGCTTGAATGTTATCAGAGTTTTGCAAATGTGTGTCTTGGTCCTCAAAAAAAATGTTGAAGGCTGCCCAGAAATTCACACTGTCATTTGGCTGCAGTCTGTTGCTCCAGCTGTTATTTAATCGACAGTATTCTGGTAAACCATAAAAAAGGCTCTCTGGTTTCAAAGAATTCTTTGGTGCATGAAAATGATTTTTTAGTTTTTTTCATTGCGTGGTTATTCTTATCACATGGTTTTGGATTTTGAAAGATGGGTTTGCATATAGATAGGAGACAAGATGTGTACTGACGGTGAGAGGTGACAGCAGCAGGCATTGTGAATATGTGGTGACATCAGAATATCCCAAAGAGGTAGGAATGTGAGCTCCAAACAAGCACACAGTGGTGCATTAATCCTTGTTGTGACCACACCTGGCATAATGTGTTGTTTTTTCCAACTATCATGATTACACTTACTGTATCTTTGTGGCAACGATGTGATCTTGCTAATGGCTTAGAGATTGCTATATCATAATAAGAGCAGAAAATTGTTTATTGATTCAGGACATTATTGTACTTTGTGGGAGGAAAAGATGCAGTTTATGAAAGTAGAAATGGCCAATCCTGAGGCTGTAGGATGTTTTGCCTACACACTTCACAGTTTGTAGAGCCAGGTGTGTCCCATTCAGTTATATGAGATACTTTCATTACCATGTAGCCAGGACCAGGACCCCTGTGGACAATAGGCTTTCTTTGCCCCGGTATCTATGCTTGGTATCTCTCTCTTTGCACGAGAATACTTGCTTGCAATTGGTTTTCTTCCATAATGACTGATCTGGATCTTGAGGGATTCAGTTTCTTTATAAAGCTTAGTAATACAGAGAAATCATTCAATTTCAACCAGCTACTTTTTCTTTCTGCTACAGCACCTTCGAGTGATACAAGAAACAGAAATGATACCATGATACAATAAACAGAAAATTTCAGACTGAAAATGTGCTGCTCATTTCATCCCCTTTGCTCTTTCTAAAGTGTTGACTTCAATCTTAGTTCAACAGTCGCCAATGTCTAGGCTATGCAGTGTTTTACAGAGTAAAGTACCCATTTCTGCTCCTACCAGAAGACTGTTTGGAGTCAAGTGTTTTAGAAGCAGAGAGCTGACTAATAGGCCAGTGTTCAAAATGGACTGAAATGTTTTTTTCTTAAAATTTCAAAAGCACTCTTCTACACTTCAATAATCAGTACCGCCTCAGAATGCTGCTGTTAGTCTTGTTGTAGGAAGAGAGAATGCAATAATATAATGCAATATTTTTCATAAAATTATAATTTCTTGCCAAATTTCAGGCCCTGTCTTGTGCTGCCTGTGCATGTTCCTTAAGTGAAGGAGCTAGTATATATGAGGTCTTGTACAGACCTTATACAGAAATTAGATTACCTGTTAAATTAAAGGGATAATTTAACAATCTTCTGTAGTGTCCATTTGAGACAGTTCAAGGCAGGAAATTGCAGTATGAAGGACTATCGATTGGTTTTGAAAATCGTTAGTCCCAGTGATATTTTATCACAGTGGAACTCACCCTTCCCAATCCCCAAACCCCCTGTGCTGCTTGTGCCTGATCCTGGGAGCTGGTAACCTGGGATGGAGCACGATCTGCAGGATGAAAAAGAAGAAAGGCCCAGAGAGAAGAAGAGCATATGTCTCATTCAGTTAATCTATACAGCTTTTCACAGTAAGATGATTACAGCATTCATGGGCAGAATTTTTTCAAAAAGAAAAATAGGATAAAATAGCCATAGCCAATCCTAAGCCACTTAGCAAAATATTTGCCCATGCAGCTCTCTGTAATTGCTCAGGCTGTGGTAATTAATTGGATAATATGCAAAGGTTCACATGGTTTAGAGCCAACCAGTAATGTAGCCGTGTGTCTGCGGCCTTATCCTTATCGTGTGTTATATTACGCACAAACTGCAAAGCATTTTTCCAGCACACACAGTTCATTGCAGGACAGCGTAGTGAATAGAGTGGGAGAATTGTAGAGGGCAGGTCAGAAAGAAGAGGGATCTACTTGTTTGCAATGGTCAAGTGGGACTGGGTCTGGGCACTAATGCATTTTATGCCTGCAGATTATTTCTCCAGTGCTTTTAACATCTCAAAGCCTATTAGAAGATCCACTGAAATACATTTCACATTGTTTTTTCTTAGGTTCGTCACATGTACATACATGGTTTTACTGCAATGCGCATTTGATAAAAATATATATCCAAAAGATGCTAAACATCTCCTTGCTGTACGTTCTTAGTTTTTCTGAAACTTGTAGTCTACATTGCTCCTTCCAGCTCCTGCTCCTGGCAGTGTTGCATTGCCAAAGTGTAGCTGTGCAGTTCTAAAGGATTTAAATTGGAAACATCTATCACAACACCTCAGCTGATCATTTTTGGAAGGCAACCATGAGGAACTGAACGACCCAATAAAATGTTACTTTTGGAATAAACTAATCCAAATACTTTGTGCAATTACACGTGCAAAGAAAACGCACACCCACAGAAGACGGAGCAAAGAGATTCAGGAAACGGGAGAGGAGTAGAGGGGAGTGGCTGTGAGTTGGCACTGTAAAGATGATGGACAGTTTCAAAAAATACAAAACCTCCGACTCTGTAGTCTTCACACCACCCTCCTTTACCAGATGTGCTGTGTGTCAGGATAAAGGAGATTAAAAGAGCTACTATGTGGCAACAAACACATGTTCACACACGACTACACACTGTATCCAAGCCAGGAGAATCCTTGTTTGTAGGAACATGCTGTCTTAGCAGTTTAGTCTAAATCCCCAGTTTAACTCCAAGTTAACTGAGATTTTAGCATATTAAAATCGTGTTCCAGATGTGAAGTCTGGTACAAGTAAGTGCACTGCTAAAAGAAAGTTGGAAGTCTTAAAGGTTACAACAGACATGTTTATTTTAGAATTTAGAACAATACAAAAGGTTCTTCTTATCTTTGTCTCTCATTGTACAAGAAAGAGCTGAGCCAATAAGTTGCTGAAAAACATAAGAAGAAAAAGTTGGTGTGTTATAGAAACATTTGTCTGGTTGCTCATGATATTCCTGTAGAGAACACTTGAGTCACATCTTCATCAGTGGCTGGTTTTTGTAAGATATTTTGTCAAAGGATTTTATTCAGCTCATAAATGTGAGACTTTAGTCCTGCTCACTGAGGTGTTAAACAGGATTAGAAGGTCTTGCATGAATGCTCTTCATTTCAGTTATACTGTGCTAAGCAACAGCCAAGTAACACTGTTGTAGCCTTAACCCATGAGAATTATCTCCTGCTAATACTGTCCCACATAAAGTCAGTTTCTAGCACTGTCCTCTTGATCTTATTCAGCAGAGAAGATGAAGTTTAAAAATATTTAATAATATAATAAGGGTCCATGTCCATGGGAGACTTCCTAGAAATTTGCAGACTTTACTCGCAATGTAATGTCTGTGGTGCAGAATTCATTGCATTCCTTTCAGGTTTAGTTCAAGTTACTGTCTTGATTTTGAAAATGCGAGGCCCCTTTATAAACAACTTTCACTAAGAAAAAGCAAGAGCACGCTGGGTTTTTCAGTCAGTAGGAGCTTCACATTAGACTGGTTGTACTGCAGATGGTTGGCCATATTCCGGCTGCTCTAAGGGTGACATTCATCAGAAGCTTATCCCCTTTTCAGTTTGTTACAGGGAAGAATGCCAACACATGTGTAGGTGTGGCACACAGTAATTTCGCACTTATTTCCATCAGGCGACTGGGCTTGTTTTTTGTCATTTCCGGTAATGTAGTAATGGATTCTGTTTTTCTGATATTATCATAGGGCTTAGAATGCAGCACACTCTAGAGAACACGTCACCAGTTTGAGCTCTCTTTTGGTGGTTAAATGTGTCTAAGAATAAAATGACTTTCTAGGCCCTTTGAATAAGTTTTTAAAAATTACATTCGTAGGTGTGCAATAAATCTTCAGTCAACTCAAACTACCATCTCTATTATCCAGTAATCAAGAGTTTTAAATTATAGAGTACCAGTCTCAAGTATTCATTAAAATAGAATCTTCCATCCTTATTCTTTCTCCTTAATTACATTTCTATACATGAAATGATACTGAAAAATTTAATTGATTTTTCAAGAACCTCTGTTTAGAATGTGAAATTGTGTATAGCCTTGCTCCACAGTGCATTCTTTTTAATATTAAAAGTGCAGCAGTAAACTGCAGTTGGTATGTATTGCACATTCCTGTGTTGTATTACTACACTGCATACATCTGTAAACCAGCCTCAACATTATTATGGATCTGTCTTGCCCTCTTACAAAGCTCTGTAAAAGCAAGATGTTTTATCTGACAAACTCAGATCTACCCTTTCTCTCCATTGATAGTTGCTCAGGTGTGGAATGGAGAGTTTTGACAGACCATTAGAAGAATTTGGGCTTGCAGAAACCAATGGGCTTGCAGATTTAACAGTTTGGCTAGGATAATTCCAGATTAGGCTAGGAATGTGTAAAAGACCTTACTGCAGTGGGCAAAGAAATGGTGTGTTGACAGACAGAGACCATGTTTACCTGCAGCTTCTTTATCCCAGTGACTAAGAGGACACCATCATAAATGTCAGTGATTTCTGGCCCTGTGAATTTACAGGAGGATGACATGATGTATACAGTATATGTAGGTCTGCATGACATAAACACTTTGGTTTGGCACATAGAGGTCAGACCTTGGCACCATACTGTGAAATGTTCTCTCACTCATGTTGGTTAGAAGCAATCTGTTAAAGCAGGTCAGTGTTTTATTTATTAACTGCAGCACACTATAGCCAAACTCTAACCAAAACTAAAATCAACATATTATTGCTTGTTTTAGCTCCCTTGTATGGTCTCCTATCTCACAATGCTGCTGCTCACCTTTATGGGCTTGCACAGTTTTATTCCTGGCTATATCAGCGAACTGCACACGAGCTACACCCTCACAATACTGGTGCTCTCTGGACCTTCAGAGCCCCAGGCTTCGAGCACCGGACTTCCCAAGCCCACGTCGGCACTTTCACATCCAGGCTGCAGACTCTCACTTCTATAATCTAGTCTTCATCATTTTAATTTGTGTTTATCGGCCTCTCATTGTTTTGTTGTACCATGAAAGGTGAACAGAGCTTTTTCCTCTAGTCCACAGTGATTAATTATTTTTAAATTCCTAATTACTTAAAGCTACTGTTTTAACAATGTGCTGAAAATTAGGTACAGTAATCGGTTAAAGTGAATCAGATAGTACTGCGGCAAAAGTTAACTGTCCCTTCTGGTAAAGGTGAGAGCTAGACTTTTTGCCAAGTGAAATTTCTAAGACCATGTATCAGAAAACCTTGTGTTTTGCATTACTGTAATGTATAAATCATCATCATTTCTGGAATGGAAAGTGTATGTAAATTTCTGGGTATGAATTTGGATCCCTAGTGGTTTAATGCAAAGTCAAGAGAGAGAGGGAAAAGTTTTTGCTGATTCTCAGAGATGAATGAGTACCCTGTTGTGTGTGAGCATCAGCCCAGCGTGTGCCGTGTGAGCTGGCTCCGGAGGCCTGCTGGGACCTCATGCTGGCCGCAGGGCCAAGAGAGTGGCAGGGCAGTCCCGGAGAGGAAGGGCGGGGAGCATGATGCACTTTGCCCTGTGTGAATCACAGCCTCGCCACCTCCTCTTACACATGCGGCAGCGTGAAGGAAAGAACCCACAGGGAACGTTTGGCGATTTGAAGAGGAAGGCCTTCGGGAAACGGGAGACTTGTTCTGCCATGTGCTGCAAGAGCGGAAATCCAGCAACAGTGAAACCTCGCCCTTCCAAAGGCTCAGCCAGGAGGGAAGTGGCTGAATGGTTGTATAAACCAGCAAAGGACAGAGTAATACAGCAATCTACAGCCATACTGCAGTACCAGAAAAAGGAATAAATATATAATCTGTTAATAAATTCATTTTGAATTTGATTATAGTTTAATATATTGAATTGTGTGATGACACTGAGTGTGGCTTTTTTAGCATATTTGCATAAACTCTCAAAAGCAACATCCACAGCAGCAAAGTTTCTGTCTTGGCTCGAGATTCCCAACTTCATCTGCATTTCAACTTTGATTCTGGCTTGAGTGAAAAGCAGTCGGGGGTTCAGAGCCAATGAAATGCCATGAGATGTTTTTTCTTGGAGGCTGTTGTCTTTCAGTTTGTGCTTTAATGTGTTATTTGTACAAACCTGTGGTTATTTAAAGCCACATCCGATACGTGCAGTCTCGACTGCCATCTTTATTATACCGTAGGTCAGTGCAAAACACCAGACTCTGCCACAGCTGTAATTGAGTGATCACGTGAGTCTGTCCTGCAGCTCTAATAACAGCCATCAGAAGTGTTTGGCTGCTCTTTATATACTCTTTAGAATGAAACAGATTTGAGCCATTTTTCTGCCTGTGTCTTTCTATAATTTCCAGTTATAGTAGTAAGAGCATTTAGGAAGCAAACATTATGCTGTGCAAACATACTGTCTGTCGTACCAGGTGCTTTTCTGTACGGTGCTTTAGAGGCTTCAGTGAGGAGCCCAACATTATTGGGTTAATAATTAATAATAATAACCTCTATGTCATAGAATTAAGAAAGCCAGCCTCCCCAGCTGTTGAAAATGTCAAAGCTGTGCATTGTGCCGTGACGTGTGCAGCTGACCTTCATGGGGCTAAAAAGATTCAAGGTATTGGCTCTGCTCTGTGAGCCTCCCTGTGCAGACGTGAGGACTAGTGTTAAAGTTGTCCTGCTCCAGTGTACAAACTTTACATTAAGTGGAAGTATGAAGGAAACTATAGATATGAACAATCTATAGTTTCTTCCACAACAGAGATCTGGAAAGGCAAGACGAGTGACACACCACGAAAATGAACTGAAACAGTGTCCAGTGTGTGTACAGATCAGTGATCCCAGCACTCGGCTGGTGTGTCTTCCATGTGTACAGCGAATAAGTCTGAGTATTAAAAGTTTCAGTGCCGTAAATGATACAGAATTACATTTCATGAAGTGCCTTACATCCAGCTCAGCTGAGGGTTCTGGGGGAGTGCTGTTGGACAGCCTGCAGTCTGTGCATCACGCCAGGCCAGACTGAGCTGCTCTCCCCAACTGCTGCTATGTCTATAGAATTACATTGCAGCCGTTAACAAGGCTTAATTGGACCAGTTTATCAGCTAGTGCCAGCATTTAAGCTTCTGCCGTTTTTTCAAGAGACAAAACATGCTAGACTCCTGTGATATACACCCTATTCAGGATTTGGAGCTGGGCTCCATTACTCCACACCCTACTTTGACAACAGTCCAGAATCAGTGTTTATACAGTATATAAACAGTATATATCTCCACAGGACAGGTAACTAGGTGCTCGGCATCAGTGATTACAGCCCTGCCCTCAGCCACCACACTGACGTCATGGTTTGGTTTCACAAACAAGAGTTTTGTTTTTAAAAACACTGTCACAGTTCCACTGTCAGGGGTCACACATCATGTTAGGAACGTGTATACAGTAACTGGCTCTTATACACAAAGCTTAAGTCGTGCACTAAATGGAATAATTCTACAGCAATACAGCAGTGTGACTAGATTTTTGTGTGGTGTGATAAAATACGAAAAAAGACTTGGGGCAATATTAAAACAGAAGAATTGTTTTTAAAACTCCTGCTGTGCACAATTTTCTTTTAAAAAGCAATCAGGTTTTAAAATATTAATAAAACAACACCAGGACAAATCTGAAGTTAATTTTTATTGCTACAGCTTATTTCAAGTTGTCTGTGTCTCGTGCGGAAGGGAACGCTCATCGGGAAGATGGCCGCTGGCCGCGTGGGCATCGCAGCCCTCACCCTGCACAACTCCATTCTCCAGACGCACAGTTTTACTCATTTTCCTTTAATCGGTTTCTCACGAAGACGCGCTTTGCGGATTCCCTGCCTTTCATTCATGATTAGTCAGTGAAGTCTGCACAGACGCTGCTGAAGAGGCTTAACGTTTCTTCCCCATGTAGGCTGCAGCAGCCAGACCCCAGCCGGGGGGCTTAGCGCCCGCGAGGGCAGGTTAGGGGAGAGGAGAGGGGCGCCACACTGAGGGCCTGCGAAGCGACAGCTGGAGACCGATTCATACACTTCTTCCCACATCGCAGTCAGATTCATCCTTCTGGAGACGAGCTAGAGAAGGAAGGATACCTCCGTCTGTGTTCAATTGCGGATTTGTTTCCAATGCACGTAGAGTTAAAAACACGTAGGGTTCTACACTATCTACCTGGCCTTGGAAACACAAAGATACAGTTTAAATTGAAAGGGATTCAAAGAAAATGTTGAATGATATTTAAGCAGAAGAAAAATAGCCGGTCTAGATATTTGATTAAAAAATATAATGTTTTTATATTTTTTTTAATAAAGGTTTTGATTTTGGAACCCAACTTGATGCACTTCAGCTTGTGGCAGTGTCCTTCATGAGCAGGTCTGAGCTGCTGCTGTCCTTAAAATGCTCAGTAACTAAAATGTCGCATGGCACGTGGCTCATGGGCTCAGACAGATGAAGCTGAAAACACAGGATGCCCGCGTGGCTCGTCTGCAGTTACTCAACAGCCCGCGAGCCCTGCTGTCAGCAGTGTCTGTCAGGGTGGAGTGAGGGTGTCCTGTTCTTAATCCTCTTCATATCCCAGCACTCAACAAAGGAGAGATGCACATACAACTTGCAGCTTATCCTCTGTCTGATTATTTCTAATCTGATGGAGCGCGGCCTTTCTAAATGTTACACGACCTCATTAAATAACTAAAACAACATGAAAACGACTCCAGAAGGCTACCATAGTGCCTGCAAACTTATCGTGGAAGATTGTGAGGAACAGAGACGATTATCAGGCTTCCTTCTGGCCTGCTGAGCTGCTCTCATCACAGGAGAGGAGTCATGCTCACACCTCAGGAGTGTGCTCCCCGGCAGGGCTGCTGGGAAGAGTTTTCCCAAACTGGCTGCCTCTTGTTTGTTTTCTTTCCTCCAGAGCCAGGCCCAGGCTGATAAGCGGCTTGGGCGCCCACTGGAGGTCAGGTGACCAGATGCCACTAGATTAGAGGGTCACAAGCACGGCAAAGAGGATTGGAAAGAGGAGGCCAGCCTGGCTGCTCACCAGCGCTTTTGCAAAACCAAAGTTTCTCTTTTTTTTGTTTGTTTGTTTGACGTTTTATGAGCAAATTAGGAAACATGCATGTCAATTTGAGTTAAACTTGTGAGATTAAAATATATCATCAGGGGTAATACCTATTGACTGGGAAATAAAGCACCCATTAATAAAAACCTTGACAAAATCAAATCAGTTAAAGGGCCCATTATCAGTAAGGTTATGGAAACAATAATTAAAATAATTAAATAATTAAATTAGAAGCCATGTGACAAAATGATTCTAGGTGTTAGTCAGCATGGATTTAGAAAGGACAGTATTTGCTCTTAAACGTGTTATGAGTTCTTTGAAAAAGCAACAGCAGTAATGGATACAAGCATGGCATATGAAATAGTGCCTTTAATTTTCATTTTTTTTAATTCTGAGTTTTCAGGCAGTAGGCATTCAAAGTAATGCAAATGCATGTGTTTGGATTGAGAACTGGATAGGATAGGAAATGGACAGTAAAGGTGAAATGCTCAGACAGGGGTGATTAGTGGAGTTGCACAGTGATCTGTATAAAGACCATTGTTCTTTTTAATTTATATAAATGGTCTAGGTTCTGCTGACATATGATACCAAAAGGGTAGGATTAGAAGTGCCTGAAGAAATTCACAAACATTTAGACAAAAACGCCGGACAAATGACATTTAATATTGACTAAAATATTAATATTGACTATTTAATAAAAGTGCAGAAACTGCTAATGAAAAATTAGTCATTTATATTCACACATCATTTACATCTTGTAGACAAGGTGGGGAATCAATAAACAGAATGTTATGTGATGTTATGTGATATCTAATGAAAAGTGTAGAATTTATTTCAAGGATGTTATGTAAAAGTTTAAAAATGCACAAGCAAGATCTTTTAAAAAATATTTTGGACAATTTGGATCACCACGATACATGCTGCTCCTCTGGAATCAATCGAGAGAAGGGCAACCAGACACATTCCTGGGCTTAAAGGAATTTCCTCCTCTCAGAACTAAAACTTTTCTGAACCAGAATCTAAAGAGTTCCAAGGGGTTGAGAATCAGGTTCCCTTGTGGTCTTCCGTCTTTGTGATTCACAGTCATGAAAGGTTTCAATCAACCCAGTGGTATCAAGAGTGAAACATGAGCCAGAGAATAGAGGCTCTTTTTGCACAAGGAGAAGTGGGACTGGTGTTTTAGAAGTAGGGTCTGGCCTTCAAAACAAAACTCCAAAACAAGACAAATAAACAGTTTTAAACAACATACTGGATTCACCTAAACCTCCTATTTTTTTACCATGTCGGTTTATCAGGTCAGAAAAGAAAAAAGGCTGAGTATATCATATTTATGTCCACCAGACTTAATTCATATCTAATATATTTTCATGCAAATCTGCAGGCTTTTTATATCTATGGTTCGAATCCTGATAACATGAAATTAAGAATTTCAGCCCTTTTGATGCATGCTGGGTTTGGGAAACAAATGTCTGTTTCACTGCATAAAGTATTTAAACCAACCTATATATGGAGAAAAAGAACATTGGAAAAAATCTTTCAAATCTGTGCACCAGCTTAAAGATAGTCTTTTTGAAAATTCCAATATAATGTGTTAGCCTTTAGAAATGTAGATTATGTATACCAGCATCCAAATGTGCACTTATGGTCACTCAGTTGTTCCAAAAGGCTGCTCTCACTTTAAAGAGTCGACTCCTTTCGAAATGGTGTGGATTTTGTATTGCCATCACCCTGGGAACTCTGGGAATTTGTGTGAGATTCTGAATACAGATGTCATCATGTATAGTTTTTCTGTGCATACAGGGTAATGAGCATGCTGTTTATATCATGTATAAAACATGGACTGAGACATTGTCTGAAATTTCCTACAAACAGACATGAGGTCTGATTGATTTCTAGATATTGTTGCTCTGACATCATTTCAGAGAGGATCAGTTCTATGTCAGGGCACTCAGACTCCTAAAGGAGCTGAACCTTTTTAGTCTCAGGCAGAGAAGACAACAAAGGCACCTGATGTACATGTTCATAATCTGCAGTGTCATTCCAGTGGACTTCTTCAGAATGAGGACACTAGAGGAAAGCATGAAGACGTGCATTTAAAGCTGAGATCAAAAGCACGTCTTCATGCGCAGGGTGTTGGGAGGGTGGAGCAAGCTGCCCAGCCATGCGGTTGAAGTCGATACTCTGGCTTCTCTCAACAAGCAGCTGGATGAGATCCTAGGATGAATTAAGTGCTCACAGCCAAACAGGCCAGGGCCTCCTCTTCTCTCTCATTTGTCTGATATTCTTCTTGTCTTCAGCATTTATTGAACATCAGTTTAATGCTCAAGTTGTACTGTAGTTGTACTGTAGTTATGGGAAGAGCTGTGTGGTTACATTGACTCTTTGTGGATCAGTAATGCCTTCAATTCAAGCTTTACAATTAACTGTTTTCTCTGTAAGCAGTTCCTCTTTCTCTCAGGGACAAAAAAAGTCAGTGTTATTTTCCTCTCTAAAATCGCTTGCGTCAGCTAAGCTGATATAATGTGACGAGTGTGAGTTCTAGCGAGAGCCTTTGTGGGGCTTAAAAAATATCTCTGAACCAGTGAGCCATTCATCTAACCACACTGTGACGTGCTGACCTGAGGAGGCACCAATTCTGTAACAGCCTGTGACTTGAAAAGGCTCTCGAACTCCATGGATTATGCACCAGATTGCTCTTCTTTTCTCTGACATACTGCCTGTGGTTTGACATTTGTGACAGGGAAAGTAGTTAATAAATCTTTACTGAGAAATCAGATTTGATGTTTACAAGCACAGACATGTTAGTTTTAAAAGCAAAATATAAAACATTCTCTTGAATTCACATTTTGGCACATTGTTTTGCATTATACAATGGTATGCATCATTCAAGGAAGGAGAGACATAATGGTAGTTAAAGATCAGAGAGATATAATGCACACGCCTGAGCTATTTCTGAGCCTGGAAATATCCACTCGGACATTTTCTACACCCATCTGATTACGTTGATGATCTCTTCATGTCAAGCTGCTAGATTTTCGGGAAAGTGCGTGTGAAAGAAAATAAGCCTGAAAGAAAAGTGCAGTGCAGTGAATTTTGGAAAGCTCTGGTAACTGTTTATGTAAGGATACTATACCAGTCTTTCTGTAAACAAAGCATAGGGTTTATTAAAGTATTCAGTGGCCTGAGGATCACTGCAAGAAAGCTGTGCTCTCCCATTGTCACCTTTGACCTTTGTCAAGTGCGTGGCAGCTCACACTGACCCCTGTTCACAGGCCGGGAGACAGGGTCTGCTGCACATTATCCCTGCCACCTCTCTCTGTGCTTAACACCAGCTTGCACATCAGAGGAATCTGTATTTAAAAAATGGAAAAAACAGACCTGTTCAGTCTATTTGGTATGTAGCACGGTAGTGTGGCCTGGATTCCATTTTCTGGTCTCTCTGTCTGAAGAGTTGTAGTAGAAACCAGAAGTTCTCTTATTTCTGAAGGCATGTGAGTTGAAGGGATTGCAGGGTGGCTAGGAGCTGTCTGAGGGCTCTGAGGCATTGCAGGGATCTTGCTGAGGAATGTTGGGAATCTCACTGGTATCACACTGTGATAGGAGCAGGGATCTCAGCACACTGTCTTATCGCTCAGAAGAGGCAAACAAAAATCATAGTGAATGAACTCTTCATTTAAAGCTAACTAGCCATACTTTTTATGAATAAATATATATTTGTCTTTGATATCTATGTAATGCCTAGCTATGCTGATGTCCAATAAATGCATTGTGTGAATATTTAAACATGGGTTCAGCTGTTCAGCTAGACATTAAACAGAGCAGTGAAGGAAGCATTTTTCATCCCACCTTCCATTCATTATCTACATCCGTATCCAAAACCACTTATTCCCGGTAAGAGTCACAGCTGACCAAGCACACAGGGCTCATAGCAGACCTGCGTTGTGGAAGGACCACATACACAGGCAGACACATTAGAGTCGCCAGCTAACCCAGCCAGCATGGTGACAACACTGGCTTACTGGCCAGTGGTTCCAGAGAGGTAAAAGAAATTAGAATTATTCTAGGAAACTGTGCTTTGAATACCATGCATTGCCAGGGGAAAATGTTTGCAGCACAGAAAGGTTAAAATACCTCAGGAGATTAACATTTCAAAGCGGTTAAGGACTGAAGCTGTATGTCAGGCTCTAAGAGTGCATGGAGTTTCCAAGCGTGCTAATGTTAATTGGAGCCAAAGGCACAGCACCAATCATGTCGGCTAACAGCAACATAGCTATCATGTAGCCAGCTCAGTATCAGGATGCTGTGTATTTTAGACTTATCCGTCTAACAAATAACTGCAGGAGTGCAGTGTAAAATGTACTTTCAGTGCTAGCAAATATCTGTGAAAACACTAAAGAAAAAAACAATCTGCTTTTTTAAGGAGCAAAGGCATTGAATTTCCTCTTAAGCAGGTGTCCAAACATAAAACTGCTTCACAATGACACCCAGATCTGAGTCAACACTTTAGAATATAAACACATAAGATAAGGTGCAAGTGACAGGGGGACATCCTGACTCATCTGGCACATTTATTAGTTAGTAGCTAATTGATCTGAGACTCTCATCTAGCTGTCTCACACGGGGTTGACAGTTGGCTGTGCCTCTGAATATTTTGAATACTGTACCTTAACCCTCACCTGCCACAGGTTCCAAACCTCCACCCCTTGGCGAGGAAGAGAGTGTCCAGCCAGCGGTCAGGTTTGGATTTCAGAGTCTCTGCACCGGAAAATAAACTCATATCTGTGAGCATTTGGCCATTTTTCTAATTGGTAATTCTCATATTATAGTAACAGTGTTTTTGTTGTATGTATTTTTTCACCAGATTCATCTTCAAACTACATCCGACAACTAGAGACAAAAGTCAGAATTTTAGAAGATGACAACAAACTTTTATCACAGGTAAGAATATATATATACTTCTGGTATGTCTTGTTACAATATTGAACTTCCGTACATATCCTCACCTTTTGATGCCATCTAAGCAAAATACTGAATACTCAATATTTCCTCAATGATAAAAATTGTATGTCCTGCTAATTAGTTCTGCAGATTAGTATGGGTACTTATAGTAATCTGTTTCCAAGATTTTGGTTGTACTTCCCAAACTGTAGCCTGAATCGGAAATCAGGTCAAAGGCTAATTGGTGAGGGAGGTTAGTTCCAGACAAACAAAATGAAACCAAACCATCTGTGCTTGGTTTAATTGAATGACACTGAGTTACGTGTGGAGGGCAGGTGGTTTGAAGAGGTGTCACAGCTGATGGACGCTGCCCTTACAAAGCAAGGGACTGAGCTGGCTTGTTCTGGGCTTACGGAGCTCAAAAGGAAATAAATGGAGCCCGTAGTAGGGGTCAAACTGTAAATACTATACACTGAGAGCCATTAACAGTGCAACAAATGAGCATGGGAAGCAAAAGCGTTTGTTGTTCTGAATCCCCAGGACTGTGCATGAAAAAGTGATCTGGTTGAGCACTTCCCACAGACCTCCTGAGTGTTAAGTCTTTTCTCTGCTTCATGGCTGAACTGAAACAAACCAGCACTGGCAGGGTTTCTCCCTCCCTGGCCAGCGTGACCTTGGCATGTGATGGCCCTGGGCACTGCAGAGTGACGCATCGACATCTCTCTCCCCACCAGAAGCACGAAAGCTCAGGCTGCCGCCCCATCGTCAGCAGCCAGTGCTGAACCCAGTGAAATGACTGCAGTATCGACTATTCTGCTAGAATTTCTCTTTGTGAACATGTAAGGCCCTGTCAGAGGGAAAAGAAAATGACTATCTTTCCAGTTGTTCTTACAGTGATTATGAATAAAGGAGCATGTAGATCTTCACACCTGTGATTAGGAATGTGATGTATATAACTATACCCTGCAGATTCCCTTTCTTACTTTTCTTTATATGCAAAATTGTACTTCTAATTCCATGGCTTAATGTTATTAAATTTAGGTTGATTTAAATTACCCTGTATTGCTCCACAAGAGACCTACAATGTGAAAGGTCTTTATTTCATGCTGATTGGACATGACTACATGGGGGAAAGGTTTTGCTGTTCCCAGGGTGAGAGCTCTTACAGATGTAAGCATCAAAAGGTGAAGGTTGAGTCACTCTGCCTTTTCTCTTCCTGTACATAGAGTAAATAGAGCACAGTTTATGCTCTGTGTCACGGACATCTTTTTATATAACTTATATATCTTTTTATATATGTTGTTATTATTGATCGCTTGTCTTAGATCTGCATTTTAAAATATTGTCATTTATTTGTCATAATGTTTAAGTGTTTCCAGCTGTGTAAAAAGGAGGAACTAGAGCTGTCCATCTCTGTCTTATAGCTTTAGATGGTTCTAATTGTCCTGGGTCACTTATTGTTTTTGGGTCAGAGGTGAAGTGCGCCATTCTTACAGCGCCCGTAGAAGTGCGTGTGGGATGACTGTCACAGACCACATGATCCTGTTCAGCCTTGATGTTAGGAGGCTGCAAACTAACTGTGTTCTGTTCCCTCCTAGCCCCGTAACCGCAATAGTTTACCAAAGGTACTGACACAGGTAAACACTCGGACTCACCTGGGGGGCTTGCATATGGCTTGGTTTTCATCCTGGGTGCTGGGCTTTAAATTATGTTTGCCTTTTTTTTAAACTAATATTAACTGTGAGAGGCTTTTATTTTGCACTTTATCCAAAGGTAAGCTGGCAGTAGCATGTTAATAGATATGAACAGTATTTGCTCTGTGCTCCTCTGAGCTGGAGAGCATGTCTGTCTCCTGCACTGTGAAGGTAAGTGCTGTGTCTGATAGAACGTGTGTCCACGGTTACATGTTGCACTGCAGAGCTGCACGTAGCTGAGTTTCCACCTCGGAGCGATGTAAATTATTAAACAACAGCAGCGAAGGTGGACACTGCTGTGAATAATGAATGATAGATAAGATGAAGTACAGTATGTGGTATTAAAGAAGCCATTTGAATTTTTTATTTTTGTCGTCTTCTCCTTATGCCATTTTCTTATTTTAAACTGCTTGCAAAATAAACACTATCTCCTTTCTTGAAGCAGGTATCTTGCATGTACAGGTTTTCTTTTTTAAAATTATGCCTTACAATTCAACAGTAGTCACGTGTGACTTTTTTTTAACATTTTGTTAATTGCAAATGCAGAGTAGACATCAATTCTGATCTTTTGCTGTGCAGAAATGTGATCTGCAAAGTTGGACAACAGTATGAAACAGGAAAGTAACACTATCTGGTTGTCTGACTATGTAATATATATATGTAGTATATTATGATAGTAATTTAAATATACCCTTGAATTTTTATAGCGCTGTTCATCTAAAAGTGCTTTAAATGTAGAAAATCATTCACCACTGAAATGCAGCCCCAACTGGGCCAGTAGTCACACTGCAGAGCAGACCAGGTGGGGAAATGAGAAACCAATTTGTCAGATGGGTTACGGAGGCTGTGCTGTACAAGCCCCAAGTGGTATATACCCAGGACACCCTCACTCTCCTCTCTTGAACAGTGCCATGAGACATTTATTCACCAAGATGTCAGGACCTTGGTTGGACATCTCACCAAAAGGACGATGTTTTTCTTATTCAGAGCACAGTCTTCCCGGTCAGTTTACTGGGGGATGTGTTGTAAAAGTCTGGCGTAGAAGCTACTTGACTTTCCAGCACTTACTGCTGATGAGAAGTATTGAACCTGAAGTCTCATACATGCAAAACATGTGCTCTGCCTCTCAGTTACATATACTGTGAAAGTATTTTCTTGCTCAGTCCTGGTCCTGCAGGTCCACAAACCTGCTGGTTTTCATTTCAGCTTGGTTATTTACTTAATTGAAACCTTACTTGAACTAACATGTTTCCTAATTGAAACATTTGCAAGTTTTTCTCTACTCAATAATGTGGAATTTTATGTCATTTATGAACAGCACAGATGAAAAGGCAACCTCCAACATTTTAGCTGAAAACAATCAGATTGTTTGAATTGATCCCATAATTGAGTCAATTCAGGGTTCAGCTGTGTAACCGAGAGCTGGACTTGAACAAAAACTGACAGGTGTGTGAGCCTTAAGGACCAGGACTGGGACTCCTGATCTAGCTGATCTGAAATATCTTGATAACATGCGGCTCCGGAAGGCAGAGAATTTCAGGATTTCTCATTGAGTTGCAAAGAAAGGAAAGGAATGAAGAAAAGCAGACGCACACAGAGCTGGCCCAGGTTTGTGAAAATTAAACGTGATGCATGGTGTCAGTGAATACCAGCACTCTGACAGTGATTGGTCAAGAACGATCGGAGGTGTTTAGGCCCAGACATGGACTGTGTGCAGCCAGGGATGTGGACTGCTCCAGAGAAATGGGAACATCGAATGGTTGTCTGAATGAAAGCAGACCTGATAGGAACCGTCACTGGACGCTTTTACTAGAACACCATCAACCGGGCGGTTAGCTTCAAGGAGCTTGAGCCTAAACCTTCAGACATTTTTAGACCTGATTGTCTGGTGAGAGTCTCCCATTAGCAGCACTGATAAACAGCTAGTTGTGTTGGCTCAAGAGCTAGACAGGCACTTTTTGAAGCCCAGGAGTTTTCCAGGAGCTTCACACAAGAATGTGGATGGGCTAATTAGTATCCCAGAAATAGCTAAAAAGAGCAGATCTTTTACTGAACTACATCATCACAATCACTACACTATTAGGTTCTAAATATCTAATGTGAAATAAAGCAAAGGGCTTTAGAAGTCTAGAACCATCTAGTGGAGTAACACTTGATTTGAGACAAGCGGAAGAATTTGGTTTGAACTCCCTTGTTAAGTGGTTTAGTCTGCTGCAGTAGGCTGTCCATTTAGAGAACTTTCAGCTGGCTTTCTCCTTTCTGCCCACACTCCTATTTTAATGATTCATTTATAAACATTATTATCATTATTATCTGTAGTAGTAGTAATTGTTCTGTATTCATCACTCTTGTAAAAATGTGGTTTTGAATATGGATGCTGTTTCCAGTAGTTAGGATCAGAGCTGACTTTGACCTTCAGCTGTGTTTTGGCAGCAGTAAGGGAGGAATTCTGCTGTAGTAAACAGAGGAGCCCCAGAGACAGCCTGTATGTACCTCCCCGTCGAGGTTTACATCTGAGTAAGCCAGCCACACCTCTGTTTACCCAACCCTG
Organism: Atractosteus spatula; assembly: GCF_055471065.1. NCBI lineage: Eukaryota > Metazoa > Chordata > Actinopteri > Semionotiformes > Lepisosteidae > Atractosteus > Atractosteus spatula. The sequence continues at coordinate 2,095,816 of NC_142714.1, read as the reverse complement.
TGATAAAACAAATTGTTTGGAGAAATACATTTCCAATCAAACTGTTTATCCACTCCTGCTGCACCCTGAACAAGGCCATACCACTCTGGCCATAGAGAAGCTGGCAGCCATGCAGGGTGTATTAATATTATTCATGTTGCTAAAGCTTTCTTACTGCAATGCACAATAATGCTAATTCAACAGAGGGAATGATTGCTGCTCTCCTTTGGTCAGGTCCCAAGGGAGGGTTCCATTGGTGTGAGATCTGACCCTGCTTTAGGGAAGTGAGTGAAGGTGCTCAAACGTCACATCGTACAAATGTTTTCTTTTAGATCACAGCCATCAGAGGGAGCAAACAATTCATATGTCATTGCATGTCTCACATGCGCAGAAATCCCCTCTTATTAATTCTTCCCTGTATCTTCTTCCTTTGTTTTTTTAACCACATAGTGTGATGACTCCATCATTAAAGGCCCATTCATTTCCAGCAATTATCAGGCCTGCGATTTTAGAGGGAGTGACCATGAGTTTCCTGCATGGTCTTTCAAGCTGTTTAGCAGCAAGAAGTAAGGAAGAAGAAGGACCAGCTAGCCATCTGCCTTTCAAAATGGCCAAAGTCATTACAAGTTGTTAGAATTGAATTAGGTTGTCCCACACAGTATCAGTCTTTGGTTTTAAGCACCGATACAACATGAAAATGGCTAGTAAAAATGAAGGGGGATTACACTTTTATTATGTAATTTACTTAACCAATAATGATGTTTCAATACAGACTAAGAGGCTTGTGTGAGCTGAACTAGATCAGTGGAGACAGTACTATACATACACTGTAGTTGAAATTCTCCTGACTGTATGACATTACAATTGATGCATTATTTTAGGAACCTGAGATATATTTACACACGTTTTCATAATAAATCGGTCCCTCTGCTGTTCTGATAAATCAAACAGAAAAGTTGCTAGGTGCTACAGGGGTGTGTGAGTCTTGTGTTTCTGATATATCATCCTCTAACCCAATACTCAATGCAAAAATGTGCAGCATGCAGAAGATGTATTGACAGAAATTTCTTAGGACCTAATTGAGCTGTATTGTGCAAGTTCGTCAGCAATGACTGTACTGAGTGAGGACCTGAACCCTGAAGCCCCTGCTGTTTCTGCTGTGAGCTTGCCTGTCCGCATCAGTGAACGCAGCCCTCGTGCGTCACTAGTTTATTTGGGTTGTTCTTCTGCTTGTATGACTGAATGGAATTTGTTTTTGGAAAAGGAGAAGCGAATGGAATTTTTTTGTTTTATGGGGCTCAGATGACATTTTTGTCGTAATATTGTCTTTCTTAAAAGATCCTGTTGCCTTATTTTAACAAAGTAAAGACCAGATCAAATAATTTGGCCCTTTTTACCTTAACATCACAGGCTGCACTTATTATTTTGGCCCTGAAAGAAAAAAAGTCTGTCTCTGCATCTTCTGTTTCCTCCTGTGTGGGTGATCCTGTCGCTGTGTGAGTGGTGCTCTTTCACAGCACCGGCCAGAAGGCTGCTCTGGGAAAGGGCTGGGTGTTTCAGCTGGATGAGTTCAGCAGTGCCTGCATGTGCACTTTGGAGAGCCACCCGCTGAGGTCAGGAGTGGCATGGCTTTTCCTGCCCCCAGCAGAGCAGAGCGTGCCATGTGGGCTGACGGGCTGAGCGGCACCCCCTGCCTGTCCTGCTCCACGATGAAAGCCGGCCTGATGGAACCCAGCTGTTCTGGCCTCTGAGCCAGACTCAGGCCTCTCGTAACCAGTGAGGGGGGTTTCCCCCTTGGGAGCCCTTGTCAGCTGTAAGATACGCTGTGCCTGTTTTTTATAGACTGTTATGTTTACTTTTCTTCAGGACCCTTCAATCCATTTTGAAGCACAGCAGCTCTGCAAATCGAGCTCTCAGCATGCCGATGGGCACGTGGCTGCTAAAAGGTTGTGATCAGGGTCAACGCAGCATGCTGGCTCTTTACTTGCTCAGTACTGCTGTTAAGAGGAATAAATGGGGATCTTTGTACCTGCTTCGTACCTGCTTCATCTGCATAACTTTGATCAATCTCTTGCTCTACCACATGCTGAGAAGCAAGCAGCCATGTTTTACATTCAAGTTGCACTTTGCCCAGTAAATGGCAACCTGCTTGTGCGTGCAGTTATCGATTTTATTTCCTTCGCCTGTTGTGTCTGTACTCTTCCACATCTTGCTGTTTGATGCTTGTTCTTTATGGACGCCCTTGGGTCTCTTCTCAGAGAATGGAGATTTGTCCGAGTAATAAGAACAGAAAGTGGCCAGCGGTGACCGACGGCGTGACCTGTTGCATGTTTCCACAGCAGAGCAGCACTGGAGACCTGAAGACCCTTCGGAAAGGCTTCTCCCTGTACCACTCGGAGTCCCAGCTCTCCTCCCTGCCCCCGTATCAGGAGCCGCTGCAGAACGTACGTACCCATCAGCTTCCTGCTGCCTGTCAGCTCCTTAACGAGGCGAGGTGCTGGAGGTGCAGTCCTGCCCTGCTCCACAAAGCCTGCCACTGGGGTTTAAGAAACACGCTCCAGCCTAAAAGAGTTATCTCCACAGATCTCAATTTCACATGAATTAGACATTTTTCAGATTAGAAGAACACTGAGCCTATATTTGAGAGCTGGCTACCATTGCCCTGTAGCTGCCAGAGTGCTTTCTGGAAGAGCTCACCAGCGGGACAGCATCACTCTGAGTGTCCTGGAAAGCAATTTGAGCGGGAATTGCTCTCTGGAATGCGTTCTTTACTTACAAGGGAAGTCCGGTTGAGTGCGTATCGAAGTTCAATACTGCTTTATGTCTGTCAGATTGCACTTTGCTTGTTTGCCTTCTGTCTGAATAAGAAATCAATCGAGGGCCTCAGTCTCCTCTCTGGAGCTGGGACTATCGTTAACAGCGTTTTATTTGTAGATTGATAAGATGTGAGTTAGTCAAATTTATTTTTCATGCCTGTTCAAATCTTAAACTTCACAAGCCGAAATCCCTGACTCATATCTGTGTGTATGTTAGAGGCGTGTTTGTACTGATTTATCGGTTCATAGGATGTGGAGCTATAGAAAGAAGTAACCTGCACAGATGCTTATTTACACTGGCATTAGGTACAGCGTAACAGTACAAAGACAAAACCAGGACCGAGGACATAAAAAAATGTGAAAAATTGAATGGTTTCTGCATACACTTATACTAATTAAAAATGTATACTTTACCCTGGAAATGTATTTTCCAGGGACTTCATAAACAATTTCATTGTTTCACAGTAGCTGAAACCTCAATGTGGAATTCAGAGTGGTGTTGGAGACACTGAATGGAGAGCTCAAGGTTTTTTATTAAATCCTAATAGCTCAGTACAATCTGAAAATGATTCTGCTGGAGAATGGCCACAGAGCCTTCTTGGGTGCAGAACCACTGAGGAACCTTAATTCTGCCGCTGATGAACTTTCTGAAACTAGCAGGCAGGGTGGTTGATGTTTGATTAAATTGTAAAAAATAAAAGGAAAAAGGAACATTTTTAGAAATCTATGTTCATCTTATCTTAAGCAATCTCTCATATATCTTTTGGTTTATAATGGTATTAGTTGGTGATCTTTCAATAATCTTTCATGGGTGTTACATCTTTTAAATCCTTTATACTAATTCCTGATAGTATAACTTAGGGACTGAGGTAGATTTCAGTTCTTCCAAAATTCAGACTCCTAGCATGTGAAATGTAATTGTTTTACATGAATCAAAAGGAATACGTTACAGAAATGCTATTGGGGTTGGACATGGATGGGAAAGTTTAGAGGGATACAAAGATAATTACAGCAGCAGGTAATCTGAGATTTATGTCACAGCTAAAATATTAATGTGAAGTATTAATACAATATAAAACCAGTACATTTTTATATTTTTATAATATTAATAAATAAAAAGTATACCAGATAGCAGCAAGGAAATTAAAGCACAAATTTCCAAACTGAATGCTTTTACAATCTCTGATATTCTTATGCTTTTGATGATGGTATAAAATAGTCTATTTTTGCTTCATGATTCTGGGTTCCATGGAAACGATAAACTGGTCTCTAGATTATTCCTAGTTGTTTAATCATGAACTAAAACACATGGTAGACTGTTCTAGCATTAATTACTGCCCAGGAGGAGTCTTGCAGTGCTGTGAGTATCGTTGCACAGCTTTAAGACAGATCATTGTCATTCAGACAATATGTAGAAACATATTTTGATAAACTAATATAATACCTCTTTAGTTTCATTTCCAGGCCTGAGGCTGTGAGATTTGTTGAGACACAGGTTTTACCAGAGTCCATCAGGGATAGATGCCACTTGACTCGGTTACTTCCTAGCCTTTCGGCACTCTGTGGGGACACAGCCCCAGAGAGCGAAACCAGATTGGTGTTTCACTGCTGAAACGTCCTGCACATCAGTTGTTTCATGGCTTTCTAGTTGAGTTCCAGCGTGGCTGGGACTTCCTTCTGTTCCTCCCTGAAGTAATTCTGCTTCTTCTGAAAGGCTATCAGGTGCCAACTGGCGCAGTGAGCTCCTTTTAAACTCATCTATGGGCGTCAAAGCTCAGCCCACACAACAATACTGCACTGTGGGCTGTGTTTACTGGAGAGAATCAATTAGTGCGTTGTGTTTTTGTCGTGGTCTGTGCAGGGAGAGAACAGTGATGCGCTGGCTTTTGAAAGACAGACAGGCCCTTGAGTAAGAACTCGAGCTCCAGTGATTCACATCTTGCATCCATAACGTTGAGCCTCCACTGCCAAAACACCACTGTGTTCACCACACCCCCATCCCGGTCTCATTCCTGTCCAGAAATGAGGCAGTTTTTGCTCATGATGAAAATATGAAAATACTGCATATGCACGTCGTGGTTGAACAGGTTAGAAAGAGCTCTATTGCATATTTTTCTTTCTCTCTTGGAGAAATCTGTGGGGTGCCAAAAATGTGAGTGTTTTTTTTTCATTCCATGTGGTTGGTTATCATTGTAATAGCTTGTTTTTCTCAGTTGACATGTTGGGAATATAGCACAGTGCATGGCGCATTGTTGATTGTCCATAGTTGGTGTCTGCTGAGCTTGTAGGCGTGAGTTGCCTCGATTCTTCTACATATCCTCTGTAACAGGGCTGAGCATTTACAGAGGTGTACTGTCTCACAAACATGACAGGGGTTTTGCTTCATTACTTTTATCAGCAGTGGAGAGTCATGGAGAGAGCTGTGAGGAGATTTTAGACAGTATTTAACACAGCCCTGACATACTGTACCAAGTATGCGCTCTGGGAGAAAACTGGATCGCTTTGTAACTCTGAGTGGCAGATATCATGGTTATTTATCAAATGTAAAAGAAATTAAGGCATTTTAAATTTGACTGCAGAATACTTTTGGCTTGCTCAGGACAACCTGATACAAACCCCGGCATCTCAGTTGCTAAAGTTCACTCTTGTGCTGTCAGAGCAAGTTAGTTTTGTCTTCTTGAGTATTGTTCAGTTTTTTGACTGTGAGTATGTGTAGATTATTGTGATATCTTTGGGAGCTGTGCACAGAATTATGCTGCAGTGAACCTAACAGCCATGAACATGCTCTCTGGTCTACTGCTTTTCTTTGCTTCATCATTGGCGTGAACAAACTAAAGGAGTTCTTGTGAGAACCTGAGAGAACCTGGACAGCCAGCTTATAATGCACACTAATGCAGGATAATTACAGAATCACAAGGAAGGTTAATGGCACAGATGTGGATTTTGGTTGCAAAGATGTGTTTTACAAATCGTAGGATCACAAAGACCTCCCTGATAGCTCTCTACCTACTCTACCTCTACCCCTTCCATAGCTTAAATGCTGTAGCTGTTCAGAAGCAATTAAAAATCTGATTTTGCTGTTTGTATCAGCGAAGAAAGGGCACAGGGTGTTCACAGCACACTGCTCCTTTCGAAAGGCCTGGTCTGGTGAGTTTCGTGTAATGCAGAGCACTGAGATGAGCCACTTTAATGAAAGATTGGTGTTCACAGATTTGCAGTTAAGAGCTAATAGTGCATATTTTAAATTGGACCTTTATCAATTTAAAAGCTGTGCCAGTTCACCAGAATGATTTTAATAGAGATTTGTCTGAAAATTTGCCTCTGGCCCTCTTTGTACTTTCAGTCACTGCTTGGTAATCTTTTTCACATTTGTTTTTGTAAACACGCTGTCGACTCAAATGAAAGAACACATGCAACACTTATCCAAAACAAATCCCTAGCTTGTCCAGAGGCCACGCAGAGCACCAGTGAAGGAATTTCAGTTAATTGTTTTTAATTTAACGGAAGAATAGCACTGAAAGGCTGATTCCACACATGGGCTCGCGAGGGCTGTGTGGAGAGAATCGATTCACTGTTGTGCTGTGCTGTGGCCTGAGCTCAGAGAGGGGGGGTAGAAATTATGATTAATTAGGACTGTTGCTCTTGTGGGATTCATTTGTAAACAGCACTGGAGGTTCTGTTGCATAAGCTGTTTCATTTTTACTGTAATTGCGAAGGATGGTGAAGAAGTATTTCCATTTTTGTCCTACTAATGTATATTTTCTGTAATCATGTACAGCCAACATACTAAATTGTGCTTTAACATGTCTTTAAATATGTTCAGAACCTTATTTCTCTCTCTTCTGAACTTTTTGTCCTTTATAGTTCTCTTCATCGTGCCTCGTATCTTTGTCCTTTTTCTTCAAGCTGTGGTGCTCCTGCAGACCTGCTGGGTTGGGAAGTGTCTGTGGAAGAGACTCGTAGTGCTGCTTAGTCAAGTGCAGTGTAGTTGAGTTCGACTGGGCGCTGGGGAGGCGTGGCCCAGCTGACCCCTGACCCCTGTGCCTTGTCTCTGCAGGGCTCAGCCCGACTGTGCTCTGGAGACCCGGCCTTGTCCACCACAGGCTACCTCCCTTCTGTCCAGAAGCCAGAGGCCGTGGTACATGCCATGAAGGTGAGATGTTTCAGCTTTGTCCGTGAATAAATGTGAATAAAGAGTTTAACTTAAAATAACAAAAGTCTTTAAAAAAAACCCATGTAGTTTAATAGCGACAACTTTTAGTTGTATAAAATTCAGTTCTTGTTTTCTCAGTTAACACCTGCTTTGTGAACCCAAGTCTTGGCACTAAACACCAGGAGTAGGAGTATACTTAAATGCCATATTTAGCAGCTGTTTATTTTGAAAAGTCTTTTTTATAGGTCTGTAAGATACAGTCAGTAATTAGTCTGAGGTATTTCAACACATTCTGATTAACTTTCAGAGAGCAGTAGCAGGGCTTATAGTTTTCTTTTTGCAACCAACCATTTTGCAGGTTTATAAACTATAGCCAGATAGTTAAACATTAGAGAGATAGAGAGCCAGATAGTTAAACATTGTTTCTCTTTCGCATTTATTGCTGCAGTATCTTAAAGTTAAGTCATTCTGTAACAATGAGCACAATCCTGGGTTCCTGTAGTTCTGGGAACTGCAGATGCAATAACAATAAAACCACCACCAAGTCTGCCACCTGGTGGTGTTTTAGAGAATGTCTAAAATCTCCCAATATAACAAATCAACAGCTTTATTACATTAGCAGCCTGAGCTCATGACTGCAGTGCACACTAGTAGGACATTAATGGATTGTGAAATGAGTTGTGGGATATTATTTCACTTGAAATACTGTTGCTAATTACTAAAATAAACGTACATCATTTTCATGTGAAAAATTTCCATCTGTTGAACTTGAAGGTCCTTGAAGTTCATGAAAACCTTGATAAACAACTTCCCGAGGATTATGAGGAAGACCTGAGTGAGAAGGAGAAGGCTATTGTTCGCGAGATGTGTAATGTAAGTGTGGCTAAATACAGTTTTGTCTCTGAGATGTGAGAAATATCACTGTACAGTAAGAGCCTCTGATGGATCTGCACAGGGAAACTGTGCTTGTGTGACAGTCGCGGTTCTGCGTGGGCTTGTGCCCTCCACCGCTCTACCCCACCAGTTCGTCCCGCAACACCTGGGGCGCGAACCCAGGTCTCCGGCGTAATGCAACAGGGAACCAGCCGAGTGAGCTAAAGGAGACCTCCCTCAGCCCAGGCAGCTGAGGTCCCTACTACACGCAGGGAGGGCGAAGATGTCTTCGTGTCCGAACTAGCTCCGCTACAGTTTCACAGTGACACGGGGTCCCCCTCTGGAGTTCGCAGTGCTTGCTTGAGGTCAATCATACTTCTTGTAGTGGTGATTTACAGTGTGTATACCCAACGTTCAGATATTGCTCAAGAGCCTATTGAAAGAGAAAAGTTTTTGTATTTTGTTCTGTGTACGTTAGCTGACGTTTGCCTTTTTTCACAGGTGGTTTGGCGCAAGCTGGGAGATGCTGCCGGCTCCAAGCCATCAATCAGGCAGCACCTCTCAGGCAACCAGTTCAAAGGCCCTTTGTAGCTGAATTTCTCTGGAGAGCGCAGAGCGAGGAACAGCGGCTCTAGAACAGGGAACCTCTAACGATGGGCATTCATGTCATCTGCAGTCATTGTCTCCTTCCTGCTCTACCTTGACCTCTGCTGACTGCAGCTGAGGACAGGACTACATGTTCAACGTGCAGCTGGACAACTTTACCATCCACCTGTAACAAGCTTGGATGAACAGTCTGTGTTGTATCTGATTAGCCAATGTGTATTTCCTTACTATCATGTATTCAAGACTGGCAGCTAGTTTTACTGGTCGTTCAGACATACTCCCCCCGTGTCTGGATTCTGGTTCTGTACGTAAAGAACTTAAAATGTTAAATCTGCTGTGTTTTTCGGTGTTTAAGTGTTAAGTGCTACGTTTTTGAGTTGAGTCTGATAATTAGAGCTCAGAATTTGGTTTTGCACAAGCTTTGTGTATTGCACAAAGCAGTGAGGATCTGGCTTAATCAATTGTCTGGCAGAAATCTGCCTGTGATCACTGGTGCATCTGTAAAACACTGTCAAACAGCTCCCTCTGCTTGAAAAGTATATTACCAATATGTAAGTCACTCGTAAGCAAAAACCTTTAGTGGATTATAGAGAATTTTAGTGACATGTTAAAAATAATAAACCAGAGTTATCTTTATTTAATTCTAGTGTGGTCACACTTGTGTATTATGCCAACTACATTCTGTATTTTGTATTCTGTAGGCCACAAAATGTCATGTGGTGTGGACTTTTTTGTCATTTAAGAACATATACATTTCTAACATTAGAGGCTGCCAACTTTCAACAATGATCCAGTGTGCAAAAGCCTCACAGTTTATAGTACAAGATTAATAAAATTATAGCTATAGGCTGCACTATAAACATTACAACAGATCTGTTAGCTCATTAAAAATTAGAAACATACTGCAAATACCGGTCTTCTAAAAAAAAAACTGTTTCCCAGATTTGTTTGTTTGACAATCGTGAAGTCAGTATTGGTGCACTGCAACTCCTTTGGGTCTTACAGACAACTGAACTGTCAAAGCAGGGTCAATATGAATGAAATTTCTGAACACCAATGTCTAATAAAAATAGCCCAAAACAATGAATCTACTGTACTAAGTTGTAGGCTGCAAAAAGAAGACACTTGATTAATTCATTAGTTTTTTTTTAAATTAGAATGGTTTGTTTAGTCTAAGTCACTACCGTCCTTCCAAGAGAAGGTTCCGAAAATAAAATTACTGTGTTTGTAGTTGTACACAGATACATTTCAGGTCATTTTCACAATGCTGGAGGTCATTTAAACAACCTGAATTTCACGGCTAATGATTTAATTGCACTGAGCCAGTTTAAATGGGCAGAGGGCGGATAGGACGTTGCGTTTGGAGGCCAGATTTCACTGCAGTACTGCACACTTGCAACAAAATAAACAGAAAACATTAAACTGTCTTCATAATTGGTATCCCCTTGAAGTTACTAGATTGACAAACTATATGTATAGTTCAGCTCCATAAGCACTATTTAACCCTAAAGCTTAACAGTTCAATTTAGGGTTGAATTGTAAGACAGTAGATCATTTATTAAAATTAGAATGATTACCATTGTTATAGACTACAGCACTCTACCCTCATTTGGGTCAAAAAACATTTATGAAAAAGTGACCTTCTTTTAAACAAACTGCACACTACTGACTTTTTATAAAAAATAATTTGAATACAAAGTGATATAAAGTTTAAATATTTTCATAATGTGACAAATTCTAAACACGATGCTGCTTTTGTGGATGAGATTTTGATTTGGAAATCTGTAAGTTTATTCAAATTCCTTTGTATTTTCTGTATATGTGATACACAAACCTGGAAAGTACAGAATTTTTGTAAATATGGATCCCTGTAGAGTACTGAGCATGCATTTGTAACCTATTTTTTTCATAAGCTGTATTTAGCTGAAATGGAATGATATTTTTAGCAAGTAAAAAAAACGCAGATATAAGACAGGCCACTTTTAGCTGATTTTGAACAAAATAAAATACTTTCTTTGTACATTTGTGTCTGTCAAACTTCTGCTCACCTCGCTGTCCTTATTCAGCTTTTTTAAGTTTACATGTGACTCTGCTGTCTGCTGGCAGTTTGAAAAATGAAACATGAAAATTTCCCACCCTTGTCTTTTACACAAACATCCTGGTTTTCTGTTAATCAAAATTAACAATGTGTGATTAACAATTGATTTACAATGAGAAACAAAGTGATGTTATTACCACCATCTACTGCTCTAAGCGCAGTGGTGGCATAAACCTGAACACATGACAGGGCTGACATTTACCTGAACTGGAGGTCATGGCCTCTTCCGGTTAAGCTGTTTGTACTGGGAGTAAGTGTATAGATGAACAGACTAATTTATGCATTTATTTCTTCCAACCTGCCCAGAGGTCACTGAGAGATGAAATCTTAGTAAAACAGAAAATCAGTACACGGCTCACTGACTGTTATCTAGAGAATACCTTGGAGTACGTTTCATAAACATCTACAATTGTTTAAAACCATGTTCTGCAAAATAAACATCAAACACACACGGTCTGTGTAAAAGCAGAAATGTCTTTTAATTTCTTAAACCCATTTTCCTGATATCAACAAAAACAAAGAAGTTGAGGAGAGCTGACTGGAATGTACACAGGGTAGCAACTACTGTAACTGCCTGAACACTGGCACATAGGCATGTTTGGAACGAGAGCAAAAGAAAAAAAGCAACAGATGAAAAACTAAGATCTCAAAACCCCACTTACCTCTACCACATATAAAACATATTGACATAACATCTTTCGATTAATTCCTCTTTTACGGATCACCTGTCTACTAAAAAGATCTTCGCTGCTCAAAGGTACTGCAGCAAATAGATGCTCACTCACGTTTTCTACTTCAACAGAGGAGACTATTTTGAATTTGCCAAAGAAATGAAAAAAAGTTTTAAAAAAAGTATTGTGGGAGTTCTAGCTTTACAATAATTTCAAATACAACTTTGAATTGAAATGGCAAAAGACAACCTGATTCAGTTCCACTTGAGTGAAGTCAGCATTTGTCCAGGCTGAAGCTAGTAAGGCAATTCTTTGCATAGGAGTTTAGTCTGATAGAGCTGAGAAACTGCAGTAACATGCTTTTCTTTCAGGTAAATTCCAGGACAATTACATTTCCTGTGAGGAAAACAGATTGTTCAAAGACTTTACCTAACTAAATTTGAATGCTAAATTTAAGTTGACTAATTAACCACTTAGGAAAAATCACGATGGGACCACAACACAGGTGATGTGTTCCATGTCCTGCTTCTTCCTGCTGTTTCAGAAACTGTGAAACAAGCAAAGCCCATGGAGGCTGGCACTCTTCTTGCCCAAGTCTAGCCACGGCCTCTGAAATTGACAGCCCAGCACTTTCTGCTGAGCAACACCGGAAGTCATCAAAACCAGGCAGGCACGATGTCCTCCCGTCTTCCGTCTCATCTCATCCAGCCTCCTCTGTTCATCCCGGCGACGGGAGGCATGCCGGGGGGGGGCAGCGGGGGGGGCACCTGCGTCTGCCCACCAGGGGGCCCCGGCGGCGGAGGGTAGCTGGTGGGGGGGATGGGCATCCCTGGAGGTGGCACCCCATGGCCGGGGGGCATTCGCGGAGGGGGCGGGTAGCTGTGATTGTAGCCAGGAGGCGGGTAGGCGGGGGATGGAGGGGGGAGATTAGGGGGAGGGTAAGTAGCAGGAGGGGGTGGCACAGGAGGTGGGGGGTTGGGGGGGTAGACGTGCGGGTGGTACTGGATTGGGGGCCCGTAGGACGGGGGCATCGTGCTGTAGGATGGCCCCTCCGTCTTCATCATGGACTGCAGGCTCTGGTAGCCCTCGCCGGACATGTAGGAGCTGGACGTGGACATGCCCATGATGTAGCTGGAGGGCGGCGGGGGCGGCGGGCGGTGGGGCAGCGGCGGGGGCTGGTGAACGGGAGCCTGGTGCGGCGGCGGCGGCACCGGCGCCTTCGGCAGCTCCACTGCGTCGCTGGCGGCGACCAAGTCGGCCTCCGGTGCCGGCGCGGGTGCGGCAGGAGGAGGCTTCCGCTCTGCGCACATGAGAAACCCAGCGGATCACGAGCAGAACCACGCCGGGCCAGTGTGCACTGGTGTGGGCCTCTAGCGACACCGCGGCCGACAGCGCAGTGCTCTTACATCATACGGGCGGCCAAACAAACCAGGAACAAAGCTGTCTAGCAAACCGGTTTCCATAAGAGGAATTGTTTTAATAAGGTAAGGCAATTATCAGATTTGTCTGGAAGGTCAGATAGAGTAGAACATGCTATTCTGGGTCCTTCCTGCGTTATGTAAGTGGATATAGACTACAAGCTAAATAGATACAGCCTTGAAATCCTGTCAAAGACTTGTTGGCTTAGAAGGCAAAGAGCTGCTAAGTACTCATATTTCTGTGCCATTAATACACAAGAGGAAGTGCGTCAAAAAGCTCCAATTGTTTTGTAGGTGTAGAAGGCACAGACAACAACAGTGCATGCAATTATCTTATTGTTAAGAGCGCAGAAACGAGAAGCTCGCTGAGCGACTCAATCGGTAAAGAACTCAACACGGGTTCAAGCCCAGGTCACAGTACTAGCTGACTGTGAGAGCTCCCAACCAGAAGAGCACAGCTGGTTGAGCAGGTATAAAAAACATAACTGGCAGTTCTACATTTACAAAAGCAGAAGGTAAGAAATGAAAGCTAGTGCACCAGGCTTAACAGAAATTGTAGGGGCAGACTAAAGTTACAATATACTGCACTCAAATAATCCAGAAAGGATAAATACTGAATGGCACCAGGTTTGGGCTCACAAAGACATGTGCTACCTTGTCCTGCATGTTTGCAGTTTCTGCATCGTGTCTCTAGGTGCGTGGGTAACACCAGTGCTTCCAAACACAAGGATACTCACCAGGTGGGGGCTGTACACTTGGCAGAGGTGGCATTGGAGTCTCCAAGCGTGGGATTTTAGACCCAACTTGCTCTGGAATGAAGACAGAGAACACTTGTAAATTTATAATACAAGGAAGGAACTGCTGACGAGTAGGTTATGCATTAGTTAGGCTGAAGTGGGATGCCTATTGTCTACTGAAGTAACATCAACTTGCCTTGTCAAACTGCTGCAGTTTCACATGCAAACCTGAAAACCTGTCCATCTAATTGCCTGTGAGATCTGTTCTGTAACAGCAAAGTTAAAGAATTCCCCACTAAAAGCAGGGCTAGAAAGAAACTGACCAGTATGAAAAGTCACTTGCCACCAGAAGCGACTGCAGTCTCGAATAAAAAAAAGCTTCTTAGTTTTGTGTATTATGTTATGTTGAGTGTATTATTTTAACACATGATGCATTACCTGGTGCCTTGGGTTCATCTTTTGGAGATACAACCTGATAAAAAAAAATGCAACAGTATGTCAGAACATTCCAAGAACAAAGCCAATTGAGCTTAATGCCCCTATGGAAAGAAGTAACCTTTTCTGTTAGCTGCTTTAGATCATAGATATCCTGAAAAAAACAACCTACATGAGCTCTATAAACCTCCTGATTTCTGCAAGCATGGTTGCTTCTAATTACGATGAATACTGTTTAGCACTAACAAAAGTTATACAAGACAAGAAAGCACATTAAACGTCAAAACTAACTTTGCACCAAAAATTACACAACTGGCAAATCTGATGGGTTTTTTTCCCCCTTATTCAAGCTAGGCACGTCCACAGACCAATGAAAACCAAGAGGGTCAGCTGTAATAACTGTGATCAGTTTGGGTTTTATAATTCCTGCAACATTTAAACACACCCCTGGGAACAAAAAAATGCTATATATTTGCAGTTCTCAACAGTAAGCCCTCCTCAGTTAAAGACTCATGTAGCTGAACTAAGCCCGTTTGTGGAGGTTTGGTGAATTACTCAATGACATTATACAGCCGACAAGGAAGTCCACATGGCCAGAGTGGTCAGGGGTTAAAGCTGGGTGGGTACGAGAGGGACTGACATGCTGCCTTTTGAGCTGCCGGGGCGGGCTGGCCTGCGGAGAAGCCTTCTTGGGCGGAGGCTGTGCAGGTGGGGTGGGCCCGGAGCTCTGGGGCTGGGGCTGGGGCTGGGCCTGGGGCGGCGGCACAGGGGGCTGGGGCGGCACAGGGGGCAGCACTTTCTCCTTCTCCGCCGCCTGCGGCTGCTGTGGAATCTGCTGCTTCCCCTGGGAGTAAAGATCCAGGATCTGGTGGCAAATATCTGCAGCAAAAAAATGCACGGCAACAGCCCAGGTCAAGATGTGGCAAACTCTTTCAACTAGATCACTGCACATTTTAATCCTCCTTATATTTGCCCTACTATCCTAAAATTAGTTGAGATCAGAAACATGTTAACCACCCCCCTCCCCCATTAAATATTAGAACAAAATATACAGAAACACATGGTTACCCATTTAATTGTAGCCTGAAAAACGTTAGGATAACAATGCAGATATTTCCCCAGACAAACTACCTTCCAGCAGTTCAACTGGAACGTCCTGCACAAACTGCTCCCACCACTTGCGGTATGTCTGCTTGGATGTCCACTCCTGGATCTCAAACTTGCACAGCCGGCCTGCCAGGTACATCACAGCCACTGCAATGATCTCCGGCTCCCACTGCAAGGACAACATGGTGCACAAGCTGGGGGCACCAGCCCCAGAAACATTAACCATCTGCAGGTGCAAAAGCTAAAGGCCAGGCAGACAAGACGAATACAGATGCAAGAGTCTGCTATACAGCACTGTCAACATAACACGGATCTTAAACTGGTAAGTCAAAGTGATATTAAAATTATCTGTTTTTGGTAAATCTTAAATTGTTTCTGCACTGCATAAATCAATGACCATTTTAAATGGCTTAAACTTGAGAAGAATAATGGGTTTACAAAACGTGTACTGATTAAATTTAATAATAAAAAAATATTTTACCTGTCATTGACAAATGTCCAGGCCATCTGCACCAACTTCTGTAGTTTATTCTTATCACCTAAAAATATTAAAACAGAATTCTTTCATCTAATAAAATCCAAATACAAGAGGCTGCATAATGTTATTGAACTGTCACACAAAACCACACCCTCAAAAAAAGGTTTCAAAAGCATATGCAATACTTCTCCAAGGCATGTTAATCTGTGATTTACAGCCCAAGGAAATACACAATACATTCAAAGTATCTTTACAGTGCATTCTGAGGACAGGACATTGTCAGCAATACAATGCTTGCTAAAACTGTAGCTGAAAGCCACTGTCAGTGTGGTAATGTTAATACTGCTGCAAGCACACTTGTAGCACTTTCTTGTTAAGACTTGGTTCAAAATTTTATCAACCTAAAGCTAAGCTACAGAGTATGAAAAACAGGGACAGGCTGAAACATTTGTTTAATGTTTCTTGGGGAGATGTACATAAGTGCATTTAAGATTGAAGGAAGTGCTTTAGAACTGAAATCAGGATGTTTTTCTTTAAACAAAGGGGGCGGGTCTGTTCCAAGATGTCCCAGAGCCTCTGACTCAACAACAATTCAAGAAACAGTCAGATGAGACCCTTAAATCCAAAAGCTGCTTGTGAGCAAAAGTTCCCTTCTGTTACCTGATCTCTAAGAATCCACTACATGTATCCCTGATTTATAACTTTTCGCTACAACAAAGTGTGCAAATTTATACCTATTTTTATCAACAGCAGGTTAACGGAATACAGACCGATGGACCCAATTAACTAAACTGCAAAATGAAACAAATTTCCCCCAAGTTATTTGGTTGATGCTTCTATTCAAGGCAACCTACATTTGCACCCCTTTATACAGATGTAATAGTTCAATGAAGTATCTCAGGGGCACAAAAGCATTGTCTCAGCTGGGATTTGAACCTTCCAGTTAGAGTCCAAAACTCTAAACATTGCTCCACATTACTGCAAAAAATAAGACAAATGAAGACCCAATAACTACCTTTCAGCTGTTTCGCATAGCGAAGAAGAAACTGATATGGATGTTCCACTTGCAAGTCAAATTTTATGGTCTGTAATAATATTCTTTCCAGCACCATGACTTCCTCCTGTTGGGAAATAAAACTTCTGTTCTTAGTGCCAGTACAGTAACAGGGAATACACCTGCTGAAACAATTCTTGCGACATTTTTATGAGTACAATAGGTAGAGTAGTGAAAGACCGAAGCAGAGCATAGTTAATGTGCCATATGTTATAATTTAGACCACAGGAAGTCTAAGAGACAACTACAGCAAAACCACTTCAGAAGCAGTTCCCTTATGATTTGTGAAAGCTTCAAATTTGTCTTAAAATGCTGTAAAAATTTTAATATTGGATACCTGATTTACAGTAAGCGTTTTCATCCTTTATTCTGAATTAAAAAGTACTAACGTCTGCCAATTGTTTGCTCTGCAGGCAGGTGAATTGACTATAACTGTACAGTTCCGGCCACAGGAACAGGCAAAAGCTGTCTGGAAAAAGAATAAACACAAATTCACCTTTGGGTCGTCTCCGAACTGTGCAAACTGCACATCATTCAATAAGCTGCGAGCGGTTTTAATGATGTCTTTGCACTTCTTCGGGGTCTCCTCCACTTTGCCCGCTAGAAACAGACAACAGGCTCCCGTGACCTACACCCCAAAAACACAGACGTATAAGGACCAGTAAAGACTTCATTCAAGGAATAGTCGTTCGTAAAGGACACATGGTGTGCTCTGACAAAACGTGCACATTTTATTAATGACACTTTAATTTTATATTATTTTACATACAATTACCACTTGGTTCTGCTCTTATAATGTACTTTAACCTCATTAAAAGTCAGTTCCACATTACCTAAAAGGAGTGCATGAAATACAGCATTGATAAACACTAGAATACGTACATATCTAGGGAACTGTTTGAAAGAATGGAACATGTAGAAGCGGTGAAAATAGATGATCCCAGTCGCCAGTGTGTCATAGTGCCTGATCATGTCATCAAGGAATTAAACAAGAAACTGACATCTAGTGAAAAACATGATGCAGAAGGGAAGAACATATCATGTTTCCATAAGCGCAGGCAACAAGCTGTATACTCTCTCTGGCGACAAGACAATACACCGAAATAACGTTGTGTATCTGATCATGAGTTTTTTCTATACTGGTGACTATGGAAAAACTAAAAAAACTGCACAGCCAATCCGTTAACAGCCCAACTCGGCAGGCGGAGTCAGAACCTGACACTCCACAAGAACAGCACAAACACACGGGCAGCCGGCGGCCCTGCGAGAGGACCGAGGAAAGGATACAGCCCCAGGCGCGTCCCCACGTCAAATATGAACCGAGCTCCCTCTCGCCGGTACCGGGCCTCGGTGGCTGGGTCCAGCCCCTCAGACTGGGAGGGGGTATGCGCCAGGTCCTTCTTGTCCCAGTACCAGCATGGCTTGATGTGGTCCAGGTTGGCAGCAGGCGTACCAGGAGTTGAATTCTCCTTATTTTCCTTCATTTATTAAAAATAATATAACTCACAAGGCGGATCCTTTTAAACAGCTCACTGTGCTGCAGCCCTGCAAGTAAAATAAAATCTTGTCAGACGGATGCATAACGGACAAAATACAGCTACTGCTGAAACACCTTTTCTCTTTTTGGCTGAGAACACCCGTCAGCAACAGACAGACAACCTTCTTCTCCTCACAGAAGCTCAACTTCAGACACAAACCAGCCAGTTCCTCCCTTCTCCAGGGGATGTTCTCACTTGGCTTGTCTGAACTCCGGTCAGTGTTTGCATCAATCTTCTCAGACCTCGGCTGGTCTTGACTGCAGTTCGGTTTATTCTGTGCTGCCATCTTGGGTTGCTCTTCACAGGTGCCGCACCTGAAGCAGAGGTGTGGTGTGCACTGGGCACACAGACAGCGACAGGACAGCACACCGTGTGCTGGAACCGAGGGAAGAACACTTCGCCCTCCATTACAGGACATGTGCGAGACACAAGACAGTAACAGGTGGCAAGGCCATGTCTAATACAGTAAAACTGGTGAATTACTGTTTGCTTCTGTGCTGGGAGGCATCACCCAACAGAACACAGTGTCCGTTTTCATACTTTTTAACGTTTCAATACAGCTGGATTTTGACCATGTTTTTACTAATACAATGAAAAATTCCAGAAATGTGCACAGTGAAGAGTAAAGGACACGGCGAGCCCACACTATCACCTGTGTTTTCAGAGCTGTTTCAATTAAGCTATTATAATAAGCTATAATTAATTATAGTAAGCTATAAGGATTAAATCAGTTTTACAAAGGTAAAAGGCTTTGTGTCTGTAAGGTGCTGGAGAGGGATGTAAAGGGTAATGAAAGAGCTGAACTCATGAGCAAGACTTCGTTTGAGTTCGATGTCCAGCACGGTGCTCTATCACATACTGCCCAGTTCCATCGCAAGGCCCAATATTCTGTCTTACTGTACGTTACTATATGATCAGCTTTTGTGATGGAACATAATTACTTAATATTAGGTCTGAAGATAAAGTGCACATTATCACAACTTTAACAGCAGTGACTGTTCATCTGGTTGGCAGCAATACTCTTCCCTACCAGCTGCAACAAGACGTAGGACCCACACTGCTGCGATGTTGTCGTGCGGCTCCCGTTTCAAGCGAGCAATGCGCTGGCCGACCTGTTGGACTGACCCGGGGGAAGACCGGTCCTCTCTGAGGTGTCGCTTTGAGCACCTTGTGCGTGAACACAAATCTGACTCAGCTCCTTTCTGCTTTCTACCCCAGAGGGCACAGGTGTTGTTCACCTAGACGAGGAGCATCAGTGGTAAGGCCTTAAGATGGCCCTGATGAAACACACCCACACCAGCAGCAGAATTAAATGTCAAATCCAAGCAGCTGACGAAAACACCGAGACGGCAAAAGACAAGAGCAGCAGTAATACACAGGACAGACACGGGTCTGGTCACCACGCACCGCGAACTGCAAGGCAGACCAGCGCTCCCTGTGAAATGCAGTAACTCAGGGGTCTCACAGGCGGGTCCTGGGGGGCCTGGCGTCTTCTGTTGTTTTTCCGCCGGTACAAAAGTCAGTTTAACACCTAAACTAATATGCATAAATGTGCCATATATAGGATTTTTAATTTAGGCGTTTCACAGTCATCCTAAAGGATGACTTTTGAAAAACAGGTCTTTAGAGGTACGATTACCAACAAACACTTGAAAGTCTGGTTTACAATACAACACTCATGCAGTTAATAAAATAATCAGACCGCTTAAGCAACAGGAAGAGATTCATGAATTAACCAAGCCTCTTAAGTCAGCAGGTAACTGGGCCCTCCACACAGCTGAGGAACAGCACACACTAGAGGGTGTCGCACTGCGTTACACTTCTCTAACATCTGGACAACACAAACCTCAGCAACTTCCAACGAGTCCTGAAAGAAATGGCATCTCTCATATGAACAGATTTTGCGTATTAGCGGGACTATACGGAGGCCACGCTCCTATCCAATCAAGACATTTTAAGGCCGACTAACAGTAATTACAGCGCCACGACAATGTAAAAGACGAAAACCAAAATGCAAGCAGGATTAATAATACAAGATGAATGACAAATTCACCTCAAAAGGGTATAAGAGTTTTATATGTGCATTTATTTCGCAATATCGTTACATTAATGCTGTACCTCTATACTCTGCAGCAGTTACAACAAACAGGGCGTAAACAAAAACACGAGGGGTGCATTTCTTCCCTTAAGCCGCTGTTTACAGATTCCATTAAAAAAACCCGTCTCCTGTGTAACGACGATGCACGATTAGAGATGTGTGAATTACTTACGACAATCCGTGACCCTCGAGGAAAACAGCGCGAAACTGATCACAGAAAGCCGATCGGAGCTCTCCAGGTTTCCAGAAGCAGTTACAAAGTGAAACTGAAAACCGGCCAGCGCAGCAGACCCCGAGCCCCCGGAGCCGCTGTGAAGCCCCTCGCCTGCACCCCACTTCCCCGCACTGCTCCCCGGCTTGTGCTCCGCCCGGGGTGCAGAAGCACCGAGAGCCTGACCGTTTCACAGGGTTACCCCGAGTGAGTAGACACGGGCGCCGTTCAGGAAAGTGTTTTGTGCTGTGTGTGCACAGCTCCGGGTTTTTAACTCGGTTTAACTCGTTAGCGCAACGCGCAGCCAGGCGAAGGGACTGCTTCCCAAACCACCGACCGGTCAGCGCCTCTCGCTTCAGTCTAGCTGTACCCAGCGGGGACTGAAACACCACCGTACACACCTGACGCAGCTGCAAGACGACGGCAGCAGTCTTTATTCCGGGGGAGAAGACCACGGACGTCTTCTGTGTCGGTTTAATCCCACAACTAAACTCCCTCCCGTACAGTGGGCGCCGCCATTTTTTGAGACAAACACGGTTACGACAGGCCCTCCGTATGCCGAGCACGGACGAGGGATGTTTTTTTTGGGTCGCCCGCTCTGATTGACATCCGTGCTGACCAATTAGGAAATGGAAGCCCTTTCCTTGTAAGGTAATTTATTCAATGCCAAAGTAAACAGCCAATAGGCGGAGTTAGGAGGCGGGCTTTGATGAGTTGTGTTGTGCAGTCTAACTTGAGAGCCGCCATGACCAATCAAATAAAAGAATGGAACACGTTGTCGCTGCCGCAACCAATCAAAACTGGGAGGTGGGACTACGTAGCTCAGTTTTGAGTGACATACCTATTAACCCAGTGAAAGAGCAAATACTAGGGGACGTATTTCAGCGTTTATCCAATCAAAACCCTTGAGAGTGTATGCAGGAAGTGTCCTTTATTCAATCGCAAAGAGGAACAGTGGTGCAGGCGTGGTTTAGTCTGGTGGCAGGGCGGTTAGGTTGCACTCTCAGAGCAACTGGGTGAGGACTGAACTCCAAGCTGACAGGACCTGCAGCAGTTAATTTGGAGGTAACGTTATACAATAATGCTACAAAATCACACACTCATGTGCGGTTCGTGGTTTTGGTTCTAGTTCACGTCGGGGACACACGCTGTCTTACTGTGTTGAGTAACGCGGGGCAGACGCCGATTTCCATCGTCCAGATTTACTTTTCCTCCTCAAAGTTTATCCCTTGGTTGTAATGAATGCCTCGCCGACTTCCCTTAGGTTTTCCTACCAGGAGAGAGTTCAGAAAGGCCGAAGAGCATCTGCTGTCTGCTGTGGAAGAGAAGGCGCTGTGCTGCAGTACAGCACTGTGCGATACACCAAAGTTTCAAATGGCTTCACAGTGTTGCGCCAGACTTTGTCCGAAGCATGCCAAATACCTTACATGGGTTTATTTTTCGAAATTCGTTTTAATTTCATTCCATTTAAGAAGAGAATGGAGGTTGTTACTATAGCTATCCAGTGCTTTACTTTTGTGACAGGAGGCAAAAGGGAATTTTGGCATGATATATATATATATCTTTATTAAACATCACCATGGTGTTTACTATTACTGGTGGGAACTGTTTTTGTTCATGATTAAAACCTTAGACGGATATTGCTCCTGTCCTACAGGAGAGCTCAGTGCAGTTAGGAAGCCTGTATGTGCGAAACGGGTTTCTCATTTCTGACTTGTGCAAGTCGCTTCATTTAGGTCATGCAGCTGCACATTCGATCCAAAGCGCCTGATTGGTCGGCTTTAATATTGACTGGGCTTCTTAGTAACGAAAACGGGCTCAGTTAAGAGAAAGCACGACTGAAAGCCGATTAAAACCGAGACATAACAAGCCAAACTGGCCCAATGGGGACAATCATACCCGTCCATCTGCGGTTCCATTCCTCTTGAAAGGTAAGTCGGCTGAAAATGTTCTCCGTAGGCCGTGGGCAGATTTGATCCCTCATCTCGGCAAAGAAGCAGCTCTGAATGATAGCTTGGGTCTTTGTAAAGATTTTCTCTCTAGAAGCTCTGTTTCGGGGCGTCTGCACAAAGAGTAGTGGGTATGTTCTGCAAACTACCCAGCCTGTGCAATTCCATTGGATGTCTTAGAAAGTCGACCCAATTAAACAAGACAGAACACGCCATTTCTTCAGTTGTAAACATCCTTATTGTCTCGTCAAAGCACTCTATTTACAGATCGACCTCTTTTTCAACGTTGATTTTTTTAATCTTGACTACAGGAGATGGAAGGCAGTTCGGGTGTCATGTCAGTGTGGGCTTTTCTAAAGGTGCCTGGATCTACACAGTGCTCAGTCTGTGCGCTCAGACACTCTTACTGTTCGGCGCTGATGTAGAAGGTCATTTTTCCTTCAGGAGAGCTAAACGTCAGGGGGGAATCTGCCTTTCCTCTTATTTTTCTGGAGTTTAAAATGAATAAAAGTGTTGTGTAGTAAATACTGTATACAGAAGCAGTTCTCTTTAAAAGGTGTGAAAAATGGAGGGTAAGTTAAAAATGTTCTGCAGCAGTTTGGAAACCAGATTTCTAACAATTCAAGCAATGGGCAACAGCCCATCTTGAAAATGTAATTGTTGATTTTGTGTTCTCCCCACATTAGACAAGTGCTTCGGTTACCCCAAATAAGGACTGATTTATATTTTTACTCAGCAGCGTTCTCTTGACTTCAAAGGGAAAAGTCTGAGTTATTTCCAGTGATTTCCTTCTGTCACATGTGCAGCACTTGGTTTCAGTCGTTGAGTCTTTTGACTGAGTCCTGGCTTGGTCTCGTAAAAGTGACAAGGGAAGTGAACCATGTGTCTCACTGGTGGCCAGGAATTTTGAAAGCAAAGCCGTGCAGCTGTGTGGAAGGGCCTGGCAGTTATTTTGAAAACTTCAGTGCTCTGTTTGGCAGTATCCTGGGGGTGGACCCTGAGCCATTTTCCGTTACCAGTTATTCCATTGTAACTGAAGAAAAAGTATCAGTGTTTCATGAGTATTTTATGGAGTAGAGTAAACTAAACTGATTGACAGACTGACTTGTCATTTCTGTGTCCAACTGGCAACCGCTGCATTGAGCAACACTGCTCCTTCTAGGATAGTCTGGGTTTTTCCCAGTTTTTATAGGGCAGTTCGGAGTGCTGGATGAGTGAGGGGAACTGGCATCACCCAGTGGGTTTTTGTGTGTTGCATACACTGACGGTTTGATCATTTCACCCATGAACTATTTGTTTTTGCCAAGGCACAGCATTTTCTTTTTGTGAACAAGCACCTTGAAAGAATGGCACTCTTGTCTCTCAGAAAATATTCTTATGCACATGCTTCTTGGGGTAAACAGGCGTAAGGAGTGGTGCCAGTTCTCGTTTGGTGAGGGTTCTCTTTATGTTGCTGAATGTGTCAGTTGCGTGATTTGCAGTAAAAAAAGTGATTTTCCTGATGTTTGGAAGCTGTACGTCTGCTTAATACGGCATGAAGTGAAGTACAGTGTCAACCCAGCAGGAATAAAGTTGTGAGTGTGCAGTTGCACATGATGTGGGATGATGCTTTTGCTGTGTTGCTCTGCCGCACAAAGGCAGGCCTTCATGCATACTGCACTATTTTTCTTTGCGGGTTTTATTTGAGGAGAGTGTCAGAACTTGAAAGCTGCTTTATTGGAATATCCTGAGGTCTGATCCTCACAGGATCTCCTTGATGTGGTTTGTGTGAAGTGTCTGTTATTAATGTTCTTGTGTTTTAGATCAGTGGTTTTCCTCAGTGGAACTGGGAGGCCTCTGGGTTCCACAGAAAACATTTTTCACTCCAAATCTAGTTGTACTGCAAGATAATGTCCGTATAGTACATCGAGTGTGTTATGAAATTGCCATTTTTTTGTGTGCAATACTTTGTTTCATCATGGAAAAGTGACTAAGCATTTCTAAATTAGAACAGACTGACGGTGTATTTGTATTACAAATAGTTTTGCGAAACTTAGCAAGATGTATTTAGAAGTAATACACTTATTAATAATTCCATTAAGGACCATGTGATTAAATATTGTCAACTTTTTCAGTGCAATCATCAAGATGAAACACAATCTGCCTTAAAACAAGGTATTGAGTGCTTTTATCCTAATGTAATGTACCTCAAAGCCAGTCTTTTGAAATAGTGCTTCACATTAACACACCACACAGCACTGTTTCCATGGAGATGCCATTTAGTCTTCTGCATAATGAAAACAGCCAGTCCAGGTCTTGAACGCACAGCATTCAGAATATCATTACCAGCTTGTTCAGATTCAAACAGTTTGAAAGCGAAGAGGGCTGTGAAGAGTCTGATGCGGCGTGTCACGCAGATGTCTCTGTCCGCAGTCCGCAGTCTCGAGTGGGCCTCCAGCGTCAGAAGTGGCGTCACTCTTCAGCTCCCAGATCATGCCCTTTGTTTTTGCTTTCGCCCAGGCATTTTATTTTGGGGTCTCGTCTTTCATATGAAAGATGAAAGGCGAAGCATGAAAGTGTGCTGTCACAGACCAAGCTGTACCCCCCCCGCTGGAGCTGTGTCGGTGCTGGCGGAGGAGATGCCACTGTTGTACCTGCGCCTTATGGTTCTGCACTTCCTGCCCAGCTCCAGCACACATGTCCAGTGGTAGAATAATGAACAAGAGAGGGGCCTCTCTAAGCTGGTGATTGTCACTGCTGCTGAGTTTATGAAGATAATTTTAGGAGTGTAGCCTTTTTTAATTTAGCAACTGTAAAATACTTTTCTTTTTGTTATCGAGCTGTTGGGCGCGTAAAGCGTGCCATCTAGTGAAGAGATGTGGGTAAGGCTTTTGTCGAACAGCTTTAAATTTTAATATCTTCCGATAGGCTGCTTAAATGAACAAGGTCAGTATTTTAGGATGTATGGGACTTGAAAGGTAAGATTTAGGAATCACAAGCTGTGATAATTAGAAATCCTAATTAGAAATCATCATGGTTTCAGAAAAGCTTTTGCGTGGCTGTGGCTTGGATCTTTTGACTTTAAATATGTTTGTTGGTACATAAATGTCCATCAAGGAATATTCTGCTGTCCCTTTGTCCCCTGTTGTGCAGTGAAGCATCCTCCTGATCTTTCTCCAGTCTGAGGATGGGGAAGAAGAGCAGAGTGAAGACCCAGAAATCAGGCACTGGGGCTGCCTCAGTGGTCTCCCCCAAGGAAATGATGAACTTAGTTTCGGATCTGTTGCAAAGTAAGACCTGTTTTTGTTAAGTTGGTAATTGGTGCAGGTGCATAAAATCCCTGTGGGTTTGCTGTATCTCAGTGAGGATGTTCTGTCTTAGGACATGGGTTTTTTTTAAAACTTATTTTCTGACCTGTATTTCAGTCCTCCAACACCTAGAGGTTGACATAACATTTCCTAAAGCCACTTATTAAACAATCATGATGGTGTGCTACCTTAATCATCTCAGTTATTTAAATGCTGCAACCTAAGCAGCGCCAAGAGGCAGCACTACTACCACAACACCATGCACCTTTTTTTAGTTTTTCCAGTTTGAAACATGCAGGAACTTCACTGAAGGTTTTAACAGTTCTGTTTCTTAGCTGTTTATTTGCATCTGCTGTGCCAAAGCTCAGGATTCAATTGTTAATACCTCATTATTGGATCATATTGTATTGTAACATTATGAGTCTCAAACCACTGTTAGGTTGACCAGAGTCTTGCCATGCATCACAGATGGAGAGAGCCACATTTCCAAGCCTCTTACATCTTGTCAGCAGTGTTTTCAGCTTCTTTAATACCACAGTATTTAGTGAAACATCAGTTTCAATTCCCACAAAGCCTGGGTAAAAATGAATGTACTTCAACCAATATTCTACAGCAGAATACCAAGTGCCCCATTTTGTTGTGCACGAAATAGGAGGCATATTAATGATCGCTTTTCATTTAATAATAGCTCAAATCTATCAAATAATAGCTCAAATCTGTTCTTTAAAACATGTTTTCCTTCTTGGACAGAGTATAAAAACTTTTCACTGTTGTAGCAACCTTGTCTGCTATCAAGAAAACAGAAAGCATTTACTAATTAAACATTACATGTCAGATGTCCTAAATCTGGCAATGGTCTTCAAAGAATGCCATTATAAGCCTTGATCATGTAACTGGCATTGTCTGTGACAAATCCAGTCATGCTTTTAAAATGTATTTTCAGTGCATTCAAATATTACACTATATGCCACCTATAAGGTATTTCCAAAGTGCAAATATATGTACAGTATCTGCCGTAAGAACTGAAGTTGTTATTCTAAAGTTGCTGAGGTTAGCGTACCTACAAGGACACCTGGAGGATATTGGCTGAACTACAGGGTAGGAGTCCTGAAGGTCACATGGTCAAGAAAAGCCCCAGCTCTTACATGAAATTGACTATGCAGTGCAGACAGACTGCTTTCTTTGGACGTTGTTAGTTGTCTTTACTATTCCACATGATATTTTGTAAGAACTGAGTAAATTTTAAAATGCTATTTGCGGAAGAAACGTTTTTTATTCACTTTTCCTAGGTTTTTCAAAGATTGTTTTCCATGCGATTTGAGTAGTTCCGTAAGGAAAATTCATTGTAAACCAATCTCCCTGGTTTTATGTATCCTGCTTTGTTTGTAGAGTGCAGCGGCCCGGCCCCAGCTCCGGGAAAGGAATGGGAAGAGTACATTCAGATCCGATCGCTGGTAGAGAAAATCCGCAAAAAGCAGAAAGGTATCTCCCCCTCCAGCAGGGAATATGAATTTGGACCAATTCTGACTTTTTTTTTTCAATGGAGATTTTAGAAAGGGTTTCTCTGGAACATTCCTGTGCTCTTTCCCAATACACATCACCCCCCCCCCCCCGCCCTCTGATGCTTTGAGTATCTGTCTGTTATTTTGTGCATAATAATAACACTGTTATACAGTAGCAGCAGGTCACTTGTCTTTTTTTAAAATGACTTGATCCTGGTTTCTCATGGGTCCAGGTTTATCGGTGGTGTTTGATGGGACAAGAGACGACTTTTTCCCAGAGCTCATGTCGTGGGCAGCAGAAAACGGAGCCTCGTGTGAAGGCTTTGAAATCTCCAATTTCGCAGAAGAAGGCTATGGTTTGAAAGCAACGAGGGATATTAAGGTTTGTATTCTTTCTCTCGCTTCGTGGGGAGTCTCATGCCTGCTTTCTTCAGATAACCCCTCGTTTTCAAGGATGGAAAACCCCATTGTTTTCTAGGATGGAGAAGATGCAGCGTGACTGGATGGTAGAATAAGACGGAACTCATGGGTTAGTGTGGCCGTGGTGCCACTCACACTCTGTGAATGAGTGGAAAGCAAGTCCTCTTGATGAAAGGGCAGGTTCATCTGAGGGCCCTGGACAGAGAGGGTTGTGACGTGAGATTTGCAGGTCATTTTGTTCCCACCTCTTGGGAGCCCTGTTCGGTGTAGCTACATGTTGAGATATTTTCTGTCATACAAAAGAGACTCGGAACGTTATTGTTTACTTTTCATATGAAGTTGGCTAACTGCTCATGTGCGTGTGGCTGTACATTATACAGTACCTTAAAAGTGCAGGTGTAACACCTGAAGAAGGCTCGACAGCTGAAATGCTGGGTATCTTTCTCCCCTTTAGTGTGGAGTAAACTTTACTGGTTCCTTTGTGGACGACACTCGCTGGCACAGCTCCCCACTGGAACACCTGACACTTTCAGACCTTTGTCATTGCTCTTAGCTGTGATTGCTGATACAGCAACAGTCTGTCAGCATGTTTTTGTAAACTTAGAAAGTGGAGTATTTTTAAGTTGTTTATGTGCAAAATATGTTAAAAATATATGAAAAGTGCTGTCAAACTAAAGTACGTCTTGTTAAGAAAGCTGTCTTTTCTCACATCCTACAGGCAGAGGAAATGTTTCTGTGGATTCCTCGTAAGATGCTGATGACAGTAGAATCAGCTAAAAATTCTGTGTTAGGTAAGTATTAAGTTATGGCTTGTTTCTGGCAATAATGATTTGGTGTGTTTAATAATCATGTGTAAGTTGTGTTCCTAAAGAAACAATGTTCACACTTTGTGTGGCTGCTTCACTGGATTCATAATGTAATTACTACTCAGTTTTCTTAAATCTAAAAACATTTAACGCACCTCAAGAGAATATTCAGTACTGGTAGAACCTTTAATTTGAAACTTTTAGCTGTAAGACAGGATGACGTTACTTGTTTAATGCTAATAAAAGGCATGCATTACCTCTTTTTTGAAATGGCAAAGAACGTCAAGGTTTTTATCTCCTTTTCCAATTTGCCTCTTGGTTTAATGGATTCTGCATCTTTTCCAGCATTTTGTTTTTAAGACCATTGTAGGTATTGTGTAGCTGTTTATTGATCACAGGGTTATTGATTTTTTTCAGCATTGTAACAGATTGAGAGACACTACAGGTGTGAGGGACTAGCTCAGGTGAGGAACACAGCGCTGGTGCCTGCCAGTGTACCTGTTGACACGACGCTGGGATTGTTTAGATGACAAGTGTGAAAAATGTCAGTGGAATCTGAGAATCCAAGATACAGCTGGAGAATGAAACAAGGCTTAATGAGAGGTCTACACCAAATAAATAAATAAGCCAAATAAATCCACTCTTTTAATAATACTCAAATAGAGCAGAAATAAATATGTCGGTTGCCTGTTGTTTTTACGTTCGGTTCTTGTGCTACGTCATCCTCCTTTCTGGAGGCAGCAGCAAACCCTTTCAGAACCGAACCGGTGAACCCAAGTGAGCGACCCCTCCTCCTGCGATTTCTCCAGGCCCCCTGTACAGCCAGGACCGGATCCTGCAGGCGATGGGCAACGTGACCCTGGCCTTCCACCTGCTGTGCGAGCGTGCAAACCCCGCCTCCTTCTGGCTGCCCTACATCAGGACCCTGCCCAGCGAGTACGACATCCCCCTGTACTTCGAGGAGGACGAGGTCCACTACCTCCAGTCCACCCAAGCGATCCACGACGTCTTCAGCCAGTACAAAAACACCGCGCGCCAGTACGCGTACTTCTACAAGGTCATCCAGGTGAGTGCCGGGCTCGTGCTGGTGTCGGGGCTGGAGGAGCAGTGTGCTCCGCTGCCGGGCCTAGTCTAGTCCTGTGTTGCCATCTCTTATTTTAGCCAAGGTGCTGCAGGCTCACACTTGCTCGGGTTATCGGTGTAGGTAATAAACGCTTAGAGGGAGAGCCAGCAGGTCAGTCAAGTCTCCGCTGTTGCAAGTGTGAAGCCAAGCAGTTGTGTGAGGTGTGCTCATTTCCCTGAACGGTGAGGTAAGCCCGATGAGCCACTGGGCAGAAAGTATCGCAAGATGAATAAGTATACATGCAATATGGGGCACAGATAGGCAGTCTAAACAAAAAGTGGTTATTATTGCATGTATATATACTGTTATAGGGCCAGAGGCCCTGATCTTTGGTCCTGCAGAGGACCCTGTTCCAGTTGTCATGAAAGGCGTTTTCTCAGATCCCTCCCAACTCCTGTCCTGACAGTATTTTCATGTTGAAAATTGTGGAAAATGCTAATTGTTCTCATAGGAAAGTAATAGAGCAGAAATATTTCTCTTTGGGCTCAATTGGTAGTAAGTTTCATTTTGTTGAGCCTCTGAACTGTAAATAAAATTTCTGCCAGCTATGCTAAGTTCTTTTTGCACCTTCAGCACGAACGATGTATATTTAGTACTTGGCAAAATAGCTGGGTTTCATTGGATAGGGACCGGTCTACATGTTTTGAATTATTAACCATATTAATAATATTAATATTAATAATAACCATATTAATAATAAGTGACCATATTAAAACTCGCTAAAAGGCAGCAGAAAGGAATGATACAACATTTATCATGACTTACGTTTTTTAGTGCTGTATGATTAGAGTTTCCACTACTAAATGTATCGTGTCTAACTACACCATCCTGCAGGGGCTGTGGATCAGCAGAAGCCTGAGCCATAAATTCAATTTTTATTGAGGTCCATTGTCCAGGCAAATCAGGGACATGATTTTTGAGTTCTTTAGCCAGCAGTTTAATGAATTTCCACTGCTGTATTTGTACAGATACTCGTACGTTTTGTGGCTACTTTAAGAAATAAGGTTTTAAAAAGGTTTTCAGCACGCAGCAGCACATTTAAGCCAGGTAACTGCTGGTTTATCATGGCCTTTTGCACTCAATTTCCTTGCTTCTGATAAGCTGGCAATGACACTGCTTGAATCTGTCACAGTGTGTCTTTGCCACAAGGGGGAGACATGCAACTTCAAATACAGTGCTGCCTTTGTGCTCTTCACAATCTAGGCCTGAAGGGTTTAGCGCTAAATATTTTATCCAGATAGTCTTGGCTGTAAAATGTTGACCTGTAAATGCATTCAAGTATTTTTTTTTTGGGTACCGCACCTGCTGAAACATCCTAGAGACTATTAACTAATAACTTGTTTTTTATTGCTAACGCTCAATTATATACTGCTCTCAGGTCAAGGGTAGAATTTAATTCCTTAAACATTAATTATTTGGCTGTATCTTAATATATCTGCTTATACCATTTATGCACCAGAAACAGATGGTAGAGCAGCTCTCAGATATGAGATTGTTCCAATATCCAAGTCAGAAGGGTCTCTACTTTGTGTGTTACAGCAGAGAAATAGTTAAAACTGCACCTTAAAGTCTTTTGTCTCTTGAACAATTGTCATCTGATGATCTCATGGATATACTTCTAACTTGTTGGAATTTGAGCTTTTTGTTTTCACCTCTTCTGATAATATCCTGGGTTGCTTCACCTGCATTAGAAACACTTTTCTGATAAAGATGTACTCTAAGGTGAAAAATTAACAGAACAAGTTAGCTCTCGTTATTGAAGGAAACTCGGTTCTTCAGCATAAATAAGATTTGGTATATATGTAAATGCACATGTGTACATAGTGCATTATATACAGTACAAGTAGGCAGCTGTGTCAGCATGCGTAGGCTGCAAGGGAACAGGTAAAGATTTATTCCATGTTGAAAGGAAAAGAAAAAAGACACAACATTTCGGCTGTGGAACCTTATTCAGGAGTGATGGGTGAAGAAGGCTTCACAGCCGAAACGTTGTGTCTCTTGTATATTATGTGCATTTAAATGTATTTAAAACGTCCAGGGAATTGTATAGGTCTGGTCAGGTGTCTTTGTCTTTTGAACTTCAGACCTAGTAAGCATTGCTTCTGTCCGTATGCTAATCCAACCCTGATCTGTTCCGGCCTTCAGGTCGTACTCGTCTAGATGCTACTGTTCTCTCTGCATAGTGCGATGTGTACATTTTCTCAGACACCTATGTGGATATGACCTGCACCTGAGCTGTCATTAAGAGCACCCGTAATGTAGCCACTGGAGCAGCGAGGGGTTGTGTTTGGATGCTGGCCCTCTGTCAGTTGGTGTTGTCATGACCTTTTTTAAACTGCACTGTGGGGAAGAAGATCTGGGCTATTCAGTGCACTTCAGGATACTGCTTATTTGCACAGAGGGGTTGTACTGTGGGGTTGCACACAAGAGTTACCCATTTGCTCACTGGTCATTCACTTTCTCTGCAGCCTTTTAGAGTATCTCTCACTCTGATGCATGTCCGTACATAACCTCCAACCAGCATTTGATCATTGCTGGCCTTAGCTTTCCCGGGTAGTTTATGTGATTTCTGATCTGACATAATAGTTCATAAAGATACTGGTGACATGGTCATTTTTTGCCGCTGTCATTCTAATGCAGAATGTGATTGATTGCCCGTTTGTGGACACTGCAAGGAGATGCCATCTCCTCATACTGAGGCTCCCAAAGATAAGGAATCCATTCCCCTCCTCTCCCACCTGGCCTGGCTCTGCCTGTTGAAAGCAGAAAGCCTGCCTGTGTCGGGGGCTTGGGACCGTTCTGTTGTGCACTGCAGTGCTCTTGTCAAGGGTCGTTCCATTGGCATTGTGCTACAGATCTTGTTCTCGCACAGTGGAAAAGCAGGGGAAGTATGTTTGCTGCAGACCGTACAAGACCAAAACTAAATGTCTTACACATTAGAGTTTCTTTCTGGTTTGTGGGCATTCTCTTCCTCTTAACTGGGGAAAGCAGAGCACGTATAGTATATATGTGGAAAAACTCCAACATCTTGTGAGGTGGAACAGGTTTTCGTTCGATTTAGGTGATGAGATTTAATGCTGTCCTCTGTGCAAGAAGATGTGAACATTCTTTGGACCGTTCAGGGGTTGAATCTGAATAAAGTTATGATACAGTAACCATGCTGTCTCCATCCGAAGACTGGTGTGAGAGCGCTAAATGTAAATGTTTTGTAAAATGTCCTTAATTTTCTTACCAGCATCTAGGCTTGCTTGTTTTCTTTCCCGGTCTGATTAATAGTACAGTAATTCCTCTGCCACTGAGTTCTGATGCTCACTCTTTTTGCGTTAAGCTTCATTGGTCTGCAAGTCGAAGGGGAAAAAAATCTTTGTTTTTATAAATTATTTTAAAAAATCTTTGCTGACGCTGTTTTGTTCTTTCATTAAATAACTGTCAATTAGAAATATGAACATTTCACATTACTGTCAAGATAAGACATCAAATATTTATAGAAATAGTGGAATTATTCCAGGATATTTAATAGTTAATGTATTTGTCATTTTCTCTGTAGATATATTGACATATTTTTTATTAAATGTTTGTTAGTTTTCAGCTATAGGTGTTTCAGAAATGCGAATGTGCCATATTGATTTTTTCTGCTCTTTCTTTTTTTTAATCAAAGGATATAATTTTTTTAATTTGAAGGCACTGTCATTTTAAAAAAGAAAATCCGGAGAATATTTAATTTCCTCACTCAAGTCTTGAGGCCCCAAAGAAGCAGAGGGCTTAGTATGAGGATGTCAGGATGAGCCTGCAATGTGCAGCACTTTCCTGCATCCCTCCAGTGGAGACCTGGCAGAGTCTTGTTCCATTAACACTTTTACAGGCAGAGGATTTAGACCCAGTTCAACTTTATATAGCCCATGGAATATTCTGGATTCCTTTTTCTATGAAATGAAAAACATTGCAGTTCATGGAAGATTATTGTTAATCTAGTAAATTAATATTGGTCCCTTGTACGAAGATTCGTTACAGAGTCACATTTACATAAAGACCAGTAGATGACAGGACTGAGCTAGAAGACATCAGGTGTTTTTTTTTTAATTAAAATAGAAATTTCATTACAGATGTTTTGCGTTTCTGTTTTTTTTTTAGAGGCAGCAGAGTAGATCTTACACATTTCATGTTAGAATATTGGGTTTATTTAACTTTTTTTAAGTATTAGTAGGTATATTAGTGCCAATAAATTGAACTGGTTGTTCAGTGCTGGTCAGAGTGGGTCTGCGGCTGGAAGGTCCGTGTCCCTTTAATGACTGCTGTCAGTGTCTGTGTTCCTGCTGCTGCTGCTTCTGCAGATGACCGGGCTGGAAAATTAGCTTGTCGCATTGGCTTTGAATTGAATTGACCTGGTTGTACCTACCATGTATGTTGAGTGGGATCTGACAAATCCATAGTAGTATGTGTTTAGAATTCATCCATGGAGCATGATGGCGAGAGTGAGCTGGCTCGAGGGAAGGAAGGAGCCCCTTTGCAGACACTGCTACATCCTTGTGGGGATGTGATTGTGTAGTTCTTTTTGGGTAACTGTTTGTTTTTCCCTAGTCCTGCACTGACAGCTTTTTATTTGTGGAAGGAAACGGTTTTGCAGTGATGGAGCAATTCCCTCAAAAAAAAAAACCTTGTAAGCTGACCCTCTGCGCAGAATAAGTTTGATGTGTTTTTTGAACTGCCTCACAAAAAGAATCAAACTTTTAAACCATTTTCAGTCCTTGTAAAGCATCTTTCATCTGCTCTAATTTAATATCCATTTACATTGATGACTGAATTCATCTTTGTTTTTTAAATGTTGAACAATTGGACAGCAAACACAGCAGTGAGAACAAAATGCAGCAACACAAAAATTGAAACGGCTTTTAATGAAGCAATAGTCCCCGAGAGCGACTAGCCAATTAGCAGTCTTTTATGATATATAATTTGCCTGAAATTCCTCACTGCGTGTGAGCTTTTGTTTTCTAATTGATTTACGGTTCTAGTCCCCTGTACCTCATCCCCTACTGTCCCACACATGGTGCCAACACATATTCCACTGTGAAAAATGATAAATTACCTTCCACTTGTGATGCTAATGCATCAAGAGAGGAAGCTGCACGCTACACAGAGCACCAGCAACGGCCGAAGGAGGAGGGCGTGTTTGTGGGGGGCTGCACTGCTGTCCTCCAGTCTTCTGATGGACAGTTCACTCTGAAGGCTTTATTCCTCAGCTTTTTAATCGTTTTTCTTAATCTAAACTTATATGTACTTCTGAAGCACTGTGCCTTCAGCATAGTACAGAGGAAGAAGTGTTTGCGAAGCAGTTCTTTTTTCTGCCATTGCTGTTGTTAACGTCATTACTGTTTTTAAGCAATCGGTTTCCTGTACCTGACGCTATGTGGGGGTGCTGCTTGTTGTCGTACTCTGATAACTCCAGACATTTTGGCTTTTGTCCCAATGATGGGCTTTTGCACACCCACCCTATAATGAATCTTCATTTTTCCCTCTTAAAGCCGGAAGTGTGTTAGGCAAAACTCAACTTCAGAACACAAGTGCCAGGAATTTAGGATTACATGAGAACCAAGGCGTGCAAAATATGAGGAAACTACACATCCTTGCCACCGTAACAAAACCGTTTGCATGAAACTCTTAAAATGCATATCTGATTATTCTCAAAGAATCTTGAAGTCTCCTTTAAAGGATTTCTGTGCCTATTTTTTCTGTTGCCCACCGTTACATAATTTTGCTTAGTTTAGTGCTACTGACAACACTTTAATTCAGTCTGCCTCCCCCACACAAGCCTTACAGTGCGTCATCCAAGACTGGGAATTATGGGACCACAGAATCTGACTCGCTAGCTGTCTAGCACCTTATCTTTTAATGGTTGTCAATCAAAGTATATGCATGCAGCTTTAAGGCTGCTTTGAAGTCACCTTCCCCCTGTCCCCATCCCTAACTGCTGCTGGAGAGCAGTCTCAAACTGAATGGTTATTGGCCCCATAGACCTTTATCTGTACAGGCTGACCTTGTGTTAATCTGTGGTATAAGAGGAGTCGCAGTCAAACTGAACAATATGAAATGTGTAATTGGGAGACTGAGATCCTGCACTCATCCTGAAGTCTGGGGGAGAGATTTTCCCTTTGCTGCAGTGGGATCCTGGGAATGGCATGGCATACAGGACATTTGTGTGTGTTTGTCTGTTGGGGAAAAATCAGTTCTGACCTGTTAGCTGCACCAGAAGAAAAATCTCAGCTCACTGACGTTGACTTTTGTGCCTGCTGTTGAATGCATTTTCAATAGCTGCATTGATTTCTGATGCAAATGAAAACAGAATAACATCTTAAAATCCCCAAGACCTTTTCATTTGTAATTTTAGTGGTAGTGTTATTTGTTTTGTGTAGCTATGACTATCTAGAGCCTTTCCGAAAGCCACTACTATTACTGTATATTATAATGAACACGGCACAAACCCTTAATGTGGAATAGAGCATATAGGCTATATCTCTGTCTGTCCCATGCTTTTATAAATAACAAATTAATTTAAATGTTGAGCATTTTAAAATATCCTTGCTTAGGTTTTTTTCCAATAAAAGCAGTCCTGTTTTAAGAAACCCAGGCAGAAATACTAAGGGAACTTTAGATCCCTGCGGGCTGTAATAAAACTGCAGTGATGTTACAGGAGGACAGCGAGGTGAAGAATCGTTTTGTACAGTGTATTGTAGTTGGCACCCATACACAAGATTGCTCAGCATACAAGTAAAAATTTTAAATATTGATAAAATATAGGTTTATTATAGTGTTTCTAATGACAATTTCACATCCGCCAAAAGGTACATTGCAAAACATCGTAATAGAACTTCATTTTTTCGTTTGAGGTTTTTTTTGACATGCAGTTTAAATGAGCCCTTGGAGAAGGGATACTGTATCTTTAAATGTAGATTTCTGTGGCACTGGTGGGTTTCTGTCTCACAAATTGATGAAGCAGATTTATGACGGCTGCTGGGCACAACAAATTAAGTTGACAGTGATGTATGGGAGCATAATGCCATGATGATCCCTCTGTAGCGCTGCTGGACTCTGCCTGCTTCACTAGGCTCTTGTTAGGATCTGTTAGGCAGCTAGATAATGAAATTCTAGTGACTGATTTGTGTTTTTCTTTTTTTACCTTTCCTCTTTCTTTTCTTTTCACCTTCAATCCCCAGACCCATCCGAATGCCAGCAAACTGCCCTTGAAGGATTCCTTCACCTACGATGACTACAGGTTGGTGATGCTGAAATCGTGCTCCATTAAAACAGCCTTTAAAATTGCAAACTGTTTATCCTGCTAATAACAGCAGCAGGCCAGTTTGACTTTTGTATTTCTTTCAAAGCCATGGTGTGTGCTTTAAGTGATTATCCTGTGATTAACTTATTCCACTGTTACTTTTGCTTTTTTTAAACTTTTTATATTAAAAAGTCCAGTTATAACTTAGGATCATTTGCAAAAATATGAAGCATATGCATCCATCACAGATGGCATGAAGTAAAACTGGAAGTGGGTCTGTTTCTAAGAAAAGTGATTGAAAATGATTGAAACAGAACCTTTTTTTCCATTGATCGATGACTCAAGTTTGCGCTGGGCTAACGGTGTTTTCTTGCTGTGTCATAGATGGGCGGTCTCCTCAGTCATGACTCGTCAAAACCAGATCCCCACAGAGGACGGCAGCCACGTGACCCTGGCCCTCATCCCGCTCTGGGACATGTGCAACCATACCAACGGGCTCGTAAGGGCTGCTCGCCGCGTCCCGACCGCCTCGTCCGAAGGGGCTGGAACCGCACTGTCCCTTGCAGTGTTGGATGCTCCTGGCTCTTGCACATTATTGATGCTGCTGGTTTTGTTTTTGCATGAACTGGTTTCTAATTTCTGCTCTTTTGGTGGTACGGTCTTTGTTCCATAATACACCAGATTCAGCGCAGGCACTAAGACTGGTGTTACGCAGGCAGTAGAAACAGCTGTACAGCCTGCAGGGCGGCATTATAAAGGGGAATGCCTGTATTTCGCTTCACAGGGTACTGAACTCGCTTGTTTCTGGTCACAGCCGCAGCACATTGCCATTCAGAGCACAGTGACACCTACTGGTCAAAGACTGTGTTTCTGTATGGTTTGTGCGTTTTCCTTCGGTTCAGTGGTTCTCATTCCTGGTCTGGTTGGGTTTTGCTCCAGCTGAGATCTTAATCCCATGCTATTTTTTAAAATGTATTTTCAGCTCTTTAAGAACTGGTTGAGGTTTGTAATTGGCATGAATGAACCCTGTGCTGATTTCAGGACTGCCCTCATTTAGGTGTGTGAGCTGAAAAATAATCAATTGGACTCAAGCTGACTTGCTGTGGGAGGTGTCTGATACACTGTCATTCCAGCTATGTCTGTTCATCATCAATTGATCGCCTATCAATAGCTCCTTAATCAGAAATAAGAGAGCAAATTTTTAATTAGCAAGTGGAAGAGACATGGGATGAAAATGTATTTGCTGTAGTAGGAAATAATGCACTTTATCAAGTGTATTTTTGAAACAAAGGATTGAGTGCAAAAATAAAGTCTAAACCAGCAAGCGAATATGTCACGGGCACCGGTCAGCACTGGTGATTGAGGGCCCAGTTGGAACAAAACCCTGCAAACACAGTGGCCTTCCAGGACCAGGACTGAGAGCCAGGTGAGCGACTGAGAGTAGGTGCAGAGCTGAGCAGGAAGGCATTATGAAGAAGCCTATCTGACACCAAAGATAAAATCACTGATGATTGGGGTGATTAGTAGCCCTTATTAATTGCAGCGGTTGCTTTGTGTTGTATTATGGGATGTTTTAAATGGTGTTTGTAGAAGGTTTTTAAAGATCTAAAATATTTGAAAGACCATTAATGTACAGTATGCTGGGAGGACATCTTTCTTACAAAAGCAACATTTGCTTTGCAGGCAGTACAAATGAGAAAGATCAAACAAAAACATGGTGCTGTTTCATTATGTTCTTTTTTTTAATTAAACATCCCTCCAGTGGTTCATTGCCCTTAGTTCAGGTTTGGCATTTGTATTTGGTATAATAAATATTATCGGCTTAAAACATCAACAGAATTTTAAATGTGGATTTTAAATGTTTTATTTGAATATAATATGTGTTGGGTTTCTAATAGGCAACAGAGCAATATATTTCCTCCAACAAGCTTCTTAAGTATGCATGCAGAAATGTGTTATATTATAAAGTAAAATTTTATTTTAAAACTAAGGGAATAAAATGGAAAAGCTTGTCATTAAACAGTTTAATGAAACAGCTTCTAAGGTATTCCCTAGGTTTTAGGGAGGCTTAATGTTTAATAAAACTGGTTGTAGCTTCTTCAGCCATATTTCCAAGTTTATTTTTTTAATAGACTTGTATATATCCCTCCATGGAAATCATAAGCAAATCCATTGGTTTATTCAATTTTCTTAATTTTAGTCATTTGCAAGGTCTTTTGTTAACTTGATTCTAAAATTCATATGTACTGCTATGGCTTTTAATTATCTGTGATATCCAGATGATACATTGTGTTTTCTGAAGTGATATTGTTTCTTGTTCATTTATTGCTTGTATTGCATCTCTTGAGATTGTCATAACGCAAAATTAATATGGCCCAAAGACTTCCAGTTTATGAGAAATGATTACTTTCTGTTAAACATCCAGCGTAGCATGGTTGTGTTTCATTATGTAGGGGTTTACAGGTTTCTGTGATGATCTGCTTTAACTTTCTAGAGACACTGGGTACGTGTAAGCATGCAGCTTATGACTGTGCAGGGTGGCACTGTGGCCTTGTGGGTAGCCCAGCTCTCGGGCCTGTGATGGGCTGGCATCCCGTCCAGGCTGTCGTCCCATCCCGCATCCAGTGCTCCACGGTCAGGCTCCAGGAGATCCTGACCAGGAAAAAGTGACTCTCTGTGTTAAAAAATGTTATTGTACAAACTGCCAAATAAAAAAGATGATTATTTTGCATCCAGTAATACATACATATTTATTTAAACATTTATGCACTATACATATGCAGTATCTTCATTTTTCTTGTGTTTTAGATCACAACTGGCTACAATTTAGAAGATGACAGATGTGAATGTGTTGCCCTGCAGGACTACAAGCAGGACGAGCAGGTGAGGATCTAACTTGAGCAGCCATGACACTCATGTTGCCCTCGTAGTCTCAGAAATGACAAAGCAAGACTTTTGTTGTAAGTCTTCTGTTTGATGCTGCTGCCTTGCAGCGCTGGGGCTCTGGGTTCAATTCCTGGGGTGCTATCTGCGTGGAGTTTGTATGTTCTCCCCATGTCACGTGGGTTTTGTCTGGATATTCCAGTTTCCTGCCACAGTCCAGAGACTTACTGGTAGGTTAAGTGGTTTCTGGGAAAACTGGCCCTGGTTTGAATGTGTGTGTTTGTGTCTGTCTACTTTGTTTCTGGCATGGCATGTTTCAGGAAGACCTTTTTTCCTTTTATGGGAATCTGAGCTGTGTAGCAGAAGAAAATACTGAAGTGGTTCTCAAGTCTCATAACAAGTGGGTTTATACTATAGCTATGCAGCCAGGACAGGTAGTGATTTATTCTACAGAACATGAAGGGTTTGGTCAGATGCACAGGACAGCTTGAATGAAGAGCTGTGAAGCTGATGCAGTTACAAAAACTGCAGCAACACAATCACTCTTATTGCTGACTGATTTCTCAAAGGATTTCACAGTGTTGCACCAAACCCTTCAACACCTTATCAATACAAGAAACTAATGAGTTATTCTTGCAGTGTTTTCATTTGTGCTTAATTGTATCCATCTGGTTGTATATGTCTTTTTAACTGTCTCATTCAGAGCTGGGATGTTTTTAAGAGCTGTAAAAAAGAACTGAATATTCATTAGATATGACCATTTCACAACACTAGCAATCAGAACAGTCCAAGGAGAGTTCTAATTCTGCTTCGAGTTAATTAGGTAAAGATAATCAGCCATCTATAGCTGTTCTTATAAGGGCTTATCAGCATGGTATAGCTGTGTTTTGACTGTTTATGCTAGATAGTAGTTAAACATAATGCTATGATGAATATTTGAATGTTCATTTTTAATTTTATATATACTTAATTTGTCAACCGATAAGAAGTGCCTTTGTATTTGTACATCAAAGACATAGAGCACTAAGACAAAGTAGGGAAGGCAGGTTAGCAGATACTGTATTTAATTGCACATTTCGCCTTGGTTTATCATTTTGTTTTTGCCATCTTGTGCTT
Organism: Atractosteus spatula; assembly: GCF_055471065.1. Classification (NCBI taxonomy): domain Eukaryota; kingdom Metazoa; phylum Chordata; class Actinopteri; order Semionotiformes; family Lepisosteidae; genus Atractosteus; species Atractosteus spatula. The sequence continues at coordinate 2,055,188 of NC_142714.1, read as the reverse complement.
GTCTTGCTGTGGATGGAAGGGCAAGATTAACACAGTTGACCAGTCTGCAGGACAAGAGAAAATGTGAAATAAATCCCCCAGTGTACAAAATACACAGATAATCAAAACTGTGTACTTTGAAACGCTTAATATGCTCTATTAAACAGAAGAAAGCTTCACCTGCTGCTTATTTTTTCAGATCTACATTTTCTATGGGACCAGGTCTAATGCTGAGCTTGTGATCCACAATGGTTTCTTCCACGACAACAACTCCCACGATCGCGTGAAGATCAAACTCGGGGTGAGCAAGAGCGAGCGGCTCTACGCCATGAAGGCAGAAGTCCTGGCGCGCGCTGGCATCCCGTCGTGAGTACCGTCGTCTCGCGGTCCGTCGCCCACGCCTGCCATGGGCACTCCACGTGCGGGTCGTTCCTGTTTCCACGTGTAGCGACGAGGCCCGTGCTTGTCATTCATGATGTACGAAATAAATCTTCTCCCTTATTTCCAGGGGGTAAATAAATTGTCATTGTTGCAGGCAGAAAGCAAACCATATCTTAACCCGTGTGGTCTGAGATATTGGTTAAACTTTCTCTGTGGAATTCACTCTTGGTGAAGAAGTGGGCAGGGATAATTTCATTCCAAAGCTGCAAGAGTTCCATAATGCATTTTCAAAAGCAATAATGTCAGCTGTGTCCTGTATAATGTTCTTCTAAGCCCTTGATCGATACATTGTTGTGCTTGAAAGTATTGGCCTCCTAAAATTATCTTTTATATACTGTAATGTTGAAGGAAACTAACATATAGCGTTCTCTTAAACAAAACTTATCAGGTGAAAATCTGATGGAATTTTGCAATGATTAAACGGTAAATTATAAATTATTCAGTGTGTTTAAAAATGCATTGAGTTCACTGGACTTTCATCTGTTCAGATCAATCACTTCTCAGCAGAGGTGGAAAATTCACTGGCACCTGATATGTAATCATTGCTGTTAGATCACTAATATGCCTTGTAGAACTAACACATACTGCTAGAATGCCCTGCTGTATTCCTGGTACTGTGATTTAATTTAAAAAAGATGAGTTCATCTGATATTGGTTGGGTACCAATCATTTTTCATACCTTCTATTCTGAGAATGGATTGTTTGAGGATTGATGCAATTCTAACGAACTAATTTCATCTTTTCAACTGACACTATTATTATTATTAAAACTGAGTTTCATTTTAAAGAATAGGTAAAGCTTTCAAGAACCAGTGTACATGGGGAAGGTTTGTTTTCCACCTTTACTTAGATATTCTGTAATCATTATAAAATGTTTTTTTGCATGGTTTGTTTCAAACAGTCTTCGCTTGCATTTGTTTAAAAAGGATTCAGATGAAGATTACTACATGGCGTAGAATATCCTGTTTTCGTTTGCCTTTTGAAAATACGTCCATAATGAAAAGCTCTAAAACATGCGATATGATGGTGGCAGTGTCTGTGGTCGATGGCTGAGTAGTGCTTGAATTGTGTTTGCGTTAGGTCCAGTATCTTTGCACTGCACTGTAGTGAGCCTCCCATTTCTGCCCAGCTCTTGGCCTTCCTGCGGGTCTTCTGTATGACTGAAGGTAAGGCTCTTTTGTTGCTTTTTACACTGTTATTGTGTCCGATTGGATTTCCATCAGGTTCTGGCTTGTGGCTCTGCCTGGTTCCTAAAGATGCAGTTCTGGACTGTGCCTGAGTGCCTCTTGCACAGTCCTGCTAGGAGCAGCCCTGAGGTGCTTAATTGATCAAGCCCTTCCAAACAGATGTCGCAAAATTAACACAAAAGAATAGTGCAGTACAACTGAAATATTTATGCACATGTACACGGAGTGTATTTGTGTCGTAGATTGTATGAAGCAAGACCATGACCTCTGGCAAGACAATTGGTTATTTGAAGCAGCACTACACTATCCCAGTTTGAAATGTCAATTTAAAACTGACTGCAGCCCTGTAGCAGGTCGGTTTAGCAGCTTAGATACAATGCTTAATATGTGTAAAAATGGCACAATAGTTTATTGAATGAATATCATCTAATTACCCATAAGGTAATACTAAAATTTAGCATATATACAGTAACTAAATTGAAAGGTACATTCATTTTTAAGTACAAATTGCATATAGAAATGAACTATTTGATCCTCAAAGTATGAGATATTTGTATTTACTAAATGTATATGATTGCAGATGAGCTGAAAGAGTACCTTGTTGGTGACCACGCCATCGATAAAATCTTTACTCTTGGTAATGCGGAGTTCCCAGTCAGCTGGGAAAATGAGATAAAACTCTGGACCTTCCTGGAAACCAGAACTACACTGCTCCTGAAAACGTACAAGACGAGCACAGTGGTAAGACCCTGCCTCACTCACACACACACACACTCTCACAGAGCCAAGACCCTGCCTCACTCACACACACACACGCTCTCTCACAGAGCCAAGACCCTGCCTCACTCACACACACGCTCTCTCACAGAGCCAAGACCCTGCCTCACTCACACACACACACACACTCTCACAGAGCCAAGACCCTGCCTCACTCACACACACACACACACTCTCACAGAGCCAAGACCCTGCCTCACTCACACACACACACACACTCTCACAGAGCCAAGACCCTGCCTCACTCACACACACACACACACTCTCACAGGGCCAAGACCCTGCCTCACTCACACACACACAC